>NW_024870919.1:3182500-4382500 GCF_019054845.1 Dipodomys spectabilis | reverse complement strand
CTGAGGGACAGCGCCCAGGCCCAGAGTTCAAGCCCCATGGCCTACCAAAAAAAAAAAAAAAAAATCAATGGCTTTTCTTTATGCCAACAATGAGAAAGGTTTGGCTGAAATTAGGAAAGCAAATACATTCAGTGTAGCCCCACAAAAAGTAAAATACCTAGGAACTAACTTAACCAAAGAAGAGAAGGACCTCTATGATGAAGATTTAAAAATCTGAAAAAGGAAATCAAAACAGAATTTACAAAGTGGAAAAAACCTCCTATGCTACTAGATTGGAACGATCAATATCGTGAAAATGGCAATACTTCCCAAGGCTATCTACAAATTCAATGTGATACCTATAAATATTCCAACCTCTTTCTTCAAGGATATAGAAAAGGCAATCCAAAAATTCATATGGAACAATAAAAGACCCTGAATAGCTGAAACGATCCTTTTCAGAAAGAACAGTGCTGGAGGAAGATGAAAACCGAATTTGAATTCAACTACAAAGCCATAGTAATCAAAACAGCTTGGTACTGGCATGAGAACAGACCTCAGGACCAATGGAATAGAATTGAAAACCCAGAAATGAACCTACAGACCTATAGTCATCTAATATTCGATAAGGGAGCTAAAAATGTAGAATAGAAGAAAGACACCCTCTTCAGTAAATGGTGCTGTCAAAATTGGTTAAATACTTGTAGAAAACTTAAGCTAAATCCTCATATGTCACCCTGTACTAGATTCAACTGCAAATGGGTCAAAGACCTCCGAATCAGAGCAGACACCCTGAAAACTTTACGTGATTGAATAGGAGAAACACTAGGTCTCCTTGGCACAGGCAGAAATTTTCTTAATAGACACCCAGAAACACAACAAATCAAAGAAAGGTTGGACAAATGGGATTGGATGAAATTGCTGAGCTTCTGCATGACAAAGGACATAGCTAGCAAGATCAATTGAAAGCCCACAGATTGGGAGAAGATCTTCACTAGGCATACAATGGACAAGGGTCTCATATCTGAAATATACCTGGAACTCAAAAAATTAAATCCCCCAAAAACAAATCTTCAAAGAAACAACTACTCAATAAATAAGTGGGCTAAATACTTAAAGAGAAACTTCTCTGAAGAAGAATGAAGGATTGCCAAAAGACATATGAAGAAATGCTGAACCTCCCTAGACATAAAAAAATGCAAATCAAAACAATATTGAGATATCACCTCACCCCAGTTAGGAAGGTTATAATCAAGAACTCTAATAACAACAGAGGCTGGAGGGGATGTGGACAGAGGAAACCTTACTGAATTGTTGGTGGGAGTGAAAACTTGTTCAACTATTTTGGAAAGCAGTATGGAAGACTCCACATAGAGCTCCCCTAAGATTCAGCAATCCCAATTTCGGGCATTTACCCAAATGTTCACAAACAAGGCCACACTAGATGTACCAGCACGACTATGTTTGTTGCAGCCTTATTTACCATAGCTAAGTTATGGAACAAACCCAGATGCCCCTCAGTAGATGAATGGATCAAGAAAATGTGGTATATATACACAATGGAATCGTATGCCTCAATCAGAAATAATGACATTGCCCCATTTGTTAGGAAATGGAAAGACTTGGAAAAAATTATATTAAGTGAAGTAAGCCAAGCCCAAAGAAACCTAGGTCCCATGGTTTTCCTTGTTTGCAATAATTAGTATATGTCTGAGTCAAACAGAAAAGATCAGATAAGTTGATGTTAGGGAAATGAACCCTAAGTTATGTATTCAAATGTTTTTTTTTGTTTCATGTGATTGTTTCTAACATATTTATAAAATGATTTCCTTATTGCTTTGTATGTCCCTTCCCATGGCATAACAATAACCCCTGCTTTCACTGTATTTGATATCGCTATAATTTGTGGAGGTGAAGGGAAAAAAATCATTTAAATAGGGATACAGTTGGACCCATTGCAACAATGAGATATACATGTCATTAAGTCGAAAATGAACTTTACAACTTTGTTGTTGGGGGAAGGAGGATTGGATGGGGGGGGAGAGGTGAGGATGGGAAGGGATGGGAAGGGGAAACCAAGGCGTAGGCTACATTGCTCGATAAAAAAAGTACTCATTATCTTGCCCATGCAATTGTATCCCCTCTGTACAGTATTTTCACTATAAAATATATATATGTATATATATATTCATTGTTAGAAAAAAGAAAAAGAATCCAAGGCTTGAAGGAAACTCTGTCCCTGACTTTTTTCAAGTGTGTACTTTATTCATATAAAAATTGTCTGTAAACGTCTTCTTGAAAGTATTACAAAAGGAAACAATGTGCCATTTGAAGGCCAGCATAGAATAAAAGGAAATAACGTTGTTTTAAAAGTGTTCTATTACAAGGAAACAAAGACTTGGAGGTTTTAAATTGTCTTATGCGTGGATATTTCACTACTGAGATGATTCTGTTGTTGCAGAAGTCATTTATTAAATCCTTTAGTCTTGTCCTAAATTCCCCAGCGCAATTTGTATTCCAAAAAAGCAGGATCCACTGAGTATGATCAGCAAATGGAGACTGTTCTCAAACCAGTGCTTTAAGGATGGTCCCTAACAAATATGTGGGTTTCTTTTGCTTGTTGGTTTGTGTAGTTTGTCCTTGTTCTGGAGCTTGAACTCAGAGGCTGGACCATGTCCCTGAACAAATGCCTTCCCTGGCCTACTTCCCCCAAAGCTAGTACTCTACTGCTTTAGCCAAAACTCCACTTCTGGCGTTTTTGGTGTTTAGTTACAGATAAGAATGTGACAGACTTTCCTCTCTGGGTTGGCTTTGAACTGAGAAAGTAAGAAAGCCATGTGACATCAACTGTATCAAGATTTCTGTTTTGAACCAAGAATACTAGACGAAGTTTATTATAAAGCTAATATTTGAAAATTTTTAAAAGAAAAGAATATGTCTAACAAAGAATTCATAACTTAAATAACTCCACAAATGTAGGTGCACTGAATCATTTTGTAAGCATTTTTTCAACTGCTTGGGAATACAACTATTGACTTCATAGATCCTTTTGGGGAAACTTAGTCATATTTGCCTGTTGTCACTGGCTTTGTACACAGGTATGCTGTACATACTTCAAAGGGCCTTACATAAAGGAAGTCTTGAAATTCTCAACAATATTTAAATAATATTTAAATAAGATGCTCCCTATATTTATTTTCACATTTGGGGATCATTATGTAAAACATTAATAAAGGATTTTTATATTTTTTTATTTTTCACACTAAAGCAAATACACTTTTCCTCCTTGCAAGCCTGATTTTGAAAGAGTCAGACACATACAATTATTTTATAGACAAAAGTTTACTGCTTTGGCTTAGGTGTTTTCCTGCCTTTGGGTGTTGCTCTCTATTATTTTGGCAACTATATAGAAAAACAAGAAAAATCCATTATGCTTTTGTTGAATTTTTCAAAGTCAAGCTGTCTTCAAACACAGTTTTCTATTCCCTTCTTCACTGCTAATTAAAGTTTAATTATTGCACTTTAAATAACAAAAAACATACTTTAAGATATATTCTCATTGAAACCAATGAAAACAGGCATTTCTGCCATTGCTGCTTAAATTGTTTCCAAGTATTTTCCTTGGCTATTTTCATTATTGCCCTTGTTCCAGTCTTCTAATCAGGAATACAGTGTTACACAAAAAGATCTTCCTAAGATATAGGATGTTAGGCAGAAAAAATAGATATATAATTAAAGATTTTCATCTCTTATGAGACTGAAAAGCTCAGAAGACATTTTGCTATTACTGGCATTGTTCTTAAGCTAAGTGAAATACATGTACATGTGACAGTTATTCCAAAAAAATTATGGCTTATACTTTTCTGCTCCAATGAGATAAGTAACTTTACTGTCAATGAAATCTCTGACAAGGTTGGAGGGTATATTGATTTTAGGGTAGAAAGTTTAATGTTAGAAAGCCAAGGGAGATTCCTAAAACAGCACTGCCTATCACTTATCAGTTAATTATACTTATGGCACATAAGTATATAAATACATAAATATGAATTGATTGAGAAATGTGTGACTTACACAATTGATTCAATGGTTACCAAAACCAGAAAACACTTCTCCTCATTTATATAAACTATTATATCTAGTGAGGATTCAAAAATTTTTAGAATTATATTTTAACATTTATGCCAAAATATTGGTTTATTTTTAACACTTTATTTTTAAATTTTGTTGGTCGTGGGGCTTGAAATCTGTGCCTGGATGTTGTCCCTCAGCTCTTGACCTCAAAGCTAATGCTCTACCACTTGAGCCACTGCCAGTTTTCTGGTGGCTTATTGAAGATAATGTCAAGGAGCCGGCGCCAGTGGCTCACGGGTGTAATCCTAGCTACTCTGGAGGCTGAGATCTGAGGATTGCGGTTCAACACCAGCTGGGGCAGGAAATTCTGTAAGACTCTTGTCTCCAATAAAACCACCAGAAAACCGGAAGTGGTGCTGTGTCTCAAGTGGTAGAATGCTCACCTTGAGCTGTCAAGCATAGGGACAGTGCCCAAGCCCAGATTTCAAGCCCGATGATAAACCAAAATTAAAAAAAAAAACAACAAAAAGTCTCACGGACTTTACTGCCTAGGCTGGCTTTGAACCATGATTCTCAGAAATCAAACTCCTTAGTAACTAGGATTACAAGCATGAACCACTGGCACCTAGCTACATAATTATTTTTTACACATTTATGAAGTATGGAGTGGTAATCCCATTCATTTATAGGTTGCGTAATGATCAAGCTATATCATATCTATTAGTTTCTGTATGTAACATTTCTTTTTAGTTAGAGTGCTCGAAAAGTTATCTTTTGGCTGTGATGAAATAGCTATTCTTAACTATAATCACTTTGGTTCTTATGGTATACAATTAATATATTTACTTTTAGTATTGGAAGTCTGCTAATTAAACTCATAGAAAATATGAATTGTATGGTGAGAGAAGTTTATGGTTCCATTACTTGTTTTAGGAAAACAATTATGCCTTTTGTTTTCAATTATATTTCTGTGGGAATGTGAACTATTCATTGATTTAACTGTTAAAGTTGATAACTGTTATATTATATCAAGTTGATTCCAACTTGTATTTGAAGATTGCACATTTAACACAAATATGCTTCCACTTTCTTCTACCACATAACTAAAATAACAGTAAAGCAAAGCTTGGTGTTAGTGGCTCATGTGTAGAATCCTAGAAACTCAGGAAGTTAAAACCTAAAGATTTTGGTTCAATGTCAGTCTAAACAGACAAATGTGAAAACTTATCTCCAATTTTCCAGCAAGAAGAAGAAGAACAGGATGTGGCTCAAAGGATAGAGTGTGTTCAGCCATGAGCAAAATGTACAAGGAAGACAATTAAACACTGAGTTCAAGCCCTAAAAATGGCATAGACACAGAATACAACAATAAAAAGTACTATGAACATCAATTATGAAGACAAAATAGTAGAAAAGATCATGAGAAATATTGCATAAAGAGCTGGAAGACAGAAATCATTTGACAGAATGTTGATTCAGGAGAGGGAAAAATCACAGTCTCATTGGTACAATCACATTGTACTCATTTGTGTTGAAACCTGGCTACTGGGTAACACGTGAATGAGTAGATTGTATTACCTGACATAACAGACATTGCTTATGACTGACTATGCACCATCCCACTCTGAAAAAATCTAAAATTGTGCTTGCTAATTTAAATAAAACCTCATATAAGATACAGTTTGGTCCACACAGACTGGGGTCCTTATTTTGAGGCTTCAGACTTATGTGAGGCTTTTGTTAATAACCAGTCCTGTTGTACCCACTTTCCTTTGTGCACCTATACCTTACAAAGCTGACACCAAGCCAAGGCTTTGAACTAGACACCACGGCATTAATCTCTCCCTTTCTCCAGCTACAACTCTTTTCACATGCTATCTCTGTCTTAGTATTAGTTGTTTTCTTACTGATCCCCACCAGAAAACTCTTATATTCATCTAAACTCACTATAAGTATCCTAGTTCAAAAAGGGATTAAAGGTTTACCATTGGCTGAGGCTCTCATCTGTAGGTTTGCTCCCTAATAAATCTGTGCTACAATATCTCTCTTTTCTTCGTGTCTTTTGAGTCTGACAAATGATTAATTCGGTTTGATGTAATCCCATTTATCCAACCTTACTTTGGAAGTTTTGACCTGTCCCAAGGAGCCCTCGTGTTTCCTCTAACTCTTCCTGTAAAATTCTAAGGTATCTGGACTTACATTAGGGTCTTCAATGGATTTGGAATCGATTATGGTGCAGGAGGATATATAAGGATCTAACTTCAGGTTTCTGTGTGCACACAATTCCATCACCACAAGTTTTTGAAGAATTTGTCTTTCTTCCATCCTGTGTTTCTGGCTCCCTTATCAAAGATTATGTGCCTATAGGAGTGGATTCATTTCTGGGTCTTCAATTCTGTTCTATTGATGGAAATCTGTGCTTCTATTGGAAAGAACGGCATTACCACATTTCTGAGGAAATTGACTACTCTGTAAACTGAAAAGCAAAATTCTATGTTTACAAGATAAAATTGAGGAAAATTTTGAACACATAAACTATAATATAGACAGGAAAATGTGGGAGAGAAAAGATAAGATGAAAAGTAGAGTAGCTGTCAATTGAAGAACTCATAAACAATTGTCAAAACTACACAAGAGAGCTGGGGTAAAGCTCAGTTGTAGGACTAGACTAATATATACAAAACCATAGGTTCAATCTCCAAGAAGACCTAATAATAAGTTAATAAATAGTAATAATCAAATAATTACTTGAAATAAATGCTTTCATATGAGAGAGGTCGGAATCCTAAAACAGTAAACAAAATACCCTAAATTCTTGTATCCAATGACATGAAACTACAGGAATGAAGAGGAATTAGTTTTCCTTTTCTCTCCTTTCTTTTCCTTTCCTGTTTTCTTCTTTTCTTCTTTCCTTTGGCACTACTGGTGCTTGAAGTTGCTAAGGCTCTGACCACTTTAGATTATTTTTCAGATGAGGTATTCCTTTTTGGCCAAGCCTCCCTTGAGCAATAATCTCTTACCTATGGCTTCCACAAACTAGAGATAACAGGGAAATTACCCTATATCTTGCTTTCTTTTTTGTACTTTCTCACGACGTTTTTTGGTTTCTGCCTTCTAATTAGCATGGCGTAATTCAATTAAAACATGGACCCATACTATTTTTCATTGTAAACATTGAATATTGACTTCTGTTTTCTAGATATCATTAAATTCAATTGAGATTAGTATGGATATTTATGATGTTATAAGAAGAACATAGAGAAATCCCTTGAATAGGTATTTTCAGTTTCTTTAAATATTTATAGTATGAGATTAAAAGTAGGACATTAATATTTCACAAGTATTATGCAGACTTCATTTGTTTTAATGATTTTGTGCACGCATTAAGTTCAATATAATTTTATCAACTCTATATGAATAGTTACAGACACGTTTCTTTACCAAAAATAAGTCTGTCTCATGCTTCCCTTTTATAATTAAACCCACTACTTCTCTTGGTCCCATCCCAAACCTGTTTCATCCTGGAAACCAAAACATTTTTTTTCTCCGACTTCTAGATTATGCAATAAATAAGCATTTAGGATTGCCCTCAAATCTATAGTAGATTATTCCCTGTTGTTTTATGCCTTAATATTGTATTGTATTCACTCGATTAGCCTTTTGGTTCTGTCAGTAGAGAAAGTAGCATTATTCGTTTCCCATTCACCTGAAGAAACCTTGAATTGATTTCCATTTCTTTAACTAGAGGAAATATTGCTGCTATAATCCTCTGTGTTTTGGCCTTTGGGTGAATGTTTAAAATTTATTTTTATGAGACAAAGCCTGACGAGCTAAATTCCTGTGCTATACTCTAGGTGGTTGCATATTTCATATTCTAGGAACCTGTCAAAATATTTTCAGAAGTAGCTTTCCCATTTGAGATTCCTGCCAGCATCCAGTTTCTCTGTTTCTTGATAGCATTTAGTATGGGCAATATTGAATTATGTGCAGTAATTCTCATACATGTTTTATGATGCCATTTTTGTTTTAATGTGCATTTATTTGATGACTAATGATGCCTTTCTTGGGCTTATTTTTCACAAGATGTATTTTGCTAGTTTCTAATTGATGTTCTTTTTAACTTTAGTTTTTGAGAGTTCTATGTAGAGTATAATTTGAGGCATTCTTCAGGTATAGGATTTGCAAATATTTTATTCTTATGGATACACTTCATCAACATTATCTTCATCATGATTATCATAATCATTATCATCATCTGTTGGGTCTTCATCCATCCCACGAAAGACGGCCAGGGTCTGAGGAAATGTATGTGCGGCAGCTCACCCTTTACCCAGCCTCCCTCAGCCCGGGAAACAATCGGACCCAGCAGGGAGTCGTCAAGCAGGAAGAAACTCATTTATTAACACAGAGCAGCCTTTTTAAAGCAAAAAAGAGCAGGTAGCATGGCAAGGGAGGAAGAGGAACCAATCACTGTCAAAGTCACACCCTATTATGAACCTAAGCTTCCACAGGCTGGATATGCTCTGAACGAAAGCAAATTGTGCTCTGCCCACTCAACTCCCTCTCAGCACCATCTTTGCCGCTCATGTGCCCTACAATCATCATCATCATCATCATCATCATCATATCATCATCATCATCATATCATCATCATCGTCATCATCATCATAATTAGTAGTATTATTATTAGTTTTGTATGTTTATGTATGATCCTGGGACATGAACACAGGGTACCTGAGATTAGTTTCAATTTGTTAACAATTTACCATTTCAGTCATGCCTCACTTGTGGCTTTTTTGCTGATTAAACAGAGATAAGATTTTCAGGGACTTTATTTTGTGGGTTGCCATCAAACAGCAATACTCACATCACAGCCTACCAAGTAGTTAGGTTCAAATACATGAGTCCCCTGTTCCCAACTTCTATTCACTACTTGCATATGAGCATTCACAGACTAAATTATTTTATACATTTTTGAGTTCTATATCGAGTTTTCCTTTCCTACAATTTTAATGCCAAATTTATGTATGTTTCATCTCCAAAATTGTCAAGGCATCTTCCTTTGTTATATATTTGCATCACTCTTTTTGTTTTATATGCCACCTTCAAATCCTGCTTGAAGTTAATATTTGAATAAATTGTTATTTTAAGTCAATGTTCACTTTTTAATTCTCCCCAATATTGTCTAACATATCACCACTTATTAAAGAGAATGTAACTCCACAATTGTTTGGTTTTACACTCTTATTAAATATTCCTTGATAATAATTAAGTGGCTCTAATCTGGTGTCTTACAGACACATTGAGCTGTATTATCTTTCCTCTACAAATATAACAATTTTACACTAACATAGCTTTAATATTAGACAGAGAAATATATTCCAGTTTATTTTCCTTTGTCAATGAGTCAAAGAGTGATGGTCAGGTGTTTTTAGAAATTTTCATAAACTTATAAATAAAACTGTGAAGCTGGGCACTGTTAGCTCATGCTTATTATACTAGCTGGATAGGAGGCTGAGATCTGAGGATTGCGGTTCAAGGCAGCTTGAACATGAATGTCTGTGAGACTCTTATCCTCAATTAACCACCAGAAAACAAGAAGTGGCACAGTTGCTCAAAGGGTAGAGCACTCACTTTGAGCTGAAGAGCTGAGGAACAGTGCCCAGGACTAGATTTCAAGCCTCATGTTTGACCCCAAAAAAGGGGTGTGGGAACAATTAATATCTATGCTCAATTGTATCCTCCAATCCATAAAAAGTATATGTCTCCATTTACTTAGACTTTTGCTTTTATATTCAGCATTGCATAATTTTCATTGAGGGAAAGTCAACAACACTTTAATACATTTTGACAATATGTGGAGATGACACAAAGAAATTCACAGAAAACAGATGAAAAATAAGGGGCAATGGGAATGGAGACAGACAGAAATGGGTTAATCAAGCCCTTGATCAATATGTGAGTGTGTAAGATATTTCAATAAGATTTCTTTGTACAATTAATATACACCAATTAATAAATATCTTCCAAAGGCATTGGTATTCAAGTATGTCATAAAGGATAAATACAGATTTTTGTGGTGAAATGAAAGATAGAAAATACATACTTATATTAATACTTATAGTAATAATAAACTAAGAAATTTGGTCAACATTTTGAGGGCTCATGGCTCATTAGAATAGAAGGCCCTTGGTATCTAACATAAGACTAAAATATTAGACTTCAGCCTATCTTTAAGACTGCTTAATGCTCTTGCCTTTTGAGTAAGTATTCTCTTTATTGTTGTTGTTGTTGCTGGTGGTGGTCATGGGCCTTGAAATCTGGGTCTGGGCACTGTCCCTCATCTATTCATCTCAAGGCTAGATCTCTACCACTTGAGCCATAGCTCCACTTATAGTTTTCTGTAGGTTTATTGGAGATAAGAGTCTCATGGACTTTTTCTGCCCAGGCTGGCTTTGAACCACGATCCTCATTTCAGCTTCCTGTGTAGGTAAAATTATAAAATGAGCCACCAGCACTGGGCTGGAATCAGTATTCTTAGTACAAAGAAAAAATACAATTGATTTGGAACCAAGCTGTAGAAAGCTGCTTTTTTGGCTTCCAACGAGAGCTGACTGGTATCTTATGAGTAGATAGATTTAGGAAAAATTGAACATATAAGTCCACATGGAAGGCTACAAAACATTTTAGTGAAGATCCAAAAATAATAAGGACATGAATTGCAATAACTACCTTGGTAATAAGGGACATGTTTGGAAGTTCAGTCTCTATAGTTACTTTTGTAAATGTACAATGTCATTTTATTCATTTTTGTTGTTGTTGTTTCCTTAGTATGTTCTTTCCCCTTTGGAATATCTCCTCTTGTCACTGTACTCGATTTTGATACCCTGCATCTTGTATATACATGTCTAATCTGGGGATGGTAAAGGGAATTACTAAACGCTGAAACAAGGACAGAGGATGACCCATTGCAACACAGATACCAATAAGACTATATTGGAAATCAACCTTATCATTTCATGCTGCGAAGAATGGAGAGAAAGGAATGTGGGAGCTGGGGGAGGGAGGGGATAGTGGGACAACAGCAAGGAAGGAAAGGGGTAATAATGATCAACAAGTAATGTATTCATTGTCTTACTCATGCAACTGTAACTCCTCCATACAACATTTTAACAATAAAAATACAATAAAGTAAAAACAATAAAGGACATATTTGGCAAATAAATTAAAATGCTAAGTTACAGACAAATGAAAATAATAATAAACATGTATGTACACATCTGTATATTCATATAAATGTATACATAAAAAGGTATTTGTGTATGTACACATATAAGTATGAATATATGCATATGCACATAGTGTGTATACATATACATTTATTTAAAGAGACTAGAATAAGAAATATATTAATGCCTATGAAAAACTTTAACCATCCTGCCTATGAAAAGCTTTAACTATCCTGAATATGTTGTCAAAAACTGAAAAGTATTTTTACATATCTTTATAATAATATACCAAAATCCAAAAATATTTTCCACAGTGCAGGTTCAGATTTAACAACTAAACAAATATCTAAATGTTAATTTATTAAATTGAGCCTCTAGAATTCAAATAATAAATTTATTTTATTCTTAGATATATTATATCTATGCTGAATTTGTGTGTCTCAAGCTTGTAATCCTTGCTACTCAGGAAGCTGTGGTCCAAAGCCAGCTTTGCCAAGAAAGTTTGTGAGACACATCTCAATTAATCACACACACACACACACACACACACACACACACAGAGAGAAAGCCAGAAGTGGAGTTGTGGATCAAACGTAAGGACACTATCCTTGAGTGAAAAAAAGGAAGGTATAGGCCTTGTGTTCAAATCACAAGAATAACACACACCCACATGCACACACATGCACATTATGTCTAAATTCTTATTTTAGTTTGAAGAAATAAGCAATATCATGAATAGTAATATTTGTTTCATATCCTGCAACTTTTATGAAGTGGTTTTTAGTACAATTTGCTTTAAGATATAACATAGGTCATTAAAATTAATATTAATCTAGTTAATATTTATAATTACTCATAACACATTGGTATTTTATGTATACACTTAAGACATATTATGAGTAAAAGAAAGAAAGGAAGAATAGAAGAAAAGAAAGAAAGAAAGAGAGAAAGAAAGAAAGAAAGAAAGGAGGAAAGAAGGAAAGAATAAAGAAGAGCAAAAGATAGAGGTAGGGATGGAGGGAAGAAGGGAGGAAGGAAAGACAGAAGGAAGGAAGGAAGAAAGGAAGAAAGGAAGGAAGGAAGGAAGAAAGGAAGGAAGGAAGGAAGGAAGGAAGGAAGGAAGGAAGGAAGGAAGGAAGGAAGGAAGGAAGGAAGGAAGGAAGGAAGGAAGGGACAAAAACAATATAATTTACAAAATCTGTTATTTAGCCCAACATAAACTTCATGTAAGTTAACCCTTTTGTAAACGCAAGGTTACAATTGTCACTTCTCTGCATGTTCTCCATGCATGAATGAAACCAACAAAGGAAGGATCAGAAATAACCAGATGAATCTGTTTGCATCTCTAGTAAATATGTACACAAATCTTTTTCTCATTTTATAAATAACTATTTGCATTGTTATTAATATTCTAAAAATTGATGCAACCAAAGTATGTCACTTTAGTATTTAGTATGTCACACTAGTATTTATAATGCTATTAATATTACAGACTTCATATTATATTAATTATAACAATTACATATTTTATCAGAGAAAATAGCATACTCTGATTTGGTGTCTGTGGGAGACTTAATAGCAGACAGCAATTAAAATCTAAGGAGATCTGTATTTCTGAAAGCAGTTAACTCATTGGAGATTGGTCAAATACATCAGAAGGGCCTTAGAAAGGCTGAACATGTTTACATGATTGCCCATGATGTGATTCAAGAGCCACAAAACAATCATACTTCACTTTGTCATCACTACAATTATTCCCATTGTAAGAATCATTCACATAAATTACACGATATGGGTTTGTCCTAACGTTATTATTTTCTATGAAATAATATAGAAATGATACACTACACTGAGTTAAAGAAAAAGTTGCATAATGTATTGGACACTGTAACTCTTTCCAATTACACGCATTGAAATTCTATTCCCCTGTCTGGTAACATTAGAATCAGACTTTCAGAGATGACCCTGCAATAATGATCCTGATGAAAGAAGCCCAATATAACTAGTCAGCAAACAGATTATAATGAACCAGAAAGTAGACCCCAATAAGACAAAGATTTGCTTTGAATAACCATTTTTATAATTAATGTTCAAGCTTCTAGAGTATGGGTAATATAGTCCTGATGTTTTTAATCCACTTACTTTGAAGTATTTTCTTATAACATCCCAATAGAGAACAAAAAGCAAAGTAGTATTGATTTAAATTTCAAATTTTTGAAAAAACTATTCATAATGTTTTATTATTTGAACTTTATTCTCCAAACCTCCAGGTTACAAATATTATTAAATGGGAATTGAATTGAGGTTCAATGTTCTATTCAACTATCATAATTAACATTTGGAATATTTTTATTACCTTTAAGTATTTGTACAAAGGAGTTGCCATTCACTGAAACAGTTTATGAATACAGTGTCAACCCTTTCAACATTCTCATCCACCCCTCCCAATAAACCCAGTCCTTACTTATCTCAATATTATGTTATGTATGGAATTACTTGCCATTTAACAAAACATTTTATGTATACAATACACTTGGAATTGTGTTACCACTTCAACATCTTCATCCCCATTTCACACTACCCATTGTTTTGTATATTTCAATTCTGGGAAGTATGCAATGGATTCTTGCCTGTATTCTATCCTTTTCAATTTCCTACCCCTCCCACCTTGCCCCTCACTGTCCTCTCTTGTAGTACACATTTACTGGTATTTATTTTGTTGGGTTTTGACTTAATGTTTTAAGAGAACTATACTATTTTCTCTTTCCATGGACTCTAATACTTCAGATAATACATTTACCTCCTAGCATATCAGCCACTATGTTTACTTTTACATTTATACGCACCTTCTCACTACCAAACATAAGGAAAGTCATACAACCTAATTTTCTCTGGGTCCAGTTAATTTCACTTAATATGATTATTTCTAAGTCTGTCATTTTCCTTAAGAATGGTGCAATAGGGGCTGGGAAGGTGGCTCAGTGGTATAGCGCTTGCCTTGCATGCGTGAGGCCCTGGGTTCGATTTCTCAGCACCACATAAGCAAAAAGAAAAAAGCCAGAAGTGGCACTGTGGCTCAAGTTGTAGAGCGTTAGCCTTGAGCTGAAGAGCTGAGGGACAGCGCCGGGGCCCCAGACCTCAGGCCCCACGACTGGACCGCCCCCCCAAAAAATAATGGTGCAATATTATTTTTTCTGATTGATGAATAAAATTTGATTATGTATGTATATATACACACATACTTGTAAATAGGGATCGATTCTTGATCCCTTTTTGCAGTGAGAGGCATCTGGGCTGATTCCATATGTTGGCTACAGAAAATAATGCAACAATGAACACGATTGTGCTAGCACCTTCAGTGTGGTCTTCTGCTCTACTGGATAAATGCCAATAAGTGGAGTTGGTGGATCATAGGGAGCTCTCTATTCAGTTTTGTGAGCAACCTCCATAGTGTTTTCCAAAGTCGTTGAACAAGATTACATTTCCACCAACAATGTAATAGAGTTTCCTTTGGACAACTTCCCTATCAGTATCTGTAATTGTTCGTTTTTTCATAATGGCATTGTAACAGGGATGAGAAGAATCTCAGTGTTGTTTGGATTTGCATTTCTTTCATGGAGAAAGATATGTCTATTTGTCATTGTTACTTTTCTTCTAAGAAGTTCTCTTTAAGTCATTATCCCATATATTAATTGGGCTCTTGTTTATTTGAGGGTTTATTTGATCTGTAAATATGGGTTAGTTATGTAAATCCTCGTCTAATGCTTAGTTAGTAAAAATCTTCTTCCATTCTGTTCTCTTTCTATATACCCTGCTAACTTTTTCCTTTGCCATGAAGAAACTCTTCAGTATGATGCAACTCTATTCACCCAGAAAAAATGATATTACACCATTCATAAGGAAATGGAAAGACTTGGAACAAACCTATATTAAGTGAAGCAAATCAGACTCAAAGCAATATAGGTTGCCCAATTTCCCTCATTTGTTGTATTAGAATGTGCCTCTAATTCTACAACTTAAAACACCTGGATGTTAGAAGAGAAAACATTACATTTGGACATGATAAATTACATGGGATTCTAAACATTTAAACAGTGAGATCAAAGGAGGATGCCCTTTGGAGAGGATCGAAAAGGCTCAATAGCTATATAAATATTATCATATCAAATAATGTTCATCAAATTGATCTCCAAGAAATGATAATGATAGTTTTTTTTATTATTATTATTTTGCTTTTTCCATCTGAATTCGGATGCTGTTTGTTTTGTTTTAATTTCTGCACCTTTGGTCTTATATGTAAGTTTGGAAAGGGCAAGGGGAAACAAAGAAATGATGGGACAAAGGGTGAACAAATGTAACAATGCCACTCAATAGACACTACCTTGTAAATGAACTATACAACTTATGGGGGAGGGAGATTGAAAGGGAAAAACTGGGAGAACATGAGGGAAGAGGTGACACTGTTGAAAAAGAAATGTGCTCATTATCTGACTTATGTAATTGGATCCCTTCTGTACATCATCTTTACAAATTAAAATTGGACCTCATAAACAGGCCAGAGGAGTTATATTAATATTAGATAAGATTGGCTTTAATGTATTCCTTCCCTTACACATGTAACTAATCTCTCTTTAAATCATCCTAACAACAAAATAAATTTTTTAAAATAATGAAATATAAAACCTGACAGGAAATAGGAAAACACTGAAAAAATTTAGGTTCAAAATGCAAGTAAATTTTAGACTTACACTCTGAGCAAGAGTTAGGATAAATGTGAAAAAGAGGCTTGCTAACATGCTGATTCGGTTATATGTAGGCTTAGGCAAAGTGATCTAGTTAGAACTGGGGTTGGGATGGGGAAAAGATGCAAGATATTGTGTAAAACTGCCACATATTTTAAGAATAATGAATCATAGTTAGAATGAATGAAAACGAATGTCTGTGTTACTTTAAAGATTCAGATATAATTTGGTTTAAAGAGTGAGATACTTTTTTGTTCTGGTTAGGGTTAGGGAAGGATAAGCTTTTGGGTAAATTTAAATTTTCCACTAAGAAATAGAAGCAAAAAATATGCGATTGAATAAAATCTAAATAATTTTCCTTACATTAACCAGTTGGTGTTAAATCAGTCTGTGTTTAGGATTAGGTTTCTGGTTAACTGGGGTTGAGGATAGAGTAAAGAAATGGGTTAAACTTGTGGCTCATGCCTATTTTCCTAGCTACTCAGGAAGCTGATTTCTGAGGATCACAGTTCAAAGCTAGCCCAGGCAGGAAAGTCTGTGAGACTTTTATCTCTAATTAAACACCAGAAAACCCAAAAGTGGTGCTCTGGCTCAAGTGGTTCAGCTCACACCTTGAGCTAAAGAACTCAGGGATCGAGCCCAGGCCCAGAGATCAAGCCCCACGCCAGACAAAAGAAAAAAAAGAAATGTGTTAAATGTTAAGTAAAGCTGAATGTTATTTAGGTTCTAGGAATTCAGGAAAAGAAGGGATAATGGAAGTACAATGTATTTCATAATATCAGGATTTGAGATCAATGGGTATAATGATTCCTGTTATGGAACAAGATACATTCAGAGATAAGAGTGAGAAAATCTATAGGGTTTAGGAATACCTGCAATTTATTTCAAGAATTGCAAGTGGAATTTCATTTAGGATTGCACAAAACGAGCATTTTTCATAAATTTTTGAATTGGGATACTATTAGTGTCAAGGTTATGGTTAGGATTCCAGCCATGGTTAGGGTTAGAGTGAAGGAGAAAAAATGAGGCTCAAATTCAAAATAAATTTTAATATAATCCTTGTGCGAATTACAATGAATGTGAACTAGAGTATTGCTATTAATATTAGATTCTACTTAAAATTACGCTTATGGTTATTCTCAATGTTCCAGTTAAGATTATATTTAGATTAGAAAATGACTCAGATATTGGAAAAAATTGAAACCTATGTTTGGAATGTTTATTTGAATCAAGTTAGGATGAGTGAAAACTAATGAACTTCTGTTAGTGTTATATAATTTGGATTAAGACCAGGGTCAGTATTTTGTTCTGATTATGATTACTGTTATGAATAAGTAAGTTTTTATTATAAAATTGAGTTTTCACTAACAAGTAGAATAAAAAATATGACACTGAACAGTAACTAGAGCATTATCATTATATTTATTTCTCAGTGATCCTTCTTGTAATGATTAATGAGCTTTTTCCAGCAAGGTTTAGGTTGAGAGCGTTAAGTAATGGACTAGGTGGTAAGTAAATCTGAAACTGTTTTAGGGTACAGGGGTTCAGAAAAAGGTAGGATCAATGGAAACTACAGTATTTTTCCTGATAAGATAATTTGAGGACAAGTAATAAAATTGTTTATGTTAGGGAACAAGATAACTTCAGAGGTAGAGTCAGGAAATTTTGGGGAATTATGGCAAACTGTATTCATTTCCAGAGTCCAAACTGGAGTATTCATTAGAATGATTAAAAACTAGATTCTTTTTCTTAAACATTAGAATTGGACTATAATTAGGGTGAAAGTTAGGTCTCAGTTACAGCTGGGATTCGTGTTAGCATTAAGGAACACTTCATTTTCAACATAATGTCTTGTGAGTATCATTGTTGAAATGGTTCATCCAATGTTGAACCTAAATTTTCTATTTCTCTAATCCTAATTCTAATTCTTTTTGGGATCCTAACCCTAACCATAAAACCATAATAATAATGATAGCTCAATTCAAAAGTTAAAAAAGTATTCAATTTTTATTCATCCTATTAATCCACTGTACATCTTGAGTTAAGCTGCAATTTAGCTTAACTTTTCCAAATTAGTTTACATGTGCATATATAAAGATGTAATTTTATGTGAAAAACAGAAGATCTTTGGAGGTAGGAGTAATGAAAAGGAAATAGAGGAGTATAATCAAATACTTTAAATATATTATGAAATCGCCACTTCTGACAATTAATATCCATTAACAAAATAACTAAAAATTAATAAAAAGTACACTGCCTTCTAGTGTTCTTTAAGAGAACCATGACATGTCTTGTGAAATACTTACGTTAGATAAACTTTGTTCATGCATAATTTATATTGTTATTGGCCAATTATTTAACTTAATGAATAAAATAAATCAAATAATATTCCATGACAAAAATATAAAACAGTTACTTAGTAATTGTTTGAGAAATAGTTATAATCATGCATTTTAGGAAACTGAATTTCTATTTCCCTACAAAGGAATGAATTAGGTTTACTAATCTAGTATTTGTAGTAAGTTTAGAGAACATAATTGGCATGAAAAACATCTAACAGTACATCTTCTCTTGAATGAGTGATATTTTAAACATTGTCTTTTATTCAAATGAATACTTAGGTTTACATTTCAGAATAAATGCTATTTTAACTCCCTTCAGAACAAGTACTTGCTCTGCAATTAAATGTACTAGCATATTCAGATATTTAAAAGCTAAATTTTCAGTTATATATGTAGCTTTACATGTTCAGAATGACATGATTTTTTATTCATAAATGTTTAACCTCAGATTTTTGCTTCACCAATATAAATGGTCTCAAGAGGTTGTAGTGAAGGCTCCAGTAACCAGATGGGTCAAAATCATTTCCTGAATTCTAAATTTTAAATCTAATAATTTTTAGGCTTTGATAATATCATTTATTGTCTCTTCAGAGCAATTAACCTAAAATAAATACTATTTTTAAGCATTTCACTCACATTGTAAATAGTATTAACATAGGTCAAAAAGAGACTAATTATTTAAGATTCAACATATTTGGTGATCTTAGTGTGAAGAATGTAGAGAGTAGAGATTTTTATATTCAATAAATATTTTTGTTTAAATTAAATCATATATCTAGTTTTCTAATTCGGAGGTTAATCACATGGAAACAGGAAAACAATAAAGGAGTAATTATTTTGGGATCATTTTTCTTCTTAAAATTATGAAGCAAAAATATCTCTAAGAATATATTTTTCAATAAAATGTTTCAACTCTTAGTAAAGTGCATTATACTTTAATATAAAGTTTTTCTCAAAAGAAATTCTACAACTAATCTAATGTATGTGTTCATGCACAAAATTCTGTGACTTCTGGTCTTGTTATGTGATTTTATTTATATTTTTTAGTTGTGACATGATCCCTATTTACATTTATTACAAACATCTGTAGTTATACAAATCATCTCTGTACACACTAATTTATGTAAGATAATATTCAAACAAAATTATCTTTTTTCCTGTATCCAACCGGGAAGGATGATGTGCTGAAGTATATTAAATGAAAGTACTCTAACGAAGAGTCTTTATGGAATGAAAATTTGCAACATGTGGATGTTCTACTTGGCTGAACAGGAATTCTTGTTTCTACAGTGCTTTCTTACCTTTTAATCCCACAAGGAAAGCTACAAAAATTGAAGTTCATATGAAGGAATTGCATTCCTAAATGATGTGGCAACCCTGCTCAAAATTTTATGTTCTATATTTTTAAGCATATTAGTAATTCAGCTGTGAGTACATTGCATGAGACTCCTGAATTCACAGCTATTGCGGTGTAATAATCAGAAGAGGGGAAAAAGATTATATTAATCTCCAATTCCTCCCTTTGACCTTCAATATACCAATTAATTGTCAAAACAATCATGTAAGATGTTAGTTCATTTTTCCCTTTCTAATTAGAGATTAAGCAAGTGCTTTTAGCAGTTAAAAGTGGATTGTGTTACAGATAAAAAATCTTCTTCTATAGGCTCATAAATTGAAAACTTGTCTTCCTATATTGAAAGCACAATTAACATTTACATTTTTCCAGTTATTTTGCTTACCTATGAGTTCTGATCATAAATCCTCTTATGAATTTTTATAGTATCTTTGAATAAATCACACGATTTGCATGTACTTATCATCTTAAGGAAAGGCAGTCTACCTTTATATTTTTCATTCTATGTGACAAACCCTTATTTTTTGTTTCCCTATATGCTGAAAAAAATGTATCCATGGAAACAAGATATTGACAGCAAATCTGAGTGTAATTTTCATTTTTCAAATTTCAAATATAATATAAACTTTGTTTTGACTAGTCATTTTTTAACAATGAGTGATATTCATGAACACTAACATTTTGGTGCTTTTAAGTAAATTGAGACTTGATGTGGTATGGTAGTTCTAGTGTCTAGTTGATTTAATCATTAGATTATTCATGTATAAACATGTGCATTGCACCTTTTTATTTTTTTAATCTTTTTTTGGAGGGTTCCGGTCATGGGGCCTGAAATCTGGGCCTGGGCGCTGTCCCTCAGCTTCTCAGTTCAAGGTTAGCGCTCTACCACTTGAGCCACAGGGCCACTTCTGGCTTTTTTTTCTGCTTATGTGGTCCTGAGGAATCGATCCCAGGGCCTCATGCATGCAAGGCAAGCGCTCTACCACTGAGCCACCTTCCCAGCCTCGACTTTTGTATTTTCATATATAAAATAGTTCCCAAGGTTTTACTTTAAAGTATAATGGGGGAGGGTTGTCTTCATGTTAAAAACTTTATATATATTTCAATTAAAGTATTAGAATGAATTTATTGATTAAAACATAGAAAAGTGTAAATAGGTTTCTTGCTTGAGACTGCATAAATTTCATATGAATGCAGCTCAAGATGAGACTGAGAGATAAATTCATATTCATATCACTGAGATTTACATCACAATATAGGAAATATAGGCATTTTAAGGAATTGGTCATTCAAAGCCCTTGATATATAATGGAGGAAGAATTGAATTGAAAATAGCAGAGGATAACAAATCAATATGCAGGGATTATGATTTTATAATACTAATATGGAAGAACTGAAGCTTTAGTCTTCTGAAAAAGTAAGTTTAGCTTGTTAATTCAATATAAGGCATCAGCTGTGATGAGTCTAATATCTTTCCTCCAAGATATCCAAGAGTACTATACTCATCCTCTAAAAACTAAATAAGTAATTATTTTAATAAGCTTTGCTTAATATTAATTTACTTGAAGCAAAAAGGTTAAAATGTCTTCTCTTTCTTTCAGTGTAATAATATACATTTCATATTATTACTGTCTCTTCATACAAGCCTGAAATCACTATTTCAAAGTAACATAAACAGAAAAACAAAAATAACCGGAAGTGAACAGACAAAATATTACCTCCTCTGGGACACAAGAACACAGGCAATACGCAGGAAAATTTATAGCTTTGAGTATATACATTAACAAATTAGAACAATCTTAAATCAGCACTAATAATGCACCACTAAGTCCTTGAAAAACAGGAACAAGCCAATTCAAAAACTGGTAGATAGAAATCATACAAATTAGATTAAAGAAATAAATGAATTAGAGTCTCAGAAAAACATACAATCATAATTGACCAATGTGTTAAATAGTACATTTTCATCAATGTTCAAGGAACTCCACTGCTTCATTTTTTCACCCTTTCCCTCAAGCTCTGTGCCCACCCCCACCTTCCTGAAGATGTAGAATGAATATACCATGCATAAGGTAAAGAAGACAGAATCATCACAAACTATAAATAACAACAACATACACTAAACAAAAAACAGAGTCTTCTGTTTCCATACCTCATAGCTTGTTTCAGGATGTTTATCATGTTATATAAATGTAATTGTTTTTATAATAAAGTCAATTCAGGGATTAAGGTGTGATAAACTTATAATTTTCTTTCTATTTAGTAATGCTTTTATTTTACATTAATGTTGTAAGTAACACAATTCAAATCCTAGTGAAATTTGGAGGTTCAGATTTAAACTTAAATATTCAAAAGTTCTAATAGTTCCATTTTGGCAACGAAACTGAAAAACAGGCATGTTTTATCCTCAGGAATGTCATTATTTCATATGCAATTTTCATATGTAATTTTACCTACGTTTTCTCTTATATGATAACATATTATCTGCTAATCAGAGAAATACGAAAAGACTTTTAATTATGATATGAAAAATGCATCGACATGAATGAATGAAATCAGGGAGTAGATTGCCCAGAGCTGGGTGGTTCTGTTAAATATTCTCACGATTTTGAATGATCTGGTGTTTTTGTATGTGTGGAATTTTGAATGTATTTTATGTCTGGACAAGAAAGTTTGATTAATAGATCATTGTCTGATACCCAATATCTGGAATCTAACCTGAGTCAGAGTGGTAAGTATGTGTTTGTGTGTGTGTGTGTGAGAGAGAGAGAGAGACTGTTTGTGTGTATGTGTGTGGGTGTGGATGTCTCTCTGCCTGCCTGCAAGTCTGGATTTAGAAGGAAGTATCTTAATTCTATTAGGTATACTCCATTAATGACAGCAGATAATGTTAATGAACATTTTGTGCCATATATTTATGTTCCTATGATTGCACGAACAAACTAAAAATTATGTTTGTGGTATGAGTTTGTAAAAGGTCAGCAGAAAGTATAAACATTTGTAATCTTGAGAAAGATATCAATGGCAATCATTTCAGTGTAGATAAATTTTGACAAAACTTGCAGTGATAGGTAATCCTATATCAAAATTCAATATTTATTGATTTTCCATAGCTACACTATCCTATAAATTTGTAGGAAAACAAGCTAAATTATAGAATCATAAAAGTAATGTGATTATTTATTGCAAACAGTTTTACAGTTAGGTCCTTATTGTAAGCGCTAGGATCAACAGAAATAAAAACACAATATACAACATGGAGTGAGATATTTTATAATGAAGCATATTTTAATATACTCTACATTGTTAGAAAGACTAGAACTTTGGGTTAGCTTTATAACCTACCATAATAAGTGATATTGTCCATTTATTAAGCAGAAAGGCTTACTCAGATTTACAAGATTGAATGTTTCAGTGTATGTTCAACTGGTTTTATTGCTTTGGGGGCCAGTGACAAGACAATGTCAAGGAGGGGAGTATGTCAAAGAGAAATGTTTTTTGCCTAGAATGATTAAAAGATAAAAGAAGAAAGAAGATGAGAGTCTTTTTCTCATGAGTTTCACTCTGAAGAACTTAATCTCCAGAAGAACTATTCAGGTATGCTCCACAGTCTGGGAGGAATTGGAATGTCATTTTTCTTTAACATATAGGTCTTTATGGGGCATTCTAAAATCAAATGGCAACATCTTCACCAATGATAACTTGTCCAGGGGTGGAAGCCACTAGATACTTCTATAAGTTCTAATCAGATCTCAGCAGACTAAATATTTTATGGAATTCCCATTAAAATAGTTTCTTGCAGACTGACTGGGTCTTCATAATGGATATCTGTGTGTTTATATGTGTGTGTTTGAATAAACTAATAAAACAATGTGGCAGATAATAGTATTAGTATGGTCTTTTTTTTTCTTCTCATACTATGAAAGCCTGTCACAATTCCCAATCAAATCCCATCCAAGATTCAAACAATAATGCTGTCCCAAAATTTCTTTATGTTAACCTAAGTACATCCATCTCATTTCAGATGGCCATGGTATAGGAAAATTTAAAGTCTTCCAATTACGTTGTCACCAAGGAAACAACGTACAATATTTCTTTTAAAAAAAACCTAGAATGTAGAATATTTTATCCATAAAATTGAAGGAGTATACATTATAGGATTTAATTTAAATATTTAGTCACATAAATGGATATTCTTTATCCCCAACTCAGAGCCCTTTTAAACTACATAATTGCACAACTCATCTATTACCATCTTCCATGAAGACAGTCCTTGCTGTAAACAAACCAGATGTGGTGAACAAATTAACATGCACACCATTGTTACATGCTGCTGTTCTAAAGCCTAGAAGTGAAAGAGCATTTAATGCATGTGTAGAGCTGGTTCTAAGGATTATGGAAAGTGATTACTTTGCACCATAAATAGAAAAATCCACAGATGTTTTAAGTTGTTTTTTTGTTGTTGGCATTTGTGAGATATATTTTGGAAAGCACAATGAATGAAAGCATGCTATTTTGTAAAACTTTGCTGGCTGACACATTTACTGAAATGTTGCATATGAGAAGACAGACAATAGGGTGGGTAGGATGTGGTATGCAGCTTTAAATACAGACAAGCAAAACAGAGAATGGGAATTTTTTTTTCCTTAACAAATGCTCTCTGGTTATATTGTGCTGTACACTATAATGATGAAATAATCATTTCTTTGGAAAACTAAGGAGAAAACACTGTCACCTGTTGATTTTCTTTTTAAAGTGAATCTTAAATGTCAAGTTCAAAGAAATTTTAAAGCCTTAATAAAATATTATCGAGTATTACTTTCATTTTTGATGAATAGTTAAAACAAACTGACAGACTGTTAGTCCATTAAGATTTATAAGTTTCCTGCTATACATTTCCTATTGTTCCTCTTTTTGGGGGTGATATATATTTTTTTTAGAATGGCAACATGGTCTTAACCATTACCCACAAAATGTATCCTGTCATAGAATCAGAGAGTTTTTGGGGTTTTTTTGTTGTTTTGTATGATTTATTTGGTCAGACTTGGAGCTTGAACTCTGGGCCTCAGTGCTGGTCCTACACTTCAGCTCAAGGTGAGCGCTCTACCGCTTGAGCCGCAGCACCGCTTCTGTCTTCTCGTGGCTTATTGGAGATAAAAGTCTCACAGACTTTCCTGCCCGGGCTGTCTTTGAACTGAGATCCTCATATCTCAGCCTCCTGAGTAGCTAGGATTACAAGCATGAGCCACCAGTGCCCAGCCAGAGAGTTTTATTTTATTAAATTAAGACAATAGTAGGCTCATTTTATGCCAACACAAAATATAAACACCAATGACAGTTTTCCCTAAAAAAAAAAACACTTATAAAAAAATCATGAGGGGGGACCAAGATGGCGACGGGGCAGTAGGGAAACGCCACAGCTCTCTCCAACCAAAAAGAGAGTTCGAGTTCCAACGCTTAATCTCCCCAAGAGATCGACAACAACAAAAAGACGAACACTCAGAGAAAAACCAGATGTGGAAAATAACAAAAAAAGAAAGAGAGGAAAAGAAGAATTTCAGAACAGAGAAGAGCGAAGACCCCCTCCCGCAACCACCCCAACTGAACTCGGATTGCAACAACAACTGACGACCTACACCACAAAGAAACAACCAGCTCCAGGGTGAGTACTCCACAGGGGACAGTGTATCCTTCAAGGGAGACCAGAGCTGGAGGGAATCCCCAGACCCTGACCTAGACTCCCTACCCCAATACCCGGACCACAGGACCCACTAAAACTGGGAACTGTTCGAGAGCTCCACCAGCCGGTGGAGCACACTCTGCTGGCCAGGCCAGAGCAAGAGTGCCCCTGGAAGGGAGCTTAAATGCCCAAGCCAGGAACAGCGCCCCTGGGTCAAGACTACCAACAGTAGAAGAAATTTGAACTGTGTCCTCCAGGCTGCATAACCTAGGTGGTATACACAACAGCACAGGCCTAACGAGCGCGCTCCAGGCTGGGGCCGGAACCAGGCCTGGGGATCCGGCACCTGAACAACACAACCAACTCCTCCCAACTGAAGTAAAAAGCTGAGCATACGCCTCAACAGAGGGGAGAAAACCAGGAAACAACACTCCCCAGGAAGCACGCCTGTGACAACAAAAGACCTGGAGGTTCAGGACAAGAGAAGCCCAAACCCCACCAAAACTCCACCCATATACCCTAGGCTGGGAATTGGGCAACACAGGCTGCCAGCACCTGATAGTAAGCAGGAGCTCAGGCTGATAAGGCGGCTCAGCAATAGAGTGATAGTCTTGGATGTATGAGGCCCTGGATCTGATTCCTCAGCATCACAAAAGCAAAAGGGGTCAGAAGTGGTGCTGTGGCTCAAATGGTAGGGTGCCAGCTTTGAGCTGAAGAGCTGAGGTACAGCACCCAACCTAGAGTTCAAGCCCACAACCAGCCCAAAACAAACAAACAAAAACACATCAGGAGCCCATAGCAGACTCCAGTATTTGGGAGAGTGCATCCAGAGCATCTGATCTTCCCAAGAGCACACGTAGGAGCAAACACAAGCAGTCTAGGCTGCTCAACCCTTCCAAAGGCAGGAATTGCCAGCAATCTACAGCAGAGAGCTGAGAATCCTAAGTAAGTCAGAATAGCAGCTGGAAATAGGCTCCCAACAGAACCCAGATCAGGCACAGACTCTCTCTACCAATGCAGAATCAGTAACCAAGAAAAGACAGACACACCAAAACAAAATTGAAGAACAGTCTCCTGAACCCCCATGCAAAAATCACAGAGAAAAATCACAAGGTTTACCACCACCCAGGAGAGCAAGCTCACCTCAAAAGCCAGCAGCCACGCAGGGGAGAGCCCCAGTGTGAGCAAAGCAGGAATGGAAGACAAAAGCTACATCCAAGGGTTGCTGGAGGCAATGACTCAAGAAATAAAGCGAGAAATGGATCAGAAATTGAAAGAGCACAAGGATGAACTATCAAAAGAGATACAGGATATCAAACAAAAGTTGGATGCAAAAATAGAAGCTGCACAAACCTCAGTAAGAAGTGAGATAAATGCCAAATTAGAGGTAATGCATACTGATCTCACCTCATTGAGAGGTGAGATCAGTACTCTGAGAACCAACATTGAATCCATAAAGGGATCCATTTCCTCCATGCAAACCACAATACAAGCCACGGTCAACAGAGTGAATGAAATGGAAGGTAGAGTGTCAGATACAGAAGACAGAATACACCAACTGGACCAAAAAGTGACAGATATGGAAAAATCACTCAAATTAAACCAAAGGGAAATTCAAGAGCAAGCAGATAATGCCAAGAAATTTAACCTTCGCATAATCGGAGTGGATGAAGGGGAGGAATTCCAGAGCAAGGGAATGCAACACCTATTTAACAAGATAATAAATGAAAATTTTCCCCACCTCGAAAACAACCATCTTAACTACATTACAGAAGCTTATAGAACCCCCAACAAGCAAGATCCCAGAAGAAACACTTCTAGACACATTATAGTAAAAATGATAGATCTGAATAATAAGGAAACAATCCTGCATGCAGCAAAAATGAAGAAGGAGCTATACTACAACGGGAAAAAAATTAGAATCACTGCAGATCTCTCCACACAAACAATGAATGCAAGAAAAGCCTGGGAAAGCACCATAGGAGCCCTGAGAGCCAATAAATGCCAACCCAGACTGATATACCTGGCAAAGCCAGCATTCACATTCGATGGAGAACTGAAAACTTTTAATAGCAAAGAAAAACTAAATGAATACATAAACATTAAGCCAGCATTACAAAGAATTCTAAGAGGGGGGACACAACCTGAAGAAAGCAACCAGGAACTGGGACCTGCCCCAAACAGGCATTACTCAAAGTGTAACTGAGCAAGCACAGGAGGAAAAGAAAGAAGAAAAACTCAGGAAAACGGAATGGCAGGGACAACAATGCATCTCTCTATATTTTCTCTTAATATAAATGGGCTGAATTCGTCAATTAAAAGAAAACGAACTGAGGACTGGATCAGAAAACAAGACCCATCCATCTGTTGCCTTCAGGAGACCCACCTCTCAGCCCAACATACAAACAAACTCAGAGTGAAGGGGTGGAAAAGGATCTACCAATCAAATGCCCCCAGTAAGAAAGCAGGTGTAGTTATCCTGATATCTGACAAAATAAACTTTTCATTAAAATCAGTACAGAAATACAAAGACGGACACTACATATTAATAAAGGGAACAATCCAAGAGGAGGATATAACCATCATCAACTTATATGCCCCAAATATTGGTGCACCCAGATATGTCTAACAAATGCTCTCAAACTTACAGAATAAAATAGATCCCAATACGATAATACTAGGAGACTTTAACACACCACTCTCTGCTCTCAAACTTACAGAATAAAATAGATCCCAATACGATAATACTAGGAGACTTTAACACACCATTCTCACCAAAGGACAGGTCTACCAACCAGAGGATTGGCAAAGAAGCTACCGAATTAAGTGAGGCCATACTTCAAGCAGAATTAACTGACATCTACCGAGTATTTCACCCTAAAACAACACAGTACACATTCTTCTCAGTAGCTCATGGAACTTTCTCCAAAATAGACCATATCCTAGTTCATGCAAGGTACTTAAGCAAATACAAAGGGATCGACATAATCCCCTGTATCCTATCTGACCACAGTGGAATCAAGCTAGCTCTCAATAACAAAGCATACCGCAGAAATTTTTCTAATACATGGAAATTGAACAGCACACTCCTTAACAATGCCTGGGTAACAGAAGAGATCAGAGAAGAAATAAAGAATTTCCTACAACTCAATGAAAATGAAAACACCTCACAAAGAAACTTGTGGGACACAGCAAAAGCAGTCCTGAGGGGCAAATTTATTGCCCTCAGTGCCCACATCAAGAGAATGGAGACAGACCAAGTAAATAATCTCATGTTGCAACTAAAACAGCTAGAAAAACAAGAAAAAATTGGACCTAAAGCTACTAGACGAAGCCAGATAACCAAATTAAGAGCAGAGATTAACCAATTAGAAAATCAGAAAACCATAACCAAAATAAACCAAACAAAAAGCTGGTTCTTTGAAAAAATAAACAAAATTGATGGCCCGTTGGCAAGATTAATTAAAAAAAGAAGAGAGGAAACCCATATTAATAGGATTAGGGATGCCACTGGAAACATCACAACATGTACCCAAGATATCCAAACAATTCTAACAGACTACTTTCAAAAGCTATACTCTCTAAAGGAAGAAAATCTGGCAAAAATGGATGCATTTTTAGAGAAATACAAGTTACCCAAACTGAGCAAAGAAGAAGTTAACCAATTAAATAAGCCAATATCCTATAATGAGATACAGGAAGTTATCAAAAGTCTTCCAACAAAAAAAAGCCCAGGACCAGATGGATTCACAGCAGAATTCTATAAGACCTTTAAACAAGAACTAATACCCATACTCCTCAAGCTCTTCAGAGAAACAGAGAAGGAGGGAGCTATGCCAAACTCATTCTACGAAGCCAATATCACACTCATCCCCAAACCAGGCAAAGACCCAACCAAAAAGGAGAATTACAGGCCAATTTCCTTGATGAACACAGATGCAAAGATCCTTAACAAGATTCTAGCTAACAGAATCCAGAAACACATAAAAAAAATAATACACTATGATCAGGTAGGCTTCATCCCAGAGACACAGGGATGGTTTAACATACGTAAGTCAATAAATCTAATCCAACATATCAACAGAACCAAGGTCAAGAATTACATGAATATCGCCACAGATGCAGGAAAGACCTTTGATAAAATTCAACATTCATTCATGCTAAAAGCTCTGGAGAAAATAGGAATTGAAGGAACATTTCTAAAAACAATAAAAGCCATTTATGACAGACCAATAGCCAATATTATACTTAATGGGGAAAAGCTACAACCAATCCTCCTAAAATCAGGAACAAGGCAAGGATGCCCACAGTCTCCACTCCTCTTCAACATAGTCCTAGAACCCTTAGCCAGGGCAATAAGGCAAGAAAAAGACATTAAAGGGATCCGCATAGGGAAAGAAGAAGTTAAACTATCCCTTTTTGCAGACGACAGGATACTATAGCTCCACGATCCCAAAAACTCCATCCCCAAACTTTTAGAAATCATAAGTCACTTCGGCAAAATAGCAGGATACAAAATAAACCCACAAAAATGAGTTGCCTTCCTATACACTGATAATGTACAGGAAGAGAAGGAAGTAAAGGGAGCAACCCCATTCACAATAACCTCCCAAAAAATAAAATATTTAGGAATTAACCTAACCAAAGATGTAAAAGAACTATTTAATGAGAACTATAAAAAGTTAAAGAAAGAAATTGCAGAAGACACTAGGAAATGGAAAGACCTCCTATGCTCCTGGATAGGTCAACTTAATATAGTAAAGATGGTAATACTTCCAAAACTAATATACAAATTCAATGCAATTCCTATTAAAATCCCAATGATGTACATCACTGAAATACAGAAAACAGTCCAAAAATTTATATGGAACAACAAAAGACCTAGAATAGCCAAAACAATTCTAGGGGATAAAGACAATATGGGAAGGCTATCCATGCCGAACTTCAAATTCTACTACAGAGCTATAATAACAAAGACAGCATGGTACTGGCACAAAAACAGACCCGAAGACCAATGGAACAGAATAGAAGATCCAGAAATAAATCCACAGGCCTACAGCCAGCTGATATTCGACAAAGGAGCCAAAGACATACAATGGAAGAAACACAGCCTCTTCAACCGCTGGTGCTGGGAAAACTGAGCAGCCACATGCAGAAAAGTGAAAGTGGACCCCAGCCTATCACCATGCACCAACATCAACTCAAAATGGATTAAAGACCTTAACATTAAACCTAAATCTCTGAAATTACTGCAGGACAGAGTAGGAGAGACACTAACTAATAGGCACAAGAAGGAACTTCCTGAACAGAGTCCTAGGGTCACAACAAGTTGGAGAGAGACTCGACAAATGGGACTACCTTAAAATAAAAAGCTTCTGCACAGCTAAATCTACCGCAACTAAGCTAGAAAGACAACCAACTAATTGGGAAAAATATTTACCAGCAATATATCAGACAAGGAGTTAACATCCTGTATATACAGGGAACTCAAGAAACTAATCCCTCCCAAACCTAACAAACCAATTACTAAATGGGCAAGGGAACTAAAGAGGGACTTCTCAAATGAAGAAATAAAAATGGTAAAGAACACATGAGGAAATGTTCATCATCCCTGGTGGTGAAGGAAATGCAAATAAAGACAACCCTGAGATACCACCTTACCCCAGTCAGAATGTCCCACATCCACAAATCAGCCAACGACAAATGCTGGAGGGGATGTGGAGAAAGAGGAACCCTATTACACTGCTGGTGGGAATGTACACTTATACAACCACTTTGGAAAGCAGTCTGGAGAGTCCTTAGAAAGCTAAAGATTGACCTTCCTTACGACCCAGTCATACCACTTCTAGGCATCTACCCTGAACAAAAGGAACCAATATACAAGGACACGTGCACCTCCATGTTTATTGCAGCACTGTTCGCAATAGCTAGGATATGGAAACAACCTAGATGCCCCACCACAGATGAATGGATCCAAAAATTGTGGTATCTATACACAATGGAATATTATGCAGCCATTAGAAATGACAAAATAATGGCATTTGCAGGGAAATGGATGGAGCTAGAAGGAATCATGTTGAGCGAGGTAAGCCAAGAACGAAGAGACAAACGGTACATGGTCTCCCTGAGAAGTGGATGCTAAATCCAAAATGTTAGGTGATACGACAAAACTAACAGGACTTAAGAAACAAAGAACTCCCGCTCATCTGGTTGAACCACTACTAAATATCCCCATGCTGCTGATCACAAATATGGTACTTAACATGTGAACACTGTTATATATTACAGACTGTGATAGACAATTTGCTCCAGGAAAGTTAGAATGAACTTGTGACTTTGAAATTATGTAATCACTTAGTCACAATCAAAAAAAAAAATAACCTTGGAGAAGGGAGGGAGGGAGGGGATGGTAGGGGGAAAACAATGGAGGGGGTAACAATGTTGAAGAGGAAGTGTACTCATTACCTCACTCATGTAACTGTAACCCTCTGTATAGTATCTTTACAATAAAAAAAAAATCATGAGATTCGGAGGAAGATGGCAGAGGAGAAGCTGAAGGCTAAACAAACTCTCCTATAGAAAGCATTTTAGTATTCCAGTGAACAGTCTTAGGCTACAGAGTCATACCAAGTGTGTCATCTCAATGCAGAGAGTTTGGACAGAGAGGGAAAATCCAAGCAAGGAAACAGATCTGAACACATGCAGCTAGCCATGGCTGAAGTGGCAGAGTTGGAAGCAGAGACACTCTTATCAGCCATAACTATGGAGAGAATCTGGGACAAAGGCTCCAGATGTGGCGGACAAGTGGATTCTACCCAACACAATCAAGAACTGACAAGGAGCAGATATATTCATCCTGCAGATCACAGACCAGAAACTGCCCCGGAACAAGATTCTGGCATGAGTAGAAACCTGATCTCCTCATTTCTTCTCAGGGAGCAGAGGAGGGAAGGCTGCGTGTCACCTACCACTGGAGATCTCCATCTTTGATACTAACAAAGGCCCAGTTGAGCAACTAGCTCCAACTCAGGCCTTGGAAGCAAACAAACGTGTCATTTAGCAGGTCACAGGAATCTGCCTTGACCTGCCAGGCTCAGCTCTACCCAGGGGAAAGTCAACCAGCCCAGACAGAGAAAAATCTGCCCCCTGAGGAGTGACTTTCACCACTGGGTAAACAGAGCCAGAGGCTGCCCCTCCCTACAGCAGCCTAGACAAACAAGTGAAACTCAGTAAACATAAACCCTGAGATTTGCTCCAAGCTGGGCTCTCTGAGAGTCTCAGGAGCTAGCCCAGCAAGGAAAAGCTACTGATTGCTGAAAGGCCTCAACTCTACCCATAACCTAATCTCATCACAGCATCTTCAAACTAGAGGAAACTCCCTTCTCCCTCTTTTGGGATACTGAAAGCAAATCTACCTCCCACTGAACTAGCCTGGGAGAAGGATAACAAAACAATGGGTTAGGCAAAGCATTTTTCTGCCTGCTCAAACACTGACTTCAGAAAACAATCAAGCCACAGGAAAACCAGACACCACAAGCAGCCCAGAGACTCCACCAAGAGACTGGTTATGGACACGGAAGATACACAATCATCCCATTGCCCCCATCCCCCCCCCAAAAAAAATCAAAGAACTCTTTTTTTAAATTTAATTTTATTTTTTATTGTGAGAATACAGTACAGAGGAGTTAAAATTACATGGGCAAGATAATGAGTATATTTCTTATCAAGCATTGTTGCTTCCTTGTTGTTTCCCCTTCCCATCCCATCCCATACCTCCCCCTCCCCCCAACCGATCCTCCCCCACCCCCCACCAAAGTTGTTAAGTTCGTTTTTCGACATAATGATTTGTACATCTCATTGTTGCAATCAAAGAACTCTTATTTGAACCTTTTAAAAAAATTAATTTTTAAAATTGTTCTCTATTAATCTTATTTTCCTCCCATAATTTTTATTTTAGGTGTATAGGTGTGTGTGTTTGTGCTTTTTTAAATCTCTTCTGAACTTTTGGCCCTTTTTAAGTATTCTTTTCATTTTTTTCTGTTTCTTTCTTTTTTTGTGTGACTAAATTGCTGTTCGGTTCATTCCCAGATATATACCTGTCTTTGATTATTAGACCTTATACCCCATTGTGTACACATTTAATCCAGAAAATTATTACTCAATTCACAACCTCTTAGGCTTAAATTCATTAACAGCAGTATTATCTCTTTATATGTATATAATTTTCAAGTAACTAATTTTAAGAATTTTTATTTTTTAGTTTTCATTTCTCCTTTCAATCCATCCCTTCTTCTCATCTTATCCTTTTCTTCTCTCAATATCATTTGTTTAAACTTAAATAATTTTTAAGTGTTTCACTACTTAAATTTAAATTTTGGTTTTTCCATTTTTTCTTTTTCGTTTTTTTGTAATCTCCCTCCGATCATTCTATCCAAACCATTTCCCTCTCTAAGATTAGGACTTGGTTAAATACCACGTTTTCGCGATCCATCCATCTACTGGGGGGCATCTGGGTTGATGCCTATCTTAGCTATGTTAAATAATGCTGCAATAAATATAGTTGTGCTGGTAGGGTCAGTACGGTCTTGTTTGTGATCATTTGGGTAAATGCCCAAAAGGTAGATTGCTGGGTCATAGGGAAGTTCTAGGTGGAATCTTTGAGGAACTTCCATACTACTCCAAAGTAGTTGAATAAGTTATACTCCCACCAACAATGCAGTAAGGTTCCCTTCTGGCCACATCCCCTGAAGGATCTGTTGGTATTAGAGTTCTTGATTATAGCCATTCTAAATGACTTGAGGTGGTATCTCAAGTTGTTTTGATTTGCTTTTCTATTATGTCTTGGGAGGTTGAGCATTTCTTCATGTGTCTATTGGCCTTCCTTCTTTTCTTTTCAAAGACGTTTGTCTTGAAGTCTTTAGTCCACTTATTTATTGGGCAGTTGTTTCTTTTAGGATTTGTTGTTGGGGGGATTTAATATTTTGAATTCCACATATATTTGAGATATGAGACCCTTCTCTATTGTATGGCTAGCAAAGATCTTCTCCCATCAATGGGCTTTCTATTGATCTGGCTAGCTATGTCCTTTGCAAAGCAGAAGCTCTGCAATTTAATACAATCCCATTTGTCCAAACTTTCTTTGATTTCTTGTGCTTCTGGGTCTCTATTAAGAAAATTTCAGCCTCTGCACAGGAGACCTTGGGTATGTCCTACTCCAATCTGTAATGTTTTCAGTGTGTCTGCTTTGACTCCAAGGTCTTTGATACAGGATGATATATAAGGATATAGTTTTAGTTTTCTATGAGTGATTAACCAATTTTGCCAGCATTTTTACTGAAGAAGCTCAGTACTGTACAGAGAGGTTACAGTTACATAAGTAAGGTAATGAGTACATATCTTATTGAGCATTGTTGCCACCTCCTTTGTTTTTCCCCTACTATTCCTTACCTTCAACCATCCGCAACAACTCCCTCTAATAGTATCTTGCAAATCTCATTGTTACAATGGGTCAACCTGTATCTTTTCCTTGCATGTTAAATGAAGAAATGCTGGCTTGTTTCATGCTGATTCTACTTGTGTAGACACACTTAAAAACACTTTCAAAGTCCAAAAGCATATAAATGAAATGCACTCCATTTTTGTCAGTTGGTATAATTGTGTTCTACACATTTATTGACAGGTTACAAATTATTCTCAAATTTTAATACATAAAAAACTTTCTTTTTTTCTCATTTTCGTTGGCAGGACATCGGCACGACCTCAGTCACAATTGCTCACTTTAAACTTTTCATATGGGTTGGTTAAATTTTGACCTGCACTCCGGTCTTCTGGGGAGTCACTCATCTGCTTAGGAATTGATGCTCACTGTTGGAAAAGAGCCCAAAGAAGGATGCCATTTAAAGCCTTATAACTTTATTCTTAACAAGGATATTGTCCTGCTACTTTGGCTGTTGAGAGTGTCTACAAGAGCAAGCATTCCATGGGGAGCAGGGAGACACCATATGACCTATACGTATTGAGATTTCCGAGTTACTTGCTATCACTTGTCCTGCATTTTTCAAGTCCAATCTCTCTAAACGTACCAGTTGGAAGAGATAAGAGGAGTGGTAAAAGAACTCTTAGAGACGAATACATCTTCAACACATTTGTTTCCAAGCATTCTGTCTAAGGCATATTCAACAACTAGTGAAACCTGTGTTGGCTATATCTATGTGTCTTTTTCCATTTGTGCATGTGTACATGTGTGTACATGTGTGTGCATTTGTGTGTATAGTAACATTCATGTGTACATATATGGGCCAATATTCATATATATGCATATATAAATAAAAATACATACATATATATATATGTATATATATACATATATATACATATATATATATATATATATATATCAGGTGTTCAGTGATTTAATCTAGAGTTCCCAGCACATTGTCCTTATCAAAAAGTGTACATGATAAACTGCTCTAAGCATCTGTGTTATATGAGGGGTATCCTTTGTACACACTTCCCCCATTAACTTGTTTTTCATCACTGTGAACAACTTCAGCCTACTTTCCCATAGGATAGCTTTGTTTTTGTTACTTACTGATAATAAAAGAAAAAGGTTGTTTGTAAATGAAAAAGAACTTTTAGGTCCCAGGCTAAAAGTATATTATCAGTCCCAATGATTCGTATGAGATAAAATTTATAATAGTACTAAAAGTGAAAAGGAATTCCTAGATCTGTTGTTTTGACATTTAGAATGGCAAAGAATAATTTCACGTCACTGTTATAACTCTTAAAGAATGCAAGGGTAACTGATGGTCCCTATCATGTTCCCACAAAACCAGTGGATCCTGAAGGATAATAGTAGACCAGCAGAAATTCTAAGTAGCAGACATGGAGCATGAAAGAGAAAGAGCAGAAATGAAGAGAGTGAAAGAGAGAGAAAAATATCATAATATTAAAGTGCATAACAGATAAACAAGAGGTGTATGAGGATATTCATACTGCTATTTTGAGACTCTACATGTACATTTGAAGGTATTTGATGTATGATAATGCATCAATATAAAATATGAAGTGATTTTGATAATAAATAAAAATGGCTCAGAAGAAATTATAAATGCAAAAACAGTCTTCACAGAAGTAAACTCTCAGAAATATTTCTTGACTTTGAAAAGGATAAATTGGCTGTAGTTAGTATAAATTTAGAAGTATGACAATTCACAAAAATATAAAAATGTGTTCACATATTTCATTATATAACCCAAAGCAGAAAGCAAATATTGTTCAGATGATTTTTTAAATCACAGTTTCTCAGGAGCTGGGAAGGTGGCTCAGTGGTAGAGTGCTTGCCTTGCATGCATGAGGTCCTGGATTTCATTCCTCAGCACGACATAAGCAGAAAAAGATGAAAGTGCTGCTGTGGATCAAGTGATAGTGCTAGCCTTGAGCTGAAGAGCTGAGGGACACTACCCAAGACCCAGAGTTCAAGCCCCACAACCAACAAAACCAAAGCAAAAAACAAAACAAAACAAAACACAGTTTCTCAATTTTGTGGCCTCAACACTGTAATACCACTACTTCAGCCTAGGGTTAAGATTTTAGGTGTGGACATTTATCAACACTCCTGATTCAGACTCTACTTGATATAATTTTTAATCAATATTTTGTTTTTAGTTTTGCTATTTGTAAATTCACATGCACCTATGAAAAATGGAGTGGCCATCCCAATAATATTCTCAAAGTACCTCTTAATCACGACTCACAAAAAGTTGTATTATATTATGACAAGGAAAAAATGCTATAAATAAAGAAAACAATAATTATATATTAATGATTACTAAAATAAAAAACAAAACAATTACCAGGGTTTTCAGTATTTGAAAAGTACATAGTAGATTTTACTATTTTCTCATATTCCTGTACATTTAAAACTGGATAAAGCTATGAGTAGCCTTTAAATTTACCCACTAAGATTACTCTTTTTAGATAATCTCATCATGTGTATGTGGCTTTTATCATTATTTGTTCATCACTAACATATAACTTAAGAGAGCCCTAAAGATTTATCAGAAACTGTGTACTTAAATTCTTAACTCTTCACTCTGCTTCTTTACACAGTCTTTGCAACTTCGCCTTAGCAAAGTTTCTATAAACTCTGAAATGTACATACTTAGTAGTACATGCTACCGGAAATATTATATACTTTATCGAAAAAATTTATGACCTACCAGTCTTAATTTTGCATATATAAGCAAATCCCAAAATGAAACATATTTAAATCATTAAAACTTTTAACAAACCTTAACATTTGCTGCAATGATCATTATGACAGGTGCCTTGTGTAGAATAATTGAATTCCTCCTCCTACACATCTCATGAACAACAAATATCTGGAATTATTTTGTATTTGTCATGTCAATATTGACTTTATTCTTAAATGTGTGCTTATGTAAGAAATACATGGTTGCAAAATTTCACAATTTTTTGAACTTACTTTTTGTTGAATTGTCTAGTTTAAGACAATCAATTACAATTTATATATAAAAAAATGTTCTGTGCTCAATTTGTCTGCACATACACTAAAATTGGAACATACAGAGAAGATTAGCATAGTCCCTGCACAAGGATGACACGCAAATTAATGAATCGTTCCATATTTTTACACCAACAGATGCTGGATGGGATGTGGCCAGAAGGGAAGCCTACCGCACTCTTGGTGGGAGTGTAAACTTGTTCATACATTTTGGAAAGCGGTTTGGAGCTTCCTCAAAAGACTCCACATAGAGCTCCCCTATTACACAGCAATCCCAATTTTGGGAATTCACCCAAATGATCACAAATAATTCCATACTAAAACTACCACCACAACAACGTTTATTGTAGCATTATTTGCCATAGCTAAGATAAGGAACCAACCCCGATGCCCCTCAGTAGAAGAATGGATCAAGAAAACGTTCTGTGTGTGTGTGTGTGTGTGTGTGTGTGTGTGTGTGTGAATGTACACTTACACAACCACTTTGGAAAGCAATCTGGTGAGTCCTCAGAAAGCTAATTATTGACCTTCCTTATGGCTCACTCATACCACTTCTAGGCATCTATTCTGAACAACAGGTACCAATATTCAAGGATACATGCACCTCCATGTTTATTGCAGCACTATTCACAATATACAGGATATGAAAACAACCCATATGTCCCACCAGAGATGAATAGATCCAAAAACTGTGGTAACTATACACAACGGAATATGTTCCAGCCATTAGAAAGACAAAATAATGGCATTAGCAGGGAAATCAATCAAGCTACAGGAAATCATGTTGAGCGAGGTAAGACAAAAGCAAAGAGACAAACAGCACATGGTCTCCATGGTTAGTGGATGTTAAATCCAAAATGTAAGGTGATACAACAAAATTAACAACACTTAAGAAACCAAGGACTTCCACTCATCTGGTCGAATCACTACTAAATATCCTCATTCTGCTGATCATATTTGCACACTGAAGGGAAACCAGGAAGACGACACAGAACTAGAGGGAATCAGGGAAATTCATACAACAGTGGGATCCATCAGCTGCACTGGACATTGACCAAAATGAACTAAGCAACTCAATGTCACTGAAGGGAAGGAGGGAACAAGTGGGAAAGAGGGAACAGCAGGCACTACACAAAACAAAAGAAATATACATATTTCAAAACAAAAAACTATACATATGGAGGAAATAACTCTATTGCAAAGCTCATAGAACTCATAAGTATTGTAAACCATGATAGACAATTTGCTCCATCAAAGTTAGAATGTGTTTGTGACTTTAACTAAGCATCACTATCCCACAATATTGTGAAATTTGGGAAATTATGTAATCATTTAATCACAATAAAAACATTTGAAAAAATGATGAAGGTGGAAAACTAAGTTGCTCTAAAAAACAAAAAAGGAAAATGTTCTGTGTGTATATGTGTGTACACACACACACATATACTATATATATACATATATATGTGTATATATATTAATTCTATGCCTCCATCAGAAAGAATGACATCGCCCAATTTTTAGGAAATGGAAAGACTTGGATAAAAATTATATTAACTGATGTAAGCCAAGTCCAAAGAAACATAGGTCCCATGCTATCCCTTATTTACAATGACTAGTATATGTCTGGGATAAGCAGAAAAGTTGAAAAGCTATGTGTATATGACTACATAAGTAGATGTTAAGCTAAATGACCCCCAAGATAGAGACACAAGTCCTTTTTTCTTTCTTGCTGTTGTTTCTCACATATTTATAATGTGCAACGTGATTTCTTTTTTTTTTTTTTATGTGTTCCTTCCCAACAATATAACCCCTGTTTTCACTTTACTTGATGTTGGTGCACCTGCATCTTGTATATACACTTCTCTAATTTGGGGAAAGAAAGGGACAAAACGGCATGCTTAAATAGGAATACAGTTTGACCCATTGTATAACAATAGATGCACAAGACAATATTTTGAAGAACGAATTTTACAATTTAGGCTGGGGACATTGGGTGGGGCTTGGAGGTGTGAGGAGTGTACTTGTGGAGGTGGAAGGGAAGGTATGGTGGGGGAAAAACAAAGGAGGAGGTAACAATGCTTGATAGGAAATGTACTTATTACTTTGCTCATGTAACTATAACCATTCTGTACAGTATTTTTACAACAAAAAATGTATAAAAATGTTTTGAGATGGAAGAGTTTATTTTGCCTATTTTACCCAAATAATATCGTTAACAAATAAATTAATGCAAAACACTGATATGAAGATATTTTGAAAAAGTGAGTGTGTGTGCATTCCTGCGTGTTGGCATGCTCAGAGTTTGAAATCAGGGCTTCAAGGTCTCGCTATGTCTTTCTCTCTAGATTGAGCTACTATATGAGCTACATCTCCATTCCTGGCCCTTTGTTAGTTCATTAAAATTTTTGAAAAATAATCTCATGAATTTATTTTGCCCTGATTGTCTTCCAAATGTTATCCACAGATCTCAGGCCCCTGAGTAGGTATCCCGAGTAGTTAGGATTACAGGTGTGACAAACCAGCACAAGGCTTTCAGAATAATTTTGAAAGTAGAAGAAAATTTACTTCACAGTGGCCTGTTTTATCATTTTCTAGTTTTAAAGCATTTTGGAGTGATTATATGTGATTTTTTTCATTCTTGAATTCTTAAAATACAGTAAGTGATGATATTTAAAGGATTTAGTACTTTTTAAAAACGATACTGGAACTTTAAATAAAAAATAAAATAAAATATATGAGAGCAGCGATACAGGAGATGCGACTGGGGGAAATACTGTAGTATCGTAGAGTAGAAGAGCTGTGGAAAGGAGTAATTTTACATTAACATAGCAAGTAATAAACTAGCATACAGCTTTTCAGCCTCATGTCATTAAAAATTTAAACAAAATGCATAATCAGCAAACCAATAGAGATAAAATAGAAAACTAAACAATTAAGATGAAGAGATGACTTGGACCAAGAATAACAAATGACACAATTAGGAAACAAATAACAAGCTGCTGGGCTGGGAAGGTGACTCAGTGGTAGAGTGCTTGCCGTGCATGCCTGCGGCCCTGGGTTTGATTCCTCAGCGCCACATAAGCCAAAAAAAAAACAAGCCGGAAGTGGTGCTGTGTCTCAAGTTGTACAGCGCTAGCCTTGAGCTGAAATGCTGAGGCAGAGCGCCCAGGCCCAGAGTTCAGGCCCCACGATCGGACCCAAAAAATAAAATAAAAAAAAAAAAACAAGCTAATAAGTTTAAAAATGATCACCCTTAATTCTATTGAGTTGTTTAGATCACAATTTGTTAGAAGTATAATTCAAATCAGAGTTTAATAGTATATCATTTTAATAATAGTTACTTATTGATTTCTTAATATTGAATGTTTAATATATAATTTTAATTTCAGCAGCTATAGAAAAGAAGAAAGTGAAAATAATTTTAATAATATATTTATGAATTGTAAAATTGAGAAGCATTAGAGTTTAAACAAATAACATATCATTATTGCTTCATTTCTGTAATTTAATGTAATAATTCAAAGTGTATTCTACACTTAGCACTCATCTTAACATCAAGTAATAAATTATTGCACATGACTCTTGGTATTAGTTGGAAGGGTTCATCACTGTGGTAAAATTCACACCACATAGTACACGAGGGTATGACCCCTCTCATATAGCTTAAATTGTGGAAATTTGATTTCTACATGCATGTTAAATTCTTGTCTAGGTGACATCTATAAAATTATTTACAATTATATATACGGGGACTGTTTCAGATGATTCTTGAAAGTCATATTCATTAATTAAATTTTTATTATTTCATACCAAATAAATATTTACAGAGAGACTGAATTTTTGTGTAGATGATCGTGTATGTGTGCCAGATTATATGTATTAAGGCTTATTTTGTATTCCTGACATTGTTTCTAGAGTTGGATTTATTTGTCCATTATGGGTTAAGTGTATTATATTGGATCTATGAAAGTAAACTGAATGTTTATTCCATTAATCCTTTGTCTAATCCCAATATAAATTATCCATGTGTTTAAAGTAATGAAAATAACAATAGATAAAAGCAAGATAAATCAGTCTGTAGTAGACAAATATTTACACCATTGAGAGTTGGTCCTCTTTTACACTACAGAATATTCTTGGGAATATGTGCTCCAGGCTGACCACAATTGAAGATTATTACGGTTTGATCTATCATAAGAGAAGGAAGGAAAGGTAACCTTCCTTCCAAATATCTGATCCCAGGAATGTGCTCTGCTTTGTGGTGCATACTTGGAAATGAACATTTTTCACAGTCAACCTTGAAAAGCCATCTAGATAGATGACTTCTGTAAGTGGTTATAAAGCATTATTGATGGCTTTGCAAGGATGCCTGATTGCCTCATTTTGAGACAATTAACAGGAATTTAGTCAATTTTCTTTGTATCTTTATGAGAAAAACCCATTGACTCTAGGCCAGGGGATCACAGGGACCCAGAGAAACTACTACCTTGAATAGTAATCCTAGACATCTAAAACAAAACACACACACACATACACTCCAGTAAGCACAGCCAGGCAGGGTTGCTATCATAGCCTACATGAAGTCAGGCAAAAAACAGAAGCTGAGAATCATTTAGCTGATAACTAATATATTTTTTATAAGGCAGACTCAAATGAGACTCCAGAGAAAGGACAGAAAGACTGACCAGGGAGACTAAAATTGGTCACACAAAGATTGGAATGTAGAATTCCTTGTAGAACAAATAAATCATAGAACGCTTGTGCATGTAAGAACAAGAAAGAAGACCAAATTCCAGAAAGGCACATTTTCTTAGAAGTCAGCTTAATCAATTATCAGTGCAAATCTTTGAACTCAAATATTTGACCACATGTGGGAGAAGGTTGAAAAGAAAGAAAATTTCATCACTCTATTAGGAAGTCCAATATCACATTAGGAAGTAATCAAGCACAGATTTGTAATAAAAAGAGAAAACAATTATTCAAAATGAGGGTTTCATTTCTTTTGATGTAAAAGTTCTTAAATTAGCTGCTAGCAAATACCGTACAATTGATCCAGTCCCCCAGCTGAGTTAATATTGATTGCAGTATTACCACATGAAGGAAAAGAGAAAATTTACAAATGTTTGATGAAATGAGGTGAAGGTGATGTGTTCTAATAGTAATATCTGAGGTTTAGACACAGGTGAAGAGGTGGATTTTCTTTTCTAAAAATCGTGCCAGTGAATCACAGCTGTAATCCTAGCTACTCAGGAAGCTGAGATCTGAGGACTACAGTTCAAAGACAGCCTGGGCAAGAAAGACTATTATTTCCATTTAACCATCAGAAAACCAGAAGTGGCACTGTCGCTCAAGTGGTAGAGCACCCACCTTGAGTTGAAGAGTTCAGGGACAGTGCCCAAGTCCAGACTTCAAGCCCCTCGAACATCTCTTCCTAACATTCAACAAAGGAGCCATTTTATCACCCACTACATTTGAGTCCTAATCTAGCTACTGCATATATATTGATTTGGTATCTTATATAAAACGGTTCATATTTGCGGAATCAAATACCAGCAGTGGTAATTTTTTTCCAGTCCTTGAACTATGGGCCTGAGCCCTGATCATGTATATACTGGTAGCTTTCATGTGAGCTTGTTTGTTATTTATTGTATTACTGCCCATAAGGGGAATTACTGGGTCTTAAGGGAGATCTACATTTACTCTTTTCAGAAAACTCCGTACTGCATTCCACAGTGGTTGAACATGTTTAATTTCCCATCAACAGTGCAATCGAGTTCCCAATTGGCTACATCCATGCCAGCGTTTGCTATTGTTAGTTTTCTTAGTAATGGCCATTATAATGGACGAGGTAGAATCTGTCTTGTTTACTTATAGATTTGTATGCATCTTCTAGCTACAATAAATGAATGAATCCATGAAAACTATATTGCTCTGAGTATGCATTCCTTTCTCTTTTCTCTTAATATAATTTTCCCAAACCTTTCATTTTCCTTACCACTGGTGAAAAGTCATCTTTCTGATGGGTGAATATAATTCCATTGTGTGTGTGTGTGTGTTTGTGTGTGTGTGAGTGTTTGTGTGTGTAAGATGACTATAGGCCCATGAATTCATTTCTAAGCTTTCTGTTTCATGTGTAATTTTGTAATTCCATATTATAGTTGCATTGCTTTCTCTTCTACATTGAAGAATATTGTTGGGATTTTGATGAGTATTGCCTTGCCAATTGTTTAGGGGAAGTATTGCAGTTTTCAAAATGTTAATTCTTCCAACTAGGAACATTGAAAGACTTTCTATTTCCTTGAATCTCATTCAATTTCCCTTTTTATATTTTTAAAGTTTTCACATATAGGTCCTTCACGATTTTAGTTAATTAATTCCTAGTTTTGTTGTTGTTGTTTTGTTTTGTTTAGATTTGATTTGATTTTGAGGCTAGTATATGAGGTCGTTTTTTGGATTTCAGCGTGGATTTTCCCATTGTTGGTAACAGAAAACCTACTGATTCTTGTGGTTTTTATATCCTGCTACATTGATGAAGGTTAGCATCACATTTATTAACTTGAGGGAGGAATCCATAGGGTCCTTTAAATAGAGGGTCATTTCATCTGTAAAAAGGGATAGTTTTACTTCTTCCCTATTTGGATCTGCTTTATGTTTTTCTCTTGTCTATTGCTCTTGCAAGAAAGTCCACTACCATATTGAAGAGTAGTAGAGAGTGAACATCCTTTTCTAATTCTTCATGTTAATGACTTCATGCTTCCACACTTAGCTAAATGCTTATTATCTCTATCATATACATACTCAGTTTAATATTGAGGAATGTTCCATGCATTCCTAGGTTCTCAGACCTTTTAATCATAAAGGGGTATTGGAGCTTGTTAAAAGCTATTTCTACACCCTATTGACGATCATTTGTTTTTTGTCCCTGCTTCTGCTGATGGTTTGTATTATGTTTATTGACAAGAATATTGAATCAAATCGTATCCAAGATGAATCCTATTTGATCATACCATATGATTTTTTTTGTTATTTGGTGAAACTGGTTAGTGAGAATTTTATTAAGAAGTTCTGCATTAATGCTTATCAAAGAGTTTGGTTCATAGTTCTCTTTCTTTGTTGAATCCCTATGTGATTTGGGGAGGAGTCTAATTCTAGTTTCATAGAATATGTTTGATAATGTGTCTCTCATAGATACTAGATGGATGCATCTTGGTTTTTGATACTACTATCTAATCTATGTCTTCTATTTGGAAATTTAAGTCTATTGATATTGAGCTTTAAGACAGAAATATCTGAAATAAGTCCTGATATGTTATACACCTGTTATTAGGAGCTGTGCCTCATCTACTCTTAACATATTTACCTTGTTCTCTGGTAGGGAGCATTTTATATAAATAGTTCCTCTTCTTCTTGATCTTCTCTACTTAGTATATATTTGATTATATTCTATTCTGATAATTTGGTGGACATAGGTTGTTTCAAGTTTTCTTTGTCATGAAATATGTTTATATATCCTTTAAATGTAAAGGAGAGTTGGCTTGGGACTGTATTCATGGTTGGTAGTTGTTTATCTTTAATGTTTGTCATATATAATGCCAGGCTTTCCTTTTTACCATATCAGCTAAGAAACCTGTTTCTTATTCTGACTGTATATCCTTTATAAATAATCAATCTTTTCTCTATGGCATCTTTAAGAATCCTTTCCTTGATCTTTAATAATCCTCTAATGGATTATGATATCATGGTGGATTGTTCAGTTCTAAAATTCTGATTGGTTTCTAAAGGCTTCTCTTCTCTGAATGAGCCTTTTTCTTTGGATGTTTGGCATGTTCTCTGCTAGAATTCTGTAATATGCTTCCCATCCATTTAGTTTCTTGCTCTTCTCCTTCCTGATACCTATCTCCCTGAAATTTGATCTTCTAACTGAGTCTTGAAGTTCTGGCAAGATCATTTCTTATTTCTTGGATTTGTTCTAAATGATTATTTCCTCTTTTCTATTAGATCTATTCTGTCTTTGACCCTGAGATGATCTTCTATCTCATCTATTTGCTGTGGAGACTTTCTACTCTGTTTTTGATTTCCCTGTCTTCTAATTGGTCATTTTTAGGGGTTCTGTCTCCTTATTAAAGCTTTGTTTTAGGTCTTGTATGGACTTTCTGTACATTTTTTCTTTGGTTGGGGGAGATGTAAGGGTTGTTTTATTAGCTGTGTCTTCTCTCATATCTTTTAACTAGGCATCCATTTTTTCTTGGACTCCCTTGCCTTCTCAGAATTTATTTATCTTTCTGTTTGAAGTCTCCATGAATTATTTTCCTAATGACTGGTTGGTCTCATCTTGTTCACAAATTTCCTTGTAGATGTTTTCTATCTTTCCATTAATCACATTTTTCAGCAGTATCTGTAATACATTTGATAACTATCTTCTAGGTCCTTGATTGTCTGTTCTAATGCCTGGTTAATTACTGTGTGAATTATACTACTTTGTCATCACTTTTATTGTATTTTTCTGATTTGTTCTGTCCATTTAGAGGCTTTCTTTTGGGGGAGCTATGATATTAATATGTGACTCTCTATGTTCTTGGTTGATTTCCAGGGTCTTGGTTTGGTTTCCTGTTGTGATTTGTTTTTCTGGAATTGCATTTTTGTCGAGTCCATTAAGTGTAGGAATAGAAATCAGTTGTGGTGAGATGTTGTGATGTTAATATTTGTGGTTCCAGTGACCATTTGGACTGTCCAGTGGTATGGTGAATTGTCTATGTGTATGGATGTGGCTTTCTCTGATGTACACTTCTGTTCCTGCTTTTTTCCATGTTGCCCTTTTATTTCCACATTGCACATGTGCTTTTGAATGTGTTGCCCAGTGTATTCCTGGCTGGCACCTTTTCATAGATTTCTGTTTTCTTGTGAAGACGGTATGAAATCTTCTCATGAATTGTATGTCTATAATTATGTCTATATTTATAGCTACATAGCTATAATTATAGCTGATTTGATGTGACCCTCTAGACCTAGAGTGCCTGCTAGGACTCTAAATCTCTGTTTCATTAGTGATTACTATGATAATTTTCTGTGGTTATTCTGTCATTGTTTTTCTCTTCCTCAGATTTATTTTTTATATTGTGGATTTTTTCACATAATTTAGGATTTTTGATTGTTGTATCAGGTTATTTTGTTTTCCTGCTTATACTACTTTGAAATAGTGATTTCAGGCTTGTAAGAGGAAACAGAAAGAGACAGAAATGTATGTTGTTAAATTGAGAGAAAGAGAAGACATTTAAATCTATTTACTACAAGTAAATTAATATTAAGCAAAGCTAATGAAAATAATTACTTATTTACTCTTCAGAGGATGAGTATAGTACTCTTGGATATCTCAGAGGAAAAGAATTTAGACTCATTACAATTAATGACTTACACTGAAATTACTGGCTAAACGTTCTTCTTCAGAAAGGGAAAAGCTCCATTACTTCCATATTAGTATTATGAAATCATAATAGCTGCATGTTGAATTGTTTTCCCTTTGCTATTTTCAATTCCATTCTTCATCCATTATGTATCTATGGCTTTGAGTGACCAATTCCTTAAAATACCTATATTGCTTATATTGTGATGTAAATCTCAGTAATATAAATATTAATTTATCTGTGAGTCTCATCTTGAGCTACATTCATATGAAATTTATGCAGTGTCAAGCAAGAAACCTGACTTTTTTACTCTATCCTATGTTTTAATCAATAAATCCATTCTCTTTAGAAATGCGTTCTCAACTTTTAAATTGCTCCAGTAAACATCATGTGTTTCTAGTCCTTTTAATGAAGTAAATATAAAGTTTGGAACATAAAGACAACTCCCATATTATTCCTTTAAAGTAAACCTTTGGGGATTATTTTATATGTAAAAATAAATAGTGCAATGCAATGTTTATACATGAATAATATAATGGTTAAGTCAATTAGACACATGAACTACCATAGCAATTCTCAATTAACATAAAGGCATAAAAATATTGTGTTCATGAATATCACTCATTTTTTAAAAATGACTAGTCAATACAAAATTTATATTATATTTGAAATTTACAAAATGAAAATTACACTGAGATTTGCTGTCAATATCCTGTTTCTAGGAATACATTTATTCAGGAAACAGGGAAACAAAAAATAAGGGTTTGTCACATAGAATGAAAAATGTAGACGCAGACTGTGTTTCCTTAAGATGTTAAGAATCTGCAAATGGTGTGATTTATTCAAAGATACTATACACATGAGAGAATTTTTGATCAGAAGTGATAGGTAAGGAAAGTAACTGGAAAACTGTATGCTTAAGTTGAGCTTTCAATATAGGATGACAAGTTTTCAATAAATGTTCCTATTAATCTGTATCTCTAACACACATACAGCATTCTACATTTTCCCACATACTCCCGTTCTCTTAGCTCAGTTCCTGATCGATATTCTTCTATTTCATGATTTCAATTCCGTCTAAAATAACAAGGTGGGCGTTTTTTTGTCTCTAGATCCAATACAGTAGTATGAATTCATGGAGTTTGACTTGAATGTCAAGTATGAAGATATTGTATTCAGGGTATTCTTAATTGGCTTGAAACATAGAAAGATACACTGTATACTAAGAACAAGGGACTTGATCTCAGGGAAACATACAGGTCCAGGCAAGATCCTGAAGCAAAGAAAAACAAGGGAGCGCAAACATCAATCAACTATAATTACAAAGGAATGGAACTGATCTCTGATGTGTCTGGGTGGCAGCTCTATGTGTTTGTGTGTGTGTGTGTGTGTGTGTGTGTGTGTGTGTGTCAGTAGAGAGAGAGAAAGAGAGACAGACAGCGAGAGAATTCAGTGTGGCTTCCATATTTACAGTCCATAGAGCATTACTTGTTAGGGAGGAGGTGCTCATATCAGAGCTGTGATACTACTGTCATCATTTTACTACAAAAAAACACTTGCTTAATCTCTAATTAAATAGGGAAAATAAACTAACATCTTACACGATTGTTTTGACAATTGATTAGTATATTGAAGGCGAAAGGGAGGAATTGGAGGTCAATATAATCTTTTTCCTCTCTTCTGAATATTACACTGCAATAGATGTGATTTCAGGAGTCTCCTGCCATGTACTTCCAGTTGAATTACTAATATGCTTAATAATATGAAACATGTGATAGAGAAATAGATCAACCAGCAAGCACAAAGAATTTGTGATAAGATTGAGCTTTTGAGCAGGGTTGCCACAACTTTTAGGAATGTAATTCATTCATATGAACTTCAAATTTTGAGGCTTTCCCTGTGTGATTAAATGGAAGAAAGTACTGTAGAAACAAGAATTCTTGTTCAGCCAAGTAGAAAGTGTTCATGTTCCCATCCTCACGTTGCAAATTTCCATTCCATATAGACTCTCTTTTAGAATGCTTTCATTTAATCTACTTCAGCACCTCATGCTTCTGTGTGGGAGACAAGAAAAAGATAATTTTGTTTGTGTATTAAATTATGAAAATTACCATGTACAGGCATGATTTGTATAGTTACTGAAGTTTGTAATAAAAATAATTAGGGCTCATTTTACAATAAAAATATAATTAAAATCACATAATAAGACTAGAAGTCACAGAATTTTGTGCATGAAAACATACATTAGACTAGTTGCAGAATTTCTATTTTGAAATAAACTTTATATTGAAGTATAATGCACTTTACCTAAGGATTGAAACATTTTATTGAAAAATATATTTCCTAGAGATATTTTTGCTTCATTATTTTAGGGATACCGTTGGAACCATTGTAATGATGAGATGTACAAGACGTTATCTCAAAAGACGAACTTTACAACTTTGGCTGGCAAGCATGTGGAAATGGGTAAGGATGGGAAGGGGAAACAAAGGAAGAGAAAACAATGCTTGATAAGAAATGTACTCATTACTCTGCCCATATAATTTTAACCCCATTGTACGAAATTTTCACAATAAAAAAAGTTAAGAAGAAAATGATCCCAAAGTAATAATTTTTTTTATTTTCGTATTTCCATGTGATTTACCTGCAATTTAGAAATCTAGATATATAATTTAAGTTAACCAAAAATATTATTGAGTATAAGGGTCTTATACTCTCTACATTCTTCACACTGAGATCATCAAATATGGTGTTTGAAATGATTAGTCTCTGTTTGGCCTATGTTAATATTATTTAAAATGTGAGTGAAATGTTTAAAAAGTAGTATTTATTTTAGTTGCTCTGAAGAGACAATAACTGATATAATCAAAGTCTAAAAATGATTAGATTTAAAATTTAGAATTCATGAAATGTTTTTGACCAAACTGGTTACTGGAGCCTTCACAAAAACTTCATGAGATAATTTATATTGATGAAGCAAAAATCCCACACTGGTTACTTTAGCTTTCAGAAAAACCTCATGAGACAATTTATATTGATGAAGCAAAAATCCCAGAGTTTAGACATTTACGAATAGAAAAATCATGTCATTCTGAATATGTAGAGCTACATAACAAACAGAAAATTTAGCTTTTAAATATCTGAATATACTAATACATTTAATTGCAGGGTAAGTACTTGTTATGAAAGGAGATAAAATTGCATTTATTTTGAAAAGTAAACCTAAGTATTAATTTGAATAAAAGACAATGTTTAAAATATCACTCATCCAAGAAACAAGATGTACAGTTCATTTTTTTTCATGCTTATAATGTTCTCTAAACTTACAACAAATACTAGATTAGTAAACCTAAACCATTACTTTGTAGGGAAATAGAAAGATTCTTAAAACTCATGACTATAACTTTTTCTCAAACAATTACTAGGTAACTGTTTTATATTTTTTGTCATGGAATCCTATTTGATAAAATTGTATTCATTAAGTTAAATAATGGGCCAATAACAATATAAATTATACATGAACAAAGTTTTGAACAAGTATTTCTTTCACAAGACATATCATGGCTCTCTTCAAGAACACTGGAAGGCTGTGTGTTATTTATTTATTTTTAGTTATTTTATTAATGGTTATTAATTTTCAGAATTGGCAGCTTCGTTACTCTCTTTCCATAATATATTTAAAACATTTGATTATACTCCCTCTACTTCCTTTTTGTTACTCCTTCCTCCAAAGATCATGTTTTTTACATATAAACTCACTTGGAAGATTTAAGCTAAACTGCAACTTAATTCAAGATGTACAGAGGATTAACAGGATGAACAAAAATGAATATTTTTTGTTAACTTCTGAATTGAACTATCATTATTATTATGGTTAGGGTTAGGATACCAGACAGAATTAGAATTAGGTTTAGAGAAATAGCAAATTCAGGTTCTACAGAGGATGACCTATTGCAACAATAATTCTCACAGCACACTGTACTGAAAATGAACTTTAAACCATGGGGAGAGAAGAGTGATGGAGATGGGAGAGGGAAGGAATAGTTGGACAACAACAAAGAAGGGAGTAACAATGGTCAACAAGAAATGTACTCATTACCTTACACATTTAACTGTAATCCCTCTGTCAGCCTCATTAACTACTCAGGAAGCTGATTTCTGAGGACCGCAGTTCAAAGCCAGCCCAAGTAGGAAAGTCTGAGAATTTTATCTCCAATTAACTACGTGGAAACCAAAAAGTGGTGCTGTGGCTCAAGTGGTACAAGTGCACACCTTGAGCTAAAGAACTCCGGGATTGTGCCCATGCCCAGAGTTCAAGCTGCACGACCAACAAAAGGAATAAAAAAAGAAATGTGTTAAATGTTAAGTAAAGCTGAACTTTTTTAGGTTCTAGGAATTCAGGAAAATCTGGGATAATGAAAGTACAATGTATTTCATAATATCAGGATTTGAGATCAATGATTATAATGATTCCTCTTATGGAACAAGATAGGTTCAGAGGTAAGAGTGAGAAAATCTGTAGGGTTTAGGAAAAGCTGCAATTTATTTCGAGGATTAGAGTGGAATTTAAGTTAGGATTGCACAAAACGAGCATTTTTCATAAATTTTAGAGTAGGGATACCTTTAGTATTAAGGTTATGGTTAGGATGCCAGCCATGGTTAGGGTTAGAGTGAAGGAGAAAAACAATGAGGGTCAAATTGAAGGTAAATTGTACTACAGGCCTGGTAAGAATAAGAATGAATGTGAACTAGAGTATTGCTATTAATATTAGAATATGCTTGCAATTAGGCTTATATTTATTCTCAAATATTCCAGTTAAGATTAAGTTTAGAGTTAGAAAATGACTAAGATATTGGGAAAAAAATTGAAACCTATGTTTGGAAGGCTTATTTGAATCACGTTAGGATGAATGAAAACTAGTGTTACACTAACTAGTTAGTGTTAGTATAGACATTATTTGGATTAAAATCAGGGTCAGTGTTTTGTTCTGATTATGATTAGTGTTATGAATAGGAAAGTTTTACTATAAAATTGAGTTTTCACTAACAAATAGAAGCAAAAATGTGAGCCTGAATAGTAACTAGAACATTATCATTATATTTATTTCTCAGTGATAATTCTTGTAATGAGAGTTTTCCAGCCAAGATTATGTTGAGAGTTAGCATTAAGTAAAAGACTAGATGATATGTAAATCTGAAATTGTTTTAGGATACAGTGGTTCAGGAAAATGTAGGATTAATGGAAACTACAGTATTATTCCTGGTAAGAGAATTTGAGGACAAGTAATATAATGGTTCATGTTAGAGAAGAAGATAACTTCACAGGTAGAGTCAGGAAATTTGTTGGAAATTAGGGCAAATTGAAACTCATTTCCAGAGTGCAAATTGGAATATTCATTACAATGAATAAAAAATAGAGTATATTTAATATTAATTTTGAGCTATTATTAGGTTGAAAATTAAGTTTCAGTTCCAGCTGGGCTTAGTGTTAGCATCAGGGAAATGAAAATTTAGGGTGAAACTGAAAATAAATCTTTGAATAACAAGTCAAGATCGAATTAATATGAATATGAAATAGGAAACTGCTAATAATATTAGGATTAGGGTATGATTAGTGTGAGGGTTAGCCTGAATGTTGTGTTAGAAAAATGGCAAGATATTGAGTAAAACTAGAAAATATTTTAAGAAAGATGAGTTGAAGCCAAAACAGGATGTATAAATTTAATGTACTTTTGTGGCTTTTAGAATCCAAAGGCAATTGGTTCTAGGGTTAGGGTTACTTTTCTAATTTATAAACTAATGAATTAAAGGCACAATTCTTTCATTCTTACAAACCAAGACAGTCAAGAGTTGGGGAAAAAGCAACTTTCTACATGAAAATGTGTCTTAAAATATTTTCCAACCAGGATTAAATAATAGTGAACAGGGTGTCATTTATTAAAATTAGGCAAGTTGATGATAAAACTTTCAAAAATATCAAAACACATAAGATTTGAACTCAGATATGTTATTGGGAAAACAGATACTTGCTCTAGCTGGGAAATTGTGTGTGTGTGTGTGTGTGTGTGTGTGTGTGTGTGTATGCACCCACCACTGGTCTTCTAATGAGGCCTGTTTCCTGTCATCAGCTTATTCTGTGGAAGTATGGCACTAAACCACGTAGCCAAAGGCTTTCTTCTGGCTTTTTAATGGTTATTTTGAGATAAATACCTCATGGATTTTACTTTCTGGACTTAATCTTCTGATCCCCAGTAATCCTTGGGTTAGTGTAAATGTGGGTGCTACCACAAAGTGACAGTTCATTAAACTGGGAGCAATATGGAAGTACTCGTGCAAGATATGAAATAACCAGTTCATTAATGTGGGAGTAACAGGATCACATTTGATTGCCTTCAAACACATTATTTCAGATGAGTTTAACTGAAGCCCAAAGCATAATCCAAACCTATTAGCCACACTGTATGAAGTAGCACATATTCGTGGTGTAGAATATATACAATGAATTGAATCCTGAATCAAAAGACTTTGTTGGGTTTGCCTCAAAGAAATAGAGTGTCATTGAAATGAAGTTCAGACTGGAGGCCTGTAGCGAGCAGGAGAGCATCTGCTTAGTGCGTGTCCAACACCTAGGACCATAAAAAAGTAGAAGGGAAAGTGTAAGAGAAAGAGGAAAGGAAAGGAGGAGGAAGGGGTAAGAGAGGAGGAAGGGCATAGCAGGAGGGAGAAAAGAAGGGGACAGGGAGAAAGTAGAGGTAGGAGAGAAGGAAGAGGGAAACAGGACCCCGGGGAAGAGGAGCAGGAGAGGAGACAGGAGGAGGAAGATAAATGCAATATAACAGCAAGAATTGTCAGAAAACATGTTGCATAAGTGATTTGCATGTGCATGGCAGGATTATTTTCTAATCAGAAAGACAGCTAGCACAGTGACAATATGGGTGATACCTGTTGCTCAGTCATTTTATTCTCTTTCTTCAGTGAGGAGTTCAGAAGAAATGCTGAGTTCGGTGTTTTACAGATATATTTCAGGATTTCTTTTTCATGAATCAAACAATGGAAAGAAATAAATGCAACTTCCCTTAATTAAAAAAAGAATAGAAGCTATATTTATATTACTATGCATGAAGAAATCTTGGAGATTTCTGGTTAATTCAGAGGGATCCATGCAAAAATATAATACAAGAGGAAACTAAAACTGTTTTTAATGTATAATAGGTTATCATTGATGAAAAGTTTTACTGGACTTTTTTCGTTTTTCTTTTTTTATTTTTGTTTTATTTTTGTTTTATTTTTGTTTTTGTTTTGTTTTTGCCAATTGTGCATTGCTCCAAGCCTGTGCTCTGGAGCCCTTTCCAAGTCACCACGTGAAACTCCATTTCTGTAGTCCCTGTGGGTGTGGGTGCCTCCTCAGGTCACCCGTTGAGATGTGTGGCCAACTCCTTTACGGTGGATGTGCAGTGAGTGGATGTGTGTGCATGCTCCCCAGCATTGCCAGATGAGCCACGCCCACCCTTCCCACCTAACTTCCCAGTTTCAGTTGCTCCATTTCACCCAGGAGCTGGCAGCCATGGGTCTGGAGTTGAGGCCACTGCTGCCCTCTCCTCCTCCAGTTGTGCTGGTACTGGTCTTCTGTGCTCCTGAGTGCATTGCCCATCCTAGGGAGACTCTGTTCTGGGGTCACTGCCTGCCCACATGAGTGCAGTGTGAGGGACACCATTTTTGTACACTGCACAGTCCATGGGTAAAGGAAGGCTGGGTATGCAGTCTGCCCCCTTGGGGCCAGGCAGCCTAGCAGTGGTTCACCTCATCAGTCTTTACGGGGGTCTGGTTACTGGAGCCATGTGTTGGACCCTCTGCCAGCTGGCTTGTGACAGCTGCAGCAGCTCAGCAACCTGGAGCCCCTTCAGCATCTCTGTTGACCTCCATTTTCTGGTCCTTGTGGACTCGGGTACAGGGCCAACCGTACATATGCCAATCAGTGCCAGAGAAGCCTGGACTTGCAGCACAACAGCTGCAGCACCGAGGGAATGAAGGCCCTCTTGCTTTGCTGTATAGCCTCCTCCTCCGCCCTTCTGGCCCACATGGGCCCAGCTCTGGATGCCATTCCAGGGATACTCCATTTGGAGGCAATGGTGTCACCCCCTACCCTCGTTGTTCTCCAAAGCAGGGGAAAGGACATTGCCTTGGCAATGTAGGCTGCAGAGATGGAAGGCAGGACTTAGCATCTACCCTGTCTTCCTCCCTGGCTTTGGCACCTGAGTCTGGGTTGCTTGGCTTGGTCACTAATGGAACCTTGTTGGCTACAGCCCACTGGAAAGGTCCTGCACCTGCTGCAGCAGCAATGCGGTGTCCTGGACCCCCTTAGGGTCCCCACATGGACCTCTGATGGGTCTACTTGGGCTGGGTGTGGGTTTCATCTCAAGACTCCCATTAGGAACTGCCACACCCCTTCCTGATACTGCAAGCAAGAGGTGCCACATATATCTACTTTCTAACATTTTCCTTCACTGAGATAAACAAAACTTGGAAATATAAATAAGTTTTGTAAAAACAAAATATATAACCTATATCACTTCAACCTTCTAAATCATTGTAATATTTTTATATCCAGTAGGAATTCTGTCTGTAATTACTTATTTTACATTTGAATGTAATGTATTTTGTGTTTATTTAACTATTCTAGTATAATTTCATTTGCACTACTTACAATTTTTTTCAAATTCTGAGATTCAATCACGTGTTTATGGATAAGTGTTTTGTTGTACTTTTATTTCAGTTTTCCATTATGGCCTTATGATTACAAACAATAAGATCCATTCTTGCTAGTATATAGTTCAAGGATTTTGGACTAGAGACTCAAGGATATAGTATAACATATACAGTAATGTGTATCACTTTGTTTAATACTGCTCCATAAAATAATTAATAATTCATGTGGCAGCCACTTCATCTGGCATGCTGGTCTGTCTGGTGAAGTAGGATCCTAGTGGCAGCCTGCCCATATCGGGGCACCTCGCCTGGGGCTGTGGGAGAAGATCAGGGTGCATCTGCTGTTCAGCGAGGGCAGCAACCCGGCAGCTGCTGTGTAAATGACACAATGTCACTGACTCACATCTAACACATGCCTGCCCCGTGGGCTTGGGCCCTGAGGATCAGCCCCTGGGAGCACACACACACCGTGGGGCAGGGGGCGCCTAACTAGGAAGGTGTGCAGACCAAACATAAGCCACTCTGCAGATTGGCTGGTACAGTATTTATTCTCCGTAGAGCAGTGGACAATTCTGCTCTGCTGTGGGGAGAAAACAAGAAAGACAGACCCAGGCAGGTGAAGCCAACTTTTTGTACTCAGGCTGGCAAGTAAACTTTCCTCCATGCACTTTCCAGCAGGCTCAGGAAGCCCTTCCATGCTCCTTGTCCGTGGAGTAGCAGCCAGGGACACTCAAGTCTGGTACTCCTGGCTGCTCTTTTGGGTTTGTTTGTTAATTTATACAGACAGCCCCTCCCTCAAACAGCAGAGGTATTCTGGGTATTGTAAAACGTTCTGCATCTGAGCATTCCCAATGTTTGGTTTTTGTATTGTTTCTTGTAAATGCTTTGTGAAATTTGTGTTTTAGGTGTTGAGGTGTGAGCGAAGGAGCCAGATTATGAACATAGTTTCCTACCAGTCTTTCATTTATAAATGAAAACAGATTCTCTATAAAAATGCCTAAAAGGAAATAACTTGAGAGGGGGAAAAAAAGGCTGCTTTCTCATAAGATCAAAATCTACTAGTTTTATATGCATGTTTTATGCGCTCAAAATACAATTAATTAACTCACTCTCTAGGAACAATTGTCCAGAGCTAAGAGTTAAGTGTCTGGGAGCTAGAGGCAGGGTGTTTGTGAGCTTTATCCAAAGAGAGGGAAGAAAGTAAAAATTCATATATAACTTTGTAGAATCAAGGTGGCAATACAATATGAGAATCACAATAAACTTCTTTGCTATTTGGGCTCTTTTATTCTTCCATATGAATTTTTGGATTGCGTCTTTTATTTCATTGAAGAGTGACATTGGGATATTGGTAGGTATCACATTGAATTTGGATATAGCCTTTGGCAATATTGCCATTTTCATGATGTTAATCCTCCCAATCCAGGAGAATGGGAAGTTTCCCACTTCCATAGCTCTGCTTTAATTTTCCTTTTCTGGTTTTTAAAGTTCCCATCATAGAGGTCCTTCACCTCTTAAGTTAACTCCTAGGTATTTTATTTTTGTGTGGCTAGTAAAAAGGGGTTGCTTTCCTAATTTCAGCTGCACTCTTATCGTTAATGGAATACAGGAAAGCCTTTATTTTCTGAGGGTTAATTTTATATTCTGCTAATTTGCCAAAGTTTCTGATCAGCTCAAGTAACTTGGGAATGGAGTCCATGGGTTTCATTAAATACAAGAGCATGTCATCTTCAAAGACGGAGTGTTTTACTTCATCTTTTGCTATTTGGATCCCTTTAAGATTGCATCTTATCTTATTGCCCCAGCTAGCATTCTAATACTAAGTTGAAAAGGAGTGGAGAGAGCAAATATCCTTATCTTATTCCTGAATTTATAAGAAATGGGTTTAACTTCTCACCATTAAGTATAATGCTGGCTGTAGTTTTGTCAGTTCTTAGCAGAAAGAACAGCACTAGAGCAATATTAGTTCCAAATTTCAAACGCTACTAAAAAGCCATAGTAATAAGAACAGCTTGGTTCTGGCACAAGAACAGACTTGAGGACCAATGGAATAGGACTGAAGACTCAGAAATTAACCCCCTGACCGATAGCCACCCAATCTTTGACAAGGGATCTAAAAAAAGAGAATGGAAGAAAGACAGCCTTTTGAGTAAATGGTGTGGGCAAAATTGGTTAAACACCTGTTAAACTAAAGCTGCATCTGTATATATCACCCTGCACAAGAATCAACTCCAAATGGATCAAAGACCTCAAAATAAAAGAGGACACCATGAAAACACTACATGAAGGCATAGGATAAAATCTAGGGCTTTTTAACACATACCGAAATTTTCTTAATAGAGAGCCACATACAAAGAGTAAAGAAAAATAAGTTAAAGAATTCATTCCTTAATTCATCTCTTTATGAAACAAGTAATTTACTATTACAGGATGAGATGGAATTATAAATTCCGAGTGCTGATACAGTCTGTATGTAATAAACATATTACAATGGTCAAAAAAAAGAAATCAAAGAAAGGTTGGACAAATGCATGAAACATGAGAGCTTCTGCAAGACAAAGTTCATAGATAGCAATATCAATAGAAAGCACACATTCTGGGAGAAGATCTTCACGAGTTATAAAATGGACAAGGTCTTATATGTAAAATGTACTTAGGACTCAAAAAATTAAATCCCCCAACATCAAATCCTCAGAGAAACAACTGCTCAATAATTAAGTGGGCTAAAAACTTAAAGAGAGACTTCTCTGAAGAGGAAATATAAATGGCCATTAGATACATGAAGAAATGCTCAACTATTCTAGCCACAAAAGAAATGCAAATCAAGAGAATATTGCGATTGTACCTTACTCTAGTTAGAATGGCTATAATCAAGAATTTTTTTTTTCTGTTTATGTGGTGCAGAGGAATCGAACCCAGGGCCTCATGCATACAATGCAAAACACTCTACTCCTGAGTCACGTTCCTGGCCCCTAATCAAGAAATTTAATAACAACACCTTAGAGGGTATGTGGCTAAAACGGAACCCTATTTCATTGATGGTGGGAGTGTAAACTTGTTTAACCACTTTGGAAAGCAGTATGGAAGTTCTTCAAAAGACTCCATGTAAAGTTCCCCTATGTCCCAGCAATCCCACTTTTGGGCATTTAGGCATTTACCCAAATGATCACAAACAAAGTCATACCAAAGTTGCCTGTGCAAGCATGTTTATGGAAACAAACTCGATGCTCCTCAGTTCAGGAATGGATCAAGAAAATGTGATACACACACACACACACACACACACACACACACACACAATGACACACACACAATGGAATTCTATGCTTCTATTAGAAAGAATGAGATTGTCACATTTGTTAGGAAATGGAAAGACTTGGTAAATATTATATTAAGTGAAGTAAGCCAGGCCCAAAGAAACATATGTCCCATGGTTTCCCTTGTTTGCAAGGACTAGTACATGTCTAGGACAAGCAGAGAAGATCAAAGGCTATGGACGTATAACCATATAAGTATATAAGGTGACATTAAGTGAAAGGACCCCAAGTCAGACACACAAGTGATTTTTCTTTCTTGTTTTTGTTTTTAATATACTTATAATGCGCTATGTGATTCTTTTGTAAGTTCATCCCCCCATGGTATACCCCATGGTATAATCCCTGTTTTCACTGTATTTGTTTCCAGTGTTCTGCACCTTATATACATATTTTGTAATTTGGGAAGTGGAAAGGTTGTAGCAGAATGCAGAAATAGGGATGCAGGTTGACCCATTGTGATTATGAGATGTACAGGACACTGTGATGAAAATGAATTTACAATGTCGAGTAATGGTCAATGAGGGAGGAGTTGGAGAGTTGGGGAGGGAAAGGGTAGTAGGGGAAAAACAAAGGAGGAGGTAACAATGCTCAATAAGAATTGTACTCATTACCCTACTCATGTAACTGTAAACCCTCTGTATAGTATTTTTACAATAAAAAATATAAAACACTCTTCCTGGTATAGATTTCCAGTGCTGCCCACGGCATTGCATTTTTTACCTTTTCTGGCTGTGGTTAGGTCCATCTGCCTAATGGATCAGTACTCTTCAAGGCTTCTTGGTCCTGCAGTGGGACTTGGATTATCCAGTGACGTTTGGAACTAGGCCAAGGACAGGACAAAACCACTTCCAGGGCATTGCTTCTTCATTCCCCTCCCCCCACCATGCAACTAGGATTGCAAGCAGAATTTCTCTGAATTCAACTCCAGAAAACAATCACTGAACCAAAAGGCAAGGTCACCAAACACCTCCCCTCTTCCCCCCAATTCCTCCTTTCTTCCTCCTTGGTAAAGTACAAAATAATTTTGTAGGTTTTGGCAAACTCACAAATTGCCCACTACCTCCCCTTTTAAACTAGGCTTAAAGTCACTAAGCATTTAAACTGATAATGCCGCACTCATTATTCTGGACAAAAACTTCAGGTTGTTTGATGCTTTAATTTGTTGTTGTTGTTGGTGGTGGTATAAGGGCCTCAACTCTGGGTCTAGCTGTTATACCTGATGAGCTTTTCAGCTCAAGGCTAGTGCTCTATCACTTGAGCCACAGAGCCATTTCCACATTTTTCTGCTTATGTGGTGCTGAGGAATTAAACCCAGGACCTTATGTATTCAGGACAAGTACTCTACCACTGAGTCTCCTTCCCAGCCTTAATGCTTCAATTCCTTAAATTGTATTTTTGTCAGTCCTGTGGTTTAATCTCAGGGTATTAACATATTCCTGAGTTCTTCAGCTCAAGTGGAGCCCTCTACCACTTGAGCCACAGTGCCAATTTCTGTTTTCAGATAAGCGTCTTTCAGATATTCCTACCAGGGTTTGCTTTGATCAGTGAATTTTTAAATTATATTTCTTTTATGTATTTATTGGAATATTGCAGTTTATCTGAAATTTAAAGTTTTCTGTAAAACTCTGTCTTCAAGTATTCCAATAGTATTAAATATTACATTTACAATCTATGCTGTAGCAATACATTTTGAAATTATTATGTTAAGATGAAAATCTTGTTGTTTGTAGAAAAATCCCATTAAAGTACAAATGGGAAATATGCTTATTTCAGCAGCCTTGAGTCTCCTTCTTATTTATTTATTTGTGAAAATACCATATAGAGGGGTAACAATTACATGGGCAAGATAATGAGTACATTACTCATCAAGCATTATTACCTCCTCCTTTGTTTCCCCTTCCCATCTGTTCTCATCTGCCCACCCCCCCCCGTTGCTCTCCAGACACTCCTTTGCCATCCCCCACTCTCGCCGGCCAAGGTGTAAAGTTCGTTTTTCTTTTATTTTTTATTTGTTTATTTTTTTATAGTGAGAATACCAACAGACAAGTTACAATTACATGGGCAAGATAACGAGTACATTTCTTATCAAGCACTGTTGCTGCCACTTTGTTTCCCCTTCCCATCCCTTTCCATACTACCCCCCTCTCTCCATCCGACCCTCCCCCCACCCCCCATCAAAGCTGTAAAGTTCGGTTTTCGACCTAACGACTTGTATATCTCATTGTTGCAATGGGTCCACCTGTATCCCGAGTTAAAAGATTAGTTTTTTCCCTTCTCCTCCACAAATTATACCAACATCAAATACCGTGAAAGCAGGGTCTTTACTGTGGGGGAGGGACATGCAAAGCAATATAGAAATCATCTTATAAATATGTTAGAAACAATCCCAAGGGAAAAAAAAAGACTTTGAATCCTTATCTTGTGGTTCATTTCACCCAACCTCAACTTGTCTGACCTTTTCGGCTTATCTCAGACATATACTGGTTATTGTAAATAAAGGAAACCATGGGACCTATGTTTCTTTGGGACTGGTTTATTCCCTTAATATAAATTTTTCCATGTCTTTCCATTTCCTAACAAATGGGGCAATGTCATTCTTTCAGATAGAGGCATAGAATTCCATTGTGTGTGTGTGTGTGTGTGTGTGTGTGTGTGTGTGTGTGTGTGTGTGTGTGTGTATATATGTGTATATATATATATATATATATATATATATATATATATATATATGTATGTATGTATACCACATTTTATTGATCCATGCATCTACTGAGGGGCATCTGGTTTGGTTCCATATGTTATCTATGGTAAATAACGGTTCAATAAGCATAATTGTGCTGGTAGCTTTAATATGGTCTTGTTTGTGACCATTTGGGTAAATGCCCAAAAGTGGGATTGCTGGGTCATAGGGGAGCTCTATGTGGAATCTTTTGAGGAACCTCCATACTACTTTCCAAAGTGGTTGAACAAGTTTACATGCCCAGAAACAATGCAATAAATTTCCCTTATGCCCACATCCCCTCTGTTGTTATTAGAGTTCTTCATTATAGCCATTCTAACTGGAGTGAGGTGGTATCTCAATGTTGTTTTGATTTGCATTTCTGTTATGGCTAGAGAGGTTGAGCATTTCTTCATGTGTATATTTCCATCGTTCTTTCATCTTCAGAGGAGTTTCTCTTTAAGTCTTTAGCCCACTTATTTATTTGGCAGGTTTTTCTTTAAGGATTTGTTGTTGGGGGATTTAATTTTTTTGAGTTCCAGGTATATTTTAGATGTGGGACCCTTGTCTGTTGTATGGTAGTGAAGAGCTTCTCCCAATCAATGGTCTTTCAATTGATTTTGCTAGCTATGTCCTTTGCCACGCAGAAGCTCTGCAATTTCATGCTATCCCATTTGTCCAACATTTCTTTGATTTGTTGTAATTCTGGGTTTCTATTAAGAAAATTTAAGCTTGTGCAAAGGAGACCTACTATTTCCCCTATTCCATTCTTTAATGTTTTCAGAGTGTCTGTTTGACTCTGAGGTCTTTGACCCATTTGGAGTTCATTCTGGTGCAGGATGATATATAAAGATCTAACTTTAGTTTTCTACAAGTAGTTAACCAATTTTGAAAACAGCATTTACTTAGGAGATTGTGTCACTTCCTTTCCAATTTTTTAGCTCTCTTATCGAACATTAGATGTCTATAGGCCTATCGATTCATTTCTGAGCTTTCATGTCTAGTCCATTGGTCCTATGGGCTATTCTTGGGACAGTACCAAGCTGTTTTAATTACTATGGCTTTGTAGAAGAGTTTGAAATTTGGTATTGATATTCCTCCAGCACTGTTGTTTCCATTAAATATCGTTTTTGCTATTCAGGGTATTTTATTTTTCCATGTGAATTTTTGGACCACCTCTTCTTTTTACTAAAAGACTGAGGCTGCAATATTGATAGGTATCATATTGAATTTGTAGATAGAGTTGGGAAGTATTGCGATTGTCACGATGTTGATCTTTCCAATCCAGGAGCATCGGAGTTTTTGCCACTTTCTAAGTTCGGTTTTGATTTCCTTTTTCAGGTTTTTAAAGTTTTCATCATTGAGGTCCTTTTTTCTTTGTTAAGTCCTAGGTATTTTAATTTTTGTGGGGCTATTACAAATGGAGTTGCTTTCCTGATTTCAATCATACTTTTCTCATTGTTGGCATACAGAAAAGCCATTGTTTTTTAAGGGTTAATTTTATACCCTGCTACTTTGTCAAAGTTTTCAATCAGCTTGAATAATTTGGGAGTGGAGTCCCTGGGATTCTTTAAATCCAAGTTCATGTAATCTGCAAAGAGGTAGAGATTCTTCTTTCCCTTTTTGGATTCCCTTTTATATTTGAATCTTATTGCTGTAGCTAGGCATTCTAATCCTAGTTTGAAGGGAAGTGGAGTGAGTGGACATCTTTATCTCATTCCTTAGTTAAGAGGAAATACCTTTATTTTTTCACCATTAAGTAAAATGCTGGAAGTAGGTTTGTCATATGCATCCTTTATTGTATTGAGGAATGTTCCCTGAATTCCTAATTTTTCCAGAACCTTCATCATAAAAGGGTGTTCTATCTTGTCAAATCCTTTTTCTGCATCTATTGAGGTAAACATGTGGTTCCTATCCTTGCTCTTGTTGATGTGATTTATTGTATTAATTGGTTTGCGTATATTGAAGCAGCTTTACATCCCTGAAATTAATCCTGTTTGATCATGTTGTATGATTTTTTTGGATGAATTGTGAAAGTCGATTCACCAAAATTTTGCTGAGAAGTTTTGCATTAATCTTCATCAAAGAAATGCATCTATAGTTCTCTTTCTTTCATGAGTCCCTGCCTAGTTTGGGGATGAGGTTTATGATGGCTTCATAGAATGACTTCGGTAGTGAACTTTCTCTTTCAATTTCATTGAAAACTTGAAGGATTATTGATGTGAGCTCTGCTTTGAAGGCCTTGTAGATTTCCGCTGTAAAACTATCTCGTCCCGGGCTTTTCTTAGATGGGAGGTCTCTTATTGCTATTTCTATTTCATTGCTTATTATGGGCCAGTTAAGATGGTTTAACTCATCTTGGTTTAGTTTCGGCATGTCTATATTTACTAGGAAACAGTACATTTCTAACAAGTTCTCAAACTTATTAACCTAAAGGTTTGAGAAGTATTCCTTATAATATACTGAATCTTTGTTGTTTCTGTGGTGAAGTTTCCATTCTCATCTCTGAGTTTATTTATTTGAGTGTGTTTTCTTATTCTTCTAATAAGATTTGTTAAGGGTCTGTCAATTTGTTAATTTTTCAAAGAACCAACTCTGTTTTGTTGATTCTTTCTATGCTTTTTGAATTCTAATTGATTTAATTTTGATTTAATGTTAATTATTTCTTCCCATGTACTGGATTGGGGTTTATCTTGCTGCTCTTTTTCAAGGAGGCTCTGATGTCTCACTAAATTGTTGGTTTCAGATCACTCCAATTTGTTGATGCCTCTGAGTACTGCATATGCTGTGTCCCAGAGGAGCTGTTATTGTGAGTGTTCATTTTTGTCGAATATTATAAACATTTGAATTTCGTTTATGATCTCTTCCATGACTCACTGGTGATTCAACAGTGTGCTGTTCAGCCTCCATGTGTTACAGGACTTCCATTGGTGGCTTTTGGTGTGGGGTTCTAATTTTATTCCCTTATGGTCTGAGAGAACGCAAGGTATAACTTCAATGTTTTTGGATTGGGACAAGTTTGCTTTGTGACCTAAATGTTGTCTATTTTAGAAAACGTTCCCTGTGCTGCTGAGGAAAACGTGTATTCTGATGTTGCTGGGTGAAATATTCAGTAGATGTCTGTTAAATCTAGGTGATCTATGCAGTTTTTCATATCCGTGGTTTCTCTGTTGATTTTTTGCCAAGTTGATATATCTAGTGGGGAGAGTGTGTGTCCCAACAATTAATATCTTTGGATCTATAGGAGATGTGAGAAAAAGTAGATTTTCTAAGATAAATTTGGGTGCTCTTGTGGGGAATAGATATTTAGAATTGTAATATCCTCCTGAAGGAGAGATCCCTTAATAAGTATATAGAGACCTTCTTTATCTCTTCTCACCAATTTTAATTTCAAATCTATTTAACTGATATTAGGATTGCAACTCCTTCCTGTTTATGAGGCCGTTTGCTTGTTAGATTTTGTTCTAACCTTTCACTTTAAACATGTGTTTGTTTTTATGAGCACGTTGTGACTCCTGAATACAGCAGACAGAAGGATGTTTTTTACTCCAACTAGACAGTCTATGTTGCTTAATTGTATTGTTAAGTTCGTTAATGTTGGGAGATAGTACTGAGAGACATTTGTTAGTTTTTGCCATTTTATGCACCTTCTTGGGGGCTGCACTAACTGGGTTCTTCCTATGGTTCTTGGATTCTCAATTTGGGTGCAGTTTCTTACCCTTTATTGTGGTCCTGTTGGTTTTCTCTGTGTAGGACATCTTTAAGTAACTTTTGTAGGGCTGGTTTGTTAGAGATATATTGTTTCACTTTTTCTTTGGTATGGAAAATTTTTATTTGTCCTTCAGGCATGAAGGAGAGTATAGCTGGGTACAGTATTCTTGGTTGATAGTTGTTTGTCTTTAGGGCATGGCATACATCATTCCAGGCTCTTCTTGCTTTAATTGTCTCTGCTGAGAAATCTGAGGTGATTCTAATTGGTTTCCCTTATAGGTGATTGATCTTTTCTCCTTGACAACTTTAAGGATCTTTTCCTTGGTCTGAATTGATCCTGTGGATATTATAATGTGGAGTTGTGATGTCTTTTTCTGGTCTGGTCTATTTTGGGTTCTAAAAACTTCTTGTATCTCTATAGGCCTATCTTTTTGCATCTTTGGGAAGTTTTCTGCTAGGATCCTGTGAAACAAATTTCCTAGACCTTCTGTTTCTAGGGGATCCTCTACACCTATTATCCTCATTAGGCTTTCTGATGGTGTCTTCCAAATGTTGAATAGATCTATCATATTTCTTGGATTTGTCTTTGATGATGGATGTTCTTCCTCTATAATATATAGGCTGTCTTCAATCCCCGAGTTTCAGTCTTCTGCATGGTCTAACGTACTGTCAAGAAATCTTATCACTCACAAAGCCCTGGTCCTGAAAAACGCCTCCAAACAATTGTGACTACATCATGCTCTGCTGGAAACCCCACCTCCACCCTAACACACTTCCCAAAGTCCTGCGATTCTCCATTAGAAACCCTGTCCCTTACTAGCCTATGTCTTCCTAGTACCACCCTGCCCTCTCAAAGTCAGACCCTGAAAAGCCACTCCTTCATAGCTCCACATTCCTGCTCCAGAATCCCCAGCTTCGGTCAACCTCTTGCCTCCATTCCCTGCCCTGCCTTATGAGAAACCTCACCCTACATATCCCACAAGGGCTCACAGTGTTCCACCAGATCCCCTCCTCTAAGTAACCTCCTCCATTGTAGCCTTGTTCTTCCTTCTCAAAGCCTTGCCCCAAACAGCCTCCTCCCCAGTGACCCCACCTTCTTCCAATGAAAACCTGTGCACCTGCCAGCTTCCATCCTAAATCCCGCCTACTCCACAAAAGATCCCTTCCCTAACAAGTCTAGTCCTTCCTGTTCCCTCCCTGATGTCTCAAAGCCCTACACACACTGGCCTTTGCCCTCAAAACCCTGTCTTGTTCCACCATACAGGCTGTGCCAATACCACCTCCTCCCTTAAACCAAACAGAGCTCCACCAGAAAACACATACCACCTCATCCATGAAGATCTCATATAGTAACTTTTATTACAAAGGGATTTTGAACATAAAAACTGGGGAAATAAAAGTTCCGGCCTCCAGCTGGGCTCAGTCACAGAGAAGGATTTGTGCCTGGTTTTGACTTTTCAGCTAGTCCTGACAATGTAAAGTGCTCTTGTCTAAAACTGGATAAAAATCAGACCAGTTTAATTTCAGGTGACTCCCCAACCCCAGCCTTCCTCCAACAGAAGAGATTCAAAAGACCAATTTTTGAAATGCCTTCCTAAGTAAGCAAGCCCTGGGAAAATGAAGCTCAACAAAGTTACTTAGATTAAAATAAACACTATCTTAAATTTTTCTTTCAAAACTTCAAAATGTACATATGATTGATTTTGATTTTTGCATGCTTAAAAATCTGAGTGTGTTTGTATGTGTTTGTGAACATGTTCATGATAGAAATGGTCAGCATGCTGTAACAATGGGCTGAGTTTAAGTTTAAAGTTCAAAAGATTATGAGATTTGATCATTACTAAATTTTTTTAAAGCATTTTCACATTTTTAAAATGGCTTTCGAAGGATTCTTTAACTTAAAAATTAGAAAATCTGGTATTTTATAATGCATAAGGCTGTTTACACTGTAATCAAGATATCTGGCTTAACAAAAAAGGAGAAATTGAGAAGCCAACAGAAGATCTATCTTTAGGAGTGAAGGGTGAACAAGCAGAAGTGCAGTTCAGCTGGTCATGCATGGGTGAAACAGGCCCTGGGAAGAGTCCACGCATGGTGAAAGAGGGCAAGCTGGCACAAACGCAGTTCAACTAACCCTAAAGTGTCGGATTGGATGTATGCCCATTCCACAGGAAGGGCCAAGTGGCCCATGTTTATTCTGCCCCTTTTCCCTACAGATAGACACTGTATGGCAAAAATGAGTGATGTGAAGATCTGATTAACATTGCTAAAACTGCCCTTTGGATGTGTTAAAATTAAGAAGGCCTTAAAAAGAGGGTTAAAAAGTTTATTTGTATAATGTGTATAATGTGGTTTGCTCTCAATGATATTCTGCCATTGGATATGTTATTTTTAAGGCATAAAGGTGTTAATTCTAGCTTCTTGGTACAGTGATGGTGATTCTAATTTTTACATTAAGAAAAAAATGTTATTTCAGCTTAAAAGTTTTCATGTGTATCTGTTTTAAACAAGCAGCCAAAAGGAAATGAGTGACACCTAGCCTCGAGAATTTAATGGGTTTCTAAAATGCAACTAAAAACTTAAGTATAGACTATTAAAACAGAGATGATTAGGAGGCTTACAAATTAGGAACGGATTTCTGTATATAAAGTTTAAAAGTAAAATTGTTCTAAACATTTGCCTCAAAGTGCAAAAAGAAAAATTAGGATGACCAAAGTTATTGATTAATTCCTATTTCAGTTTGGTCTCATTGGTGTTTTTGTTTGTTTGTTTGGTTGGTTTTGGTAACAGTTCCCAGCAGATCCACAAAAAGGAGTGAGGATTCTTGTAAGTTTGTCAGATGTAACTTTGGCTCTTAATAAGTTTCAGGTAAGAATATGCTTAAAAGCTACTTCTATGTTGACTGCCTTGTTGCTTTTAATTGGAGTAAAATGGCCTTTTATGAGACTCATTGATCTGAAAACTTGTTCGAATCCAGCCTGGGCAGATAAAAGTCCCTGTGAGAATGTCACCTCGACTCAGCCAGCAGAAGGCAGAAAGAGCAAGCAGACCTGCTTTAGGATTCAATGTGGCAAAGTGCTAGCCTTGAGCTTTAGAGCTGAGGGACAGCACTCAGGCCCCAAGTTCAAGTCCAACAACCAACTAAGGGAAATGCCAATAAGGCATTGTTCCCAGTATGGAGAAAACACTCCTTGGACGAAAGTAATTGAGGAGCATCCACAGACCGTAAGCCACTGCTTAGAGGGCAGAAATAATGTCATATCCTTGAGTCATTTGTGCATGGCCCTTCAAAAATTGGTCAGAGCCAGGAGGTCATGGGAAGGTAGTTTGTAAGCATGCCTAATGTCTATGACTGTAAGGGACAGGAAATTGTCAGTCATCTGTGATAGTAGTAAAAAGCTAAACTTGTAAAATGTGGAGTATAGTTTAAATCCCAACCCCTGCATGTGCCAAAAGCTCTAATTGGCAGTAACTTTTGAGCTGACACGAGCTACAGGAAATTCATCTGCTCAGGAAAAGTTTGTAAACCTGAGAATGTGTTTCTATTGATATCTGTCTGAAGGCCTGCATAGGTATCTCAGACATTGTTAGGACTACTAGAGATCACGTTCCTAAGCCATCCATAAAGATCCTTTTGCAAACCAGAAGGCTAAATAAGCTCCACTGCTGTAGCCAGAAAAATGGTATGTGCATTTGTCAAAAGTTAAAATATTGTTCTTAATGACATCTAACCCTGGTAAACTCTTTGTAAAATAGGCTCAGTTTATAGGTTACTGGCTAGGTAGGATAAACACCTCTGAGTTAGCTTGAAGAAGTGACAGAAGATGAATCTTTGCCCATCATCCCATTTTAAGAACAAGGGAAAATATTCACTTTTTTTTAATATGTGGCAAAATAGACAGAAGGAAAAGGCATGGGAAATAATAGTACAAGCCTGAGCCCTCTATATCTCCTTAGAAAATCCTAGCATTATTAAAAGAACTATTTGTTTAAAAAGTTGTCATCTTGGTAAATTGTCCTGGGCTATTGTATAAGTTGTCTTAAAAACTAGTGGGGTCACAGCCTGACAAGCATATGCAATGTATGCTTACCAGTCTGTGTAGGAATTTGCAGTCCAGCACGAGGTGTGACATTCCCTTGGAGCGACTGTGAGACCCTGCTGCTGCTGCTCCACACCCTAATGGGTAAAGTTCAACAACAGCCTGACACTTACCTGGAGGAACTTTATATCATCACCCAGACCACCTCCACCGTGGTAAAAGTAGATTGCACTCCTGACTGATTCCATCACCTGAAAATGCTTCCCAGTTGAAAGCTGCTACAACTAAGATCATGTGGGACATTCTCTTGGTAATATGCAGTAATCCTCTATACTCCCACAGTAGATGTTGGAACGAGGATATCACTGGCTTGCCTTAGGCACTTCAGGGTCGCAACCTAGTTTGGTTCTGGTATGGTAATAACCTGCTTCCTCCTGGGTGTTTTTTAAAGATAAAGGAGATTTTTTTTTTTAATCAATGGAGGTAGTAAGAGGAATGAGACCCAGTCCTAATCTTAGCCTTAAAATCTAGCAAGCTTGGGCTGGGAAGGTGGCTCAGTGGTAGAGCGCTTGCCTTGCATGCCTCAGGCCCTTGGTTCGATTCCTCAGCACCACATAAGCAAAAAGAAAAAAGCTGGAACTGGCGCTGTGGCTCAAGTGATAGAGCACTAGCCTTGAGCTGAAGAGCTGAGGGACAGTGCCCAGGCCCAGAGTTGAGGCCCCATGACCGGACCCCCCCAAAAATTCTAGCAAGCTTTTCATTCCACTGGTGTCTTGAGGCTTTCTGAGATTACTTGGTTCCACAAGTCAAAGGAAAAATGGGCAGTTTTAAACTCTCACCACAAAGAAGCTCAAGGAATTGTAAAGAAGAGGGTGGTAAAGAAAGCCTTAGGAAAGGAACTGGGGGAAAAGTGGTATCCTCTGGATAAGAAAGGATTTAAAAAGTAAGGATTGTTTTAAAATGTTTGTAAAGAAGACAAACCTCAGAAAGTTTAAGTATGTAGCAAATAGTATGAGTATGTCTTAAAATTGGAGTTTACGAGTACAGCTGGTATAAAATTAAGTTAGCTGTTATATACAGAATCAAGATTGCTACAAAAAAATGTCAGGGCCTTTGGTACGGTTAATTTTGTTACTCACAATCAGACCTTGTAGACTGGTGTCCTTTGTAAAAGAGAGGATCAGCACAGTCCATCTATTAGTTCTGAGATCCCAATACTAAACTGTAAATATAGAAGACTGTTTCAATTAGGGGAATATGATTGGTCCCCAATGCTCTAGAAGAGGAGGGAATGAAGAGCCAAAGTAACTCCAACTTGAGATTAACCCCACCATCTTGTGCTAGGCTGCCCTCAGAGTAAGCCCAAGAGAGAGAGAGAAAAAAAAACACAGTTTGCCACCAATCCTGCCCACCCTTAAGAAAGCAGAACAGTTGCTCAATTGTTCCAGGAACAGAACATACCAACAGTTTAGAAAAAGGGCAGTATGTTTAGGGTGGACTCAAATCAATCATGTAACTGCTTGTGTGGAAATTCCCTAAACTTGTTTGTTCAATACTATAAAAGCTGTGCTGATTTTGTGCTTGGGGACTCTTACTGTCACCGGTTACCAGTGCGTGGAGCACTAAGCTTGAGCTTACAAATAAATGACTCTTTTGCTGTTCGCATTGGTCATAGTCTCTGGTGGTCTTTTGGGGGCCCCAAGTCCGTACCACAGGGCTTGATATAAAATGTCTCTGCCCAGAGATTTGAATGTTGGCATTTATAATTTAAATGATTTAGGGTAATTATTTACACCTAACACATGCTGAGGTTTTAATTTATACCTCTCTTTCACCCTTTCTTTCTTCCTCCCTGTCTTTATTTTTTTCTTTTCCTTTCTTTCTTTCTTTCTTTCTTTCTTTCTTTCTTTCTTTCTTTCTTTCTTTCTTTCTTTCTTTCTTTCTTTCTTCTCTCTCTCTCTTTCTTTCTTTCTTTCTTTCTTTCTTTCCTTCTTTCTTTGTTTCTTTCTTTCACTTCCTTCCATCTGTACTTCCTTCTTTTCTTCCTTATCTCCTTCCTTCCTTCCTCCCTTCCTTCCCTCCCTCCCTCCCTCCTTCCTTCCTTCTTTCCTTCCTTCCTTCCTTCCCATCCCTCCTTCTCCTTCTCTGCTTTCTTTTCTTTCTTTCTTTTCTCTTTCTTTCTTTCTTCCCCTTTTTTCCTCTTTTATGAAATGAGTATAAATTTAGATATTTTGTTTGCTGAACAAGTATTATACCATTAGAACAATCTTTTTTTAATTTAGTTACTTTGCTCATAGGTTATCTATTTTGCTGAGGGCTGAACAGAAGCTAAGTTCCTCACCTATGTCTGCCAAGTAACTGGGATCACAAATGCATTCCAACTTGCAAGGCTTTAGGATAATATGAGAATCATATTACTTTCCAGGCACACTGGTTCTGAACTGTAATCCTCTCAAATTCTACCCCTTTAGTTAGTAATGTGAGCTCCAATAGCTTGCCCTCAGTATAGATTATCTAAATGAATGATTGAAGGTAATTTCACTTTAATCTCTTTTTTTGCCAGTTCAGGGACTGTTATAATTTTATTTCTATATACATTTTGTGTATATGTGCACATTACTTTTAAAATGTTGCTCTCTCTCACTTTTTTTTTTTCTTTTTGTTGGTCATGGGGCTTGAATTCCAGGCCTGGGTGCTGTCGCTAAGTTCTTTAGATCAAGGCTAGCACTTTACCACTTGAACCACAGTGCCACTTCCACTTTTTGGGGTTTAATTGGAGGCAAGAGTGTCACGGATTTCCTGCAAGGGCTAGCTTTGAACTACCATCTTCAGATCTCAGCTCTTGCATAGCTAGGATTACCGGCATGAACCACTGGCTCCCAGCTAAAATGTTACTTATTTTAAGTTCTATGATTTATTGAGGGAGCAGCATGAGTGTGTTGAAGGGAAACTTTCAAGTCATCTCTCTAAATAATTTCAGAGATTCATTTTCATAATATTTATTGCAGTGATTAATAACAGAAGCTCCCAAAGTAATAGAATGATCCTTCATAGTCTCCTTCCCATAGGTATTATTGGAGGATGAGCAAAAACTAAGTATAAGGCAATATGTACTTGAAATTATAAAAAATTTTGATGATACATAAAGAGCCATATTACCCAGCGTGTTTTTCATTTCATAAAGAAAAGAATGTCATACAAGTATAATTATTGGCAGGCTTTTTCATCTGAAAAAAATATAAAAAAGCTGAAGGGGATCAGCAACCATTTCAGTGTGATATAACATTGAAGACTATAAGACATGAATTTATTCATTAAATAATTATCTAGAAAAGGTATCTGTTCACTAAATTTATTCATTGTACATTTTATTTTATTTACATGTCACTTAATATATAAATACATACAAGTGTGTATATATATATGTATGTATATATATGTATATATATATATGTATATATATATATATATGTATATACATATATATATCAGCAATATCTGTCCAGTGAATTGTATGGTTAGGTAATTTCATCATGTCAAGTTCATCAAAAGGATGGACTTCCATAAACTTTAACAACCCTGCAACACCACTGCACATGCAAACTTAAGTGTTCACAATTGTAAGCCAGACTTGTGTTTTACCAAAGCTTTGTATATAGTGTGTTATTTTTTCATTTAAGCTTGACACAAAATGTGTTTGCCCTAGAAATAAATGATGGCATTATAACTATAGTAAGTTAGTGTAAATCTTTACATTGAACACATGTTAAGTATGAGTTGTTCTTGCTTTCCTTTTCTTATTTTATCTTTAGGAAATTGATTTCAGTTTTGATGTAGTGTTTGCCAGACAGGTACTCATTCATTGGAGTCACTCCACCAATCCTTTCTTGTTTAAGTTACTTTACGTATAGAGTAACAATTTTTGCACCCAGCTCCAAAAGCAAGGACCATGATTTCATTCCAATATACCTACCTAGTAGGTTGATATAGGTGATACATTCCTTCCTAGACTGATTCAGAACTGTGATCCTCTCAAATTTCTACCACTTTAGTTAATAGTGTGTGCTCCAGTTCTGCATACCTCTAGAAGATATGACAGAAGTAAATGATTACAGGTAATTTGAGTGAATCATTGGCTCATAGGTGATTTGATATTAAAACGTAGGGTAAGTTTGAAAGTATAATCACAGTAGTCAGATATTTTGCTAAGTAAATTTTGCTTCACATTAAAAATCACCTCGACCAGAATTCAGGACTTATTTTGTTGTCTGTCAACTTGTATGTCATCTGGAAAAATAAACTTAATGTCTTCCATGCGTGGTAAAGATCTTTGAATGGTCTGATGTGCTGGTTCACATCTATAATCATGGTTAGCAATCAGAAATAAATAGATCACAATTTGAAAATAGCCTAACCAAAAATTAGGAAATCTCAATCTCAACAAACTAGTGGAACATGTTGAATCATGCCATTAATCTCAACACCACAAGAGGCTAAGTCTCTGCTCAGTACCTGTGTCACTTAGGTAACTGGCTCACTTGGAGGCAGTCACCTCTCCTGATGCAGAAACTGGGCTGAGATTTAGCCAAGAGGAGGGAGGAGTCTGCCCCACCTTCCCAGGGTGGACTTCCAGAATACAGTGAATGTGCTTGCTTTCCACCTCCAAATGGCTTGAGACGCCATGCTGCTGAGTGCTCATTATTTGATTCCAGTTACCTGTGTTAGAGGTGTAAGGTAACAGTAAATTAAATTTCACGTTTGCCAATTGAGCTGTTCTTCACCGCCTGTGAGTTCATCTCACCAAGTGTCCATTTTTTGAGAGTTGAGAACACTCAGGTAAGGGACAGAGGGAGGGTGAGTGAAAGAGAGGAGAGATATAGAGAGAGAGGGAGAGAGAACAGAAAGAAAGGAAGGAAGGAAGGAAGGAAGGAAGGAAGGAAGGAAAGAAAGAAAGAAAAGAAAGAAAGAAAGAAAGAAAGAAAGAAAGAAAGAAAGAAAGAAAGAAAGAAAGAAAGAAAGAAAGAAAGAAAGAAAGAAAGAAAGAAAGAAAGAAAGAAAGAAAGGAAGGAAGGAAGGAAGGAAGGAAGGAAGAAAGAAAGGAAGAAGAAAAGAAAGAAAGGAAGGAAGGAAGAAAGAAAGAAAGGAAGGAAGGAAGGAAGAAAAAGGAAAGAGAAGAAAGATAATGATTGAGAATGAACGATTTGGAGTCAGGAGTTACATGTTACATGGCAGAAGTCCTACCTGTATTTAGTATTAGGTCTGCCCAAGCCATGCAGACCTTATGCAGACACTTCCCTTCTTCTTGGTTAACTTTCCATCCTTTATGTGTAACCTAGGTATCTGGCATGCCTGGAGGCAGACACCTCCCCCTCCTTCTTAGTCACAACCTAGTCAGCCTCTGGTCAAACTTTCCATTTGACCAGAGGATATTCCCAGGCCCTGAGGTCACATCACAGCCAGAATTTTCCTCCACCAGGCCATATCTTATCCGGTCCTTGGCCTAGATATGTCCTGGCCCGAGGTTGTGTCTACCCCCTTTTTTTCACGTGCCTCTCCACCATATATGGCATGGGCAGCAGTTCAGTAAATAAACTACTTTACCTGACTGAATACCATGCGGTGTTCTCTTCATTGGCTACCTAATGAAACTTACCTTATTAACATACCTTACACTTCAGAGTTTCTAGTTATGAATTCATGGATATTTTTCTGACATATGTGAGATCAATATCTACAAAACATATGTACTAACTCAACATTTAACAGTAAAATTCTGCCTGGAATCTTTTTTTTCAATCTTTTAATTTTGAAAATAATGTACAGAGAAGTTGCAATTACATTTGCAAGATAATGAGTACATGTCTTATTAAGCATTGGTGCCTCCTCCTTTTTTTCCCCTATTCATCCCTTCCCATCTCCCACTTCCTCCTCCAAAGTTGTAAAGTTCGTTTTTTGACATAATGTGTTGTACATCTCATTGTTGCTATGGATCCACCTGTATCCTTATTGACATAATTGGTTTTTTTTCCCTTCCCCTCCACAAAGACTACCAACATCTGAATTTTTAATAGCAGCCTAATTAACCTTAACATCGATTTTGTTTGCTTTGCTTTGTTTTGTTTTTAACTTAAAATAATCCAAGATTTGGTGGGACAATCTGCAAAGATCTCTGCCTTCATATTTCTAATCACCGTGGGCTACAACATGTGTGCTACCAGATCACATGATGGAACTTTGAAAAACTAGAAAGCAGATACACATCATAAGGTCCATGGCTTTGGGATTTCTCAGATTCTTTTTTAAATGTAATTGTTACTAAGGTGTGTAGAGTGAGTTTACCATATCACAATTCATATAACGTGTACATTTGCCTTGTAGACAGCGCCATCCTTTCTTGATCTTTCCCCCAGTTTTTGTTTGTTTTGTTGTTGTTGTTTGTTTTTGTTTTTGTGTCTAAATATCAGTTTCAACTCAGGGTTGGTTTCTGCACCTGCGTTTTTGTAATCAAGGTTACTCTACCTCTGGAGTCCCAGCTCCCTTTATAGCTTTTTGGTTGTTAATTGGAGAGAAGAGTCACAGATTTTCTCACTCCTGCTGTCTTTGAACTGTGATCATCAGCCTCCTGAGTAGCTAGGATTATAGGCCTGAGTCCCCAGTGTCCAGCTACTAACATGTTGGTTTCATGCTTCCCTGGTTGTGTTACAATTTTCCTCAACTCTTGGCACTAATACTACACATTGCCTGGCTCAAATCTGAATTGGTGGAACATGCTTTTATTTTGAGGAAGGCAGGAATAGGAAACTATAGGCCATAGGGACATATAAGCTAAACAAATCATTTGAAACATGACATAAAGACAAGTAAATTTATTGCCAGTTGACTGTGTCCTGTCTTTACTGTTAATTTTGCATGGCCTGTGAATGATGTTAGACACATCCAAATGTCCATTGGCAGAAATAAGGTTTCTTATCCTTTTCTAAAAACAAAACAAAAAGCCACCAAAAAATATTACGTATGAGTCCAGCAATTTCCTTGAATTACAGACCAATCTGCCCCTATTTTATGAAAAAAAGGTCCTTTATTCAAGTGCTGCTATTTTTTCTATCTACAAATATAATGAAAGCTTTAGTAGTCTGTAGAATTGTATACCACAATTGTCATTTTAGTTTACAAGAAATTCAGACTTTAAAATGTTTATTTATTTTTTTGACAGTTATGGGGCTTGGACTCAGGGCCTGGACACTGTCCCTGAGACTCTGTGCTCAAGTTAGTTAGCATTCTATCAATTGAGCCACAGAGTCACTTCTGTTTTATGAGTTGTTGATTGGAGATAAGAGTCTTATGGGGTCTTTTCTTCCTGGGCTGGCTTTGAACTGCGATCCTCAGATCTCAGCCTCATGACTAACTGGGATTACAGGCATGAGAGACTGGCACCTGGCTTTAAATACTCATTTTTAAAATGAATTGCTTGGTGCCTCTGGCTCACAAATATAATCCTAGCTATAGTTAGGTTTACAGTTATGAGAAACAAACACTAGGTAAGTGTTGTTCATGATGGTTTGTATTGCCATGTTTTAATATTGTTTGTTTCTTATACTACAATGCTCTTATTTTTATTTTCACCTAGGAGGGGGTGATAAGTGCTAGTCAGTGTTGAACTTTCTTTGGATGAGATGAAGCCATGTGGATGATCTTTCCTAGAATGGCATGGAATTGAAATCTTCCTGCTCTCAGCTCCCCATGAGCCTGGGATGATAGAAGTATTCCATCACGCATAGCCAGGAGTTGGGGAGTATTGCAGGTAACCCTACACTGGTCTGGAACTGACGTCCCAAATACCTAGCTTTACAGGCAAAACCATCTTATATTCCATTTCACTTTGAATAGCTTAGAGAGTACAATGATAACATACTACATGTTAAGTATATAAAATAGCCAATATAATTAGCAGGTTTATCTCCCTAAACATTCAAGCTCATTTATTTTGGTAACCTCCTGACTCTGTTAACTATTTTGGAATATACCATAAACACGAATACACTGACAACGTGGAAAATATTGGAAGTTGACAGAGATAGAAACAAGTTAGATTGATGTTAGGAAAACGATCCCTTAAATATGTATTTTAATGTTCTTTTTTCTTTCATGCATGTGTTTCTAACGCATTTATAAGATTATTTCTTTGTTGCTTTGTATATCCCTCCCCCACAGTGTAACCCCCGCTTTCACTATATTTGATGTCAGTATAACTTGTGGAGGAGATGGGGACAAACAAATCGTTTAAGGATTCAGGTGGACCTGTTGCAACAATGAGAAGTACAAAATGTCATGTCAAAAACGAGCTTTACAATGTTGGTGTGGGGGGGAGGGGGGAAAGGATTGGGTGGGAGGGAGCGGGGAGTCTGGGAAGGGAGGTGAAGGGTAAACAAAGGAGGAGGCTGCAATGCTTGGTAAGAAATGTATGCATTATCCTGCCCATGTAATTGTAACCCCTCTGTACAGTATGTTCTCAAATAAAATAAAATAAAATTAATTAAAAAAAAGAAACAAGTTAGATTATCTATAGTAAATATATATTTATCTATTGCTCCTCTGAAGAATATTATCATATATTCACCATGACAATACCACCATGTATTCACCATGACAATAATTTTCCTGCAGTGTAGAATTTCCCATTTCATAATCTGCCATCTTCATCTTTTTACATCTTTTTAGGATATAAGTATGAATGTTTTCCTGTTTATTATAATGTTTTGAAATTATTATATGATGGAATTAAAAATTTGTAGAGTCTACTGAAATTATCTCATTTTGTTTGGATTTGTGATGCTAAATCAATAAGACCATGGTTTCCTGAAATTTCTGCTAACAGACTATATCACCAAATTATATTCTAATTACATCTTATTATTGTATTTTTATATAGGGTTCTACTGTTGCTGTTTTATGATATAGAAAGTTGTGAAGCTAGACTGAAACTTGCAACCCCACTGCCTCCAGTAACAATGTTTTATCACCAGGTTATGGAGGCTGATAAGTATAACTCTAACTAATCAGGAGTTTGAGACCTGAGATTTAGTTCAGAAAGCCTGAGCATGAAATTTTATGAGTCTCTTCTCTCCAGTTCAGTACAGAAAGCTTGCAGTGGAACTGTGGCATAATTGGTAGATCACTACTGTCACCAGAAAGATACTCGGGCTTGTCATATAGCCCTGAATTCAAGACCTAAAACACAGATATGCACAACACACCCTAACACACATACACACACACTCCAACACACATGTACACACACATTCTCTGGCAATGTATCTTAAATTCTTATCCAGAGATTGGGCAATAGGCCACTAATTTGTGAAGGTTTTTTTCCTGATTATTTTGAAGGAGGAGGATAGTTCATGGGACAAAGATGACAAGACTTTAGTGAGGAATTCTTTATAAACGACTAGCTTATAAAAAAAAAAAAAACAAGAGCACAGTTTTTATATTTAAAGCTTACATTCCTTCAACTATAGTATTTCTCTATAATAATCATTGAATTATGAGAAGACAATGCAGCACCTCTTCCCTCCTCCCCTTCCCCTCTGTCATAAAATATGACAAAAGTATCAAAAATACTCTCTTATCTTATAAGAATGTACATCTATAAGAAGGTCTGACAATATGTGTAAGGTTTATTTTTAAATACTTGTATGATTTTCCCACCTCTAAGTACTTAACTTTTTTCCAGATGACAGCACACTGGGGCTTCAAGGGCAAACAAGATTAGGAAACAAAAAACTAACAAAGTCCTAGGATGTAGATGTCAAAAATAGATGCAAGAAGTACATGGCAGGCTGAGAGGGCCCAGAGAGGAAAAATGATTTCTGTAGGATGAGAGGAATAGTGACAAATAAGGCATGGATCTGACCTAGGAAATGTTCCTTGAGGTTGAGAGCATACTGATTCCCAGGCCTAGCTGAGGATATTGGGATTTGACAATGTTCACATATGTATAGAGTGATGTGGGAGGGGAGATTTCAGTCTCCAGTATGTCTTTGGGATGGTCTTATGTGAGCAGGAAGCTTAGATCATTGGGCTCTGAGAGATGACACTCTCTACCTCATAATGGAATAGAATATGGAACTCTGAGAGCCAGGCAACTGTAACTGACAGTCAGCTCAAGCCAGCTCAAGTGGCCTGTAGCTCAGGAACAAGAAAGATGTTCCTGTGTTCTTTGCAAAGTTCAAGAGACTCAGGTCTCAGGCATGAGAGGTGTTAGTGCTTCACTCAATGCTGTAGACATTGGATCAGTGCCAGAACACGAATCCATATTCTCAGGCCTTTTTTAAATTTTTTATTATAAAGATACTATACAGAGGGTAACAGTTACATGAGCAAGGTAATGAGTACACTTCTTATTAAGCATTGTTACCCCCTCCATTGTTTTCCCCCTACCATCCCTTCTCTCCCTAACTTCCCCGAGGTTCTTTTTTTTTCTTTAATAGTGATTAAGTGATAACATAATTTCCCAAATTTCACAGTATTGTGGAATAAGGATGCGCATTTAAAGTCACAAGCTCATTCTAATTTTCCTGGAGCAAATTGTCTATCACAGTCTATAACATATAATGGTGTACCCATATACACCATACATATGATCAGCAGTATGGGATAATTAGTAGTGGTTCGACCAGATGAGTGGGAGTTCTTTGTTTCTTAAGTCCTGTTAATTCTGTCATAACATCTAACATTTTGGATTTAGCATCCACTTATCAGGGAGACCACGTACCGCTTGTCTCCTTGCTTTTGGCTTACCTCACTCAAAATGATTCCTTCTAGCTCCATCCATTTCCCTGAAAATCCATTATTTTGTCATTTCTAATGGCTGCATAATATTCCATTGTGTATAGATACCACAATTTTTGGATCCATTCATCTGTGGTGGGGCATCTGGGTTGTTTCCATATCCTAGCTATTGTGAACAGTGCTGCAATAAACATGGAGGTGCACGTGTCCTTGTATATTGGTTCCTGTTGTTGAGGGTAGATGCCTAGAAGTGGTATGACTGGGTCATAAGGGAGGTCAATCTTTAGCTTTCTAAGGACTCTCCAGACTGCTTTCCAAAGTGGTTGTATAAGTGTACATTTCCACCAGCAGTGTAATAGGGTTCCTCTTTCTCCACATCCCCTCCAGCATTTATCATTGGCTGATTTGTGGATGTGGGACATTCTGACTGGGGTAAGGTGGTATGTCAGGGTTGTCTTTAGTTGCATTTTGGATTAAAAAACAAAACCCCTCTATTTGCTGCCTTCAGGAGTCACATCTTGCCCGAAAAAACAAACACATTTTCAATGTTAAAGGTTGGAACAAAATCTACCAAGCAAACGGCCGCCATAAACAGGCGGGAGTTGCAATCCTAGTATCAGATAAAATAGACTTCAAATTAAAATTCGTGAGACGAGATAAAGAAGGTCGCTACATACTAATTAAGGGATCTCTCTTTCAGGAGGATATTACAATTCTAAATATCTACTTGCCAAACAATGGTGCACCCAAATTTATCCAAGAAACACTACTTTCCCTCAAATCCCATATAAATCCAAAGACATTAATTATTGTGGATTTTAACACACCTCTCTCTCCACTAGATAGATCAACTCGGCAAAAACTCAACAGAGAAACTGCAGATCTAAACAGCTGCATAGATCAACTAGATTTAACAGATATCTACCGAACATTTCACCCAGCAGCATCAGAATACACGTTTTTCTCAGCAGCACATGGAACGTTTTCTAAAATAGACCACATTTTAGGCCACAAAGCAAACTTGCCTAAATTAAGAAACATTGAAGTTATACCTTGCATCCTCTCTGACCACAAGGGAATAAAATTAGAACTCAACACCAAAAGCCACCAAAGAAATTCTAGTATCACATGGAGGCTGAACAACACACTGCTGAATCACGAGTGGGTCATGGAAGAGATTAGAAAGGAAATTCAAATGTTCATGCTATTCAAAAAAAGGAACACACAAATTACCAGCACCTCTGGGACACAGCAAAAGCAGTACTCAGAGGCAAGTTTATAGCTCTGAGCTCCTACATCAACAAATTGGAGAGATCAGAAATCAACAATTTAATGACACATCTAAACCTCCTTGAAAAAGAGCAGCAAGATAAACCCCAATCCAGTAGATGGAAAGAAATAATTAAAATTAAATCAGAATTAAATGAATTAGAATCCAAAAAAACTATAGAAAGAATCAACAAAACAAAGAGTTGGTTCTTTGAAAAAATTAACAAAATTGGCAGACCCTTAGCAAACCTTATCAGAAAAAAAAGAGAACACACCCAAATAAATAAAATCAGAGATGAGAATGGAAACATCACCACGGAAACAACCAAGATTCAAAACATTATAAGGGAATACTTCTCAAAACTTTATGCTAATAAGTTTGAGAACATGACAGAAATGGACCTTTTCCTAGCAAATATTGAATGCCAAAACTAAACCAAGATGAGTTATACCAGCTTAACAGGCCCATATCAAGCATTGAAATAGATACAGCAATAAGAGACATTCCAGCTAAGAAAAGTCCAGGACCAGATGGTTTTACAGCGGAATTCTACAAGGCCTTCAAAGCAGAGCTCACACTAATACTCCTCCAACTCTTCAATGAAATTGAAAGAGAAAGTTCACTACTGAACACATTCTATGAAGCCATCATAACCCTCATCCCAAAACGAGGCAGGGACTCATCAAAGAAAGAGAACTATAGACCCATTTCTTTGATGAATATTGATGCATAACTTCTCAACAAAATTTTGGACAACCGACTTCAACAATTCACCCAAAAAATCATACACCACGATCAAACAGGATTCATTTCAGGGATGCAAAATTGGTTCAATATACGCAAATCAATTAATATTATTCATCACATCAACAGGAGCAAGAATAAGAACCACATGGTTATCTCAATAGATGCAGAAAGAGCATTCGACAAGATCCAACACCCCTTTATGATGAAGGTTTTGGAAAAATTAGGAATCCATGGAACATTCCTCAATACAATAAAGGCTGTATATGACAAACCTACAGCCAGCATTATACTCAATGGTGAAAAACTAAAGCCATTTCCTCTTAACTCAGGAACAGGACAAGGATGTCCACTCTCTCCAATTCTCTTCAATGTAGTATTAGAATGCCTAGTTACAGCAATAAGACAAGATGCAGACATAAAGTGGATCCAAATAGGGAAAGAAGAAATAAAACTCTCCCTCTTAGCAGACGACATGATCTTGTATTTAAAGAATCCCAAAGACACCACTCCCAAATTACTCAAGCTGATTCAAAACTTTGGCAAAGTAGCAGGGTATATAATTAACCCCCCAAAATCAATGGCTTTTCTGTATGCCAACAATGAGAAAAGTGTGGCTGAATTTAGGAAAGGAACTCCATTTGTAATAGTCCCACCAAAAATAAAATACCTAGGAATTAACTTAACCAAAGGAGTGAAGGACCTCTATGATGAAAACTTTAAAATCTTGAAAAAGGAAATCAACACAGTACTTAAAAAATGCAAAATCTCCCATGCTCCTGGATTTGAAAGATTAACATCGTGAAAATGGCAATACTTCCCAAGGCTATCTACAAATTTAGCGCAATACCTATCAAAATTCCAACTTCATTCTTCAAGGAATTAGAAGAGGCAATCCAAAACTTCATATGGAACAATAAAAGACCCCGAATAGCAAAAACGCTCCTCAACAGAAAGAACATTGCTGGAGGAATATCAATACCAAATTTCAAACTCTACTATAAAGCCATAGTAATCAAAACATCTTGGAATTGGCATCAGTACAGACCTCAAGACCAATGGAATAGAATTGAAAACCCAGAAATGAACCTACAGACCTACAGCCATCTAACTTTCGATAAGGGAGCTAAAACAATAGTATGGAACAAAGACAGCCTCTTCATTAAATGGTGCTGGCAAAATTGTTTAACTACTTGTAGAAAACTAAAGCTAAGCCCTTATATATCACCCTGCACCAGAATCAACTCCAAATGGATCAAAGACCTCGAAGTCAAACCAGACATTCTGAAAACATTAGTGGATGGAATGAGAGAAACCCTAGGTCTCCTTGGCTCAGGCCGAAATTTTCTGAATAGAGACCAGGAAACACAACTAATCAAAGAAAGGTTGGACAAATGGGATTGCATAAAGTTGCAGAGCTTCTGCATTGCAAAGGACATAGCTAGCAAGATCAATAGAAAGTCCACGGATTGGGAGAAGATCTTCACTAGCCATACAACAGACAAGAATCTCATATCTAAAATATACTTGGAACTCAAAAAATTAAATCCCCCAAAAACAAATCCTCAAAGAAAAAATTGCCCAATAAATAAGTGGACAAAAGACTTAAAGAGAAACTTCTGTGAAGAAGAAAGAAGGATGGCCAATAGACACATGAAGAAATGCTCAACCTCCCTAGCCATAAAAGAAATGCAAATCAAAACAACATTGAGATACCACCTCACTCCAGTTAGAATGGCAAAAATCAAGAACTCTAACATCAAGAGATGCTGTAGGGGAGGTGGACAGAAGGGAACCTTACTTCACTGATGGTGGGAATGTAAACTTGTTCAACCACTTTGGAAAGCAGTATGGAGGTTCCTCAAAAGACTTCACATAGACCTCCCCTATGACCCAGCAATCCCACTTTTGGGCATTTACCCAAATGTTTACAAACAAGACCACACTAAAGATACCAGCACAACTATCTTTATTGCAGCATTATTTACCATAGCTAAGATCTGGAACCAACCCAGATGCCCCTCAGTAGATGAATGGATCAAGAAAATGTGGCATATATACACAATGGAATTCTACGCCTCCATCAGAAAAAATGACATTGCCCCATTTGTTAGGAAATGGAAAAACTTGGAAAAAAATATATTAAGTGAAGTAAGCCAGGCCCAAAGAAACATAGGCCCATGGTTTCCCTTATTTGCAATATCTAGTATATGTATGAGTCAAGCGGAAAAGGTCAGATAATGTGATGTTAGGAAAATGAACCCTTAGATATGTATTTTAATGTTTTTTTCTTTCATGCATGTGTTTCTAACGCATTTATAAGATTATTTCTTTGTTGCTTTGTATGTCCCTCCTCCACAGTATAACCCCTGCTTTCACTATATTTGATGTCAGTGTAACTTGTGGAGGAGATGGGGGAAAAAAAGTCGTTTAAGGATACAGGTGGACCTGTTGCAACAATGAGAAGTACAAGTTGTCATGTCCAAAACGAGCTTTACAACGTCGGTGCGGGGGGGGTGGGGAGAATGATTGGTATTGGGGGGAGGGAGGCTGGGAAGGGATGAGAAGGGTAAACAAAGGAGGAGGCTGAAATGCTTGGTAAGAAATGTACGCATTATCCTTCCCATGTAATTGTAACCCCTCTGTACAGTATGTTCACAAATAAAATAAAATTAAATTTAAAAAAAAAGTATAACCAATTTAAGAGGTCAAATACGTATTTTGTACTGACAATCATCTTACAGCAATAACTTACTAACTAATTATGTCGGTATCTTCTTACCTAACATGCAATAAGAGCTGAAAGCAGTATCTTTTTCTAAATTAATATTGTAAATGCTTTGATTATGATGACTTTATTATTAGACAAATAATATGTACAGAAGGGTGGTTCCACTGAAATGACATGGCAGACTCTGATAAATAAAAACATTTCAACACAGTTAGCTTTTTTCAGCCTCACCCTGTCCACATTGGCAAACAACATTGCAACAGCACATGTACACATATACACATACCCACATGTTCGCACATGTACACACACATATGCATGCATGCTAAATTCAGGGTTTATTGTACAAAAAATCCAAATAAAATATTAGTGATTAGGACAAATGATAATATGCCTTATTACAAAATAATACATAAACCATTACCACGCATGTTACATTTTACCTGCCTTTCCACATGTGACCACTTAATTTATTTTTAATTAATTAATTACCCTATCAATTAATTCATTTGTTTTGTGCTAATCCTAGTGCTTGAACTCAGGGCCTAGCTTTGTCCCAGAATTTATTTTTTATTTCAGTTTTCTCAAGGCTAGGATTTTACTGCTTGTACCACAGCTCCATTTCTAGCTTTTGATTGTTACTTTCAAATCAGAATCTAATGGACTTTTTTTTTCTTGGTCTGCTTTCAAGCCACAATCCTCAGATTTCATCTTTCTTATTAACTAGTACTAAAGACATAAGCCATTGGTGTGGCTTCTACTTTTTCCTCTATAGTTATCTAATGCCCATACTTATATAGTAATTTTAAAATGAGAGTATAGAAGCAAGATGTACAGTGATGATACTGTCCTGTCAGAAATTCGTGAGTAATGTAAATTTATTATTAAAACCATACACAAAAAATACCATGATATAGTGTAAGAGAACTCACTATTGAACATACGAGCTTTAAGAGTTTTCTAATAGATCCATTATTTATTGGTACCCAACATTAGAAAAATGTATGAGGCATTGGTAAAATAGAAGTCCTTTGCATGACTACATACATTCTTTGTTTTTTTAAAGACACTTGCTTTCATCCAAAATGTAGGCCTGACTATTGTCTTCATGTGATTTTGATGATTGAAAGTGCTTAGTGAGAAAGTCAAAACGTATTAGTAGTCCTTAACTATCAATTCTCATTTTCTCCTTGGAGAATATTATGATCAAATCAATAGTTCAGAATCAGCAAGCAATACTTCACAATCATGCTTCCAGTGCAAGTGGATCACCAGTAAGAAATCCTCAATACCAATTTCAACAAAGTTTTGTCACAGATACAAACTCCCTGCTTTCTCTAGCTGCTTTACTACCTTCTTATTCCTTCATTGTACAGGAAAAGTATGATTCAACTGATTTCAGTCAGATCTGTTACTAGAATTATCAAGGATTTAGTTTATTGTGTGTAATTTTGTCAAAGTCATATCTCTTTACATAGGCTACTAAAAATGTATTTACTAATTTCAAGTAAATACATAAATTCTATTTCCATCTCTTTTAAAAATAAATTTTTGTTTGCTCTATAAATCGATCAGAGGCATGAATTTTGTGGCTAGCTAGGTCATTATACATCTGTCTCTCTCTTTCTCTCTCCCTTTCTTGGTTCTCATAGATAATATGATTGCTCCATAATTATCCTAATTTATTTTGCTTTTATATTTTTGGTTGCATCATTTCACTTTTTCCTCTGCCATTTCCCATATCATTTATATAAAAGGCATTATTTCCTATTTTCTCATTCCTAGAATAAGCTGCAAATGAAGACATCACAGGTCCTCATTTTCAGTGTGTACATTTGAATATGGAGGAACATCTTTCCGCTGCTCTCCATCAATTCCCTACTCTCCAGTTAGAATAATTTCGAATAGTAAAATTGGAAAAAGAGAAAATAAATCATGATGAATAAACAGTTGCAGAAAATTCACCAGATATTTCTGACCAGTTCAACCAATGTGAAATATTAGGGAAATACATGGACACCTCATTCCCACTGGCACACAAAGTCTCTGGTTAGGCAAGTCTTAGGAATATGGGGAACAAGATGAAAAAGTAAGGAATGGTATCAATTGCAAGAAATAAAATTGGAGAAGGATCCAAGCAATTTTCTTCATTGGGCTGCCGAAAATATTCAGCTTATTACATTGCGGAGACTTCTTTCCCAAAAGTCCACTCATGTGAATAGTAGGGATGATGATGAGTATACCCCTCTTTGAGAAGCCTACAGTGGACACTTAGACATTATCAGTGAGTTGATGTCTCAAGCGGCACATGCAATAACTGTAGATGACTGATCACCCCTGCACAGTGCATATACATGGAATAATACCAGAGTGGCTTCTTTCTTACTTCATCATGATACAGATACCAATGCCCAGACTAAAGGACTCATTTTTTAAAAAAAATTTTTTTGGTTTGGTAGTGGGACCTGAACTCTGGGCCTGGACGCTGTCCCTCAGCTCTTCAGCTCAAGGCTAGCGCTCTACCACTTGAGCCACAGCACAACTTCTGGCTTTTTTTTCCTGCTTATGTGGTGCTGAGGAATCGAACCTAGGGCCTCATGCATGCAAGCTAAATGCTCTACCACTGAGCCATATTCCCAGCCCAAATATTTTTGTTTGTTTGTTTTTTGTTGTTGTGTTTTTTTTTTGGTCAGTTGTGGGGCTGGAGCTCTGGGCTTGGGTGCTGTCGCTGTGCTCTTCAGTTCAAGGCGAGCACTCTACTGCTTGAGCCGCAGCTCCACTTCCCCAAACTAAAGAATTTTTGACACCTTTACATCTTGTTGCTGAGACTTGAGATAGCAAATATACGCTGGATCACCTTCTGTTGAACCATTATATAAAACCAGGCCGGAAGAACAACATAGAAGATACTGTATTTGATATTGCCGAAAGGATAAGTATGTATCACTACCTCTATGAAGTTGTGATAGGCTATACAAATTGTTCACTGAAGTCCTAATGGTCGGGTTAAGTTTCTTAAATTTCAAAAATGCAAGTCCATCTTTTGTGTCCCTACAAAATATTTTCACAATCCAAATAAGAGCAATATATATATATTTTGGTCAGTCATGGGGCTTGAAATCTGGGCCTGGGAGCTATCCCTGTGCTCTTCAGCTCAAGGTTAGCGCTCTACCACTTGAGACACAGTTCCACTTCCAGTTTTCTAGTGGTTTATTTGAGATAAGTGTACCACAGACTTTCCTTCCCAGGCTGGCTTTGAACCATGATCCTCAGATCTCAGCCTCCTGTGTAGCTAGGATTATAGGCATGAGCCACCAATAACTGGCAGCACCAATATTTTACTGTAAAAATTCATGGATTCCGTGGAATTTTTCCAAGTGAATTGCCTGCCTTGGATGTCAAAATGTATTCAATATTTTTTGTATATATGTATAATAATTTCTTCAGAGTTTGTGATTTTTTTAATCAGAAATAATTTTATCTGTTGAAATGAGTAGTACAGAAACTAAAATATTTCTTGTGCTTGTCTGAAAAAGTATATTTTAAAATATTCTATATTATATGTTTGCAAAATGTTCATAATTTATTTTATTTTCTCCTAGATATACTTTGAATTCTACATTATTTTATAATATATAGGTTCATTAATGTGTCCTTTCCGATTGCATTCCATATAGAAACAGTTTGCTTCCTTTTTTTCTAGGACTTAATATTATTTTTATTTGGGATAAAATGACAATATTGTCTAATTTGAGAATATTTGTAAAGTTTATGCTATGTAAACGCCTTTCTGAGGTGAAGATTTAATACACTGACGTCAAACTAAATTATATGAATTACGTGTATTTTTACACTTGTAATTTTGTAATCAACTTTTTAATAACTGTTTTTCATTTCTTGAATCTGAACAATGAAAAATATGGAATACTTCTCAAATTTTCATATTATCCTTGTGCAAGTGCCATGTTAATCTCTGTATTTTAATTTGAGTATACGTGCTGCTAAAGCGTGTAGTATCCTCTAAATTTAAGTAGTTAATCATGCAATCTTTATACAGGTTTATATCTATGGGTACCTACTTGTAACAAGGAAACTTTATTGTTCCTAACAATGCTATCGATCTTATTTCCCTAAAATTCTGTGAATAGTGGAAAATTTATATTTATCAGTCGAATGCTCACATTTGCAAAATTTTTTTTGTCAATGACTATCTTAAGTCTTTTTATTTGGAATTTGATCATACTCTCAATTATTTATAGATAGATCCAAAAGTGATGGCTTTTTCAAGTACTTATTTATTCAACTGAATTAGCTTTGCGGACCTAATGGATTCAAAGTAAGCGTTGCTTAAGAGCTACTTCTAAACTTCTTCAGCTGACATTTTCCCAAATGAGGTGTTACAGGAACAAATGTCTACCTGAGCCTTTACACTTCTTCCATGTGGGAACAGCCCAACCAGAACATCTTACCCTGACAGCATAGATTGTCTTACAAGAAGAAAACTAATCTTGGTTACAAGGGATCATAGAGAGATGAACAGTTCAAACAGAACTGTTCAGACTAGAAGGTATTTTATCAAAATATAATTGTTTATTATACCTTCCATTTCAAAAGTAGTTAACGCCAAGAAGGTGAAAAAATTGTTGGTATGCATGATTACTTAATGTCCTGGCCTGTCTACCATCCAACCATGCAGCAACTTACACTACTGCCTTTTTATCACCCAATATTTTCATAGTTGCAGGAGAAGTGCATATGTTTCTCCTCATTATTAGGCATTAAATTGATAATGTTTTAATCACAGTGTTTCCTATTGCCTCCATGCTGTAAATCTACAAATGGTAAATCTTTAGGTCTAACTCTATCAGACACTGAGGTAGAGATAATGGAATAATACTTTAAAATAGAGTTGCCTTTAATACAGTAACTACAACAGAACAATATAAATCGTGTGCTTTTTAATTATATTATATATAGTTATATATTTTATATTGATATGTGCTGATTTTATATTTCACACATTGAAACTGACTAGAATTAGTTGATAGTTTGACAAATAAATTGATATTTATTTATTCCAATAAATAGAATTGGAATATAAATAATTAGGTTTAAAATATATATTAGACTATAAAAGTATCAATGCAATGTTTTTAGTATAAACTTATGATACATTCTAACTGTTCTTGGTCTTCTGAATCCACATGGTAAAAAAAAACAATGTTTTCCTCTAATCAATAATGGATTTTACTCTGCTGCTGTTTATTGTTTTAATTCGCTTGTCCCAAACTGTTTTTCTCCATATTTCTGAAGCATTCCTACTGATTATGCCCAAATTTTGCTAAGATGTCTAAAAAATATTATTCTTCTGCAATACCCATGCATACTAGGAACCCAGGTCCGAGTTACCTGCATCATCAGATAACACGGGCAAAACTTCTCACCAAAGCCCATGCAACATATCAACACAAAGTAATTGAAGACCCATCTCAATTTCGCATTTCCTATATTTCAGGGCACCAATTCCTTGAGATGCAGGAATTAGAAGTAAGCAATTGTGAAATACAAGGCTACTTAAAATGAAGGATGAGATCGCAAAATTTGAGGGAAATTACTGTAATTTAAACATTCAACTTACAGATGACCAGCCCATGTGAGTGAACAAGTTCACAAAGTGTCATAAGATTATTTTTAATACCCCTCACCTATTATTAACGAAAGATTTTATTCCAACATAAGTGGGCCAAAAAATAGTTTCTGGGAGGATAGATCAATAATTGGTCTACCAAATCGCTGAAATCTTGACTTAGAGCTCAAATGTAATCCAGAAAAACATTTGAAGCACTAAAGAGTGCTTCAAACACTGGGAATTCAGTACAACATGTTTCTGTGGTATAAAAATGTCACTCTCAAAACAATGATAATCTATATTTAATCTCCTGAAAGTGTATTCCTTTTCAAATAAACATTTGAAATCACATTCGCCAAAATAACATTTGACAAGTTGATGATACGTAGTGACATTACAAGTTTTTCAAGTATAGGGAGCAAGTTACAATAGAGTTGAATTATTTACACAGCACTAATGCTAAACATGTCCAACCATTCATTAAAGTGTAGAAATAATACCACCCATAATTTGTGTTTTTCAGTAAGAGACATCCAGAAGTGTGTTAAATAGATCAGCCTCCTAAATTTCAAACCCAAACGTTACCTAATAAATTTCATCATTTATTAAGGTACATTTTTTAAAAATCACAAATAGTTGCCTTATCATATGTTATTTTATGTTTTCCCTCTGTCTAACATAGTAAGAAATATGACTTTAAGTCTTGAATATGGGTACTCATCAGAGATATGACAAACATAATATCTGTCTTCAATTTCTATCATATTCCTCTCTAGGAATAAAGTCAATTTTCTTCTTTTTCCAAAACTTATAGGTAGTAGAAAATATTATTCCATGTAAAATAAAATAATCACACCATTGTACAAAGCCATTTATAAAAATTCATTGTTAGGAATACATTCTAAGCTATTTTTTAACTTTCTTTTTGACTAAAGATTAATCTTCCAAATGGGTGAGAATAAAATCATGTTTAGGTGCTTCACGTCTCCAGTCTTGCAAATTGTTGCTGCAGATGAATGAATTATGGAAATATAAGCTGACATCAGTTCAAGAATATGCAGGCTTGAGACTCCATGGAATGTATATAAACCTTTCAAAGTATTAATAGATAGTTTAACAGAATGACTATCAGAAAGTTGAAACCAGAGAGGAATTATAATAAAGACATAGAATGAATGAAAAATGAACAAGGGGTAAGTACAGTTAGAATACTCAATGTACACATATCATGAAGGGAGTGGTAAATTGGAAATAAATCTTGGAGAAAGGGTTGGTTGGGAATGATGGAAGGAGTGACTCTGATCTAGGAGCATTGGACAATTAGATGGATATATTTAATTGTAACACAATTGCACAACCTTTTAAAATTCAGTTAAAAAACACAAGAAACAAAAACACACAAAAATCACAACCAAACAGCAATCTCTAGAGAGTATGAATATGACCTCTCAAAATTTGAATCAGTTAATGAAGGGCATTCTTGGGAAAAGCAAACAAAGCTGTTCAAAGAGGAAGCTTGGGGTAGGGGAGAATTTTTAACAGAATTGAATAGATTGTCTAAGGTTATAAATCACCTACATCTGCTCTAAACAGTATCTTTCTTCTATGAGTTTTCTGTCCGAACTGTATAATCCAGTCCTGAGAAACACTTGGTAGCTTGTGAGGTAGAATGGAAGAAACAAGATCAAGAACCCATTACTCCACTGGAGAGAAAACAATCCTCTATATTTTCTCTAATCTCTCTTCACTACTCTTTCTTCAAACTTTTAAGTCAATTGATTTTGAATTATATTTTTCCTTTTTCCTCTGGCAAAGTAATTGGTCAAAATAATTTCATTAAATATTATTTGTCATTTTCTTCTTTCATGCTGTTTAATTGGCCAAGTGAGTCCATTAAACTTCCCTCTTGCATTTGGTTGCCATGAAACAACATCTATGTTAATGAGGAGAAATCTAATGCTAAACCTTGTCTCCAGAAAACAGTCCAAGAGGCTCTAATCACAAATATTTGGCTGCATTTTTTTTTCTTTTACCTTGAAAGACTTCTTCTGGCTAAAGTGCACACAATAAAAAGTACTACATCACTTGTTGGTTCAATCAGAATTGTCTAACCTCAAAGATATATTTTGCTAACAAGATGCTTAGAAGAAACAAAAAAATACTGCACTTTTATCTTCTCTCTTAAGATTCTCCTTAGATACTATATCAGAAACAGTGAAGATATTCTATGCAAAATTATTTCAATAGATTATTTTTCTCTTGGTCTTGCATTAGTTCACCAAGATGTATGGAGGAGAATAGATTTAAATCACCCATACCTTGGAAGAAAGTGTGTGTTACAAAAGGACAATGCTTCTATGTCCTACTTCTATGTCCTTCTCTTAGCTCTTGCCGAGTTCCAATTAATCACAGCTTCTTGGCTTCAAGTCTAGTGAAGCTGAAGAGCCATACAGGCTCCACCTCTGCTACATCTTCATTATTTCTCTTTTAAAACTCTTTAAGTTGCCTCATTTGGATGTGGAATTTATTTTCATGTCTTCATTCAATCAGTTCTGCATTATAGTGAGACAAATGTGCTCTGTAAAATCACTTTAGGCAGTAAAAATACTAACACAATTTACATCAAAAAGTTTTGGCCTCCCTTCACTGCAGAAGACAATACGCTTAGCTAAGGCTTCTAAGAAAACATTTTTTTATTAACTTTTCCATTTGCTCAATTCTTTTCTGAACTTTTAGGCATATGTAGTAAAAGAAGTCTTCACTATCTCATATTAATAAGAATATTATTTTTGTGAGCCACTTGGAAATGTGAAATCATTGGTTTGAAGTATCCAATCAGATTTTTTTTCTGTGTTTCACTGCTTCACGTCCAAAGACATTGTGGAAAGTGTTACAAACAGAATGGTGTAATCCGAACACCTTCTTTCATTGTGGAGGTCACTTTCTCCCTAAATATTTTGACTCAAATTATCTTTTTCAGAGAATTAATGTTTGATAATTAAAGGTAAATTCACAAATTTTGATGCCTTATTTTTTTAAGAACTTTTAATTTAAATTCCAATACAACCTTGTTTCAAACACTGAGAATATAGTTCCTGGGTAAGGACAATTCTCAAGGGAACCTATAGGATTTACAGCAATGTTTCTGAGGTCTGATTGTTTAGTGTGAAAAAGAGCCATCTTCATCCACATTGCTCCCTCTCTACTAAGTCTCCTTGGATTTCTTTGCATGAAAGCCTATTCTTCCAGGCAATTTAAAACTTTTTAATAGGCTAAGTTGCTAAAAATTTTGAACAATTAAATTTTACCTGTCATAACTTTAAAACTCTTTGAAATCCTTTATCAGAACCGAGAATTCACCAATCCTAATTCTACCTTTACCATCAAAAAGTTAACATGCTTTTTTCAGAATGTTATCAATGCAGCTATTATTTTCCAGTGGCTTTGTTATGCGTATATATAACCATATAAGCTGATGATAAGCAAAATGAATTCCAAGATATGGAACCAGATTTTTTTTTTCATTTGTGGTTGTTGTTTTTGATGAACTATGTGATATCTGTTTTCTTTGGGTTTTTCCCCTATGGTTTATCCCTGCTGTATTTCATTTTGTATTGTGTATACATTTACCTTGATTAGTGAAGGGTAAAGGAAAAACATAATGGTGAGACAAAGGACCAAAGGCAAACCAATGCAATAACAATACTCACAAGACATTATGTTGGAAATGTACATTACAACTTGTGAGGGGTAAAGGGGTGAAGGAAAACTGTGAGAAAAATGAGGGAGTGTTATCAAGTTTGAAAAGTTATGATTTGATACCTTACAATAACTGTAACCCCACTGTATATCATTTTTATAATAAAATTGAAAAAATAAGCTGCATAAAATATAATTTCACTGTATTGGCCTAGTAAATAATATTCTTTATATAGTAACATTTTAAAAATCAATAATATTTGGCATCTAATTTGAATTAATTACCACTTCTTTATCAGAGGGTCATCAACTTGAATGTTATCCAAGTAGACAATATTTTCACAATATACTTGCCAAATTTTTCAAAAAAGAATAAATTCAGTACTTTCTCATTCTAAAACAGAAAACAGTTTAATGCTATGGAAATCCATAACTTTTAAAAGTAAGTAAGTTGTTAAGAGGACAGAATATATGTGTTCTTCAAAATTCCTATGGTTAATAGCTACTCATTTTTAAATTCTCAACATTCCTAAGAGATTCAAAACAGTACCTGTTTTCATGTTATGTAATTCTGCAATAGATGCAGTTTCCAATGGGGTATTACAGATTGAGAACTAAACAAAAAAATAGCCACATTCTGGTAGAGGATAAAACTGTGAAGCATGTGTAATAATTAATTCTTCAAAAGTAAGCAATTGTTTATGAGTAAGCTATTATAAATATGACCATCAATCCCAAGATTTATGCCATAAAGTCATCCTAGCCCAACAGTTTCCAACTTGTAAGGGACACCTTAAAATTCCTTAATTCACATCATGAATACCTTATCTCTATTTTGAAAAAATACTACACTTCTGCTAATGTGACACCTTCCTTGTTCTGAAAAGAACACAATAAACTGAGCTGCATCATTTTTCCTCCACTGGTATTCTTGAGATCAGAACACTTGCAAATTTTATTTATATTTATACTTTTTTAATTATCATAGATATTCAGTATGCTAAGATAAGAAAATTATGATCCAAAGCCCACCCAGGAAGGAAGATTTCTTAGAATCTTACCTCCAAAAATCTCCACGAAAGCCAGACTCAAGTGGCCCTGAGATTGAAGTGGTAGGACATGAGCCTTGAGCATAAACAGGCTCAGAGACACTGTCCAGGCCAAGAGTTCAAGCTCTAGGACGAACCAATAAAACAAAAACAGAATTGAAAACAAACCCCAATCCCAGCATTTTTCTCCATGTATACAGAGGCACGTAAATAAGGAAATGGCTTCCTGTGTTACATATATGAAGAAGAAAGAAGATGTCACACAATTACTATCTTCATACCATATTAAACCAAACCCTTAAAAAATTGGTTTTTCTAAATGTATAAATTAATGTCATCCATTTGTTGGCAACTCTGTCTAGATTATTCACATTAACATGGTATACATGAACTGTGCGAATTATCTATTAACTATGTTCTAATTATAACTCTTTTGAAATAACTAGGCAAATAGAATGCCAGAATCATTTGTGATTTTTCACTTAATCCCTCTACTTAAAAAGAATTTTGTAGTATCCTATAGAATATGAAATTACAAACAAAACCAAAAAATATAATTTAAATTTAAATTCTAATTTAACAAGGTCTACAAAGTCCTACATTAGACGAACTTTGCTATTTCTCCAGACTTAAGCTTTTGTAATCTTTCAACATTTATTTGGAATCCAACAGAATGAGACTTACTTACTTTTGCAAATTTTTGGATGGGAATCATGAGCTATCTTGCATCTATATATGTTGTGTAATGATGAGAGCATTTAAAACCCAAGTGAGGATATATATGAGTTGCATTCAATAGGAAACATAATGACAAAATTAGGCCAAACTTAAAACTGTGTATTCCTTTAATGTTGTTTGGTTTGTTTTACTGAGACAAAATTATTCTACCTGGTCCAGGGAAGGTACCGTTATGTAATTCCACTCTCTAATCTCCTGTCTGAGTGCTAGAATTCCAGGCTTGTATCACATTGACCTGCCATATTTTCTTTATTTAATCTAGAAACAGACTAGCAATTCTGAACTTCTCCTATGATCTTATCCACTAGACTGACTGCTCAGACTGTTTATGTACTATTTTCAAAGACGTTTTAACATTTGACACTGGATATAAACATTTTCAGATGCACCAGCAGGGTTCCCTGACTCATTCCTCCATGGATCCTATCCAGTTAATAATGATTGCTTGACTCTCTTACTATCTTTGGTCCCTACCTATGTAATATTCTCAACTTCTGGGGGAAAGTTCACTTGAGGGATTTCTAATATTAAAAATTATCACTTGATTCTAGTCTTACTCAGGACCTATTTTCTAACTTTTCTACATATTCTGAGAGCTGTTTCATTTGTGTATTTTTGTGTGCACCTATAAGTGCCTCTGTGTGTATTTGTATGTATGTATGCAAAAACCTAAAGCTGTTATTCAGCAATCTTGCTCGTGGCTGGTATTCCAGCTATTGGCTGGTTAATTATAGGTAGTGTCTTAAAGCCTATACTGTCCAAGCCAGATGTAAATTGAACTTCCCAGACTCCTTTACATTCTTAGGTTTTATTTTTCCAGGGGTATCAACTTTTAAACTTCAAACACTTTTGTGAGTGTAAAGTCTAACCTGTAGCCCAGATTTTTAACTCAAGAATTCATATAAAGATAGATGAACATTTACATTGCATATCCTGAGTGTACACTGTTAGAAATGTGATCATAAACCAAGTTGTTGTGAGATCTGAGGATTGGGGTTTAAAGCCAGCACGGGTAGGAAATTCCTGGAGACTCTTTGCTCCAATAATTACCAGAAAACTGGAAGTGGCACTGTGGCTCAAGTGGAAAAGCACTAGCCTTGAGCTGCATTTCAAAGGGACAGCCCCCTGTCCCATATTTCAATTTCCACGAACAACAACAACAACAACAAAAAGAATTTAAGAAAAGGAAAGAAAAAGAAGTGTGATCTTAGCCACCAGGTTCATTGCTAGTATAATTCCTGTTCTCTCAGATGGACTCTTTCTTTCCAGTTAAGTCTATTCTTCCATATCTGACTTACATTGGAAACAGAATCATTCTTCCATTCTCCTTTTTGCACATTTACGTGATTATCAAGCGTGATTTAGAAAAGGAGCGGCCTCATGCTTCATGTTCCACTTAGGAGTAATGCTTTCTCCATATCACTAACATAAATCTACATACTGGACTTGGCATTATTGTTTCAAAGTTTTCTTATTTGTAGAGTATTCTATATTGTATTGAACACTTATACATAAACACAGAACTTCTTTTTCTCCTATAATTGCTATTGTTTCTCTTACGGTTAACTCATGTACACTTGGGAAATTAATGCACAGCACATAGACTCACAAAAAATGATCTGAGGACCTTCTTCCCATTTAAAATTCACATTAATTTACAGAGCACATAAGAAGTTTCAACAAAATGTTCTCATGGATAATGTATTAATAAGCAATTTAAATTGCATTTCTATTTACTAAGTTGTCTCTGAAACACGTGTTACATCATGTCCAAAAGTGTCCTTGTGCTATTTCAATGAAGCCAGAAAACAGTCATTATTTTCTGTAGCAGCACCATAGATTGTTACTGGAAATAAGTGGAAGTAACTGTTATTGGACGTGGAAACTGATCCCAGGAGAGGAATTGAACATGGATAAATGATAAAGTTCAAGTTAACTATTGCTTTCCTTTTTACTGTACAAGAAAAGAATCCAAGGCTGGAAGGAAACTCTGTCCCTGACTTTTTTGAGTGTGTCCTTTACTCATATAAAACTTGTCTGTAAACATCTGGTTGAGAGTATTACAAAAGGAAATAATATGCCATTTGAAGGCCAGTATAGAACAAAAGGAAGTAACTTTGTTTTAAAAGTGTTCTACTGCAAAGAAGCAAAGATATGGAGGTTTTTAAGTGTCTTATGGATGGATGTTTCACTCCTGAGATGATTCTCTTGTTGCAGGAATCAGTTATCAATTCCTTTAGTCTGGTCATGAGTTTTCGATAGCAATAAGGATTCCAAAAAAGCAGGATCCAGTGAGTATGATCAGCAAAAGCAGTCTCTTCTCGGACCGCCACTATTATAAGGAGAGTCCCAAAGAAATACCCAGGGTTTGTTTTGTTTGCTTGTTTGTTTAGTTTGTGGTGGTTCTGGGGCTTGAACTCAGAGACTGGCCCCTGTCCCTGAACAGTTGTCTTTCTTTCCCACCGGGCCCAAAGCTAGTACTCCACTGCTTGAGCCAAAACTCCACTTCTGGCTTTTTTGGTGTTTAATTACAGATAAGTGTTTGACAGACTCTCTTGCCTGGGTTGGCTTTAAAATAAGACAATAAGAAAGCTAAGTGACATCAACTGTATAGACTTCTCTTTTGAACCAAGAAATATTAGATGAAGTTTATTATAAAGCTAATATTTGACAATTTTTAAAGGAGAGAATATATTGAGCAAAGAAGCCATAACAAATAACTCAGTGAAAGTAGGTGCACTACTAAATCATTTGGGAAGATTACAATTGACTTCATCATTCCTTTGGGGGAAATTTAAAGCCATATTTGCACTTTTTTGTTGGTTGTGGGGATTGAACATTGATCCTGGGCACTGTCTCACAGCTCTTCAGCACAACTTGAGCACTCTACCACTTTAGCTTCAGCACCACTTCCTGGTTTCTGGGGTTAATTGAAGATAAGTGTTTCATGGACCAGTGTTTCCTGACCAGGCTGGCTTTGTACCACAATCCTCTGGTCTCAACCTCCTGAGTAGCTAGGATTACAGGCTTGAGCCACCAGCACCCAGCTCATATTTGCATTTATGTGCACTTAATGTCACTATGTAGACAAATAATGGAAATCTGAACCAAATGATGTGACATTGCAGCTTTTCAGAAAAATTGAAGTAGCAAAAAATATGTCCTCCTTTTCCATTTTGTTACATTAATGACTCATGAGTTATGGGACTCTTACATTAGCATCCACTTTCATCTTTGTAGGTGTATTTAGTATCAGGAAATGTTCATAGAGAAGTATAGAAAGACAGATTTTTAGGAAGCAAAGGAGATCAGGTATGAAAGAACAGCATGGAAGAAGATACATTTATCACACAGAGATTAAGAACTAGCCTAGGAGATTTTGAATGCTAAAGGCAATGAGGAATAAGCCTAGTTGATAACTAGTTCTTCAATAACCAAACATGGTTCCCTAGAACGGTTTCTCCTGTACCTTAGTTACTATCATTTTTTCTTTCCATCTGGAGTTATTCCTTCTCTTCTGTCACAACTGTTAATTAGCCTTTGCCTTTTTGGTGTGATGACTAGCCAAAATAATTCCCAAATCTCACTTAGTCTATCCTTCTCATGGTGACTAGCAGTGACCCCACTCAAAAGCCTGGAATCTTTTAATTTTCCAGTATTAATCTTCACCTGACATCTAAGCACATTCCCGGCATTAATTGCTGTGACCTAATGAACAAAACATTCTTTCAACACAGTATCCTAACATAGGTAAAGTACATGAATTAGGGGCTATTGTCAGGTATTAGTATGGAAGGAGCAATTATATATTCCAAATATGGGTTCTTTATTTTGCATTTACTAACTAAATTGTTGTTGTTGTTGCTGTTGTTGTTTTGGCAGTCCTGGGACTGAACTCAGTGCTTGGGAATTATTCCTCAGCTTTTTTTTCCCTCCAGGCTAACCCTCCACCACTTGAGGCACAGGACCACTTCCAGGGTTTCCTTTTCAATTTATGTGGTACTGAGGAATTGAACCCAAGGTTTCATGCATGCTAGGCAATCACCATACCATGAAACCACATTCCCAAAACCCTAAATAACTTTCTTAAAATGGCATTACATTTTCATTCTGTAATTATGTATCATAATTTTAGCCAGTAATTTTTGCTAGAAAAGTGCATTGAACACAGTACGGAGTCCAGTAAGGCTAGACGGACAATGCATAACTGTCACAGTGTAGCCAGGGCACAGAGGGACTTACCTCATGGTGCTGGTACAACAGACTGAGTGAGACAGCTCCTGACCCACAGCCTACCTCCAGAATGAGAGGGCCACCTTGGTTCTAACCGCATGGGGATGCTGAGAAAGAGAAAGAAAGAAGGTCAGAATTACACTTAAGCCAGGTGCCGGTGGCTCAGTCCTATAATCCTAAGTATAATAGAGGCTGAGATATGAAGATCGTGGTTTATAGCCATCCCAGGCAGCAACACCTCTGACACTCTTATCTCCAAAGAACCACCAGAAAACTGGAAGTGGTGCTGTGACTCAAGTGGTAGAGTGCTAGCTTTGAGCTGAGGAGCTCAGGGAGCTGCCCCAGGCCCAAAGTTCAAGCCCCATGACTGAAAAGAAGTGGACTTCCCACCACAAAATGTGGACTGAATAGCACCCATTGTCCTAGGGAGCATGGCAGAGAAGTCAGGCCGAGCTTCCTGTCAGCTGGGAGTCATTAGTAGGTCACCCGGTTTATCTGTGCCTCAGTTTCCCCAGCTTTAAAACTAAACAAAGTGAAGGATCCCATTACTCATGGGGATAGGATAATAAATAAAGAGATCCATGTTTTGTTTCATAATCCCATACCTGTTGCACCATTAATAACACACACCATCTGAGATCTTTCCGGGTATCTTCCTATCATATGCTCACGGAATTGCCAAGAATAGTATCAGATGGCCTCTTCCTCTGTGCCTGTCCCTGATCCAGAGATCCCTCTGTATTAATCTCTTGTTTCCTCACAACTGTCCCATGAGGAGATCGAGGTACAATGGTTGAGGCCCAACCCAGAGTTTCACCTCTGGTCAAGAATCTGCTGCCGTGGACTGAGTTTGGGCCAATCTGACTAAACCAATGACTGAGCGTGGTGCTACATATTTACCATTCCAACTACAGAAGAACGGGCCTGGTGGCTAATGCCTGTCACAGATAGGAGGACCATGATCCAGCCCAGACTGAGCATATATTAATTCTCCATCTCAGAAATGCCCAAGACAGAAAAGCTTGACTCTCATGGTAGAAGACCTAACTGGCAAGCCTAAGGCCTTGAGGTCAAACCCTAATATACCAAAAAGAACCAGAGTCCCAGTGCCAGAGGCTCATGCCTATAATCCTAAGTACTCAGGAGGCTGAGATCTGAAGATCACAACTCAAGAGTTAAAATAGGGTTGACCTCACCCATCAGACGTCATGATGAGAAGACCCAGAGTCTGACCTATGCTGTTGCGCTCCATACTAGCAGAACTCATATCCTTACTAAGTGTTGGTCATGCTCTATGTCCCCCTGGGAAGCCATCCCCTGCAGGCCACACTCCCAGGTCCTACAAAGCTCACACTGCCACCAACCAGGTCAAAATAGTACACAGCTCCATTGCACACAGATCCCTTGTTCTTGTAATTTAACAGTGCTGTGTCCCCTTCAAGACTCTCACCTTTCCAGGCCCTCGACCTCAGCTGTGAATCCCATACATGCCCCAAAGTTAGCAGGTAGAAGTTAGCAAAGCATTCGGCCTCCTTGTTACAACCCACTTCTACACACACACACACACACACACACACACATCCAGACCGGTGACAGAAGTTTCATCCATGCAGCACCTGCAATTTGCCAACTGATCACAAACCTGAGCACAGTCAGGCTCTACAAGGAAAAAGATGATCTCTCTCTCTCTGTCTCTCTCTCTATGTCTTTGTCTCTCTGTTTTCAGGTGAAAGGTTGACCGAGCACAGAAGACAATGGCTCACACAGCAAGGTGTCTATCATCTGCATCCAACACCTCCTATCCCAGAAAAAAAGGAAAAGACCCCAGAAGGCAGGTGTATACATGCTGCTCTACACCTCTGATTAAAGCCACCGGGTTCTCATAATGGAGAGGAAGGGCGCAGATGTGCGGCTGTGTGGCTCCCACTGCTACAGGCCAGGGGATCTGTGGCACCCACTCCTCACTCAACCCTGTATCTCCCCGTTTCCTTGGACACTAGCCGCTGGGGATGGGGGTAGGATCTTCAGGTCAACACCCACCCTCTCCCCTCGGGCACATTTATGGCAGGGCATGGGCCAGAAGGTGGGGCAGAGGAGAGGCGCGGGTCGGGGTCGGAGGGAGGAGATATGGGGTCCCAGGGTGCAGGGCTGTGTGGCAGCCACTCACATGTGTTGCTGGCAGAAGCTTTTGGCAGCTGCTCCAGGTGGGGCAAGCAGCAATGGCAGAGGCATTACAGACACTCAGGCCCTGAGCAGAGGACAGAGGAGCCAGGACCTGGGCCGCAAACTGGCTCATGGCACACCATTGCACCATTGCCTGAGGAAACCATGGGTCTGAGCCCGCAGCACCAGGTTTGAAATGCTGCTCCATTGGGAAGGTGGGGAGGGGACGGGGACTCAGGCAAGCACAGGGTGGGCCTGAGGAAGGCCTCTCCTTGTAGGCCTCGAGTCTCTTGCTCACCACTCAGCCACCTCTACCTTCCTTAACTGCTGGTAGTGGTGTCAACAAACACAGGGAATCATGGTGCTACTGGGCAGCATGGAATGTGGGCGTGGCCACCATTCTTGTATCCCATTGGTCAGAAAGAACCATGAAACAATGGGGGTGTGGCTGGAATTCTGTGATGCAGGCAGAATGGGCAGAGTCAAAATGATGGCAGCCCCTTTCCCAGAGAACTCTGTCCAATCCAGTTGGGGACAAGAGGGTTACCTGCTTTAGCCGGATGGCTGCACAGATTGCTGTGTATGTCTGTTTGTTCCCAAACCTTGAACCCAGGATCTGGGCACAATCTGTGAGTTGCTTTAGATCAAGGCTAGCTCTCTACCACTGGAGCCACATGGCTTTACTTCTGGCTTTGTTGGCACAAGTTGGACAGGAGTTTCAAGGACTTTCCTGCCTAGGGTGACTTTGACAACGATCCTCCTTTCACAGCCTTGTAAGTTTTAAGGAGGACAGATGAAAGCCACTGATGCCTGGCTAATCATTGGTTTTGCTGATGTTCTTGGACAGGCCTGTGAATTCCCTATCCTCAGGTTTAATTGGTAGGAGCTAGAGCCCACAGTTGGAATCCTAGTCCTGCCACCAACAAATGGCAGGAGATCCTATGAAACTCATTCCTATTCATATGATTACCAAAGAAATGTGAGGTATGTCATGGTTAAATGGGCAGTACTTGAGTGATTCGAGGATAAAATTATACACAATTACATTATAGGACACTGGTCAATATTCTTTATGAAGCATTTAAACATTCACCTTCATTAAATAGAAGCTAAATGAAATACCTACGAATTGGGCATCACATAGCATGGAGATGCCTTTTTTTTTTTCTGCCAGGACTGGGATTTGAACTCTTGGTCTAGGTAACCCTGCTGTTGCACTGTGTGGAAAGGAGAAGCTTGCCTCCTTGAATTCAAGAAATTCAAGTCTGTTCCTTGGGCCTGAAATCAATGCCCACCACTAGAAAACATCTTATTTGTGTACATTTTAAATATATGATTTATATTTATATGTATATGTTGATTCCATATTGCATTCAGTGTAGTTACTTATTTTATTTTTTGTTTTATTCATGTATTGACTACTCATTTTGTTGACTATTATGACACATAGAACAGTGATTCCATTGATTACGTAGGATATAGGTTTGCATATGTATTGCACATCCTTCCTGACACCCAGGACATTACAAGAAAAGGAAAACATATGTCACCATCAGCTTCTTACTACACAATTCATTTTTTGGGAGTGCTGGCATCTGAACTCACAGCCTACAAGGACCAATTCATGAATGAGTGAGTGTCAGCCTGCCATCCTGTGTCAAATTGAGCTGACAGGCAGTTCCGAGTACCTGAGATTGAGCTCCAGCGGTTGACAAAATAAAAAAAGATTGACATGCCGATGGTAGTACACTAATAAATATATATCTTTATAGAGTGCCAGATATGTCTATACATTATTCAGTTACATAGACTACATTCCTACCAATTCTTGGGTATTTATAATGCTACATGTAATTAATGTTATTGCTTTCATGCTTAACAAACTATTAAGTAAATCAATCAATATTCTGAAAATATTGCATTCTGTAAATAATAGTATTCTTTTAATGCTTCATAAATATTAAATAATATCAGTCTCCTGAAACGATGCTGTCTAATTTTATAGGAGCGTCATTCACCATCAACTCATTGATAATATTACCTTGTTATTCCCATGGATGGGAATGAGTCTCTTAGTATCTCCTGCCATTGATTGGTGTCAGGACTGGGATTCGAAATCAGGGCCTACATTACCATGTGGACCTATGACTTCCTCAATAGTCTGACAACCTTCAGCAATCCAAGATGAAGTACCCTTTGCAACAGTGTCATTCAGACCTAGGAGGGTAACCGTGCAAGGGAAGAAGACATAAAAAAGCCATCTTGCTGCATTTTTTCTGTACATTTTTGCCACACAAGGCCTGGGGTCTAGGATCCCAGTATCTACTGTGGGTCCAGTGGCTGCACCCCAGCATAGGGTGATCAAAGCTGAGGCAGAGTTACCACAACCTGAGTTCAAGCCCCCTGCTGGGCAAAAAATAATTAAAAAATATTAGCTTCCTGGCTTGCAATTCACCCCGTTTATTCTGCCAGGGTTTGGATTTGAACTCAGAGTCTGGGTAAATCTGCAGCACTGTGGAAGAAGGGGAAGCTCACCGTACTTGAAGATAAGAAAGTCAGGCCTGTACTCTAAGCCAAATTTCAAGCCCCAGCCTTGGAAAACATACTATTTATATACATTGTAAATACAGGATTTGTACTTACCTATGGATGTTCAGTCCATACAGGTTAGGTGTGGTTGTTCCTTGTACTTTTTGTTTTATTCATTTATTTACCATTGATTTTATTATGATGAAACCCCTTCCCTTTATTACATTTATGACATCCTATCATATGGAATCTAATCTAAATTTGTAGACGTGTTCTCCATCATGCTTGACACCCAAGACTCTCAGAGAAAAGGAAAAAATTTTCACACTTGGCTTCTTACTGCATGATCCAATTGTTGGTAGTGCTGGGATATGAACTCAGGGCCTAGCAGGACCAATTGGTGAATAGTTTAAGGTGACCACACCATCCTGTGAGCAAGAAAGGTGTTAGGCCATTCCCAGGAACTGACATTGATCCCCAGGGTGGGCCACGATAGTCATAAATTAATAATTTAAACATAGGATCTATATTTACATATATGTGTGGACAGCATTTTACGTTTGGAGTACTTTTTCTCCTTATTTTCTGTCTTATGTAAGTTTTGTGTATTTTACTGAGTAAGGTAACAGATATAACTCTGCTGACATGGATGACAACCTGTTCCTATAGGTATAGGGTTGCCTATGCATTCTACATCCTAGTGGAAGACTGGGACTTACACAGGAGAGGAAAACATGTTTAACGACTGGCTTCTGACAACAGAATGAATCTTTTGTCAATGCTGGGATTTGAACTGAGGTCTGTGTAGCTCTTTTGCACTTTGGGGGAAGGGAAATCTCACTATCCTTGAAGAATAGAATGTCAGGCCTGGTGCAGGGCCTGATATGAAGCCCCAGCACTGGACAAAATAACAAGCCCGCCTTTTGTAAACATAGGATCTCTCTTTACCTACAAGTGTGGTATGCATCTTGCATTCAGTGTAGTTTTTCTTTTTATTTTGTGTCTTATTCATGGATGTATTGTGTATTTTATTGAGTATGGTGATAGATATAACTATGCTGACATGGATAACAACCTATTTGAATGGCTATAGAGTTATCTATATAGAATTTTCCATGCTTGCTAAGACCCAGGACTTTCACAGGAGAGGATGGATCGATTAGCTTCTCAAATCTATGGTGAATCTTTTGGCAGTGCTGGAATTTGAACTCAAGCCCTAGCAGGCCTAATTGGTGAATGGGTCATGGTGAACACACCAGCCTATGAGGCACTAAGGTGGTAGGCCATTCCCATGACCTGACATGAAGCCCTGGTGGGCGCCAATATAGTCATAAATTCATCATTTAAACAGAGGATCTATATTTCCATACATGGATGGGCAGCATCTTGCATTCAGTGTAGTCATTCTCTTTATTTTGTGTCTTCTTCATTGATGTATTGTGTATTTTCTTTATTATAGGATGACAGATATAACTGTGGTGACCTGCATGACAACCTATTCCCATGAGTATAAAGTTGCCTATGCATTCTCCATCCTAGCTGAGACCCAGGACTTGCACAGCACAGGAAAACTGGTGCAATGACTGGCTTCTCACATCAGGGTGAATTTTGGCAGTGCTGGTATTTGAACTTTGGTCCTAGGAGGCCCAACTGCCCAATGGGTCCACGTGATCACACCAGACTGTGAGCCACTAAGGATCTGGTCCGTTCCCAGGAACAAAGATCGAGCACCAGGGAGGCCACAATTGTTCTGAATGAATCATTTAAACATGGGATGTATATTCAAATCCGTATGTGGACTGCATTGTGCATTTAGTGTAGTTATTCTATTTTGTATGCTATTCATGGATGTATTGTGTATTTTCTTCAGTATATGATGACACGTATAACTGGGTTCACATAATAACAACCGATTCCCATGGCCACAGAGTGGCTCATGCATTCTTCATCCTAGTTGAGACCCAGGACTTGCACAGGAAAGGAACACAGGTGCAACAATTGGCTTCTGACATCAGAATGAATCTTTTGGCACTGCTTGGATCTGAACTTGGGGACCAGCAGACCCAATTGACGAATGGGTCCCTGTGAGCACACCAGCCTGTGAGCCACTAAGGAGTAAGGCCGTTCCCAGGACTTGAGATGGACCCCCAGGTGGGGTTGGGGGGACACACAGCAGTCATTCATTCATAAGTTGAAGGTAGTATGCAAATAAGTACACATTTGTATAGAGTAGGAGAGACGATAACCTGTGATGGAATCCAATCTACCATCTGTCTACTGAGTCTTGGATCTTTCCAGATGCCTTCATTTCATGACTGTGATGATTCTTGTCACACTTAATCAACACTACTTTACAAATAAGCTATACCCCATGAGTCTTGCCTATCACTTCCTAGTCACATCATGCATGAACTACACATTCGATGAGATCGATCACATTCCATGACTTTTCCTGGTACAGAAACCAGTATCTCAGGATTTCCTGCCATTGCTTTCTCATTGGGGTGGGCTGAATTCAAGCCCCAGGCATGGAAAACATACTCCTTGTATACATTTTAAAGACAGGATTTATACTTACATACAGATGTTCAGTAGATATCGTGTTTGGTGTGGTAGGATTTATACTTCCACACAGATGTTCACTCCATATCACGTTCAGTGTGTTTATTCATTTTATTTCTGTTTTTATTCATTTATTTACGATTAATTTTATTGACTTTGATGACACTTATACCATTTATTACATTGTTTACATCCTATCACATATCATCTAGATTTGTAGATGTGTTCTCTAGCATCCCTTCCACCCTGGACTCTCCCAGAAAAGGAAAACATGTGTCACACTCGGCTACTTACTCAAAGATTAAATTTTTGGCAGTGCTGGTATCTGAACTCAAGGCCTAGCTGGCCCAATTCATGATTGGGTGAGTGTGAGCACAGAAGCCTCTAGCCAATTAAGCTGTCAGGTGGTTCCCAGGCACTGAGATCAAGCCCCAAGTTTGGCCAAAACAGCAATACATGGATAGGCAGAGGGTGACATACAAATAAATATATATTGTTAAAGAGTTCCAGAGCTGTCTGTCTATGACTGAATGACATCTATTACGTTCCTACCAACTCTTAGGTATTTATTATATCTCCATTGAAACAATATTATTCTTTTCGTGCGTAATAAACTATTAATTAAGGTCAATTAGCATCCTAGGATTATTGCATCCAATTTTAGACTAGACAAATGCATTAATTACTCTTTCAATCTGTATTCTTATGCATAGGAACGAGTCTCTTGTGATCTCCTGCCATTGGTAAGTGTAAGGATTAGGATTTGAACCCTGGGCCTATGCTGACATGTTGGCTTATGGCTTCCCAGATAGCCTGCCAGCAATCAGCAACGGCAGGCCAGGTCCACTTTGAAACCATGTCATTCAGACAGAGGATAGTCACCGTGCAAATACAAAATTGTAAAACCCTGAGCCCTCTACAGCTCCCCACTTTTTGTGCTGTTCTGCTTTTTTTTTTCTTCTTGCAAGCCTTCTGGACCTAGGGTTCCAGGATCAGCTTTGGGTCCCGAGGGTCCACCCCAGCCTAGGGAGAGTGAAGCTGAGTCAAAGTTGCCATGACCTGAGTACAAGCCCTGTGGTTGGCAAAACTAACTATATTGAAATAATAAAGCTCCTTGGTTTGGAATTTTTGCCAGTTTTCTTTCCTATCCTGGGATTTGAACTCAGAGTCTTGATGAATCTGTAACAATGTGACGAAAGGTGCAGAGTTGCCATTACTTGAATTCAAACCCCATGCCAAGCCAAAAAAAAGTCACTGACCTCAGCAGGAAAGTTAGTTGTGAAGATGGTAGGGAAGGGATGGTAGGGGAAAAACAAACAAGGAGGCAACAATGCTCAATAGGAAATGTACTCACTACTTTGCTCATGTAACTGTGACCCCTCTGCACAACATTTTAAAAATTAAAAACGTACAAAAATTATGTAGTGCTCAAGAAGCACTTTGGGGATAAGAGATGGATGTCTGCATAGCTGTACAAAATTCTACAGTGATTTTTTTTTCAGTGTTCAGTATGGAACTGAATAAACATAACTGTTTCTGTTACAAATATTAAGTCACTGTCTTGGAACTGGAGCCAGTATTTCTGCCATTGCTGGGATTTGAACTCACTGTCCAAGTAACTCTGTTGCACTTTGGGTGAAGGCTAAGCTCGCTGTCCTTGAGGAAATGATTTTCAAGCTAGAGTTCCCAGGGCCTGAATTAAGGCCCTGCAATAGGAAAAATATTTTTATACATGTGTAGTATAAATATATATAGGTACATATGCATGTTTTTTCATATTATGATTATTATTATTGATTTTGTATTTAATTTTTATTTTGTACATTTTATTGTTTATTGTATTTAGTATTATTATACGCATAATAGTTATTATGTTGTGTACATATATTATAAATTATACACAATAATTCAGTACATTGACTCATTTTCATTAATTCTTTATTAAGTGTTGAAACATGATACATAATTAAACGGAGGCATTTGTCAAGTCATTACATCTTTAGAGTCTGTCCCCAGTATGAGCTTTGTCTTATTTATCTTTGGACAACTTCCTATAGGGATTTGTTTTGATGATTTATACTCAGAAGCCTTTTTTTGTGACTAGGCAAGTTCAGGGATAAAATCTTGAGTTTGGGGCTGGGAATGTGGCTTAGTGGTAGAGAGCTTGCTCAGCATGCATGAATGCCAGGGTTTGAATCCTCAGTGCAAAATACTCAGAAAAAGCCAGCAACTGTGGTGTGGCTCAAGTGGTAAATTGCTAGCCTTGAAAAAAAGCAGCTCAAAGACAGTACCCAGGCCCTAAGTTCAAGCCCCAGGTCTGGCAAAAACAATATGCCAGATTCCAGTGGCTCTGGAAATCTACTTTCTCAGGAGGCTGGGATCTTAAGAGCGTAGTTTGAAGACAGCCTAGGAAAGGAAAGCCTGTTAGACTGAACCATCAAAAAACCCCATGTGGGACAAGTGGTAGAGTGTTTGCCTTGAGCTGAAGGGCCCAGAGACAGCGCCCAGGCTTCAGTTTGAGACACACAACTGGAAAAAGAGTGAGGGTTAATCAAAGTAATTTTCCTATTTGCTATTTATGAGAATATTTTTTGGAACATGAATGCTGATGTACACCAGAATTGGAGTCAGACCTCAAGGTTCATGTGTAGCACATCCATAAGCCCAGCCTCTCAGATTCTAGCATTATAAATATGTGTCCTACAGGGTTCTGAAAGGCACATTGTTGAAAGGCTTAATATGCTCCCCAAGCCTTTTGTGATAAGCAGTTGACTTGTATTGTCAATGTCATTACAGTTCTGACCCTAGCAGAGAACCAGTAGCTCACGCCCATCATCCTAGCTCAGGAGGCTGAGGTCTCTATCACAGGGTGAAACCAGCCAAAGAAGGGAAGTCTGGTACATTCTGACTTCCTGTTCTGAAACGTCAGATGCTTAAGAAATTCCTGTGTTTCCCTTGGGGATGAGAAGTTACTTGCACTCTAGATGTTCTTGGAGTTCTTGATCTACAGAAGAAGGAAAGAAATATTATTGACCCAATAGGGGTTCAAATGAAGTTCTCAGGATCCAAACCCTAGCTCTGTTAGCAGGAAGAACTCCAGTGTAACACTATATTTGAAGGACAGGAAACTGTTTCAAAAGCCAGGCTAGGTACAGAGAACTAGGCCTGCAGGATTAGGAGGCAGAATGTACACACTCAAGAGGGAAGTCAGCTGCAAAACCACTTCATTCATTCCAGGCACAGCCAGCAATGGGGGAAACCTGAAACATTTGTTAGAGTTACACCAGGGTCAGGCTTTTCTCAGCTACCTCAAAGAATGACTAATTAACCTTCCTCCCTCAGGTTAAGGGAGCCTCAGGCTATCTTTAGGTTACCAATAGAGAGCCAGTTTAGTGGGGGGAGAGGAGGAACATAGTAGAAAAACCCTGTTTTCTGGTCTCAGGGAGTGGGTTATTGACTCTCCATTTGTCAGGTTTGAAAGCCCTTCTATCTCTGCCAGTCTTTTCTCCTTCCTTCATTCTCCACATCATTAATGCTAATCCCCAGTCCAAGGAGGGGCAGGGCTATTTTTCTTCTGCCTCCAAGCACCTGAGTTAGAACCTGGCTCTGCCCTCTTGACTCTGGGACTCTTGGCTGCCTGAGAAGTGGGACAGAGACAGTCATCCTGCTCTGCATTTGTGTGAAGGCGATGCTGGTGTCCTTTCACACTGCAGAAAGATTCATGACTGGGAATGTTCCCTTCTTTCCTTCTGATATCAAAAACAGATTCTTCTATCAACTTTCTTTCTTTCTTTCTTTCTTTCTTTCTTTCTTTCTTTCTTTCTTTCTTTCTTTCTTTCTTTCTTTCTTTCTTTCTTTCTTTCTTTCTTTCTTTCTTTCCTTCTTTCCTTCTTTCCTTCTTTCCTTCTTTCTTTCCTTCTTTCCTTCTTTCTTTCTTTCTTTCTTTCTTTCTTTCTTTCTTTCTTTCTTTCTTTCTTTCTTTCTTTCTTTCTTTCTTTCTTTCTTTCTTTCTTTTCTTTCTTTCTTTCTTTCTTTTCTTTCTCTCTCTCTCTCTCTCTTTCTATTTCTTTCTTTCCAGCTATCTACCTACCTTCCTACCTAGGTAGCTATCTCTTTGCCAGTTGTTGGATTGAACTCAAGGCCTGGTCACTGTCTCTAGCACTCTGCTACTTGAGCCACAGCACATATTCTGGCTTTGTCTGTGAACGGGTGCCTGAGGAATCAAACCCAGGGCTTCTTGCATGCTAGGCAAGCACTCCCTCATTAATCCATATTCCCAGCCACTTCATTTTTTTCCTTAATGGTAGTTTTTACATGAGTATGCTACCATTTTATGTTCTCAAGTTGAATTTTCTGAATACCGGTTACTTCTCTTCCCCATCTGATTTGTGATTGTTCCTGCATTGCCCTCATAATAAAATGTAAATAAAGGCTGCTGAAAGCTTCAGTGTGCATCATATAAAGGCACAGGCCTAGAACCCTGGAAGACAAAAGCAATGGGCCTGAAATGAAGAGAATGATGCTGTATTCACAATTAGCATATCTGAAAAATAAACCAGTAAATAAAAGCAGAGTTTGCACTATGGGAGGTATTAGCCATACATACATAAGTAGGTAGGGCACTGATATATAAACTTGGCCCTCTCTTTTTGAATTTTTCTGTGGCCATCCCAGGGCTTAAACTAAGGGCCCAATGTGTCCCTGAGCTGCTTTTGCTCAAGGCTGAGGCTCTACCATCACCAAAGCTCCACTTCCCGCCAACTGGTAGTTAATTGGACATAAGCAATTCCCAGGCTTTCCTGCCTGGTCTGGATTGTATCTCCTGCTCAGTTTTCGCTCTCAAAGCTGGAGCTCTACCCTCTGGGCCACTGCTCCTCTTCTGGTTCTCTGTTGGTTTATTGGAGAAAATAGTCTCAGAGACTCTCCTGCTCTGCTGGTTTGAATAGCGTTTTCCTGAGGAGGCTTCAAGTGGTTTCCTCAGGGATTCACAGAGGAGCCGCTCCACACAAACCCTTAGTCTAAATCTCTAGGAGTACTAGAGAAAAATGGAAACATTGTTATACCCCAGTCGCAGGACCCCCACCAAAAAGACCACCGAGAGTCAGAATTTACAGCTGTTTTAAGGTTTTATTTAAACGGGCTGCAGCTCGGGCCTTGTTATACACTCTGACACAGCAGCACCTAGGAGAAGAGCCCCAAGGTAAAGATTTGCAGGGTTTATAAAGGCACACAACCAACCAGGTGTTTGGATTACCACCACATGTTGCTCTGCTGGAAACAAGCAACAAGTGGTCACTGCCTCAAAACTTTAACCCTTCATTCTACCCCCTTCACTTATGGTCCTAAGACACAATCTTGTGGCTCCAGCCTCAAACTAAACTCCAACAGCTCTTGATCTTGAACGGGTATGGTCCCTAACTGACCTTAGCCATACTATTAAACAACAATACCAATAACAATCAGTTCATTTTTCTTTGCTTGAGGTTAACTCAGAGTGGTTGGGTAGGATGCTTTGAGACTTCCCATGTTTCCCCAAGGTTGTCCAGGGCAAAGGAGGTCCGCCGGTCTTGCGTGGGAGCAGAGGATCCAAGCAGCAATTCCATCCACCTTAAGGGCAGTAGGTGTAGCCAGTAGCACCATGTAAATCCCTTCCACCGTGGTTCCAGAGATATCAGGTTGTGCCTTCGAACAAACACCCAGTCACCTGGTTTAAACAAATGTGGGGTAGGAATATAAGCAGAATCATATAATGCTCTAAGCTGGGGCCACATATTCTTATGCACCAGCTGTAAATAGTCAAGCTTACACGGAAATTCAATATCATCCAAATCAGCAAGCAATTCTGTCTGAAGGCTAGGGATAATGGGTAGAGGGTGTCCATACATTATTTCAAAAGGAGTAAAGCCAAGCTGATTGGGTGAATTTCTTACTCTAAACAGGGCGAAAAGAAGCAGCGATACCCAGTCTGCACCAGTCTCCAAGGCCAATTTAGTTAAGGTCTCTTTTACAGTTCGATTCATTCTTTCTACCTGCCCTGAACTCTGGGGTCGATAAGCACAGTGCAATTTCCAATCCATCCCCAGTGTGGCGGCTATTACCTGACTTACTTTTGAGTTGAAGGCCGGTCCATTGTCCTACCCCATGGTGGATTGGAAGCCATACCTGGGTAGGATTTCTACCAGGATCTTCTTCGATATGACATTCGCAGTCTCATGCTTTGTTGGGTAGGCTTTAGCCTATCCTGAAAAGGTGTCTACAAAAACTAGCAAATATTTATATCCGAAATTTCCAGTTTTAATTTCTGTGAAGTCTACTTCCCAATACACACCTGGCCTATCTCCATGGAGGTGAGCTCCTTTTGTAACCAGTTGAATAGGGACATTGGTGAGCTGACAGGCTTTAAAATTTTTAACAATGTCCTCAATGAGTTGATTTCCTTGCCTGATGTTTATTTCTGAGTGTCAGCAAGTCGTTCATTCTTCAGGTTCCCATTTGAGAGACCAGATTTATTCTCATAAGAATTCCCTTGCCAAATCTTTGAGGCAAGATAAGGTTCCCCCACCAGTTTTCCACCAGTCTTTATTTCTTTCTCTGCTTGGGGGTTTATAGGACATGGAAATTTTCTTTATCCACTCCAAGTCTTCTTGGGAGTACTGAGGCTCAGGAGGCAAAGCTTGTGACCCTGGGTCTACTTCCGCTCTGGGCTGAGGTCCACCTCCTTAGCTGCCTGATTGGCCAAGTTATTTCCTTTGGTTATTGAATCAGTTACCTTTGATGGCCAGGACAGTGCATAATGGCAATATTTACTGGTTCCCATAAGGCCCAGATGAGGCTTGAAATTTCTTGTTAATTTATAATAGCCTTTCCCTCAGCTGTCAACAGCCCCCTCTCTTGGTAAATGGCTCCATGGACATACACAGTGGCAAAAACATACAGACTGTCCATGTAAATGTTTAGTCTCTTCCCTTTTCCCATCTGTAGGGCTTTTGTTAGTGCCTCTAGTTCTTCTTTTTGTGCAGACATTCCCTGGGGGAGTGCTTCTGCCCACAGTATCTCAATGTCTGAGGTGACTGCTGCACCAGCATACCTTTTTCCATCTCAAATGAAACTACTGCCATCTGTGAACCAGGTATGCTTGGCTTGTGATAGTGGCGGGAACAACCAGTCTGGCCTCTTTTCTTTGGCCTGGTCGCTCCTTTCACAGTCAATTTCACGTTCTCTGTCCTTCCTTTCCTGTCTTTTCTGCTTCTCTCTCTTATTGTAAACCTTTTCTGCTGCAGCTACTATATCCCTAATAGACTTTTTACCAAGTCTGTCTAGAGCCTGCAACATTCACTTTATGTCTGGTGCAGCCTGATTTATATAGGCAAACATAATCATTTGAGCCAACACCTGGGTTTCAAGATCATACAGGTATATTGACTAAAAGCTTTTACGAGCCGCTCAAGATATGCTGCCGGACTTTCACTTCCTCCCTGTCTATCATCAAAAACTTTGGCCATATTACTAGTTTGGCAAGCCACTGCCTTGAGACATGCCAAAAGAGCCTGGCGATAGATGAGGAATAGCTCCCTACTTTCAACTGTATTGTTGTCTCATGATGGTCAGATCTCAGGAAAATAGGCAGGTATCAGGGCAGGATCCAGGATTGGTGCTCCTGTGGGGCCAGGGATATGTTTCCAGGCTGCCTCTTGGATAGTCTCTCTCTTCGGTGGTAAAAAGGACCTGTAAAAGCTGACTAATATCATCCCAAGTGGGCTGATGTGTAAAGAGAATACTTTCAAGCAAACAAATTAAATCCTGGGTTTCTTAGAAAAGGGGGCATTTTGAGTGTGCCAATTGTGTAGATTACTGGTAGAAAATCGCCAATATTGGAGTGGCTGTTGACCATCCACATCCACAGCACCTATGGCATGTATGGGGAAAACAGCTGCATTAGAAGGGAGGTTGATCCCATGGCATCATCGAGTGATTGGCCCCTCAGAAACTATAAGGGCAGGTGCCAAGTGTTCTATAGCTCCCTCCTACTCTTGATCATTCTCAGGTTCTGCAAAAGGAACCTGGAAAGGAGAGTATGGGGGAGGAAACATTTCTTCTTCCAAGTTATCTCCCTGAAAAACCGGGGCGTACCTTTTCTTTTCCTCTGTCTCAGATTCTTTTTGTAAATCTAGGGGGTTAGATGGAGTGGTGCCTATGGTTTCCAGTCCCGTAAGACATACAGTCCAAAAAACAATAAACAGTGCAAACAAAACACACCTTACAGTTACAAAAAAAAGCCTTACAAAGTGGAGATCTCCCAAATTGGTCCACTGACTACAGTCATGGTGTGGTTCCACACCCAGGCCACACAGTAGAAGGAGCAGAGCCACAGTGGGGGAGTTGGGCCTCTGTTAGGAAGCACTCTTGGTCAGTTCCGGCCCAACACTGAATCGATCCCCACCTCCCAATTCACATGGCGGGGTTCCAAGAACCCCCACCCCACAAGAGGATCTTGGACGTCTCCCAGTTCCTCCAGGGTTGTGGTGCAAGCGTGTCTGCTTCAACAACCCTTTATGAATCAGAGTGGCCATCCTCACAAAGGAAAATGAAAGTAAAACAGACAAATGATAGGACAAGACAAATTAACAATGACAGCTCTGTTCTACATTTGGAGTCTGAGATCTCGGGGGTTTTGGGGGGATCCCGGACGAGCCCCCACTAATATGTTATACCCAGGTCGCAGGATCCCCACCCAGAAGACCATCGAGAGTCAGACTTTACAGCTGTTTTAAGGTTTTATTTAAACGGGCTGAAGCTCAGATCTCATCCTACACTCCAACACAGCGGAGCCTAGGAGGAGAACCCAGAGCTAAAGCTTTCAGGCTTTATAACAGCACACAACCAACCAAGTGTTTGGATTACAACCACGTGTTGCTCTGCTAGAAACAAGCAACAAGCGGTCACTGCCTCAAAACTTTAACCCTACACATGAAGATGCTATTAGTGTGTTCTAGACACTTAATGTTGGAGACACAAAACACTCATAATTATTAGATCATTTTATAGCAAAAGGAGCAGTGCAGACTGTATGAGGATCGCTCCAGCTTTCGGTCCTCATATCCTGAGACAGTAAATTCACAGCAGCTCAATGCAAAGTGACATAACTGGCATGTACTGTGGATATTTGCTCCCAAATCCTGTGACACTCATTTCTCACTTTTGGCCTAAACCTGTGACCAGAGGGGAAGATGAGGAGAGAAAATCATTCTCAAGGAAAGCAGCTATAAAGAACATTGGGTAGTTTACTTATAAATTAAATCCTTGGGAATGTCCCTGTTAAAAAGTCAGATTGTCCACATTAAAAAATGAAGAAGCAAAGAAATAAGGTGCCAGTGGCTGCTGTCTGTAAACCCAGGTCCTCAGGAGGCTGAGATGTAGAGAAACTTAGTTTGAATCCAGCTATTGTAGGAAAGTCCATGACACAGTTATTTCTAAGACATCACAGAAATACCCAGAAGTGGGGTTGTGACTCAAGCTTAATGCAGTACCTTTGAGCAAAAGGAGCACAGGGACCATGCATAGGCTCATATTTCCACCCCAGGACCTGCCCCCTCAAAAAGAGCCTGTACTTCCATGTCTTTGTCTATGTATTGTATTCTTATAGGTGAAATTCCCGAGTAGCTATGATGAATGGCACCAACGTAGGAAATTTGTATTCAGTACAATGAGTTCATAATAGAGAGACTTCTTTCAAGATAGTGCATGTTCCGCGACTCCCCTCACTGTTCACAGTGTAACATAAGGTTTCCTCTGCATCACAGGCCTGCTGGAGGACGTCTCTCTCATTGCCTGGACAGGCACACAAAAGCCCTCACTCCCGTAGAGTTGGGTAACAAACAACTCCATCTGGGCCAGTTAGTGAGGATGTGTGGGCAGGCTCTGAAGTTCAGGAGAAAAAGGCCTCTTTGTACCCTTAGCTAACTCTCTCCCCAATGCTCTGTTTCAACAGGAGACCTTCATTTGTGCCACCTCCCATGGCAGGCCAAGTTCTGTGCACTTATCCTGCCTTTGTGAGACTATATTCTGTTGTTCAGTTACAGAGCTCAATATAATTCAGGAGTCCTTCAGGCAGACAACTAGGGCACTGAACATAATGAAATGATTCATTGCAGGCAATTTTGGGCCTATGGTGCCTCTCCTATGTTTCCAGAAGCTTGGGAAATCCAAGCACATATTGGATATCACAAAGCTTCCTGTCATCTAGGACTAGTGAAGCTCATCAGGTTTTGAAACCATTGACTTCTCCTAGTTGGGCCCAGGGTGGCTAGGTTTTGGGGTTGAACACAGGGCCTGGGTGCTGACCATGAGCTCAGTGCAGAAGCCCAATGCTTTATCATTTTGTGTAACAACATCACTTCTGCTCTGTGAGTGTATGTGTGTGTGTGTGTTTGTTTGTGCACACCACGTGTGTGTGTGCATGGGTGTGTGTGTGCATGCACACATATACATGAGTCCTCAAGCTTGACCTCAAGACCTGAGCACTGTACCTACTTTCTCTTGTAGAATGATATCCCTCTCCCACTTGAGCCACAGAGCCACTTTAGGCATTGTCCTAGTGATGTGGTCCTGAGAAGTGAAGCCCAAGATTTCATATATGCAAAGCATTCTACCACTAAGGTACATTCCCAGCCCTCTACTTCAGCTTTGTTAGTTTATTTCTGTCTTTTTTTATTGTTGTTGTTGTCAGTGGCAGGAGTTTACGTCTTGGCATGGGTGCTGTCCCTGACCTCTTCAGCTCAAGTCTTGTGCTCTACCACTTGAGCCACAGAGCTACTTCCAGTTTTCTGGTGGTTCATTGGAGCTAAGTTTCTCATGGCCTTTCCTGCCCAGGCTAGCTTTGACCCATGATCCTCAGATCTCATCCTGCTGAGTAGGTAGGATAACTGAAATAAGCTCAAGCACCCAGCTTCACCTTCAGGTTCTTAGTAGTGAATTGGAGATAATAGTCTCATGGTACCTTTTGTGACTGAGATAGTTTGGAGTCCAGATTTTTAGAACTTAGCTTCCCGAGAAGGCAGGATGACAGACTTCAGCTATTGACCCGTTGGCCATGGCCTCTGCTGCAAGGGGGTCCATGGCTCCACGTGGTGGCGTGCTAGCCATGAGCCCAAGAGGTAAGGGTCATTGCCTCAGCCCCGAGTTCAAGGTTCATGACCAAGAAAAAACCAAACCAAACCATTGTCTGCTGTAGACAACTCACGAGTCTTCAGTAATACATAATTTTGTCCCTGACATGGGGACCTATCTGAGCCTCAATATTCTCGTTTGTATAATCATCTAAGTTGTGGAGCTCTTACATAGACATGATGTAAGAATGCACCCGGTTAAGGACATAGCACATGGCACTCTTTGCATCACTCAGCACACAACATCCTATGAAAGATTCAGCACCCAGCACCCAATGCAGGACTCAGCACACTGCATCCTGTGAAAGACTCAGCACATAGCACCCTGTGTATGACTCAGAACTGAGCACCCTAAGGAGGACTCAGCACATAGCTCCATTCCACAAGCTGTCATTAGAATTAGGGTACTTTCATCAGTATCACCATTCTTTGAGGAAAATTTACAAACCATACAAGTTCAAATCTAATGGTTTAGTGGGGTGTTTTTCTGGGGAAGGGGTGTTAGCCACGTGGCTTGAACTCAAAGCTCTACCACTTGGAGCCACATTTTGGGGTGTCTCTCAGACTTCCTGCCAGGACTGGGTTTTAAAGCCCCTGAGCAGCTAGGATGACGGGCATAAGCCAGAATGACATGGGTAACCCGTGGAGCTGGGTTGCAGTGGTTTACATATGGCTAAGTCAGGTTAGGTGGCAGCTGTCAGCATCAGACTCCTAGCTTGATCTCTAATGAGGTATTTGAAGTTCTGTCCTTCTATAAGTGCAGTTAGAATGTCCTACCTTTTTTGGCATCAGACCTAGGGCTTGAGTAAGAGCTTAGACACTGTCACTAAACGTTTGTGCTCAAGGCTAGCACTTCATTGATTGAAAGACAGCAGAACTTCTGAGTTTTCTGTTTTGTGGTACTGAGGAAATGAACCCAGGGCTTCGTGCTTACTATGAGAGCACTCAACCACCGAGCCTCAGGAGTAAACGAGATGTAAATAGATAACGATTGTTGTATATAAATATTTTGTACACAAAAAGAGATTTCTGCATATTATTAAAGTATAGATAATATTGCTACCAATTCTTAGGTATCAAATTATGTCTCCATTTAATGATGTTTTGCAGTTAACAATTAATAAAGCATTAATTAATAATTACTCAATATCCCATAATTGTTTATCATGTATGTACATATAGCCGTACATATAATTAGATATTTCATAGAATGAGACCAATGTCTATATATTGTTAAATTATGCATCATGTGTTACTCCCAATTATTAGTTATGTCTCCATATAATTTTTATTCTGTTAATGCTTAATAAAATATTAATTAAACTTAGTGCACATCCTACACTTATTGCATCTAATTTTATCCTAGAATGATTCATTACTAATTCAATCTGTTTATCATTTACTGTAGTGGTAATTCTTCTACCTATGATGTTTTTTACCTTTATTACATCCTATTACGTAGTATATAGATTTGCATCCAAATTATACATCCTACCTGACAACGAGCATTTTCACAGAAAAGGAAAACATGTGTCATGCTCGGTTTCTCACTCCAAGATTACATTTTTGGGAGTGCTGGGATCTAAACTCAGGGCATAGAAGGCTCAGTTCATGAATGGGTGACTGCCAGCACAGCAGCCACTAGCCAATTCAGCTGCCAGGCAGTGCCCAGGCCCTGAGATTGATCCCCATATATTGACTCCAAATTGTGTTTAGTGTAGTTATTCATTTTATTTTTTTATTCATTTAGCATTTATTATATTGACTGCTATAACACATGGAATATTTACTACATTTATTACATAGGTTATAGAATTGCCTATGTATGAAACTTCACACCTGACACCCAGGACTTCCACAGAAAAAGAAAACATGTGTCACCCTGTGTCTTATTGCATGATTCAATTTTTGTTAGTGCTGGCATCTGAACTCACAGCCTACAAGGCCCAATTCACGAATGGGTGAGTGTCAACATGCCAGCCTGTGGTATATGGAGCCGACAAGCAGTTCCGAGCACCTGAGATTTAGCCCCAGGGGTTGACAAAACAAGAACAGATGGACATTCAGATTGTAGTATACAAATAAATATAGATCTTTATAGAGTGCCAGAGATGTCTATACATTGTTTAGTTATATAGGCTACATTCCTACCTATTCTTGGGTATTTATTATGCCTCCATGTAATTAATATTACTGTTTTCATCCTTAATGAATTATTCATTATATCAACCACTGTCCTGAAACTATTGTGTCCATGTAATTAATAGTTTTCTTTTAATGTGTCAAAAATATTCATTAAAATCCATCGGCCTCCTAAAATCACTCTCTAATTTTATGCTAGTATCATTCAGGCACAAGTAATTCAACCTTGACATTCGTAACTTTCCATCAGTATTCCGATGAATAGGAACGAGACAATTAGGATCTCCCTCCATTGGTAGGGGTCAGGACCTGGCTTCTAACACAGGGCCTATGTTGTCGTGTTGGCCCATGGCTTCTCTGGAAGAACGACAGCCTTCAGCAATGCCAGGTTACCAACATTTTTCTGCCCTGTCATTTAGACCCAAGATGGTCACCTTGAAAAGAAAACAAATGTAAAACCGGCAGCCATCTGCAAGTTACTGGTTTTGTTTTTTTTCTGTGTCATTTTATTTATTTATTTTTCCTGTCAGCCTATGAGGCCCAGGAACCTAGGTTCGCCTGTGGTTCCAGTGGCTGCAACCCAGCCTAGAGTGATGAAAGCTGAGGCAGAGTTGCTATGCCCTGAGTTCAAGCCCTGTGCTTGACAAAATAAAAATACATAACACATACATGCATACTTACATATACATTAAAATATTTAAACAATTATTAGGCTACTTGGCATAGTATTCATGCCATTTTTTTCTGCCAGGCCTGGGATTTGAACTCAGGGTCTGGGTAAATCTGCATTCCTGTGGGGGAAGGGAAAGCTCACAGTGCTGGAAGACAAGAAAGACAGGCTTGTTCCTAGCATTCGTAAAAATAATATTTGTATACATTTTACATACAAGATTTATATTTAAATACACATGTTTACTGCATAATGCAGTTAGTGTAGTTATTCATTTTATTTTGTTTTTTATTTATTCATTATATATTTTAGAGAGTATGATTACAAATATGATATTTTTTACATCCTATTACACAGAACATAGATTTGCCTATGTATTATACATCATTCCTGAGACCCAGGACATTCACTTATAAGGAAAATTAGTGGGACAATTGTCTTCTTCCACCAGGATTAAGTTTTTGACAGTTCTGTGATTTGAACTCTGGGCCTAGAAGGCCCACTTCCTGAATGGGGCAATGTTAGCACACCACTCTGACGCAAGTGAAGTTGTCAGGCAAATTTGAGGACCTGAGATGAAGCCCTAGGAGTGGCCAATATATAAACAGATAGATGTGTAGTTTGCAGCGTGTGTGTGCATTTACATATGTATATGAATCTATAATTAAAGTTATATAGAGAGACAAATAGACATTTATGTAGATTCTAGTGTATAACTCTGTATAAAGAATGATGACCTATATCTTATTTTTATATATTCTATTACTATGAATTATTTGGTCTAAAATTATGCCTCCATTAATTAATCACGGTGGGAGACTTAATAATGTATTAATTAAATTAATCAATGACCTATATTTATTGCGTACAATCTTATACTACAATGACTAGCTAATTAGTAGTTCAATTGGTACATTACAAAGATTCTATTATTGTTCCTATAAACAGGAACGTGTAGGTGAAAGTCCCAGGATCAATCTCATGGCCTAGGTGTCTTCGTTGGGCTCAGGCTTCACTGACAGTCCACCAGACTTCGGCCATGCAAGGACATGTACAATTTTCAAGCTGAGTCATTGAGAGTCAGGATGGTCATAGTGCAAAGGAAACAAAGGTAAAACTGTTGTCTAAAACTTCCTGGTTTTTCCTCCTCCATCTTGGTTGGTTTATCTTTTTGCCAGAGCTGGGAGTTGAACTCGGGTTGTAGGAACCCTGGATCATCTGTGGGTGTAAAAGCTGTACCCCAGCCTAGGGTAATAAAGGCTAAGGCAGAGTTGTGGCGACCTGAGTTCAAGCCCCGTGCCTGCCCTCCCAAAAAAGTTAAGGTCCTGGCTAAGAGTTTGAGCCATTTTATCTGTCATACTTGGAATTTGAACTCAGAGACTGGGTAACAGTATTGTGCTCTGGGTGAAGTGAAAGCTAACCTCCTAGAGGAAAGAAAAATCCGGAACATTTCCCAGTGTGTGAATTCCAGCCCTAGAAATGGCAAAAAATAATATTTATATACATGTATAATATATATCATATACATGTATTTGCATAGATATTACATATTGTATCAAGGGCACAATATTTCCACAGAAAGGAAACCAGGTCAACATTGGCTTCTTACTCCCCTATTGACTTCGGCACTCCTGGGATTTGAACTCAGGGCCTGGAAAGTCTAATTCCTCAAGGGGTAGTTTAAGCACAGTAGCCTCAAACAAATTCAATGCCAGGCAGTTCCCAGGACCTGAGTTCTAGCCCCAGGATTGGCCAATATATAAATAGATAGATGTGCAATTTGCTGCAAATATATGTAAATAAATATATATAGTGAGAGAAAGAGAGAGATGTATATGTATATTCCAGTGTACATTTAAATATAAAAATATTATAGAATGTGAGATGTCTATATATTATAAAATTACATGTAATATATTACTAATAATTATTAGATATTGTATTATGCCTCTATTTAATGAAGTATCATGGATTAAGGCACAATAAAGTGCTTCCTTGTGTAAATGGAGCTCACAGACAATTTCTAGGCTCATAGTTCAAGCCTCAGGATCTGCACTAAAAAAAAGGAGCCAGTAACTGCATGTGTATGTGTATATATGCATGTATTTCTATCAGTGAACATCATAGTCGTTATGAAGAATAGCACCCAGTAAATTTGCTTTGAATTGAATGATGTCATAGCACAGAGAGTGCTTTCAAGACAGTGCATGTTCCTGGTCAAAAAAATTTAAGACCGTGGCTTGGAATTTGAACCATTTTTCTGACAGGCCTGAGATTTCAACTCAGGGTCTGATTAACTCTCTGACACTGTGGGGGAGGGGAAAACCACCATCGTTGAAGACAAGAATTTCAGACCGGTTTCCAGGGCCTGAATTCAAGCCCCAGCACTATAAAAAATCCTTTATTTATTTTTTATTGATTTTATTTAGTAGTATTACATATATAACATTTATTTCATTTATTACATCTTATGACATTGACTTATTTCCATTAGATTATACATCACACAGAGACCCAGGACTTTCACAGAGAAGGAAAAAAATGGGTCAAAATTGTCTTCTGACTCTACATATAAACTTTTGGCCATGCTGGGATTTGAAATCACAGCCCACAATGCACAAATCATGAATGGGTCAGTTGTAAAAAAAAAAGCCTTTGGCAAACTGAACTGCAAGCCACTTCTGAGGACCTGTGATCAAGCAATAGTAGTGGCGGATAGACAGATAGATAGATTGATAGACAGACAGACAGACAGACAGACAGACAGAGAGACAGACAGACAGACAGACAGACAGACAGACAGACAGATAGATAGATAGATAGATAGATAGATAGATAGATAGATAGATAGATAGATAGATAGATAGATAGATAGATAGATGTGTAGTTTGTTATGTATATAGAGAGAATGTGAGGATATTAAATTATATATATTATGAATTATTAGTTATTAAATTATGCCTCCTTTTAATGAAATGATGTATCATGGTTGAATACTTACTAAAGCATTAATGTAAAAGTAGTCAGTATTCCTTAATTGGGAGAATCATACCATGGTGCTAGAATGGAAGACATTATCCAATACTTTTTGTGGCATTCTATAAGAGAATCATGAACTAACTGCAAATTTAATTGTTACTTTTATAACATTCCATTAGGCATTCCCATGGATAGGAATGATTTTCTCAAGATCTCCCTCCATTTGTAGATGGCGGTACTGGCACTTCAATTCCAGACCTGGGTATTTTACTTCGAAATGCAAACCATTGGAATTGCACTGTGAAGATTTCAAATTGTCAGGATGAAAGAAAAGAATGAGAAGAAAAGAAAGCCAAGTGTCTGTGGATCCTACCTGTAATCCTAGCTCTTCAGGAGGCTGAGAGGTAGAGAATGCCAGTTTGAATTCAGCCAGGACAGGAAATTCCACCACACGTTTATTTCTGAGGGATTAGAGGAATAAAAAATTCCCATGAACGGAGCTCTGACTCAAGGGCAGAGCGCTACCCTTGAGCAAAAGTAGCTCAGGAACATTGCCTAGTCTCATAGTAAAATCCCCGGACCAGCTAATTAAAAAAAAAGCCAGTAACAACATGTCTCCCCATGATTGTATGCATGTATTTCTACTGATGAAGGTCTAGAGTTCCTATGATGAAAGGTATCCAGCTAGGCAATTTGCTTTGAATACAATGATTTCATAGAACAGAGAGAGTTTTCAAGACAGTGCATGTTCCGGGGCTCCTCTCACTGTTCCCATTGTAGCCTGAGGTTTTCTCCACATCGGGGACTGCTGGAAGAAGTCTTCCTCATTGTTGGAACAGGCCTCACTCCTGTACAGCTGAGTGATAAAAAAAAAACTCCTTCTAGGCCAATTAGTGAGGAGTTTGGGTAGGCTCTGAAGGCCAGGAAAAAAAGGCCTCTATGTACCTTAAGCTATCTCTCTGTCGAGAGCTCTGTTGTGACAGGAAGACTTCATTTGTGCAGCTCCCGTGGCCAAGTTCCCTGCACTTATCCTGTCTTTATTAGACTATGTTCCAGTGTTGAAATAACCTGCTACAATTAATTCAAGGGTCGTTCTGGCAGACAACTAGGGAGCGGAACCTAATGAAATGATTCATTATTGGCAATGATGCCTCCCTGGGTTTCCAAAAGCTTGCTAAATCAAAGCACATATGTAATATCACTATGCTTCCTGTCATCTAGGGCTGGTGAAACTCAACAGATTTTGAAATTTTGACCTCTCCTAGTTGGGCCCTGGGTAGCTGTGTTTCAGGGTTGAACACAGGACCTGGATACTGACCATGAGCTCAGAGCAGAAGTTCAGTTCTTTATCATTTGGTGTCACAGCTTCACTTCTGGTATCTGTGTGTGTATGTGTTTGTGCATGTATGTGTGTTCATATACTTGTCCTGGAGCTTCAACTCAAGACCTGAATACTGTACCTGAGTTTCTCCTGTACAAGGATAGCACTCTACCACTTGAGGCAAACAGCCATTCCAGGCTTTTTTCTAGTGATGTAGTACTAAGGAATCCAACCCAGGGATTCATACATGCAAAGCACTGTACTCCTAAGACACATTCCCAGCACTCTACTTTAGATTTCTTTCTTTCTTTTGTTGGAAGTTGGAGGTATTTAAGTCTAGTCCTAGGTGTTGTCCTTGAGCTGTTTAGCTGAAGCCAATCACTCTACCACTTGAGCAACAGCACCCCTTGAGATTCTTTGTGGGTCACTGGAGAGAAGCGTCTCAAGCAATTTCCTGCCCAGGCTGGCTTTGGACCTTGGACCGTGATCCTCAGCTCTCAGTGTCCTGAGTACCTAGGATGACAGGCACAAGTCAGCAGCCACTAGCTTCCACTTCAAGTATCTAAGTGGTGAATAGGAGATCATAGTCTCATGGGACCTTTTGTGTCTGGGATAGTTTTGAACCCAGATCGTCAGATCTCAGCTTCCTGAGTAGGCAGGATGACAGACCTCAGCTACTACATGCCTAGACTGTAACAGTCTGTTGCAAGGGGGTCCTTGGCTCCATGTGATAGAGCGCTACCCATGATCCCCACTGGTAAGTGTCAGTAGCTAGGCCCTGAGTTCAAGGTTCATGATCAAGAAACAAAAACCAAAACAATTGTGTGCAGGAGACAACTCACTAGAGTTAGGTACATACATAATTTTGGCCCTGACATGAGGACATATCTGAGCCACAAGTTTCTCATCTGCACAATAATCTTACTGTGGACCTCTTACAAGAACCAGATGAAAAAATGCACCCCATGAAGGACTCAGCACACAACTCATGAAAGACTTATCACATAACTGTAACCCACATAATGTCATTAGAATTAGGGTGCTTTCATCAGTATCACCATTCTTTCAGAAACACGCCACATACAATCCAAATTTAAATTTTAGAGTGGTGAGGTTTTTTTTGGGGGAGTCAGCCACGGGGATTGCACGGAAATGTTGGGGGTACTGTACTAAGGTCTTTTGATCAGACTAGAACTCTACCACTTTAAGCCACAGCTCAGAGTTTCGCACACTTCCTGTTAGGGCTGGGTTTTAAACCCACCAGTGTCAGATATCAGCTCCCGAGTATCTTGGATGACAGGGTGAGCAAGCAAGCAGCATCTAGTCCCTGGCACTGGGTTCCAGCGGTTTACCTCTGGCTAATTCAGGTTAGATGGTAAATGTCAGCACTAGACCCCCAGCTTTCTCTCTGATGAGGTATTTGCAGCCCTATCCTTATATAGTTGCAGTCAGATCATTCTATCTTTTCCTTTTTTTTGGTTTGGTGCCAGTCCTGGGTCTTGAGTAAGGATCTAGACACAGTCCCTAAGCCTTTATGCTCAAAGCTAGTGCTCGAATGTTTGAGCTGCAGCACAACTTGTGGATTTCTCTATGCAAATGGTAGTGAGGAATCGAACCAAGGGCTTCGTACTTACTAGGCGAGCACTCTACCACTGAGCCTCAGTAGTGACAAGTGTATAAACAGATAAATGTGTAGATTGGTAGATAGACAGACAGATAGATAGATAGATTGATGTAGATAAATTTAACGAGAGATGTCTGTAAATTATGAAATTGAATATAAATATTGACAATTAAATTATTCCTTCCTTTTTAAGTATCATGATTGAATGCATAATAATGTATTAATTAAAAATTAGTCAATGTAGTATAATTGTTGTGTATAATTTTATAATATAATCGTACACTAACTACTAATGAAATTGTTACTTTTACAACATTCTATTTTTACAGATGTCTATTGGAAAGCGTTTCTTCTTTAATCTTAATTTTTTTAATTTGTTTTTTTTGGGGTCCGGTTGTGGGGCCTGAACTCTGGGCCTTATCGCTGTCTCTCAGCTCTTCAGCTCAAGGCTAGCGCTCTACCACTTGAGCCACAGCGCCACTTGCAGCTTTTTTCTTTTTGCTAATGTGGTGCTGAGGAATCGAACCCAGGGCCTCTAGCATTCAAGGCAAGTGCTCTACCACTGAGCCACCTTCCCAGCCCTGGAAAGCGTTTCTTAGAATCTCCTGCCAGACATTCATTAGTGGGAATCCCCGGATTCAACCTTCAGGCCTAAGTTGCTGATTTCGGCTTGGCTTCCTTAATAGCCCGCCAAACATCAGCAATGTAAGGTCATGTACGTTGTCTAGGCATTGTTATTTAGACCCAGGATGGTACTATACAAAGGAAAAAAAAGTAAAACCATCTGATTGAACTTCTCAGTTTTATCCTTTTCCTTTTTATTTTTTTTGCCAGCCCTGAGATCTGAACCCAAGACCTAGGATTCCAGGATCAACTTTGGAAGAAATGCCAAGATTTGAGTTCAAGCCTGGTGCTTGGACTAAAAAAAAATAACAATAATTATAATGATAACAATAATAATAATGATGATGATGATGATGATGATAAGGCCCTGGCTTGGAATTTGCACCATTTTACTGGCAGGCCTGGCATTTAAAATCAGGGTCTGGGTAACTCTGTGGCACTGTGGGTGAAGGGGAAGATCACCGTCCTTGAAGACAAGAACTTCAGAAAAGTTCCAAGGGCCTGAATTGAAGTCCGAGTACTGGAAAAAATAATACTAATATATGAGATCTATTTACATACATGGGTTTATTCCATATGACTTTTATTACCCTTATTTATTTAGTATAATTACACATAAAACATTTATTTTATTACATCATATAATGTATACTGAGACCCAGGACTTTCACAGAGAAGGAAAAAATGTGTGAAAATTGGCTTCTTACTCCATGAATACATTATTGGCCATGCGGGGATTTCAACTCACAGCCTACAATGCCCAGTCCACCAATGGGGTCACAGTCTTAGCCCGGAAGATCTGAATACTTGTGATCAAGCCACAGTAGTGCCATATATCTATCTATCTATCTATATATCTATATAGATAGATATCTATCTATCTATCTATCTATATATATGTGTGTGTGCATATATATATATGTGTGTATATATATATATATATATATAGTATATTGACAGAGGGAATGTGAGGATACTATTGAATTATATATTTTTACAAATAATGTGTTATTAAATTATGCATCCATTTAATGAAGTATCATCATCTAATACTTATAAAATATTAATAAAAAATCAGTCAATATCCGTAATCATACCATCGTGCTAGAATGGAAGATATAAATTCAATAATTTTTGTGTGCCATTCAAAAATAAAGTCATGAATTAAGTGCAAATTTAATTATTACTTTTATAATATTCCATTAGCATTCACATGAATAGGAATGAGTTACTCAGGATCTCCCATTATTTGTGGGTGGCCATCCTAGCATTCGAATTCCAGGCCTGGGAAGTTTACTTCAAATGCAAACCATTGGTATGACAGCGTGAAAAATTCAGATTGTCACGATAAAAAAGAACAACAAGAAGAAAAGGAAGCCAGGTGTCAGTGGCTCTTGCCTGTAATCCTAGCCCCTCAGGGGGCTGAGATGACAATTTGAATTCAGCTGGGTAGGAAAGACTGCGATATTCATAGTTCTTAAGAGATCACAGGAAATGAAAAGAAAATAACAACAAAAAAACCCTGAGTGACCCTGTGGCTCAAGTTGCATAGCACTACCCTTGAGCCAAAGGGCTCAGGGACATGGCCTGAATGATGGGCATTCAGCAGGTTGCCATGCCCAGTCCCCCAACCTTGACAAACTGGAACAAGCCCTCAGAGAGTACTAAGTCTGAGCAGGCAGCTTGAACAAACATCCTTCAGTGCAGTTTAAGAACTGAAGCCAGGAAGCATTTGCCTGGGCTGGTGTGTACAACAGGTGAATTATGTCCTTATCAAGGGAAACCACAATTCTTAGGCTGTAGGAATTGTCGAAGGTTGTGGCTCCATATCCTATATCCCTCTGTAGGATGTGAGCCTAGGTCTCTGGGGCCTGCTGGCCATCACTCATTCATCATTCCTCATTGCCGAGTCTCAGGCTGGTCCCAAATCCTGGGAAGATAGAAAATAAGCAGCAATTTCTGTGCCAAAAGGGGTAATCCAATAAATCCCACCATCATAACTCCGGTTAGAAGTAAGCCTTCAGCTTCAAATGTGGCTTACTGGTAGAGTGCTTACTTAGCACACATGAAGCCCTGAGTTTGATTCCTCCCTAACACGGAAATAGAAAAAGCCAAAAGTGACACTGTGGGTTAAGCAATAAAAGTGCTAACCTTGAGCAAAAGAAGCTAAGGAACATTCCCAGACCCTGAGGTAAAGCTCCAAGACTGGCCAAAAACAAAAACAAAAAACAACAACAAAACAAAGGTAAGCATGGTAAGACATTTTCTACTGGGACGTAGAAGAGGGCCGAGGTTATGGGTAACAGGTAGAGGGCAGGTGCTGTTGCCTCACCCCATTAACCTTAGGTACTCATGAGGCTGAGATTTGAGGATCCCAAATACAAGCCGGAAAGTCTATATGATACTCTTTTCTCCAATTAAACTCCCAAAAAGCCAAAAGTACAGCTGTGGTTGAAGTAGTAGAGTGCTAGTCGTGAGCACAAAAGATCAGGGATAGCATCCAGGCCCTGAATTCAAACCCTAAGACTGGCACACGCACACACACGCACACACACACACACACACACACACACACATACACACCAAGATAGAGAATTTGACAGTCAGCCTGCACAATTTCCACCTCAGAAACTCAATATTTAAAAAAAAAGAGGGAGAAGGGAGGAAAATCTTGCTCTAGGAGGTGATATAATCAGTGCCAAAATTCCACAGGAGTTCTAAGATGTGGAACAGGACAGAGAGCCTCAGGCACAAGGTACAGCATGGGCAAAGGTATTGATTTGTGGGGTAGAGCATGTGGTGTGGATGGAATGAAGGTTCTGTGGCTTCAGACAAGTCTGGCCGAACACTGAAGGTTGGGTCAAGTTTTGTACTTGAGTCACAGGTAGGGCAGAGGGAGGGGTCCCAGATTGAGGCCCAGAGAAAGATTAGCTTGACTCTTCACCAAAGACCCCAGACAATTTCTGTGGCTGGAAGCCTATTTTTCACAGCTCCTGACCCTCAAGCAGTCTTTGCATGCAGGAGTCAGGGCAAATGCAGGGAAGAACTCTTGCTTAAGAAAAGTTTCTAGCTCAATCCCACCAGTGGCTCACCCCCTGTAAACCCTAGGTACTCAGGAGCCTGAGAGCAGAGATCATGGGTCAAAGCCATCTCAGAGGAGGAAAGTTAGTGAGACTTTCTTGACCATGAACTAACAAAAGCCAGAAATGGAGCGGTGGCTCAAGTGGTAGAATGTCCACATTGAGAAAAAACGTTAAGAGACTACAGGTCAGAACCTGAGTTCAGGCCCCAGAATTGGCACCTAAAAAATAAAGAAAAGCTTTCAGGAGCTCCTAGTCCACTGTGGTGATAGGCCTCATCAGCCAGACAAGGGTGGCTTATGCTGGCCCTCCTATCTCCTCAGGCTGACATGTGAGGATTGCCGTGCAAATCCAGCCTGGGCAGGAATGTCCGGGAGACTCTGATCTCCAGTGATCCACCAGAAAACCAGAAGCGATGATGTGTCTGAAGTGCTAAGCTGAAGAGCTGAGAGATGGTGCCCAGGCCCAGACTTAGAGCCCCATGACCAATACCTGGCCTACTTTGACCTCATGCTGTGGCTCTAGGCAGACAACTTTCCACTGGGCTCCTGATGGTCTTCCAATGTCTATGTGTCCTACAAGTCTTGAAAGCAGCCTCCCTGAAAGCCTTTGCCTACAGAGCGGGACACAGTACAAGACAAGGATCAAGCCTTGTGGCATGGAGGTCATCGGCTGGGTCATCAGAAGGGCATCTGTCATGAGTGCAGTGTGGATCTGAGCACTAAATCGATGTCTCAGACCACGGTTCTGTGTCAGAAGGGGTAGACCAGAAAACGCCGGCTCACAAGGGAATCACAAGAATGTGAATTTGTCAGGCACACCTTGGGCAGGTTTTGGGCTCATGAGAGACTTGTAGGCTGAGGAATCCAAAGCAGGCTGGCTGCTGCTTGTAGCAGTCACTATATCCCAGGAGTCCCAGGGTTCAGAGCCCTGCTTAACTCACCATTGCTCATTGGCAGATGAAGGTCTGCTATCATGGGATAACTACAAAGGAGCAGCCATAGTGTCCTTCCCTTGGTTCTATGGCCCCGTGCTAGGATGGAGGGGCAGGTTCCATGGAACTTCCTGCCATAGGCCAGACTCCTCAGCCCAAGAAGGACTTAAGGAGAAACTACTGACGTAGCTTGAGAGTTTACTTGGATTATGCCTCAGGACTGCCCCTAGTTCTAGCTCAGCTTATCATTACTAATATACATTACTACCTTCCTCAGTGTGTGTGTGTGTGTGTGTGTGTGTGTGTCTGTGTGTGTGTGTGTCTGTGTGTGTGTGTGTGTCTGTGTGTGTGTGTGTGTGTGTGTGTGTGTATGTGTGTGTGTGTGTGTGCATGCACACACACGTGCATGCGAATGTGTGCATGAGTGAAACTTAGTAGTAGGGCTTGACTTCAGGGCCTGTGCTCTGTCCCTCAGTTTTTTCATTCAAGGATAGCACTCTACCACTTGACCACGGCTTTTCTTCCAGCTTGCAGGTGGTTCTTGGGAGAGGAGAGTCTCACAGACATTTTTTGTTGGGCTGCATCTGAATGTTAGTCCTCCGATCTCAGCCTGCTGAGGGAGCTAGGAATATGAGAGCATGAGCCATTAGAATCTGGCCTCGTTTTCCTTCTTGGATAAAACAGAATACCTATTTCCTAGCCAAGCACCCATCTACAGCTATCCCTCTTTCCCTTCCCCTAACCTTCTGGGATTCAGAGGAAACATACTCTTCCCTGAGGACAAAGAAAAAGGATGCCCTGACAGGTTTGAGCTTTATGTTCTCCACAGAGTCAGGGGCTGCTGGGAGCTGATGTACGGGTCAGAGATCTAGGCCAGGGCAAGTAGACAGCTGTTAGAACAGATAGTATGAAAAGACATCCGTGCAGCTGCATGCAAGTGGCTCATGTTTATAATCCTAGCTACTCAAGGCTGACACTGGAGGATCAATCAAGATTCAAAGCTAGCCTGGGCATACTCTTATCTCCAAAGAATCATCAAAAAGCTGGGAAGAAGAAATACTATAATTCAAATGTTAGAGCACCAAACATGTGCAAACAAGCTAAAGGTTACCCCTAGGCTCTTCAAGCCTTGATAAACACACACACACAGAAACACACACACATACAACCCATATGCATGCAAAATCAGAGATTTCTACACTGTAACCTTTGGGTATTCTCTACCTTTTTCCCCACTAAGTCTGGTGGTTGTTGGCCTAGGAGTTGGATGCATCCAACACCACCTGACATCTATAATTTTGGGAACACACTGGCTATAACATCAGCCTTCCCCAATCCCAGTTCCTTGATTGGATCATGGTCTATCCAGACCCTTTGGGGTTCCTTTTACAGACTTGCCAAGATCCTTTAAAGAGGCATCACACGCTTGTCACTGGTGGCTCAAGCCTGTCAAGTTAGCTACTCAGGAAGGTGAGATCTGGCTTCCAAGCCAGCTCGGGTAGGAAAGTGTGAGACTCTTATCCTCGAAGAACCATCAGAAAACAAGAAGTGTCCCTGTGCTCAAGTGGTAGAGTGCAAGCCTTGAGAAAAAGAGCTCAGGGACAGCGCTCATGGAAAACAACAACAAGGAGAGGCATTTCATGTTGGCTTTGGGATTAGCATGGGCCAAATATTGGAAATTTCAAGTGCACCAAGATAAAGCAGAACCTCCTTTAATCCCATGCTCCTCTATCTTGTCCAAACCGTGGCCTTGGCCGTGCTTTGGGTCAAGATGGCTCTGGCTTGACGGGAAAGCTCCAAGGAGGAAGATCCCAGACCAATTGCCCTGGCTCCTTCCTCCATGCTCACACTGCTACTTCTGCTCTTTGCCATAGACCTTCTTCCTGAAATCCATCCATGAGATCATTGACACAGACACAATGGTGAGTGGTGGGTCCAGCCTAACTCGGGGAAGTCAGAGGTGGAAGTCAGTTTGGGACTAGGAGCTTCTACCCTGGGTGTGGGCTGAGGCTAGTGCTGACATTTATTTCATCCTGAGCCTTGCAGGTGTAGGGGACAGTGTAGACAAAACATTGCGTCAGGTAAGATGGGAATCTGTAGGACCACTTGTGTTGGGGAGACTGTGGGACTCAGGGGACAACTGTTCTTGGTACTCTTCTCTCAGATGTCCCTCTCCCTCTCTCATCCCTCAATACTAAAAGAGAAACTTTAAGTAAGGGTGTCAATGAGGGGGCAGGGAAGTATTTCCGCGTGAGCCAGACTTGTGCTTCATATTCATCCTAACCCCTAGTTCCTATTTATCTGAGGATTGGCCATATGGGTTTAGGGGTGGGGGATCATCCTAGATGAGAATGTAGCTCAGAGATAGTCACCTAGCAAGCCTGAAGCCCTGGGTTCAATTCCACAATGAAACCCTGGAAGGGGAGGTGGGGCTCAACTTGTAGACCACCAGTCTTGATCAAATGGAGCTCAAGGACAGTGGCCAGGCCCTGAGTTCAAGCCCGATAACTGGAAGAACAAATGTTTGTTGAGGCTTTATTTTCCCTTTGGAAACGATTTATGCTTTGTGATAAACACAACATGGGCCTCTTCCCTGGCCACCAATGGGCCATTAGATGTCCCTGGAATTTGGGCCTCCTCCCAGCAGCCTCTGCTCTACTCGGCCCACAGTTTACCCTTCCATCACCAGGCAGATGGAGGCCTAGAGAAGCCCACCTGGCCACCTAGTTCTGGTGGCTGCTGAGGATTTTGGGACTCAGCATGTCACATAGGGAGTCATCATCCCCATCAGTCTACAGGGAAAAGAGATGGAGCACTGCAAGCCTGAGTGCACCAGCTGTGGTAGTTTTGGATTTGGGGATCTGCCGCAGGATATGCTCTGTGGGCTAGTCCTGTACGGGGCATGGAACCCTGACCTCTCCTCTTGCAGTTTCCACACTATCCTGAAGTTGCAATTCTTCAAAACCTTTCTGCGCCTACCTCATCTTGACACCCCATGAGTCTGAGGCCTCTGAAGCAGCTGCACTGGTGGGGAGCCCAGCCTGTGTCAGCATTTGGAGCCCTGTGTAGGAGTGAGAGCAGCTCTTGCAGATATCTACTCTTCATCTTCTCCTGGGACAGCTGGCACATGCACGGGGCTTTCTCCTGACACAGCTGATCCAGAATGAACATCTGTCCTTTACATGCCAGGAGGGATTTCTGGGCAGTGCAGATATGTGCCGACAGCTGGTTGCATCAATGGTGGAGCTCATCTGCAGGACTCTGGAAGTCCACCTCATCAGACAGGTTGTGGATGAAGCAGATTTTCTTCTCAGATGCCCACATGTCCCTCTTCCCATTCTCTCACATGTTGTGGTGGCAGCTCACGGGGAGGAGGACCTGTGGCTCTGGCTCTATCTGGCACTGAGCTTTCCAGAAAGGGGGAGTGCCTGAAGCAGTCCGGCAGGAGATTCCCCCTGTGGATCTCAGCCTCTGAGAGTGCTAACAGAGCCACATCCCTCTCAGTTTGGGGGACATCTCCATCCTCTGCCATAGGCACATTGAGGAGAGTCGCTTCCTCAGATTTTGCTTCTCCAGGGTTCACAGCTTCCCCTACCACAGGGAAAGCCAGGAACCTCAGCTGGGCCTGCAGGTGCTTCCTCTGTAGACTGGTCACTTCCAGGCACTTGAAACTGTCCTGTCACTTTGGGGGCACAACCTAGTTCCCCAGTTGGTCGGACCCTGCAAATGTTTCAGCTGCTCCAACAGCTGGGTGAGCTTCTGCAGGTGCTACTGCAGGACCTACTACTTGGAGCACAGCTGCTCATTTGAAGTGATGTGATGCTCACAGGTGGCTCTGAGCTCCTGCATCTAGGCCAGAGACTGCTCCTGCTGCTCCTGCATTTCCCGAATCGCTTGGCTCTCTCTCAGCCACCTCTTTCCATTCCTCTATCTTCTCCTCTGAGCCGTCCAGCTGTTCCGGCAGATGTTTCTTCACCTGCTGCTCTGAGTCCAACGATGCTAGAGAGAGCCTCCTTCTCACTGCTCACCCTGTGGAGAGCGTCCCGCAGCAAAACCAGCTGTTCCTCCAGCTGTGGGTTGCACACACATGCACATCGTGGGGTCTCAGGGATCTCCTGACGATCCTTGGTTTTCTTCTCTAGTCTTCCCAGTTGCTCCTGCTGCTCCCCAATCTGGAGATGGAGTCTCTGGTTTTCCTGGACCTAGATATGAAGTTGTTCCTCCAGGTATTTCAACCCCATCTGCATGCGGTAGGTGTGGGCCTGCAGTTGGTGCTCCTCCTGAGATGGACTCTCGGGGGGCCATGGCTCTGCCAGCTTCCTTCTCTGTCCCCCCAGTTATTCTCTAGGTGCAACACCTACCTCGATCTTCACTCCTTCTCCTCTGTCAGTTGGTTTACTTGCTCGGTCAGCCAACAGGCCTCCTCCTTCTGCGCGGACCTCTCAATGCTCAGATTCTGCGAGAAGGTGTCTGTCTCCAGATTTCCTGCGGTCACCATTCAGCTCAGGTTGTCCTGAAGTCTCTTTAGTACCTCACACCCGTCCAGGACTTGTTGGAACTTGAAGATTCTGTTCTTCTTGTTGCACCTCTATGTCCAGAGTGCTTCCAGCTTCTCCTAAATCTCTGTGTTCACTTGCTCCAGGTCATAGAAGCTACTGGGTTTTTCCTTGAGCTGAAGTGTTACATCATTCAGCTGTTCAAACAACATTTCAGTCTCCTTCTGTAAGTAGTAACCACAGAAGCCTCCATCTCCGGCTCTGCCATGTGCTGCTCTGCGGCCTGTAGGCAGCTGGTTAGAGCTTCGTGCTCCATTTCTCTGTCATATGCCATGAGCTTCATGTGGGCTTGTGCCGATTGTAAATCACTTTCTGCTGAAACCAACCTCTGTATGGGTAGCTTGTGGATGTCTAGCTCTGTTTTTGGTGCTTTGTGCACTTGGGCTACCTTCTCCTTCTCTTTGTCTTGTCAGTCCTGCAGGTCTGTCTTTTCCTGCTTCAGTGGTTGGATCTTGGCACAGAGCACCTGGTTTCTTCTTTTGCTGCAGTACAGGGAAGGCACCACATGTTGGTAGCACCTCTGCAGATTCTTGGTGGTATCGGGACCCTTGACACTCTGGACAATGATGGCTGTGACTGTGTCCAAAGTCAGGGGAGGCCTGTAGTAGGCATCACTTTTGGCCAGACCCTGCATTGAATCACCCTCCCAGTAGTGTTTGTCTTTGGGATCCTTCTCTTTTTTGTATTCTTTGTTTTCTTGAATGTTGAAGGTCTGACAGGAGGATTCTTCTGCTGGTGTTCTGGCAGTAGTTTGTTGCCTGCAGCTCTGTCTCAGAGTCTTGTTGTTTCAGACATCTGAATGCTGGGATGGGAAAGATGGGCTGGCCACATTCCCAGGCTCTGGGAAATCCTGTAATCTCCCACTCACTGACTAGGTCATCAATTTCTGATTGTACTCCAAATTTGCCTTGAGATTCTTGCTTACCACTCAAATGCTACTAGTGGTGTCAACCAACAGACAGTCGGATGGCTTCACAGATTGTTGTGTATGTCTGTTTGTTGACAGTCAGTCCTGGACATTGAACTCAGGATCTAGGCACAGTCCATGAGCTGCTTTTCCTCAAAGCTACCCCTCTACCACTGGAGCCACATGGCTCTACTTCTGGCTTTGTTGACACTGAAGTTGGACAGGGGTCTCAAGTACTTTCCAGACTAGGGTGACTTTGAATATGAATCTCCTTTCACAGCTTTGTCAGTATCATGGAGTACTACTGAGAGCCACTGGTGCCTGCTTAATCATTGGTCTTGCTGATGTTCTTGGACAGACTGGTGAGTTCCCTATCTTCGGGTTCAAGTGGTGGATGCTGGAGCCCACAATTTGAATCCTGGTCCTGCCACCTCCAAATGGCAGGAGATCCTAACTCATTTTTATCCATATAAATACCAATAGAATGTGATGTATGTCATGATTGAATGGGCAGTTCTTGAATGATTCTAGGATAAAATTATATACAATTATATTCTACGATACTGATTAATTTTAATCAATACTTTATGAAGCGTTTAAAAAATTACATTCATTAAAGGGAGAAATAATGAAATACCTAAGAATTGGTTGTCATATAGCATAGAGATGCCATTTTTTTCTGCCAGGACTGGGATTGCAACTAATGGTCTGGCTAACTCTGTTGCACGGTGTAGGAAGCGGAAGCTTGCTTTTTTGAAGTCAAGAAATTCAAGTCTGTTCCTTAGGCCTGAAATCGATCCCCACCACTAGAAAACATCCTATTTGTGTACATTTTAAGTATATGATATATATTTACATACATATAATTGCTCCATATTGCATCCAGTGTAGTTATTTATTTTAACTTTTGTTTTGGATTTGAACTCAGCATCTTGGTATCTCTGTGGCACTGTGGGTAAAGGGGAAGCTCACTATCCTTGAAGATAAGAAATTCAGACCAATTCCCAGGGCCTGAATTGAAGCCCCAGCACTGTAAAAATTACACACATGAGTTTAGTGAGTATGACGTTTATTACCCTTATTCATTTAGTATTATTACGCATATAAAATTTCATTTATTACATCCTATCATACAGGATAATTTGCATATGAATTATACATCATACTGAGACCCAGGACTTTCTTTTCAGGAAAAAATATGTGAAAAGTGGCTGCTTACTACATGAATAAATTTTTGGCAATGCTGGGATTTCAATTCACGGTATAAAATGTCCAATCCATAAATGGGGTCAAAGACTTAGCACACCAACCTCTGGCAAACTGAGCTGCCAGGAAGTTCTGACGACCTGTTACTTGTTATCAAGCCACAGTAGTGCCCTATATACGTGTGTGTGTGTGTGTGTGTGTGTGTGTGTGTGTGTGTGTGTGTGTGTAGATTGATGTATATATATATATATATACATATATATTTAGAGAGAGAGAATGTGAGGATATTATTAAATTTTATATATATAGTTACCAATAATTAGTTATTAAGTTATGTCTCCATTTAATGAAGTATCATGGTTGAATACTTATAAAAGCATTAATTAAAAATTAAGCAATATCCTTCCATTAGGGGAATCATAACATAGTGCTAGAAGGGAAGATATAAATCCAATGATTTTTGTGTGGCTTTCTAAAAAGGAATCATGAATTAACTGCAAATTTAATTACTTTTATAACATTCTATTAGCATTCATGTAAATAGGAATGAGTTTGTCAGGATCTCCCTCCATTTGTGTGTGGCAGTCCTGGGATTCGAACTCCAGGCCTCAGAAGTTTACTCTAATGCAAACAATTGGAATGACATTGAAGATTTCAGATTGTCACAATTAAAAAAAAGAACAACAAGAAGAAAAGAAAGCCAGGTGTCAGTGGCTCCTGTATGTAATCCTTGCTCCTCAGGAGGCTGAGATGGAGAGAATGCCAATTTGAATTCAGACAGGGCAGGAAAGTCTGCAACACTCTTATTTCTAAGAAATCACAGGAAAATATCCCCATGGGTTGGGGCTGTGGGTCAAGGGCAGAGTGCTACTCTTGAGAAAGGAAGAGGTGATCAGGGATAGGGCCTAGTCTCATATTTCAACCTGAGACCTGCCAAAGAAAATAAGAAGGCAGTAACCCCATGTCTCTGTCTATATATGGATGATGTACGGATGATATGCATTCAGCAGGTTGCCCATGACCACACCCCCAACCTGGGAAAGCTGGGACAAGCCCTCAGAGAGTACTAAGTCTGAGGCAGTAGCTTGAACAAAGCATCCTTCTCTGCCATTTAATAACTGAAGCCCAGAAGGCTTGCCTTGGCTGGTGTATGCAACGGATTCACTAAGTTCTGGCTGAGATGTCCAATTGGGACATCTTCCTAGGCTGTAGGAGTTGTGGAAGGTTCTGGCTCCATATTACATATCCCTCTGTAGGACTTGAGCCTAGATCTCTGGGGTCTGGTGGCTATCACTCATTCATCATTCCTCCTTGCCGAGTCTCACTCTGCTCCCAAATCCTGGCAAAGATATGAAATGGCCAGCGATTTCTGTGCTGAAAAGAGTATGCCAATAAATCTCACCCTCATAGTTCCTGTTAGAAGTAAGCCTTGGGCTGTGAATGTGGCTAAGTGGTAGAGTGCTTACCAAGCAAGCATGAAGCCCTGGGTTGGATTCCTCAGTACCACATAAACAGAAAAATCCAAAAGCGTCACTGTGGCTTAAGAGATAGAATGTAGCCTCAAGAAAAAGCAGCTCAGGGACATGCCTAGACCCTGAGTTCAAGCCACAACACTGGCAAAAAAAAATGTGAGCTTGGTGAGACATTCTCTTCTGAGACTCAGAGGAGGGCCGAGGTTATAGGTAAGAGGTAGAGGGCAGGTGCTGGTGGCTCACCCCTGTAATAATAGCACTCAGGAAGTTGAGATCTGAAGATAATAACTATAAGTTTGTGCTGGCAGGAAAGTCTATATGAGACTCTTATCCAATTAAACACCAAAAAAAAAAAAAAAAAAAAAACAGAGCTGTGGTACAAGTAGTAGAATGCTAGCCTTGAGCATAACAACTCAGGGATAACATCCATGCCATGAATTCAAACCCCAGGACTGGCACACACACACACACACACACACACACACACACACACGCACAATCACACACCAAGATAGAGCATTTGACATTCAGCCTACACAAGTTCGATCTCTAGCAACTCAGTATTAAAAAAAAGTGAGAGAAGGGAAGGAAAGACTTGCTCCAGGAGGTGATATGACCAGTGCCAAAATTCCACAGGAGTTCTAAGATGTGGAACAGAGGGCCTCGAGCAGAAGGTACAGAACTTGCACAAAGGTCCTGAGGGGTGGTGTAGAGCGGGTGGTGTGGGTGGAATGAAGGTTCTGTGGCCTCAGACAAGGCTAGCAGAACACTGAAGGCTAGGTTAAGGTTTGTACTTGAATCACAGGTAGGGTAGAGTGTGGGGTCCCAGAATGGGGCTCAGGGGAAAATTAGCTTGGCTTTTTACCAAAGACCCCAGCCAATTTTGTGGCTGGAAGCCTATTTTTCACAGCTCCTGACCCTCAGGCCCCCTTACCATGGAGGAGTCAGGGCAAATGCAGGGAAGAACTTTTGCTTAAGAAAAGCTTCTACCCAATCCCTCCAGTGGCTCAACCACTGTAAATCCTAGCTATTCAGAAGTCTGAGATCAAAGATCGTTGGTCAAAGCCAGCTCAGCGGAGGAAAGTTAGTGACATTCTTCTGGCCAATAAACTACAAAAATCCAGAAATGGAGCTGTGGCTCAAGTGGTAGAGTACCAGCCTTGAGGGAAAAATTAAGAGACCAGAGCCCAGACCTGTTGGGACTTCATCCGCCCCACGAAAGACAGACGAGGTCCAAGGAAAGATAAGTTCGGCGATCGCCCATTCCCCAGCCTCCCTCAGCCCAAGAGACAATCAGACACAGAGGTGAGCCAAATCCAGCAGGTAGAAAACTCCTTTATTAACAGAGAGCAGCCCTTTTTAAAGCCAAAAAGGGTGGGTGGCATGGCAAGGGAGGAAGAGGAATCAATCACTGTCAAGGTCACACCCTATCATGCACATGAGCCTTCACAGGCTGGTTAGGCACTGATCGGAAGATCAATTGGGCTCTGCCCACTCTACTCTCTCCCAGCGCCATCTTGGCTGCCCATGTGCTCTACAGTAAGTTAGGCTCTGCCCATTCAACCCCCTCCCAGCGCCATCTTTGCTGCCCATGTACTCCACACAGACCCTGAGTTCAAGCCCCGGTACTGGCACAGAACAAATAAGGAAAGTTTTCAGGAAATCCCAATCCACTGTGGAGAAAGGCCATTATCAACTGGGTGCCGGTGGCTAATGCCTGTCATCCTAGCTACTCAAGCCTGAGACCTGAGGATCAGTCAAAATTAAAAGCTAGCCTGGGCACACTCTTATGTCCAATGAATCACCAAAAAGCTAGGAAGCATAGCTCCTGTAGTTCAAGTGGTACAGCACCAACCTTGTGAAAACATGGTAAAGGGTAGCACCTAGGCTCTGAATTCATGTCCCGGTAAACACACATACACACACACACACACACACACACACACACACACACACACTAATATCCTTAACAGATGCCAGTGGCTTATACCAGCAATCCTAGCTACTCAAGAAGCTGAGATCTTAGGATGGCAGCTTGAAGCCAGAACAGGCAAGAAAGTCCATGAGACTCTTATCTCCACTAAACTACTAAAAAAAGTTGAAAGGTGAGCTCTGGTTCAAGTGGTAGCATGATAGCTTTGACCAAAGGAAATTCAGGGACATTCCCTAGGCCCTCAGTTCCAGCTCTAAGATTTTTTTTTAAAGACATCTTTTGCCCCCCCAAAGGCCATAAATCCTGATTTTGTGATCCTAGACCTCACTTCCACTCCTGCCACTTCCACAGTACTACCACAAGTGGCCGGTGTGTGGCCAACACTGGGTTAAGAAGTGAAAGTACACAAGGGGGTACATAGCCAGGTCAACACTAATACCACAAAACAATTAGGTATTGGCTATACCAGTCTCTCATCCCCCAGTTCCCTGGCCCTGGAATCTCAAGTCTGTGCCTCTGTACTCTGAGCATCTGGAATAGTCTAGAAGGACCTGAGAGGCCCAGCTGGGGCCATAAGATAGGCTGTCCTGTGATAAAGTACATTTACATTTCCTAGACACTGATCTATACTTCCAAGCCACCTTGGCCTCACCTCCCATGTAGCCTTATATCCTCTTTGCTTGGGCAGCTTTCAGTGAGCTGTCAAGCTTGAGGTGGCCAGAGCCACCAGCAATCCCCCACTCCCCACTCCACTGCCAGCCTGCTGAGAGGGATGTGCAGTCAAAGGCCCAGCTGAGGAAAAGGATAAGACATCACATGACTGAGGCCCTCCCTCTCAGGCAGAGGAGACCCTATGCCAGCTAGCATCGCTGACCCAGAATTCCCTGGAGGCGGCCAAATATTGGGACAGCCAGATTTGTGCCCCAGAGAAAAGTTGGAAAACAGGCCTGTGGCAATTTAGGACTCATTGTAGACCCTGATAGGGGGCTAAAGGCAAGGTCTGTGTGAAGGAGGGGCACCATCTGAGGTCAGAAATAGACAGACCAGCAACCAGGAAGGGGACAGAAAAAGACGAGGGAAAATTACACACACACACACACACACATACACACACACACACACACACACACACACGGATATTCCAAGCCCTTAGCAGTCCCTGAGAACAAACCCTGAACTCACTCTATTAGGATCACATCAAACCCGTGAGAAAATGGCACTATCATACTCAGACTAACTGTAGACACAATATTGAGCCTCTCATATCTAGAATGTCTCATAACCCAGCATGGAATTTCCTACCGTACACACTGCAATGTGAAAAACTCAGCCAACCTCTTTGTTTATTATTGGTCATGGGGTTAGAACTCTGGGTCAGGGCGCTGTCCTTCAGCTCTTCAGCTGAAGATGAGCACTGTACAATTTGAGCCACAGTGCCCTTTCTTGTTTTCTGGTGGCTCATTGGATATGAAGACCCACAAACTTTCCTACCCAAGCTGGCTTTGAACCGTGGTCTTTATATCTCAGCTTTATGAGTCGCTAGGATGACAGTTGTGAGCCACCGAAGGCTCCAGACTTCATCCATTTCATATACCCAGAGGAAACCCAATTCATTAAGCCACAAATTTCTTTTTTTTTTATTTTAATTTATTTTATTTTATTTGTGAACATACTGTAGAGAGGGGTTACAATTACATGGGAAGGATAATGCGTACATTTCTTACCAAGAATTGCAGCCTCCTAATTGTTTACCCTTCACATCCCTTCCCAGCCTCCCCCCTCCCCCCCAGTCCAAATCCTTCTCCCTCCCCTCCCCCCCCCCCCCGCCCCCCGCACTGACATTGTAAAGTTCGTTATGGACATGACAACTTGTACTTCTCATTGTTGCAACAGGTCCACCTGGATCCTTAAACGACTTGTTTTTCCCCATATCCTCCACAAGTTATACTGACATCAAATATAGTGAAAGCAGGGGTTATACTGTGGGGGAGGGACATACAAAGCAACAAAGAAATAATCTTTTAAATGCGTTAGAAACACATGCATGAAAGAAAAAAACATTAAAATACATATCTAAGGGTTCATTTTCCTAACATCACATTATCTGACCTTTTCCGCTTGGCTCATACATATACTAGATATTGCAAATAAGGGAAACCATGGGGCCTATGTTTCTTAGGCCACAAATTTCTTGTAACCTTTTACTTCATACTTTAACACCAAGCATCCAAATCCATCCTTCATTAGGGAAAGTACAGACACAACAATCCCACTCCTGCACCCATTTGCCCACTCCTTGCCTGCCATATGCCTCGACCACTTGAGTTCTTGGTAAGGCACCATCCATTCTACTGTGGCTTCAAACTGGGGCAAACTTGGGGAGTTCTTTGAAATGTCTGTAAAGTGAGGCCAGCACCTGGTCTCTCAATCACAGCACCCTCCCACACACAACTCCATATTTTTGCAGCGAAAATGTTTTACTTTCATTCTTTTTTTCGATTGTGGGCTTGAATGCTGGGCCTGAGTGCTGTCCCAGAGCTCTTCAGCTCAAGGCAAGTACTCTACTACTCGAGCCACAGCACCCCTTCCAGTTTTCTGGTGGTTTGTTAGAGATAAGAGTCTTAGGGTCTTTCCTGCCCAGTCTGGCTTTGAACCATGATCCTCAGATCTCACCTCCTGAGGACCTAGGATGACAGCCATGAGCTACTGGCACCCAGCAAAACATACTTTTCAATGCCTGTCATTTTATCCTCTCAGGAGACTAAGATATGAGGACTGTAGTTGGATGCCACCCTTGGCAGCAAAGTGCATGAGAACCCTTTATCTCCAATTAAACACCCCCAAACCTGGAAGTGGAGCTGTGGCTCAAGCAGTAGAAGGCTCGCCTTGAGCTGAAGAGCAGAGGGATAGCGCCCAAGCCCAGAGTTCAAGCCCCATGACTTACCAAAAAGCATTTCAGTTTTCACTAACTACTAGGAGCAAAAATGTGAGATTGAATAGTAACTAGAGCATTATCATTATATTTATTTCTCAGTGATCATTCTAGTAATGATTAATGAGAGTTTTCCAGCCAGGTTTAGCTTGAGAGTTAGTGTTAAGTAATGGATTAGATGGTAAGTAAATCTGAAATTGTTCAGGGTACAGGGGTTCAGGAAAAGGTAGGATCATTGGAAACTACAGTATTTTTCCTGATAAGAGAATTTGAGGACAAATATTATAATACTTCATGTTAGGAAACAAGATAACTTCTGAGGTAGAGTCAGAAAATTTGTGGGAATTAGGACAAATTGAAACGCATTTCAGATTGCAAACTGGAGTATCCATTAGAATGATTAAAAACTGGAGTCTTTTTCTTAAACATTAGAATTGGACTATCATTAAAGTGAAAGTTTGGTTTCAGTTCCAGCTGGAGTTAGAGTTAGCCTTAGGGAAATGGAAAGTTTAGGGTCAAACTGAAAGTAAATCTTCGAATAACAAGTCTAGTTAGAATTAGGATGAATGTGAAATAAGAAACTGCTAATAATATTAAGATTAGGGTATGATTAGTGTGAGGGTTAGCCTGAATATTCCAGTTAGGGTTCGGGTTACAAAAATGGCAAGATACTGTGTAAAACTACAAACTATTTTTAGAAAGATGAGTTGAATCAAAGTTAGGATGAATAAAAACTAATGTATTTGTATGGCTTTTAGAATCCAAAGGCTATTAGTTCTAGGGTTAGGGTTACTGTTCTAGTTCAGGTTAGACTTAGGCTTAGGGAAGGGTAAGCTTTACGGTAAAAGTTCTCTACTAACATTTTCAAGTAAAATAAGTTTGAAATTTAACAAAAACTACAGAGTTTTCCTAAGTTTTCTATTCACTTTTGAATAGGGTTAAATTTAGAGTTAGGTTACTAGTAAGGTTTATATATAGTTAAGGTTAGGTACTAAACTAGATTTTAAAAAAAACCTGCAACTTCTTTTTGGAGATATAGGAGTTCAGTAACCGTTAAGATCAGTGGAAACTGTGATCGTTTTCATGATATGAAGATTTAAGGTTAATGATTCATAATAGGGAATGATTTCAGAGTCCAAGTCAGGGAATCTGTAGGATTTGGAAGCAAACTGCAAATTATTTCAAAGACAATTAGTATCTGTTAGAATGTGTGTAAACTCGAGTATCTTCCATTAATTTTAGGATTGGGTTACTATTATCATCAAGATTACTCTTAGGGTTCTGTCCAAGATTAGAGTTAGAATTAGGGAAATGGAAGGTTGAGAAATTGAGTGACTTACTTTCTTTGTGTATGTATATGCACTATTCTAAGGCTTGAACTCAAGGCTTGGGTTTTGCCCCTGAGCTTTTAGCTGTAGGCTAGCATTCTACCACTGGAGCCATGAGTGCACTTCCAGCTTTCTTTGACAGTGAATTGGAGATGAGAGTCTCACAGACATTCCTATCTAAGCTGACATTGAACTGAAATCCCCACATCTCCACCTTCTGATTTAAGGTAGGATTAATGCATGAGCTACTAGTGCCCAGGAAATTGCCTGAATTATACTGATTGTTTTTACTTTTGTTCGAGATTGAGACTTGAATTCATTATCTCACAGCTTTGCTCACTAAGTAGCACTCTGCCACTTGAGCCATATCTTCAAAAATGATTATTTTAAATAGCTGGAAATCATTTAATTTTCTTCAGATGATCATTAGTGTTGTTCTAAAACATACCCTAACCAAAAACAATTTATTGACCCTAGAGATTATCTGAGCAGATTCTCATGCTTTGCTTCTAATTGCATAACATTTTAGGGACATGATTTTTTAATTATTATTTTAAGCAGCAAGCAGTTATCATTAAATAAAGCAGTTTATGCATACAATATACCTTGATCAGTGCCAACCCTTGCAAAATTCTCATCCATCCCTCCCCTATATACCTCTTCCTTCACTCTTCTTAATTTTGTAGGATATTTACTGGATTCCTCTCTGCATTTTCCCTCTTTTCTTCTATTCAATCTTCTACCTTTTCCCACTTCACTCCTCTTTTGACTACCCACTTCCAGTAATTCTACTCCTGGGCATTTACCCGAAAGATTATAAACCAGGATATAGTAATGGTATCAGCACAACCATGCTTACTGAATCAGCCCAGATACTCCTCAAAAGAGAAATGTATCAAGTAAATGTAATACACACACACACACACACACACACACACACACACACACACACACTGGAAATTCTACTTGCACATCAGAAAGAACATTGTACCATTTGTATCTCTCATTTCTCATTTCATCTGCCTGGTATCTCATTGCCATCGTATTGTCCCTGTACTGCAGTAACTGATACATGCACACTGATGTAAAAGATTTTCAAGGTTATGGGCTAACCATAGATTCCTGGGTATGAGTTTTCTACTCATTCTCTTTGTCTATTCTTGCCTTTGAGTAGTGATTGTACAGATTTATTTGTACCATTTGCTACACAGAAAAGGGATGAACCATATATATATGTATCTCTCTCTGTATATGATTATATACATACACACACACATATATATATATATATATATATATATACATACATGGATATATGCACACATATGGATATATATTAAACACTTGAGTACATTTTATGTTTTCAAGAATTATGGAACTAACAAAAATCACATGCATTTCCCTACTTTTTCTATTTTTTCAAAACCTAAAGAACTTTGTCTCTTTTGAATACCTAATTTTTAAGATAATATCAGCATCTCTCATATGTCAGTGGCCTTGAAATTAGATGTTCAAATACGACAAATTTATTTAGTCTTTTTGGTGGAAGAAAGTCATATTACTAGGGTTCTATTCAGGGGTTCTCTGCTTGCTAGACAGGACTTTGTCTGTATAGCACCAAGCATATCAACTACTTTTGCCATACTTCTAGTCCATTTTATTTACTTGAGGTCTTGAACTTTTGCCTTGGTCGGATCTTAGATTGACTGAGACATTGCTACCTATGCCTCAAAACATAATTAGCTAGGATTACAGATGTGGAACACTATGGGCAACTCATTTGTTGAGATGGCTGTCTTGGCAATTATTTCTTTGGCCTGGCCTCAGACCAAGATCCTTGTCATTTCTGCTTCCCAATCAGCTGGGATTACAGATGGGGCTACTATACTTGGTGTACATGACACCTTCTGTTTTGTTTTGTTTTTGTCGGTCGTGGGGCTTGAACTATGGGTTTAGGCGCTGTCCCTGCACTCTTCAGCTCAAGGGGAGTGCTCTACCGCTTGAGCCACAGTACCAGTATCGGTTTTCTAGTGGTTTTATAGGACATAAGAGTCTCACGGATTTTCTTTCTCTGGCTGTCTTTGAACCCTGATCCTCAGATCTCAGCATCCTGAGTAGCTAGAATTACAGGCGTGAGCCACCAATGCCGGGCACACATTCTGATTTTAAAAGAGTTTTTCATTGTAAAAATGCTGTGTAGAGGGGTTATAGTTACATGAGCAAGTTATTGAGTACATTTTCTATCAAACATTGTTACCTCCTCCTTTGTTTTTCCCTTCCCCTCCCCTCCAACCTCCACAACTACATTCCCCTCTATTCCCTTCCCCTCTTCCCTGCCTATATTGCAAATATCCACTTTCAACATAGTGTCTTGTGCATCTCATTGATACAATGGGTCAGCCTATATCACTATTTATCTATTTTGTTTTTTCCCTTCCCCTCCCCAAGCTAGAGAAGGGTATATACAAGATGCAGGGCACCGACCCTAAATACAGTGAAAACAAGTGCTAAACAATGAGGGAGGAACATAAAAAGAAAAAAAAAACACATGGTAGATTATAAACCCTATCTTGGGGTTCATTTCGCTTAACAGCATCGTTTCTTGTCCTATGTACATAGCTTTTGAACTTTTATGCTTGTCCCAGACATATAATATTTATTGCAAATAAGGGAAACCATAGGACCAATTTTTCTTTGCTTTTGGCTTACTTCACTTGATATAATGTTTTCTAAGACCTCACTTAGTGCTCCCCTATTATCCAGGAGTCACCATTTTTGGGCATTTACCCTAATGATCACACACAAGACCATACTAAGCTATGGTTACAATTATGTTTATTGCAGCATTATTTACCATAGCTAAGATATAGGAAAAACCCAGATGCCCCTCAGTAGATGAATGGATCAAGAAAATGTGATACACACACACACACACACACACACACACACACACACACACACACACACACACACACACAATGGAATTCTATGCCTCCATCAGAGAGAATGACATCGCCCCATTTGCTAGGAAAGACGCAGAAACAATTGTATTAAGTGAAATAAGCCAGGCTCATATAACCATAAGTTCCATGGTTAATCTTACTTGGAGTAACTAGTACATGGTACCATATAACCATATAAGAGGATGTTATGTGAAATTAACCCCAAGATAGGGCACAAATGATTTTTATTCCATGAGATTCTTATCTCTATATAATCCCCCAAATAAAGTTGGAAGGGGAGCTGTCGTTCAAATGCAGAGCACCAACTTTAAGGGAAAAAGCCTAAGTGACAAGGTAAGATCCTAAGTTTAAACCATAATATCAGCACTCAAAAAAGTTGATTTCTTTTCCTTGAGGTCTTTATTACATTGCTCGGGAAAATAATCGACATTGTATTTATGTTTAGCATTACTATTAAAATCATGTTATATATTTATGTTATTCTTTATTTTCTTTTTTTTTAATTTAATTTTATTTTATTTGTGAACATACTGTACAGAGGGGTTACAATTACATGGGCAGGATAATGCGTACATTTCTTACCAAGCATTGCAGCCTCCTCCTTTGGTTTACCTTTCACATCCCTTCCCAGCCTCCCCCCTCCCCCCCAATCCCAATCCTTCTCTTTCCCCCCCCTTTCCCTCCCCCCCCTCCCGTACCGACTTTGTAAAGCTCGTTTTGGACATGACAACATATACTTCTCATTGTTGCAACAGGTCCACCTATATCCTGAAACAACTGGTTTTTCCCCATCTCCTCCACAAGTTATACTGACATCAAATATAGTGAAAGCAGGGGTTATACTGTGGGGGAGGGACATACAAAGCAACAAAGAGATAATCTTATAAATGCGTTAGAAACACATGCATGAAAGAAAAAAACATTAAAATACATATCTAAGGGTTCATTTTCCTGACATCACATTATCTGACCTTTTCCAGTTGACTCATACATATACTAGTTATTGCAAATAAGGGAAACCATGGGAACTATGTTTCTTTGTGTCTGGCTTACTTCACTTAATATAATTTTTTCCAATTCTTTCGATTGCCTCACAAATGGGGCAATGTCATTCTTTCTGATGGAGGCCTAGAATTGCATTGTGTATATATACCACATTTTGTTGATCCATTCATCTACTGAAGGGCATCTGGGTTGGTTCCATACCATAGCTACGGTAAATATTTCTGCAATAAACATAGGTGTGCTTTAGTATGGTCTTGTTTGTGATCATGTGGGTAAATGCCCAAAAGTGGGATTACTGGGTCATAGGGGAGCTCTATGTGGAGCCGTTGAGGAACCTCCATACCGCTTTCCACAGTGGTTGAACAAGTTTATACTCCCACCAAAAATGTAGTAAGGTTGCCTTCTGTCCACATTCCCTCAAGCATCTGTGGTTATTAGAGTTCTTGATTATAGCCATTCTAACTGGTGTGAGGTGGTACCTCAATGTTGTTTTTATTTGCAATTCTTTTATGGCTAGATAGGTTGATCATTTCTTCATGTGTTTATTGGTCATCCTTCTTTCCTCTTCTGAGAAGTTTCTCTTTAAGTCTTTAGCCCACTTATTTAATGGGCATTTGTACCTTTGAAGATATGTTGTTGAGGGAATTCATTTTTTGATTTCCAGGTATATTTTAATATGAGACACTTGTCCGTTTTATGGCTAGTGCAGATCTTCTCCCAATCCATGGGCTTTCTAGTGATCTTGCTAGCTATGTCATTTGCCATGCAGAAGCTCTGCAATTTTATGCAATCCCATTTGTCCCATTTGTCTTTGATTATATTTGTATTTCTGGGTCTCTATTAAGAAAATTTCGGCCTGGGCCAAGGAGAACTACGGATTCTCCTATTCCATCCTGTAATGTTTTCAGAGTAAAACTTCAAACTTTTAAAGTTTCAAATATTACAGGAAGAGCTTTGATTCATATTGAATGGATGTGAGTAGATTGAGCTGTTGCATACATTCGTGTGTGTGTGTGTGTTTGTGTGTGTGTGTGTGTGTGTGTGTGTCTAAGGGGGGTAATGTGTATCATTGAAATCAAGGATAAGGAACTTGGTTCCTTTTTCTGAGATATATATTATGGTGTTTCTTTGTTGGTGGTAGGCTCTGATTGCTTGCCTTTGCTGATGTGCACATTCCAGGTCAATTTTTCAATAAAATTTCTTAATTATTATTATTTTTTTTGGGGGGGTCCGGTTGTGGGGCCTGAACACTGGGCCTGGGCGCTGTCCCTCAGCTCTTCAGCTCAAGGCTAGCACTCTACCACTTGAGCCACAGCGCCACTTCCGGCTTTTATTCTTTTTGCTTATGTGGTGCTGAGGAATCGAACCCAGGTCCTCATGCATGCAAGGCAAGTGCTCTACCACTGAGCCAACTTCCCAGCCCTCTCAATTATTATTGAACATATAATGCTCTGATACTGTTTTGTCTTTAGTCTGCCATCTAGGATCTTCTATTCCACTTAAATATTAACTTTCAATATGAATTTTATCTCCTGACTAATTTTCCCCTTTAATTTGCATTTTGAAATAAGAAGTATAATACCTTTGATCTCTGTATTCCTGACGAAAAACCATTTTGAATTTTCTGTGTGATGTAATAACACCTGGACCGATTTGTTAGCACCAAGACCTTAAATTTTCTTTTGTAGTTTTAGTTTCAAATAACCCTCCTCCATGTTTTTAGAATGGTTAGACAAATAATTCCCACAATGCCTCACAACTTTTATCTTTCACTTTGTCTATGTTTCCTTGTCACTGCTAAATTGTTCTGGATGCCTGTATTATCTACCCCAACCCCTGCAAAGCTGTTGCTGCTACCCAATTTCCTGCCACTGCAACTCAGCAATTACAGTCACAATTATCCTTTCCCTGGTACTGCCTTTCTATGCTACTCATTTTGCTACCCATAATTCTTAACACCATGGTTCCAGCCACCTGATCCCTGACACTCTGTCTCTGCTACCACATTCCCAAACAAAGCAAGGCACTATTAGACACAGACAATCGACTTGGGTACTCCTCTTGCAGGCATAATAGGACGTTATTCCTCAGGTATTTATCATGAGGGACTAACTGGTGGTGGAAAGAAAAGAGGTTACTCAGAGGGGACTAAAATTCAAGGATATCAACTTTTAACTTATTACTAGGAAAATCAGGCCCTAAGGTGAAAGTTAATGAGAAAAGAAAATTTGACAAAAATATTGGGGATGATATAAATAAAAGTTTTAGCTTAATCTCTTCTACCAGTGATCTGAATGATTTATGACATAGATATGCAACTACTTTGCATTTTAAAACGTACATGAAGATACACATTTATGTGGTACTTATATTAATTTATGGAATTGTTGCATATGATCACGTTAATGACACTCAATAGTTTATGCTTTATGATATGCTCATGAGTCTGCCTTTGGCAATATGAATTGAGCTCTCTAACAATAAATGGAATTTCATTGCAAATACTACAAGGATATAACTGAGGCTAATACCAAAATGAAAGCTGGAACAAGAAAACTGAACAAAGCTACAAGTTTGAAGGGAAGGGGTCAGTGGTAAGAGCTATGATAAAAGAGAAATTCTTCACCATGGAATCTTGGAAGAATAAAATGTGTCTTTTTGAATTACTAGCTTTTCAAACATTCTTAGAAAGCAGAACATGATTTTTGATTCTTGCTTTTTGGAACCTCTTTAATGAGTGGTGACACAAAAAATTATCGAAATGACTGAAAGTCCACTGACATGAATTATTAGATTAACATTATACTCAAAGTTGCCTTGAGATACAGGCAGGCTGGATTCCTTTCCTATTAAATTAATGGAATAAGCTTCCTTTTGAATGGTTGGACAGTCTAAGACACTCGTTCCAAAATAAGAAAAGATACTGGAGAGAAAAAAAAGAGGAAGGAGAGTCAAGGCTGCTGAAATTAGCATATTTCCCATTTGGACTTTAATGGGTTGTTTCTACAAAGAATTAGAATTTTATCTTAAGATAATAATTTCAAAATGGATATGCTAAAGGATAGCTTCGAAATGTAATATTTAATGCTGTTGGATTACTTGAAGACAAAGGTTTACAGAAAACTTTAAATTCCAGAAAAACTGTAATGTACCAATAAATACCTAGAAGAAATATAATTTAAAAATTCACCTGTTCAAAGCAAATCCTGGCATGAAAGTCTGTGAATCACTTATCTCCAAACAGGAAGTGCAACTGTGGCTCAATTGGGAAAGGGCTCCCCTTGAGCTGAAGAACTCTGGGATATATTTATTCCGAAGCCCTGAATTCAAGGCCCTTGACTGACAAAAAGAAATTTTAAAGAATTAAATCATTAGGGCTGGAAGAAGACATAGTGTTAGAGTTCTTGTCTTGCATGCATGAGGTCCTGGGTTCAATTCCTCAGCACCACATAAGCAGAAAACAACTGGAAGTGACACTGTGGCTAAAGTGGTAATACGCTAGCCTTGAGCTGAACAGCTCAAGGACAGCACCCAGACCCAGAGTTCAGGCCCCCCTAACAACGTCAACAACAACAAAAAAAAATTAAAGCATCAAACAACCTGAAGATGTTGTCCAGAATAATGAATGCAGCATTATCCGTTGACATGACTTAGTGACTTGAAACCGTTTACCAGGGGAGATGGTGGGCATTTTGTGTGTGTATCAAGACCTGCAAAATTATTTTATACTTTCCCAGGGAGGGAGAAAGGAGGAAATGGGGGTGGGGAGGAGTGAGGTGTTTGGTGGACTTGCCTTTTGGTTCACGGACGGTTTTCTGGAGTCAAATTCAGAGAAATTCTGCTTGCAATCCTCGTTGCATGGGTAATGACGAAGCCATGTCCTGAAAGTGCTTTTGTCCTGTCCTTGGCCTGGTTCCAACCACCACTGGATAATTCAAGTCCCACTGTAGGACCAAGATGCCTTGAAGATTACTGATCCATTGGGCAGGTGGACCTAACCACAGCCAGAATAGGCAGATAATGCAATTTTGAGACCAGCACTGGAAATCTACAGCAGGCAGAGATTTTTTAAATATATTTTTATTGTAAAAATACTGTACAGAGGGCTAAGAGTTACAGGACTAGGTAATGAATACATTTCGTATACAGCATTGTTACTTCCTACTTTGTTTTACCCCTACCGTCCTTTCCCTCCCCACCTCTCCAACTCTTCCCTCCTCGACCCCTGCCTGATATTGTAAATTCATTTTCAACACAATAACCTGTACATCTCATTGTCACAATGGTCAACCTGCATCCCCATATAAGCATTCTGCTATATCCCTTCTACTCCCCAAATCAATATATATATATATATATATATATATATATATATATATATATATATATATATGATACAGAACACTGGAATCAAATACAGTGAAAACAGAGGTTTACCGTGGGGGAATAACGTACAAAAGAATCACATAGAGAATTATAAGCATATTAAAAACAAAAGAAAGAAAGGAAAAACCACTTGTGTACATTTCGCTTAACATCATCTTGTATGGTCATATGTACCTAGCCTTTGATCTTCTCTGCTTGTCCTATACATGTGCTAATCCTTGCAAACAAAGGTAAAACAAGGTAAACGATGGGACCTATGTTTCTTTGGGTCTGGTTTACTTCACTTAATATAATTTTTACAAAGTCTTTCAATTTCCTACAAATGAGGCAATGTCATTCTTTCTGATGGAAGCATAGAATTCCAGTGTGTGTGTGTGTGTGTGCGTGTGTGTGTGTGTGTGTGTGTGTGTGTGTGTATGTGTGTGTATGCGTACCACATTTTCTTGAACAATTCATCTATTGAGGTGCATCGGGGTTGGTTCCATATCATAGCTATGGTGAATAATACTGCAATAAACATGGTTGTGCTGGTAGGTTTGTGATCATTTGGGTAAGTGCGCAAAAGTGGGGTTGCTGGGTCACTGGGGAGCTCTACATGGAATCTTTTGAAAAATTTCCATACTGCTTTACAAAGTGGTTAAACAAGTTTACACTCCTACAAGTAATGCAGTAAGGTTCCTTTTAGCCACCTCCCCACGAGCACATGTCATTATTACATTTCTTGTTTATAGCCTTTCTAACTGGAGTGAGGTGTAATCTCAATGTTTTGATTTGCATTTCTTTTATGACTAGAAAAATTGAGCATTTCTTCATGTGTCTAATGGACATTTTTTATTTCCTATTCAAAGAAGTCTCTCTTTAAGTCTTCAGCTGACTTAGTTATTGGGCAGTTGTTTCTTTGAGGATTTGTTGGACTGGGATTTATGATTTTGAGTCCTAAGTATATATTAGATATAAGACTTTTTCTGTTTTATGACTCATGAAGAACTTCTCCGAGTAAGTGGGCTTTTTATTGATCTTGCAATCTATGAACTTTACCTTGCAGAAGCTCTGCTGTTTCATACAATCCCATTTGTCCAACCTCTCTTTGATTTGTTTTGTTTCTGATTCACTATTAAGAATATTTTGGCCTGTGCTAAAGAGCCCTAGAGTTTCTCTTATCCTTCATGTAATGTTTTCACGGTGTCTGCTTTTATGTTGAGGTCTTTGATTCATTTCGACTTGATCCTCATTCAGGGTGACATATATATATATATATATATATATATATATATATATATATATATATATGTATATATATGATATATGTATATCATATATATATATATATATTTATTTATGGATCTAGCCTTAGTTTTCTACAGGTGTTTAACCAATTTTACCAGCACCATATAATGAAAAGTCTGTCTTTCTTCCTTTCTATTCTTTTAGCTCCCTTGTCAAAGATTAGGTGGCTATAGGTCAGTGGGTTTATTTCTGAGTCCTCAGTACTATATCATTGGTCTTCAGGCATGTTCTTGTGCCAATACCAAGCTGGTTTTATCACTATGGCTTTTTAGTATAGTTTGAAATTTGGAAGTGATATTGCTCCAGTTTTGTTCTTTCTGCTAAGAGTTGACGAACCTACAGCCAGCATTATACTTAATGGTGAAAAGATAAAGCCATTTCTTATTATTCAGGAAAGAGATAAGGATGTCTGCTCTCTCCACTCCTCTCCAACTTAGTATTAGAATGCTAGCTGGGGCAATAAGACAAGACGCAAACTTAAAGGGAATCCAAATAGGGAAAAATGAAGTGAAACATACAAGATGACCAATAGAGTAGAATTGAAAACCCAGAAATGAACCTACAGTCCCATAGCAATCTAATTTTCGATAAGGGAGTTAAAAAAATAGAATGGAAAAAAGACAGCCTCTTCAGTAAATGATGCTAGCAATATTCGTTATCTACTTGTAGAAAACTAAAGCTAGATCATTATCACCCTGCACCAGAATCAATTCCAAATGGATTAAAGACCTCGGAGTCAAAGCAGACACTCTGAAAATATTACAGGATGGAATAGGAGAAACCCTAGGTCTCCTTGGGGCAGGCCAGAATTTTCTTAATAGAGTCCCAGAAGCACAAAAAAAATTAAAAAAAGGTTGGAAAAATGGGATTGCATGCAATTGCAGAGCTTCTGCCTGGCAAAGGACATAGCTAACAAGATCAATAGAAAGCCCACGGATTGGGAGATCTTCACTAGCCATACAATGGACAAGGGTCTCATATCTAAAATATACTTAGAAATTAAAAAATTAAATCCCCAAACCACAAATCTTCAAAGAATCAACTGTCCAATAAATTAGTGTGCTAAAGACTTAAAGAGAAATTTCTCTGAAGAAGACAGAAGGATGGCCAATAAACACATAAATAAATGCTCAAACTCTCTAGCCATGAAAGAAATGCAAATCCAAACAGCATTGAAATAACACCTCACCCCAGTTATAATGGCTATAATCAAGATCTCTAATAAAAACAGATGCTGAAGGAGATGCGGACAGAAGAGAACCTTACTGCTCTGTTGGTGGCAGTGGAAACTTGTTCAACCACTTTGGAAAGCAATATGGAGGTTCCTCAAAAGACTCCACATAGACCTCCCCTATGACCCAGCAATCCCACTTTTGGGCATTGACCCAAAAGTTCACAAACAAGACCACACTAAAGCTTCCAGCAGGACTATGTTTATTGCATCATTATTTACCATAGGTAAGATATGGATCCAACCCAGATGACCCTCAGTAAATGAATGGATCAAGAAAATGGGGTATATATACACAATGGAATTCTATGCCTCCCTCAGAAAGAATGACATTGCCCCATTTGTTAGGAAATAGAAAGACTTACAAAGAATTATATTAAGTGAAGTATGCCAGGTCCAAAGAAACATAGGTCCCATGGTCTCCCTTATTTACAGTAACTAGTATAAGTCTGAGTCAAGCAGAATTGGTCAGATGAGTTGATGTTAGGGAAATGAACCCTAAAATATGTATTCAAATGTTTTTTTTCTTTTGTGGGATTATTTCTAACACATTTATAAATTTATTCCTTTGTTGCTTTGTATTTCTTCCCCCACGGTATAACCCATGCTTTCACTGTATTTGATGTTGGTATAATTTGTGGAAGGGAAAGGAAAAAACAAATAGTTTAAATAGGGATACAGGTGGACCCCTTGCAACAATGAGATGTACAAGTCGTTATATCGAAAACGAACTTTACACCTTTGGTTGTGGGGGCAAGGGGGGAGGATGGGAAGGGATGGGAAGGGGAAACAAATTAGGAAGCTACAATGCTTCAGAAGAAATGTACATATTTTCTTGCCCAGGTAATTTTAATCGCTCTGTACAATTTTTTCACAATAAAAAATAATAAATTTAAAAATCGAAAAAAATGAAAATGACATGATGTTTTATTTAATGGACTCCACTCCCAAGTTACATGAGCTCATCAGAAACTTTGATCAACTAGAACAATAAAATATTGTCTCAATAAAACCAAACAAGAAAGGAATATAAAATAAACCAGAAAGTAATACACAGGTGGAAATTTGGGCTAATTTTATTATTATGTTTTGAGAAGTCAAGTTTCCTATAGAAATGCAACTCATATATAATCCTCAGTTGTGTTTTAAATGTTGTCTTAATTATAGAACATTTCTAGATGCAAAAGAGCTCATGGTTCCCAACCAAAAATTTGAAAAAATAAGTATCATTCTGTTAGAGTCCCAAGAAATGATGAAGGATTACAAAAGTTTAAGCCTGATGAAATGGGAAAGTTCATTTAATGTAGGACTTTGTAGACCTGGCTAAATTAGAATTTAGATTTAAAATAGATATTTTTTGTTTATAATTTATTCTATAGGATACTACAAAATTCTTTTCAAGTAAAAGATTTAATTTACAAATTCCCTAATGAATCTGGTATTCTAATTGACTAGAATATTCTTTCAAGTGAGGTATAATAAAAACTTAGTTAATAGATAATTCCACCAGTTCATGTGTAAGATGATAATGTGAATAATCTAGACAAATTGTCAACAAATTGATGATATTAATTTATAAATATAGAAAAGGAGCCATCTTTTGAGACTTTGGTGTAACGTGGTATGAAGAGAGTAATTGTGTGACATCTTTTTTTTTCTACCTATACATAACACAGGAAGAAATTTCCTTAATTATGTACCTCTGTATACAATGAGAAAAAACGGTACATTTGAGGTTTGTTTTTATTTTGTTTTTGTTGTTTGGTTTGTCCTAGGCTTAACCTCAGGGCTTGGGCACTGTCCCTGATCCTGTTTTTGCTCAAAGCTACTGCACTACCACTTGAACCTCAGTGCCTGTCTGGCTTTTCATTATGAGTTTATTGGAGATAAGAATATAAGGAACCTTCCTGTCTGGGTGCGCTTTCAACCATATTCTTCAAATCTTAATATGAAGATATAAAGATCTCCTGATTATCTATGATAGATAAAATATATAATAAAATATATATAATAAAAATAAATAATATTTGTAAGTGCTCTGATCTCAAGAACACCACTGCGGGGAAAATGATGTAGCAAAGTTTAGTGTAGTATTCTTTCCACAATAAGAATGGCATCACATTAGCAGAAATGTAATATTTTTTGACAATAGTCATAAAGTTGTCATGATGTGAATTTAGGGAATTTTAACGTGCACCTTACCAGTTGGAAATTGTTGGGCTAGGATGACTTTACGGCAAAAAACCTTGGGATTGATTGTCATAGAAATAATAGCTTACTCTGATGAACTTATGTTTACTCTTAAGGAAATAATTATTATAGACTTCATAGTTTTAACCTCTACCAGAACGTGTCTTTATTTCTGTTGACTTTTAAATATGTAACGCCTCATTGGAAACTGGATCTATTGCTGAATTAATTAAAATGCAAACAGGTACTGTTTTGAATGTCTCTGGTATGGCATGTTCAGAATTTGAAAATGAGTAGTTAGTAGTCATAGAATGTTGAGGAACAGATATATTCTGTCCTCTTAACAATTAGTCAGCTTTCAAAGTTAGGAGTTTCCATAGAATTGAACTGATTTTTGTTTTAGTATGAGACAATACTAAAATGATGTTTTTTTCAAAATAATGGCAATTATATTCTGAAAATATTGTATAATTTCATAACATTCCAGTTGATGTCCCTCTGATAAAGAAAGAGGTCATTCAAATTAGCAGGCAAAATGTTCATTTTTTTAAAAGGTAATACACATAGAATAATATTTACTGTACCAATACAGTGAAATTATATTTTATGTAGCTCATTTTTAACTTAATTTTTTAGTCAAGCTGATATATAGAAGGGGTTGCAGTAATTGTTAGGTAGTGGATACATAACATGTTAAAAATTTTACCCCCTCCTTCATTTTTCTCACACTTTTCCTTCACCTCAATACTCCTGACAAGTTGTAATGTAAATTTCTAACATGTTGTTTGTGAGTATTGCTATTGCATTGGTTTGCCTTTTGTCCTTTGTCTTGCCATTTTATTGTTCTGCTTCCCTTGCCAAATGAAGATAAATGTATATACAATACACAGGATACTGAAATCGAATACAATACAACAGTGCACAAACCATAGGGGAAAACACAAAAGAAAAAAGAAATCACATAGTACATTAAAAACAACAACCACAAAGAAAAACATCTGTTTTCATATCCAGGAGTTTAGTTTGCTCAACATCATTTTATGCGGTCATTCATAGATAGCTATTGAGCCATTTTTCTCATCTGCTAGGACTATCCTAGATATTTCCTAGTTATTACAAATGGGGGAAACCATGGAATCTGTTTCTTTGTGTCTTGCTTATTTTTCTTAGTAGGATTTTTCCAAGCCTTTCCATTTCCTTATGAATTGGAAGTATAGAATTCCTCTGTACATATATAAACCACATTTTGTCAATTCGTTTATCTACTGAGTGGTATTTTGGTTTAAAATATGATTGCATGTAAGTATCACTTAAGGACATTCAAAAATGAGAGATGCCAACTCACCAGATATACTAATATCATGATTTCCAAGAAAGATAGTATTTTATGGTGGTACAAGTGTTGAAATATCTGGATGAGTCTAATATATATCTTGCACTGAATTAGACAGGAAGTTATCCAATATCATATAGGATTAAAATGGTAGTGACAAAATATTTCCCTTGAGAAAGATATAGGAGGCTGCCAAACGTAAGAAGTAGTTCAGATAATTTTGAAGAATTTAGAAATGCAAGCTCAATTATATCTCTTTAAATAATAATTATGTAAGTGGAAGGGCAAAAAAAAGGTAAGAGAAAAAATAACTGACAGGAGATCATTGTCCCAAGTTAGAGTATAAAAAGACATAATCTATAATTTCCAAGTTAAAGAGAGACCAATATAATATGTCCCACTTAATTTAGGTACATGCAAAATATTTACTTGGCTTTTCCCTACTTAAATGCTCCAAAATAAATGAAAACTTAAAAGAAAATTTTTGTGATTGACATTGCTTCAACTTGAACACTAACTGTGATCAGCCCTCTTTTTCTTACTTTGCACTTGGAAAATAGTCCCTAAGTTGATGATGTTGTGGCTGATTAGAGTCAGAGTTAGGGGCTTATACTTGTACAATTATCCCAAAATAGTTTAAAACAGTTTTTTCCCAAGATATCCAACTACATTTTCTGAAACTGTACTTTGAACACACCCTCACACCTGAGCACATTATTTGAAATTATACTTCAGCTTTTCTTGGCACATTCTCCTTTGTGTCTTTGTCTTCTTTGCACATTCCTTTTGAGTTCTTAGTTGCTCTATTTCCATTTCATCTGTACAAACTGCTAAGAACATTGTTCAACTACCACTTCTTGTTTGCACACGCTCAGTCTATGTATGAAAGTACTTTGTCCATGTTAAGCAATAGGGTAATACTCACTCTCTGAGGAGAAAAGTTCCACAATATAACCCTATGCCCACATTAGAGCATGTAGAATTTAAAGCATTTTGAGAGAACTGTGATATTAGAATTGAAAGGCTCCTTAGGGACATTTTCTTGGAGCTCATTAGTTTACGCAGGAGAAATATAAATATACACAAAATTTGGAGCTAATTAGTAAGTATCCAAATTAACATTAGATTCTAGATGTTGTGTTAATACAAGTCACGATTGTATTATTGTTACATCTGAAAACTTCACAACTTGACAATGTGTATGTGAAAATGAAAGAAAGGCATTAAAGCAAAATGTCTTATCTTTTTAGGCATTTAATCCTAGTGGTGAGTGTAATGTCTGAATTTTTCCATTCAATAAAAGCTTGAAGTTTATAAGAATATTTTTCTACATATAACAATTTGTGTCAGGTTGATTGACAGGGTTATTTCAGCATGGAGATATACCTAAGAAGAATTAGATTTCAATAGAGTATTTGGCGGTTATGATTTGTTAAAGTCTATTGAGGCATTTTCTGTTCTAAAGAAGAATCAATTCAAGGAGTCTTCAGTCACATCAGTAAAAGTGTATGTTTAATCTAATACTTGGTGTTACTTGTCCTACATTTATAATGAGTAGGCTGATAAATATATTTCAATAAAATCCCAAACTGATATGGATAGATGGGTCACTAATTGGAACTGTAGGACAAATTAGGCTTGTCTGTGCTGTAGTTCAATCTATAATCTCCTGGCTAAATAAAGTTTTCAAAATTGTTCACAGTATACCTCTAAGAAAAGTTCATGACAGTTATATCTGTATAATATTTTTAAGGTCAGTGTTAAAGCATTTGTTCCCAACATTTAAAATCAATAGGATCTGTTGAATTAATGGATCCAGAATTTTATGTCTTCACATTAATATCTCAACATTTTATCAATATGACTTTCACCAAAACACTGTTCTTATTGAACTCGTCTATGTCCTCTTACTTTTCAAATCCAAATAGATTTCCTTCAATATCTTCCTGAAAATTCTTTCGTTCCTTTTCTTCTGTAAATCTGTGTTTATTAATTTTTTGTTACCTTATTTATCTCTTTCCTCCAATCTTATCCACACTCGTACTGACATTATTCACACTTTCGTCAGAACTTTCCTTTTCCTCTTCCCTTTAATAATTTCCCTGATTTTTATTATTATTTTTTATATTCATGTTCGTGGATGTTTTGATGATGTTCAAACAGAACTATCTTTGCATCTGTTTAACATAAACCTTAGAACTAGCAGAGAGTTTTTTCCTTCTAAATCCATCTTTTCCACCTGAAGTCCTTATCACCAAGAATTTAACTAACAGAGTTAGGAGACCGAGATGTGGAAACATTTTAGATTTCCTTTTACCCTACCTCCATCCATTAGATAAGATGAATGATCAAGATTTTCTCAGTTTCTGTCACTAATGTAATATCTATGTACTCCTTTTTGTGCCCCTGAAACCAACCTATTGCAAATACTCATCACCAGTCATTCAGTCCTAAAACAACTGTTTACAAATTATGCATTTTTCCCCATGGTCTTTTCATATTGGTCCTCTCCATCAACCAATGACTCTCCTTGTAAGCACACAGGGTGAAGAACTCAGACAAAAATTCTAGTACCATTATTTACTCTCAACATTGACTTTTGGTCTTGTATTGCTCATCTGTAAATGGATGTAATCTACCAGAAATATTGAAGAATATATTTGTTGATTTCTAGAGCAAGGAAAAAGAAAGTAAACAGTCCTTACATTTTCTAGCTTAGATTACAAATAAGGAAAGTGTCAAATTCAGTTTGTTGGTATAAAGTCAGAAATAGTTTCATGCAGAAATAAAAATAAATTTTAACTCCTGGCTCTACAGCTTGTGTCATTTTATAGTAACTGGATATATGTAAGTGTTATTATGTAAATTGTGTCATGTATTTACAGCTGTAACGAAGAACATACTCTTAATATATCATTGTAAAACATTAGTTATTGAATAGTATCTATATGAAATGTTATTTGAGCTAATCACACTAAGTTGAAACCTACATCTTAGTCCATCAAAATATGGAAATAAATGATTTTATTTATAAGAAAATAATAACACCAATTACAGTGAGTATACATTAGAAAGACTACCTGTTTATGTGATTGTATTTCTTGATATTGAAACACTCCTGTTTTTATTCTGTTTTTTTTTTTTTTTTTTTTTTTTGGTTCGTCATGGGGACTGGACTCTTGGCCTGGCACTGTCCCTCAGCTCTTCAGCTCAATGCACTCTACCGCTTGAGCCACGGTGCCACTTCCCTCTTTTTCTGCTTATTTGGTGCTGAGGAATGAAACCCAGAGCCTCATGTAGGCAAGGCCAGCACTCTGCCACTGAGCCACCTTCCCAGCCTTCCCCTTGTTATTTTTTTTTATGTAATCCAACGATGTTTATAACTATGTTTTCAATGTTGGAAATTTAGCTTCAAAGTTATCTAAAGTTTTTATTTTTCCTTTTCAATCACAACATCGTCATTATCAGGCTACACTGTGGTCATCATCCTCTCCACCCAAATTATTATTAGCATCATAAGTGCTAATTATTGAATGTCGGATATCTGTCTATGATTTTACTATTATTTGTCTTTTGATTAATAATTTTAATGTTACCGCTGTGCATGCATCCATATTGAAATTCAGAACAAATAAACAAAAAAACTAAACCATATCAGGTAGCTTGACTATGTGCTTATAACAAAATATAGAATAGATTTTTTGAAGCATTGCAAATTCCTAATGAGTATGAATTAACTTCCTCTATCTCCTTAACAACAAACAAATATTAAAGAGTTTGGGCAGAACCTTTTAAAGTAATATATGTAAATATTCCAACAATATCATGTGTATATCTAAAATTCCCTTGAAAGTAATAAACTCTACTTTCTATTGAAATATAGTTATTTTATTCTAGGAAACTTTTAGCAAAATAGACTGTATATCTTTGAAATGAAAAAGGTCAAAAATAGTAACATAAAAGTTTTAGAGGGAGTCTGTCATATATATATATATATATATATATATATATATATATATATTTATATGTATATATATATATATATAAATATTATGAGTAGAATAGTACATTTTTAGACATTATTTGTCCTCAGAAATATATACATATATCTAAATTTATTTGCAGAATGATATACATCATAGGGAAACAAACATCTTAAAACATATTTAAAATTAAAAAAACAAAACTTCGTGAAACCAAGTGCTGGTAACTCACCCTTATAATACGAACTATTCTGGGTGCTGAGATCTTAGAATTGTTTTTGAAACTAGCCCAGACAGAAAAGTACTTCTTAGATTCTTATCTCCAATTAACCATAAAAACAGAAATTATTTCTTTTCCTCAAGTTGTAGAGTGCTGTCTTTGAGCATAAAAAGGCTTGGGACAATGCCCAGGCCTTGCAAAAACACCCACAACAACAAATTGTATCACATTAATTTGACACATTAATTTGACACATTAATTTAACTGCTGTGAACATTTCTTAGAAACATGAATACATACCCCTGGAAAATATTAAGTAAAAAAGTATAGAACATTTACGTCTATGTTAAAGACATGAATATTTAGATTGTTTAAGAAATTTAGGTAATGATTAGAAGTTAAGAATAATGACAGGTAGGTCATATATTGGGACTGTTTTTTTTATTCTATTTTACAATAGAAATAAAATGATATTTATAATGATTATATAAAATTACTCTTGGTTGGTATTTGAATTATCATAAGTGATAAATATTTTTAAATGAGTTCCAAAGCAAAGGAGTATCAATTCTTTTGTAATTTCAAAACAATTAAGAAAATGATTTCAAGGCTGGTTCACTCTAAGTCTATATTTGTTTTCTTGTTCTAGTTTTAATATGTTAGTAGACTTTAAAATTCCAAAAATGTAATGGATATTGGCATTCAGGAACATATTCACATACACTAATATTGGAGTCCCTTAAGTGGAATTGTTTTATTTCATTTGTTACTTTCACAAATGAATCAAGATGATTGTGTATTTTGTTCTTTTCACTGCTTTTAGCTCTTATCTTGAGAATACGTTTTTCCTAGCAAAGTAAAGATAAGCAATTGGATTGAGCAAGTAACATATAACTTTCATAAAATGCAGATGCATAGATTTGTGTCTTCTGTCATTTGCTAAAAGTTTCTTCCAGAAAAGTTTCTCAATTATTAGAAGTATTTCCCCTTCCCCTCCAAAAATTATACCGACATCAAATACAGTGAAAGCAGGGGTTATACTAAGGGGGAGGGAAATACAAAGAAACAAAGAAATAATCTTATAAATGTGTTAGAAACAATCGCATGAAAAAAAAAAAAACATTTGAATACATATCTTAGGCTTCATTTCCCGACCATCCCATTATCTGACCTTTTCTGCTTGACTCAGACATATACTTGATATTGCAAATAAGGGAAACCATGGGAAAAAATAGGGATACGGTGGACTCATTGCAACAATGAGATGTACAAGTCGTTACGTCAAAAAATGAACTTTACAACTTTGGTTGGGGGGGTTAGCGGGGAGGATTGGGTGGGACGGTGGAGGAGGATGGGAAGGGATGGGAAGGAGAAACAAAGGAATAGGCTACAATGCTTGATATGAAATGTACTCATTTTCTTGCCCATGTAATTGTAACCCCTCTGTACAGTATTTTCACAATAAAAAAATAAAAATAATAAAAAATTACTTAGAAATGATGCATAATTCCTAGGTATTCCAGTTTTCACATGTAGTTTTGCCTTGAGATATCTCTGTATAAACTCAAACGGACAAAATACCCTCAAAATAAACAGAAATCACATCTTTATTTTAAATGCAGTAGTTTACAAAGAGTTTTATCCAACACCAAAAATATCTTTTTAGCTATTCTGCATTTTGGGTGAAGAAGTTTTAACAATAGTTTTTTTTTCTGACATGCAATTCACTTACAATATATTATCTCCTTTTATTGTATATATTTTAGTGCTTTGGAAGTGAATTGTACCTTCATGGTTTTCAAAGCCAAATTTTCACAAACTTGCATTTCTTCAAAGAGAAATGCTGTAAATTTCAGAAGAGACATTAAAATAGATATAAAATTCATTTACAGGAATTTGCCCAGCATACATCCTGTATAGTGTGTCTTTTCAAAATTTGTTTTTGGGGATCGTTTCCCGGGACTCACACATAATATTCATGTTCACTGTCAATTAACTACATTCTCTGTCCAAAAAAGTTTTTAACTTCTGATTAATACAGTAATGGAAGTGTAATGCCGGCATCCTATACAATTCTCTTTCACCTTTTGAAGACTTGAAAATTGTTTGCTAAAATGATTGCAGTATTATACAAATCGATCACTACAAGAAGTATATGAATTTCTCCACAAGTGTATTACTATATTTTGCGTCCTCTTTTTATATCATGGTCATACTAGTGAGTTTTCTTTTTATCATTTCTTAGACACTAAAGAGGAGCTTATTTCATATGCTCCTCCTATTGACTATTAATTTACATATGTTATTTAAAGAAATATCCTATTCAGGAAAAAATTTATATAGTAGAAGATATAAAAATACTTAAGGTTCAGAATCATTGTAGCATTAACATTGTAGCATTAACAAATATGTGCCCTTTGTTGGATATGTTTTTATTTCTGTTATAGTGTCCCTTGAATTATGAAAGGTTATCACTTGATATAATCCAGTTCTTGCTTTTCTTTAGCTACTAATAATTTCCATGTCAAATTTTTAGAAACCTTTACTAATTAATGTCGTGAATTTTTACATTTATGTTTTATAGGGTTTTACACTTCAGATTTAGTTTGATAATCATTCTTTATAAGGTTTGAGGTAGGCCAGGTGCTGGTGGCTCACGCCTGTAATCCTAGCTACACAGGAGGCTGAGATCTAAGGATCGTGGTTTAAAGCCAGCCAAGACAGGAAAGTCCATAACACTCATATCTCCAATAAACCAGTAGAAAACCGGAAGTTTTGCTGTTGCTCAAGCGGTAGAGTGTTCACCTTGAGCCAAAGAGCACATGGACAGTGCCTAAGCCCAGAGTTCAAACTCCATGACTGACATACAAACAAACAAACAAAGGATTGAGGTAGTAGTCTAAGATCATTCTTTAAATCTAGAGAGGCAATAGTGCCATTACAACCATTTAAGATTCTGTTTTTATTTCATAAATTCAGAGCATCCTTTTCAAAATCTGTGGACCATATAACTAAGAATTTATTTTTGACAAATCTGTTATCTTCTTCTATGTTTCTGTTCTTATAGTAGAACTATGTTGTCTTCACTACTAAACATGGTAATACTATTCAAAGCTAGTATGAAGGCTCAAGCTAAACCATTTTACAAGATTGCCCTGACTGACCTGTATTCCTTGAATTTACATAGGAGATTATTGAGCAGGTGGACCAATATTCTACAGAGATATCTAAATATTTGATATTCTCTCATATTTCGCCCCTTGTGAAAATACAAACCCCTGATTTTATATATAGAAAATGTATTTAGAGACTGTTCAATGCAACTAAAATTAACTTAGGAATGAGTTAAGATTTAGATAACAGTACAGCATAATAAAGCTGAATAATAACGACTTGAGCTGTACTGCCGAAGAGAATGGGAGGGGGAAGAATGGTGGACCACATAGGAGCTGTAGGTCTTTGGTATTGTTTCAAAAAAACAGAAAGTCTTCAGAGAAGAGAAGGAGAAAAATAAAGTGTCCTGAATCTAGTTTCTTTGTAATCCACCTGATAGATTGGACTGAAAGTCAGATAACATGGGAAAAATAAAATTAAAAAAAAAAGCATTGTATAGAGCTGTTACAATTTAAAGAAGTAATAGGAATATAATTAATTTCCAAAGAAATAAGAGAAAGAATAACAATAACAATTGCTAACGTGGATAGAAGATGGATCACATTTTATCATATATAATTTTGAAAAAACATACTAGAAATGAAAACTTAAAAGTCATAATTTAAAATACAATTTTTATTATAACTAGATAGTATAGCTCAGTGGTAAATCATTGGCCTAACATATGTGAGCAATTGTGTGATCACCCAAGCATTACAAAGTACACACAAATACACACACACACAAAACCCACATAAATATACACACAGACACACCACATACACACATTTGTTATTATCATATTAAACAGAGGAAATTATCACAAATAGTAAAAGTATTTTAATATATGAAATCATAATATTGCTCATACTATTCAAACGTTTAGTAGAAATAAAATAGTCACAAGATACTTGGATTGGTATAGATTAATTAAATTGAAAATTAAAAAATAAAAGACATGAGAACTTTGCAAATAAGTTTTAAATAATGAACATTTTGAATTATGTGTCCTTTTTTTTTGACAAAAGATTGATCTTACTGGTGTTTTAACTCAAGATTTAGAATATGATAACCATGTGCTCTATATCTTGCTAGGGATGGCTATATCTCTAATCATTTCACTCTGGTAATTTTATGATAAGGTCTCATATTTTTTCAGTCTCTCCTGAATCACAAACCCTATTTACACTTCCCACCATAGTTAGAAAATGGAAACTACAAACACTATGCCCAGCTCAAACATTTTTTTTTTTAAATTCAAGTACAAATATTTCCAAAAACAGAACATGTAATGAAGCCTTTTTTAATAAAGTATGTGCTTCTTGAAAATACAGTATTTGTTACCTGGACAAATATGTTTAGAATTATAATAAAATAAATTTATTTAAATTCACCAATCATAAAATTTAAGAAAATAATTTTTAAATATTCACATGTTAACTATTTTGAAAGCAAAAATATATGTATATCAATTTTATAATAAGAAATGCATGAACAAAGTAAGAAAATTACACATTGGTCAATAGCGACAGGAAAAATATCAGTATTTTTTTTTAGTGTGCAAAAAATCAATGGAAGAGATAACAATGTTCCTTCCATAATAAATGTACTCATTTCCTTACTTATGTAACTATTCCTTCTGTACATTACCTTTACAATAAAATTAAATTGAAATTAAAAATAAACTAAATAATATACCAATAAAGAATTCGTAGAGAGTTAGGAAGGTGGCTCAGTGGCAGAGCTCTTGCTTTGCATGCTTGAGGCGCTGGGTTCACTTCCTCAGCATCACATAAACAGAAAAAAAAAGCCAGAAGTGGCGCTGTGGCTCAAGTGGTCGAGTGTTAGCCTTGAACTACCCTTGAGGAACAGCGCCCAGGCCCGGAGTTCAGGTTCCACGACTGGACCCCCCCCAAAAAAATACAAAAAAAAACAGAATTACTAGAAGCCATTGGTTAAAAACTTTTTAGAAAATTGCCCTATGTCCCCAAGTAATATAATACGATGACACTATTTAAATACTTCAACTTCAGCAGAGAAGCCAAAAGTTTAAAAACTGGTACAAAGTAAAGTAATAAATCAGAATATATTACTATTAATAATAATCATAAGATGAATTTATAGTGGTAGTCAAATAGGTAAGAAATGAGGCAATTTGCCATTCGTTTGCACTTAATAAGTGAGAAAGAATTTTCTAAGTCTTTTAAAATATATAATATGTTTAATGAAGAAACTATTCTGTCACATGTAATAATCAGATGAAGGTGATATTAGAACGAAGAGCAGATAGTACTAAGTTTTGGATGTTAATGTATATACTTATTTTTGTTGTGAGAAATTGTGTTCAACTTGGTGTATTGTTTTTGTTAGACTGGTGTCATATCAGTGGTTAATTTTAGGATAGGGGTTCCCTTTCCACAAGAACATGCACCTGATCTGTCTTTTTAGCCTTCCGATTATCAATGGCATAACAGTTGCACACCAACTTGTCTAAATTCCTACCTTGGCTGGCCCGGATTCTGCAGTCCTTCCAATCTTAACCTGTAGATAGTGCAGGATGGTGGAAATAATCAAATGCACCCAGCTATAGATTGAGAAGGAAGTCCACTAAACTTTTGGCCTGAGTTCTGTTCTCAAGCCTCCCCAATAGTTAAGAGTTCAGATGGGAGCCCCTGGTGCCAAGCAGTAAGAGTATTTTTTAAAGCAACTAGACATATATATGACTTAGCCATGTGAACACTTCAGGACAAGAATAAAAGAGCAGTGAAGCATAGTGGACAGGCCCAATTTTAACTAGCTACTTAGAAGCTGAAGAAGCTTAGCTAGCTGTTCAGGAGTCTGAGATCTGAAGACCACTGTTCCAAGCCAGTCCAATCATGAAAATACATGCGATTATCTCCAAAAAAACAGAAGTGAAACAATGGCTCAAGTGGTAAACCACTATCCTTGGTCACAGAAGCTTAGGGAGAGTGTCCAGGCACTATCAAGCCTCAGGAATGATGAATGAATGAATGAGCATTTGCACATGCGAGTGCGTTTATATGCGTGCATGTGTACACACACATTCTCTCTCTCTCACACACACACATACACAGAAATGAGTACTTCCATGCGAAGTTCTTTTTTCTTTACCTTGCTGTAATCTATTTCCCTGTATTAGTTTACAAATTAACAAAATCAGCTAAGCACCTATTTACATACAACTCATGTTTCTCTAAAGTCAACTCTCATTTTGGAAACATGCTGGTCCCAAACTATTTTTCCCCATATTTCTGTAGCATTCCTACTGATTATACACAAATTGTGCTGATATGATGTCTAAAAGTTATTATTCTTCTACAGGATCCACGGGTCCTAGGATCCCAGGTCCCATTTATCTGCATCATCAGAAAACTAGGGCAAGAGTTCTCACCTAGGCCCATGCAACATGCCAACAGAAAGTAATTGAAGACCCATCTCAATTTCTCATTTCTTATATTTCAGGGCCCCAATTCCTTGTAATGCAGGAATTAGCAGTAAGCAATTGTGAAATTCCAGGCAACTTAAAATACAGAATGAGATCCAAAATGTTAAAGTACAGTAATGCAAACTTTCAATTTTCAGATGACCATCCCATATGAGTGAACATGACCAAAAATGTCACAAGATTTGTTATTTGTAATACCCCTCTCCTAATGATTAATGAATGATTCAGTCCAGCATCAGCAGGCCAAAACATAGTTCCTAGAATGATAGATCCATAATTGGTCTACCAATGCTAGGAATCCTTGACATAGAGGTCAAATATAATTCAGAAAAAACATTAATTGTGAAGATCCTTAGTACTTCAAAACACTGGTACTTCAATAAAACTTGGTTCTGTAGTATAAAAATGTTGTCATTCTCAAACAAATGATAACCTACATTTAATCTCCTGAAAGTATATTCCTTTTCAAATAAACTTTTTAAAATCACATTTGAAAAAATAACACTTTACAATTAGATGATATTTAATGACGTTACTAGATTTTCAAGTGTAGGGAGCAAGTTACAATAGACTTGATTTATTTACCCAGCACTGATGCCAAACAGGTTCAACAATTCATTAAAGTGTAGAAATAGTTCCCCCCACCATTTGTGTTTTTCAGTAGGTGCCTTCGAAAATTTGTTAAATAGATCAGCCTCCCATATTTCAAACCAAAACATTAGCTAATAAAGTAAATTTCATCACATAATAAGTACATTTTAAAAAGTCATGAATAGTTGCCTTATCATATGGTGTTTTATTTTTTTCCTATCGTTCTAACATACTAAGAAATATGACTTTAATTCTTGAATATGGGTACTCATCAGATATTTGACAAACATAAAATCTGTCTTCTTTCTCTATCATATTCCTCTACAGTAGTAAATTTTAGTTTTCTTCTTTTTCTAAAACTTATAGGTAGTAGAAAATATTATCCCATGTAAAATAAAATAATCACAAACCATTGTACAAAGACATTTATAAAACTGGTAGTTAGGAATCCATTCTAAGCCTTTTTTAAACTTTCTTGTTGACTACAGATTAATCTTCCAAATGGAGGTGAATAAAATCATGTCTAGGTGCTTCATGTCTGCAATCTTGCAAAATGTTAATTCAGATGAATGAATTATGGAAATATAAGCTGACATCAGTTCAAGTATATGCAGGATATAAACTACATGGAATGTATATAAAACTTTCAAAGTAGTAGCAGACAGTTTAACAGAATCACTATCAGGAAGTTGAAACCAGAGAGAAATAATAGTAAAGACATAAAATGAATGAAAATGGAACAAGGAGCAAGCACAGCTATAATACTCAATGTACACATGTGAGAAAGGACGTGGTAAATCAGAAATTAATCTTGTTGAGGGGTTGGTTGAGAATGATAGAAGGAGTGACTCTGATCCCGGAACATTGGACAATTAAATGGACATATTTAATTGTAACACACTTGCACAACCTTTTTAAATTCAGTGAAAAAACACAACTAAAAAACAAAAACACACAAAAAGCACAACGAAACAGCGATCTCTATAGAGTATGATTATGACCTCTCAAAATTTTAAATAGTTAATGAAGGACAATCTTGGGAAAAGCATACAAAGTTGTTTTAAGTGGGCAGTTTGGGGTAGAGGAGAATTTTTAATAGATTTAAATAGATTGTCTAAGGTTATAAATCACCTACATCTGCTGCAAATATTTTCTTCTGGGAATTCTCTTGGTCTGAACTGGATACTCCAGTCCTCAGCCACCCTTGATAGCTTGTGAAGATAGAATGGAAGAAACAAGATCAAGAACCCATTACTCCACTGGAAAGAAAACAGTCCTTTGTGTTTTCTCTCATTTCTCTTGACTACTTTTATTCATAATTTTAAGTTAAGTGATTTTGAATTATATTTTTCCTTCTTTGTTCAAAGTAATTTACTAAATATTATTTACCATTTTTTTCTGTTTTAAAATTTGTTATTGCGAACATACTGTACAGAGGGGTTACAATTACATGGGCAAGATAATGAGTAAATTTCTTATCAAGCATTGCAGCCTCCTCCTTTGTTTACCCTTCACGTCCCTTCCCAGCCTCCCCCCATCCCCCCACCCCATCCTTGCCCCCCACAGGAGCTGTAGAGTTCGTTTTCGACATGACAACTTGTACTTCACATTGTTGCAACGGGTCCACCTGTATCCTTAAACAACTTATTTTTCCCCTTCTCCTCCAGAAATTATACCGACATCAAATATAGTGAAAGCAGGGGTTATACTGTGAGGGAAGGACATACAAAGCAACAAAGAGATAATCTTATAAATGAGTTAAAAAAATGAATGAAAGAAAAAAAACATTTAAACATATCTAAGGGTTTATTTTCCTAACATCACATTATCTGACCTTTTCTGCTTGACTCATACATGCACTAGATATTGCAAATAAGGGAAACCATGGGACCTATGTTTCTTTGGGCTTGGCTTACTTCAATTAATGTAATTTTTTCCAAGCCTTTCCATTTCCTAACAATTGGGGCAAGGTCATTTTTTCTGATGGAGGCATAGAATTCCATTGTGTATATATACCACATTTTCTTGATCCATTAATCTACTGAGGGGCATCTGGGTTGGTTCCATATCTTAGCTATGGTAGATAATGCTGCAATAAACATAGTTGTGCTGGTAGCTTTAGTGTGATCTTGTTTGTAAACATTTGGGTAAATGCCCAAAAGTGGGATTGCTGGGTCATAGGGGAGCTCTATGTGTAGTCTTTTGAGGAACCTCCATACTGCTTTCCAAAGTTGTTGAACAAGTTTACACTCCCCCCAACAATGAAGTGAGTTTCTCTTCTGTCCACATCCCTTCCAGCATCTGTTGTTTTTAGAGTTCTTAATTTTTGACATTCTAACTGGTGTGAGGTGATATCTCAATGTTGTTTTGATTTGCATTTCTTTTATGGCTAGGGAGGTTGAGCATTTCTTCATGTGTCTATTGGCCATCCTTCTTTCTTCTTCAGAGAAGTTTCTCTTTAAGTCATTAGCCCACTTATTTATTGGGCAGTTGTTTCCTTGAGGATTTGCTGTTGGGGGATTTAATTTTTTGAGTTCCAAGTATATTTTAGATATGAGACCCTTGTCTGTTGAATGGCTAGTGAAGATCTTCTCCCAATCCGTGGGCTTTCTATTTATCTTGCTAGCTATGTCCTTTGCCATGCAGAAGCTTTGCAACTTCATGCAGTCCCATTTGTCCAATCTGTCTTTGATTTGTTGTGTTTCTAAGTCTCTATTAAGAAAATTTTGGCCTGCGCCAAGGAGAGCTAGGGTTTTTCCTATTCCATCCTATAATGTTTTCAGAGTGTCTCCTTTGACTCTGAGGTCTTTGATCCATTTGGAGTTGATTCTGGTGCAGGGTGATATACAAGGATCTAGCTTTAGTTTTCTACATGTAGTTAACCAATTTTGCCAGCACCATTTACTGAAGAGGCTGTCTTTCTTCCATTCTATTTTTTTTAGCTCCCTTATCAAAGATTACATGGCTATAGTACTGTAGGTTCATTTCTGAGTTTTCAATTCTATTCCAATGGTCCGGAGGTCTGTTCTTGTGCCAGTACCAAGCTGTTTTGATTACTATTATTTGCCATTTTTTTCTACCATGCTGGTTACTTGTCCAACTGAGCCCATTAAACTTCCCCCTTTCAGTTGGTAGGCATGGAAACCCAGCATCAATGTTAATGAGGACAATCTCTAATGTAAAACTTTGTCTCCAAAATACCAGTCCAGGAAGCTGTGATCACAAATATATAGCTATCTTTTTTTCTTTTACCTTGAAATTCTTCTTGTGTCTAAAGTGACCTCAAAAATAAGTACTCTACCACTTTTTGTCACAATCATTTCTAACCTCAAAGATATATTTTTCTAACAAGATGCTTAGAGGAAACAGAAGAATACTCCACTTTTATCTTCTCTCTTAAGACTCTCCTTAGATACCATATCAGGATCAGTGAAGTTATTCTTTCCAAAACTATTTCAATAGATTATCTTTCTCTTTGTCTTGCATTTGCTCCGCAAGATGTATGGAAAAGGACATAGTTAAATCATCCATACCTTGGATGGCAGTGTCTGTTACAAAAGGACAATGCTCCTATGTCCTATTTCTCTGTCCTCCTCTTAGCTCTTGCGTGATTTCCAACTAATCACAGATCCTTGGCTTCAAGTCTAGTGAAGGTGAAGGACTATAAGGCTTTCTCCACTGCTACATCTTCATGGTTTCTCTTTTAAAACTCTTTTATTTGGATGTGGAATTTATGTTCACGTCTTCATTCAATCAGTTCTAAATTGTAGTGAGATAAATAGGCTTTGTAAAATCACTTTAGGTAGCAAAAATATTATGGCAATGTATATCAAAAACTTTGGCCTCCCTCCACTGCTAAAGCCAATATGCTTAGCTTGGACTTCTAAGAACGCGTTTTCTTGCCTTTTCAATTTGCTCAATTCTTTTCTGATCTCAAAATTTTTGGCTTATGTAATAAGAGAAATCTTCACTATCTCATGTTTATAAGGATATTATATTGTGTGAGCTACTAAGAAATGTGAAATCATTGGTTTCAAGTATCCAATCAGATTTTTTTCTGTGTTTCAGTGCTTCACGTGCAAAGACCTTGTAGAAAGTATTACAAACAGAAAAGTGTAAACCCAATATCTTCTTTCATTGTTGAGGGCACTTTAGTATTTGGACCCAAATTATCTTTTTCAGAGAATTACTGTTTGGTAATTAAAGTCAATTCACAAATTTTGATGTCTCTTTTTTAAAGAACTTTTAATTTAAATTCCACTACAACCTTGTTTCACACAGTAAGAGTAGATTTCCTGGGTAAGGACAATTCTCAAGGGAACCTACAGGATTTATAGCAAGGTGTCGGAGGTTTCTTTGCTTAGTGTAAAAATGAGACATCTTCACCCACATTGCTCCCTTTCAGGTAAGACTTCATGGATTACTTTGCATGAAAGCCTATTTTCCCAAGCAATTTTAAATTTTCATAATAAGCTAAGTTGTTAAAAAGTTTGAACAAATTAAAATTTACCTGTCATAATTTTAAAACACTTTTGAAATTCATTTATTAGAACCGCGAATTCACCACCTAACTCCACCTTTACCATCAAAAAAAGTTAACATGTTGTTTTCATGATATAGTGTCCATGAAACTAACTCCACCTTTACCATCAAAAAAAGTTAACATGTTGTTTTCATGATATAGTGTCCATGAAATTATTATTTTCCAGTGGCTTTGTTATGCATATATATAACCTTATAAGCTGATTCTGAGCAAAATGAACTCCAAGATATGGAAACAGAGAGTATTATTTGAGGTTGTTGTTTTTAATGTACTATGTGATTTCTATTTTCTTTTGGGTTTTTCCCCTATGCTTTATTTCCTGATGTATTTGATTTTGGTGCCTGTGTATTGTGTATATATTTACCTTAATTAGGAAAGGGAAGAGGAACAACAAAATGGTGAGACAAAGGACGAAGGCAAACCAATGCAATAGCAATACTCACAAGACAATATGTTGGAAATGCACATCACAACTTGTGAGGAGTATTGGGGTGAAGGAAAACTGTGGAGCAAATGAGTGAGGGGGTAACAAGTTTGAAAAGTTATGTATTCACTACCTTTAAATTACTGTAACAGCACTGTACATCACTTTGACAATAAAATTAAATTTAAAAAATAAGCTGCATGAAATAAAATTTCACTGTATTGGTATAGTAATTATTATTCTCTATGTAGTAACTTCTTAAAAACCAATACTGTTTATCGTCTAATTTGAATTATTTACCCCTTTTTAATCAGAGGACCATCAACTTGAATGCTATCTGACTAGACAATATTTTCACAATATACTTACCAATATTTTGAAAAAGAATAAACATAGTATTTTCTCATACTAAAAGTGAAAACAGTTTAATTCTATGGAAACCTATAACATTTAAAAGTAAATAAGTTGTTAAGAAGACAGAATATATGTGTTCTTCAACATTCCAATGACTAGTAACTACTCATTTACAAATTCGGGAGATTCTATACCTGAGAGAATCAAAACAGTACCGGCTTGCATGTTATGTAATTCTGCAGTAGATACAGTTTCCAATGGGGTTTTACAGATTGAGAAGTCAACAGAAAAATAGCCACATTCTTATAGAGGATAAGATTATGAAGCATCTGTAATAATTAATTCTTCAAGATTAAGCAATTGTTTATCACAGTAAGCTATTATTTTTATGACCATCAATACCAATATTTATGATATAGAGTCATCCTAGACCAACAGTTTCCAACTTTTAGGATGCACCTCAATCTTCCCTTAAATCACATCATGAATAGCTTATCTCTATTGTGAAAAAATATAACTCTGCAAATGGAATGCCATACATGTTCTGGAAAGAACACCACAATAAACTTGGTTGCATCATTTTCCCCCCACTGGTATTCTTGAGATCAGAACACTTGTAAATATGACTTATATTTATACTTTTTAAACTAACATATAAATTCTAGATGCTAAGATCGGAAGATTACAGTTCAAAGCCCACCCAGGCAGAAAAGATTCCCTACATTGTTATCTCCAATAAACTTCTCAGCAAAAGCCAGATGCAAGTGGCACTGTGGTTGAAGCGGAAGGGCACGAGCCTTGAGTATAAACAGCCTCAGAGACAGTACCCAGGCCTAGAGTTCAAGACCTAGGACAAACCAATAAAACAAAAACGAAAATAAAAACAAACCTAACATTTTTCTCAGTGTATACAGTAGCAAATAATTAAGGAAATTCCTTTCTGTGTTACATTCAGGTAGAAGAAAGATGTCACACGATTATTCTCTTCATACCATGTTATATCAAAGACTCCAAATACTGTTCTTATTCTAAATTTATAAATTAATATCATCAATTTGTTGGCAACTCTGTCTACAGCATTCACATTATCATTTTATACATGAACTGTTGGAATTATCTATTAACTAATTTCTAATTATAGCTCTCTTGAAAGAATATTCTAGGCAAATAGGATGCAAAATCATTTGTGAATTTGTCAATTAAACCCTCTACTTAAAAAGAATTTTGTAGAATCCTATACAATATAAAATTAAAAACAAAACCAAAATATTTATTTTAAATCTCAATTCTAATTTAGCAAGGTCTTCCAAATCCTACATTAGACGAACTTTGCTATTTTTCCAGGCTTAAGCTTTCGTAATCCTTCATCATTTCTTTGGGATACAACAGAATGATGATTACTTACTTTTTCAAATTTTGGATGGGAATCATGAGTCATTTTGCATCTAGGAATGATCTGTAATGAAGAGAGAATTTAAAACACAAGTGAGGATTAAGTATGAGTTGCATTTCAACAGGAAATTTGACTTCTCAAAACATAGTAACAAAATTAGCCCAAACGTCCAACTATGCATTCCTTTCTGCTTTGTTTTGTTTTTATTAAGACAAAATTATACTACCTGGTCCAGGGAAGGTTTCACTATGTAATTCCATTCTCTAATCTCCTGTTTTAATCTTAGTGCTAGAATTCTAGGCTTGTATCACATTGCCCTGCCATAGTTTCTTGGTTTATTTAATCTAGATACAGACTACTAATTCTGAATTTCTCCCATGATATTATACACCAGAGTGACTGCTCAGACTGTTCATGTACTATTTTCAAAGATGTTCTAACTTTGGCACAGGATATGGACATTTTTAGATGCACCTGCGGGATCTCTGATTCATTCCTCCATGGATCCGATCCCTTTAATAATGATTATTAACTCTCTTACTATCTCTGTTCCATACCAATGTAATATTCTCAAACTTATTTGAAGGAAGTTCATTTGAGGACTTTCTAATATTAAAAATTATCACTTGATTCTAGTCTTATTCAGGAAATATATTTATTGTTTTCTAACTTTTCTACACATTCTGAGAGTTGTTTCATTTATGTATTTGTGTGTGCACATATAAGTGCCTCTGTGTGTATGTGTATGTTTGTATGTATGTATGCAAAAGCTTCAAGCTCTTATTCAGCAGTCTTGCTCATGACTGGTATTCCATCACCTGAGCCATTCTTCCAATCCAGCTTTTGACTGCTAAATTTTATATACTGTTGCAAAGAGTGTTCTGCCCAGGCTGGATGCAAACTGAACTTCCCAGACTCCTTTACATTCTTAGGTTTTATTTCTCCAGGAGTATCAACTTTTAAACTGCAAACATTTTTTGAGGGTAATGTATAAGCTGTAACCCAGATTTTTAACTCAACAAATCTTTTTCTTTTGTTTTAGTGGGAGGTCCGGTCCTGGGGCCTGAACTCTGGACCTGGGCTCTGTCCCTCTGCTCTTCAGCTCAAGGCTAGCACCCTACCACACAGCGCCAATTTCGGCCTTTTTCATTTTTGCTTAACTGCTGCTGAGGAATCGAACCCAGGGCCTCATGCATGCAAGGCAAGCACTCTACCACTGAGCCCCCTTCCCAGCCCCTAACTGAAGAATTCTTATAAAGATATATGAAAACACACATTACATATCCTGAGTGTACACTGTTAGGAATGTGATCGTAAGCTGGATCATGGTGAGATATGAGTATTGAGGTTCAAAGCCAGCCCAGGTAGGAAAGTCCCAGAGACTCTTTCCTCTAATTAACTAAAAGAAAACTGGAAATAGCACTGTGGATCAAGTGGTAGAGCATTAACCTTGAGTTGATTAGCAGAGAGACAGCTCGTAGGCACAGAGATCAAGTGCCAAGACCACCGCCAACAAATATATGTGTGTGTGTGTGTGTGTGTGTCTGTGTGTGTGTGTTTGTGTGTGTGTGTGTGTGTGTGTGTGTGTAAAGAAAAAAAGAAATGTGATTATAGCCACCAGTTCATTGCTAGCGTAATCGCTGATCTCACAAGATGGACATTTTTTCCAGTTAAATACATGCTCTTATATCTGACTTGCATTGGAAAGAGAATTATTCTTCCATTCTACCTTCTACAAAGTTGCATGATTAGCAAGCATGATTTAGAATGGGAGTGGCCTCATACTTCATGTTCCAGGCAGGAGTCTTGCTTTCTGCATATCACTCCCAAAATTCTACATACTGGACTTGGTTTTATTGTTTCAATGTTGTCTTATTTGTAGTCTTCAATATTGTATTGAACCTTTATACTTAAATACAGAACTTCTCTTTCTCCTATTATTACTATTGTTTCCTTTACTGTTAGCTCATGTTCACTTGGGAAATAATGAACAGCACCTACACTCACAAAAAGAATGTTCTGAAAACCTTCTTCCCATTTAAAATTTGCCTTAATTTACAGAGAAGTTACAAAATTTGAACTCAACGTACTCATGTATAATGTATTTATAAGCAATATATATTTTCTCTTTACTAAATTGTCTCTGAAACACGTGTTACCTCAGGTCCATAGGTGTTCTGGTATTATTTCAGTGAAGCCAGAAAACCTTCATTATACCTCAAGCAGTGCCATCGATTGTTACTGGAAGTAACTGTTACTGGATGTGGAAACTGACCCCAGTAGAGGAATGGAATATAGAGGAATAACAAAGTTCAAGTAACCTTGTGCTTTCCTTTTTACTGTACAAGAAAAGTATCCCAAGGCTTGAAGGAAACTCTTTCCCTGGCTTTTTCGAGTGTGTTCTTTACTCATATAAAATTTTTCTGTAAACTTCTAGTTCAGAGTGTTACAAAAAGAAATAATGTGCCATTTGAAGGCCAGCATAGAACAAAAGGAAATAACGTTGTTTTAAAAGTGTTCTCCTGCAAAGGAACAAAGACATGGAGGTTTTAAAGGGTCTTGTGGATGGATATTTCACCCGATTCTGTTGATGCAGGCGTCAGTTATCAATTACTTTGGACTGGTCTTGAGTTCTCCAGAGCAGTAAGGATTCCAAAAAAGCAGGATCCAGTGAATATGATCAGCAAAAGGAGCCTCTTCTCTGACCCGTACTCCTTTAAGGAAGGTCCCAAAGACATATCTGGGATTTTTGTTTGTTTGTTTATTTAATTTGTGCTGGTTCTGGGGCTTGAACCCTGAGGCTCGATCCTGTCCCTGAACAGTTGTCTTTCCTGCCCACCTGCCCCCAAAGTAGTATTCTACTGCTTGAGCCAAAACTCCACTTCTGGTTTTTGGTTTTTAATTTGAGATAAGAATTTTACAGACCCTCCTGCCTGGTTTGGCTTTGAATTAATATAGTAAGAAAACTAAGTGACATCAATTTTATAGACTTCTCTTTTGAAACAAGAAATATTAGATGAAGTTTATTGTAAAGCTAATATTTGACAATTTTTAAAGGAAGAGAATATGTGTAGCAAATAAGCCATAACAAATAACTCAGCAAAAGTAGGTGCACTGAATCATTTTGAAATTCATTTTTTCTTTTTTTTAAATTTATGAAAGCTCAGATTTATTTAATAGAAACATTTGATGAGAGACAATGTGTTGTTACATTCTTTACATATTTAGAAAAGTAGTTGCATTGTGACTTAACTATGTTCGGCTGAGTTGAATTTATTCACGGTGCAAAACTTGTAAAAATAGAAATCATTTTTGAATTTCAAACAGTCTTTCTTTTCTTCACCTTCAGATTCATGTCTCTGTTCTTCCTCTATATGAAATTATTTTTTCTACTTGAGAAGATTATTGATCTTGTCTTCCTTTTGGGGAAACTTAAGGTAATATTTGCACTTTTTGTTGGTTGTGGGGCTTGAAGTCTGATCCTGAGGTCACTCCCTCAGCTCTTCAGCTCAAGTTGAGCACTCTACAGCTTAAGCTACAGCACCACTTCTGGGTTTATGGTGGTTAATTGAAGATAAGCGTCTCATGGTCATTCCTGACCAGGCTGGCTTTGAACCACAATCCTCTGGTCTCCTGAATACCTAAGATTACAGGCGTGAACCACCAGCACCCAGCTAACATTTGCGTTTATGTGCACTGAATGACACTATGTAGACAAATAATGGAAATTGCAGCTTTTCAGAAAATTTGCGGTAACAATAAATATGTCCTCCTTTTCCATGTTGTTTCATTAATGACTCATGAGATATGGGACCCTTAGATTAGCATTCTCTGCCTTCTGTGCAGGTGTATTTACTATATGGAAATGTTCATAGAGAAATATAGAAAGACTGAGATTTTTATAAAGCAAAGAAGATAAGGTAAGATAAAACAGCACAGAAGGAGATACATTTATTACACAGAGATTAAGAAGTAGCCTAAGAGATTTAGAATGATAAAGGTAATGAGGAATAAGACTAGTTGATAACTATTTTTTCAATAACCAAAAATGGTTCTCTAAAACAGTTTCTGCTTTACCTTAGTTAATATCATTTATTCATTAACTCTGGAGTTATTCCTTCACTTCTGTCACAACTGTTAATTTACCTCTGCCGTTTTGGTTCCATGACTAACCAAAAAGATTTCCAAATCTCACTTAGACTATTAGCAGTGACCATTCAAAAACCTGGAACCTTTGAATTTCCAGAACTAAACTTCACCTGACATCTAAGCACATTCAAGCCATTAATTGCTGTGACCTAATGAACAAAACTATTTTTTTCAACACAATATCCTAATATAAGTAAAGTACATGAATTGGGGACCATTGTCAGGTGTCAGTATGGCAGGAGCAATTATATATTCCAAGTATGGGCTCTTTATTTTGCATTTACTAGCTAAATGTTTTTTGGTTTTGTTTTGGATTGCGTTTTTTCTTTTCTTTTTTTTTTTTTTTTTTTTTTTGCTTTTTCGCTCAAGTCTATCACTGTACCACTTGAGGCACAGCACCACTTCCAGTGTTTTTCTATTTATGTGGTACTGAGGAAATGAACTCAGGGTTTCATGCGTGCTAGGCAATCACCATATCATGAGGCCACATTCTCAGATCCCTAAATGACTTTCTTAATTTGACATTACATTTTCATTCAGTAAATATGTACCATAATATTGGCCAGGTGCTAGAAAATAATGTAGAAAAGAATACTATATAATAAATCCAGTAAGGCTAGATCTACAATGAATAACCCTCACAGCCTTGCAAGGACACAGAGGGCTTATCTCATGGAGATGTATCAACACGCTGAATGAGACAGCTCCTGACCCACAGCCCACCTCCAGAATGAGTGGGTCATCTTGGGTTCCAGCCACCTGGGGACGTTGGGCCACCTCCTACAGCAGCCATTCTACCAGTTCCTGAGATCAAGTGTGTGTGTTTGTGTGTGTGTGTGTGTGTGAGAGAGAGAGAGAGAGAGAGAATCAGAATTAAACTTAAATCGGGTGCCAGTGGCATAAAACTAACCTAACTACACAGGAGGCTGAAATATGAGGATCATGGTTCATAGACAGCCCAGGCAGGAACGTCTGTGAGAATCTTAACTCCAAAGAACCACCAGAAAACTGGAAGGGGCACTGTGGGTACAAGTGATAGAGTGCTAGCCTTGAGCTGAGGAGCTCGGGAACAGTGCCCAATTCTAGAGTTTAAGACCCACGACTGAAAAGAAGTGGACTTGCCACCACAAGAAGTGGACTGAATAGCACCCATTGTCCTAGGTAGCATGGTAGAGAAGTCAGGCTGAGCTTCAGGCCCCACCTGAGCCCTTCCTGGTATCTTCCAGTCATATGCTCACAGAATTGCCAAACCTTATCTGAATGCCGCTCCCTCTCTGCCTAGCCATTCTCCAGAGATCTCTCTGTATAAATCCCTTGTTTCCTCACAACTGTCTTGTGAGGAGACTGACGTCCAATGGTTGAGGCCCTACCAAGAGGTTCACGTGTGGTCAAGAATCCACTGCTGTGGACTGAGTTTGTGATAATCCATCTAAACCAATGACTGAGCATGGTGCCACATGTTTACCATCCCAACTGGAGAGGACCAGGCCTGGTGGAGCATATCTTTCACAGGAGAACTGTGATTCAGCCCAGCCTGAGCATATATTTTGTTTCTATCTCAGAAATGCTCAAGACAGAAAGGTGACTCATCAGAGGCTTGGAGAGGAGAAAAGCAGGGGGGTTCATCTTGCCCTCAGAGGAGTGCTTGACCCAGGGTAGGTTGGTGTTGGGGCGGCCACTCACCTGTGCTGCTGGGAGAAGCTGTTGGCAGCTGCTCCAATTGGGGCAGCAGGGATGGTGGTAGCATTGCAGTCACTTGGGCCCAGAGCAGAAGACTAGGGGCAGGGACCAGGTCGGGGATTTAGGCCTGCTGGCAGCACGCCATTGCCTGAGGTTTGAAACCTGGCACCACGTGAAGGGAGGGAAGGGGCCAGGTGGGGGTGCAAACATCAATTTCCTACTATACTCCAAAGTCACCTCGAGTCTCTTCCTCAACACTCAACACCACTACCTTCCTCAACTGCTGGTAGTGGTGTAAACTAACAGAGGGAATCCCAGTGCTACCTGGCAGCATGGAATGTGGGCGTGGCCACCAGTCTTGTATCCCATTGGTCAGAAAGAAGCATGAAAGAATGGGGGTGTGGCCAGAATCCTGTGAAGCAAGCAGCATGGGCATAGTCAAGATGACAATGGTTCTCCCAGCCCTTTTCCCAGGGAATGCTGTCCAGTTCAGTTGGGGACAAGAGGGTGACCTGCTTTAGCTGTATGACTACACAGATTGTTGTGTATTTCTGTTTGTTGCCAGTCCCAGACCTTGAACTCAGTATCTGGGCACAGTCCATGACCTGCTGTTGCTCAAGGCTGGTCCTCTACACAAGGCTTCTGGCTTTGTTGGCACTGAAGTTGGACAGGGGTCTCAAGGATTTTCCTGCTTAAGGTGACGTTGACCATGATCCTCCTATCACAGCCTTGTAAGTATCAAGGGGGACTGCTGAGAGCCACTGGTGCCTGCCTAATCACTGGTCATGTTGATGTTCTTGGACAGACTGGTGAGTTCCCTATCCTTAGGTTGAGGTGGTGGGAGCTGGAGTCCACAATTCGAATCCTGGTCTTGCCACCTCCAAATGGTAGGAGATCCTAAGAAACTTGTTCCTATCCATATGATTACCAATGGAATGTGATTTAAGTCATGATTGAATGAACAATTCTTGAATGATTCTAGGATAAAATTATACACAATTATATTACATGACACTGATTGATTTTAGTTAATATTTTATTAAGCTTTTAAACAATCACATTCATCAAATGGAGGCATAATGAAATACCTAAGAATTAGGTCTCACATACTATAAAGGTGACGTTTTTTCTACCAGGACTGGGATTGGAATGGAACTCATAGTCTGGGTAACTCTGTTGCACTGTGTAGAAAGGGGAAGTTTGCCTTCTTGAAGTGAAGAAATTCAAGTCTGTTCCTTAGGCCTGAAATCGATCTCCAGTACTAGAAAACACCCTATTCATGTACAATTTACATATGTGTTTTATATTTATATACATATGTTGACTCCATATTGCATTCAGTGTAGTTATATTATTTTTTGTTTTATTCATGTTTTGACCATTTATTTTATTGACTATTATACAGCACATAGAACATTGACTACAGAGGCTATAGGTCTACATTTGTATTCCACTTCATACCTGACACCCAGAAGATTCACAGTAAAGGAAATCATGTGTCACTATCAGCTTCTAACTCCACGATTCATTGTTTGGGAGCGCTGGCATCTGAACTCATGGCCTACAAGGCCAAATTCATTAATGGGTGAGTGTAAAATGCCATCCTGGGGCAAATTGAGCAGACAGGTTGTTCCCAGGACCTGAGAACCAGCCTCAGGGGTTCACCAAATAAGAACAGATTGACATGCAGATGGCAGTATGCTAAAAATATATATATCTTTATAGAGTGCCAGAGATGTGTATACATTATTCAGTTATATAGACTATATTCCTACCAATTCCTGAGTATTCATTATGCGTCCATGTAATTAATGTTATTGTTTTGATCCTTAAAATATTAATGAAAGCACTCAATGTCCTGAAATTATTGTGTTCCTGTAAGTATTAATATTCTTTTAATTATTCATAAATATTAAATAAAATCAACCAGCTTTCTGAAATGATGCTTTTTAATTTTATAGTATCATCATTCTTGATCAACTCATTCAACTGTGACATTGACAAAATTCCAGTGTTATTCCTTTGGATGGGAACCAGTTTCTTAGTACCTCCTGCCATTGATTGGTGTCAGGATAGGGATTTTAAATGAGGGCCTATGTTGCCCCATGGGCCTATGGCTTCCCTGATAATCTGCCAGCCTTCAGCAAAGCAAGGTGAAGTACCCATTGCAACAGTGACCTTCAGAAGGGTCACTGTGCAAAGGAAGAAAACATAAAAGGACACATTTTTTCTGTGCATTGTTTTCCTTGCAACACGTGGCAGTCTAGGATCCCAGAAGCACATGTGTGTCCCGTGGCTGCACTCCATCCTAGGGTGATAGAAGCTGAGGCAGAGTTGCCATAACCTGAGTTCAAGCCCCATGCTGAGAAAAAAATTAGCTCCGGGCTTGCAATTCGCACAGTTTATTCTTACAGGCTTTGGATTTCAACTCAGGATCTGGGTAAATCTGCAGCAATGTGGATAAAGGGGAAGATTACCTTACATGAAGATAAAAAAGTCAGGGCTGTTCACTAGTCCTGAATTCAAGACCCAGTCCTCGAAAACATACTATTTACATATATTGTAAAGATAGGATTTATACTTACCTATAGATTTTCAGTCCATACAGGTTTGGTATGGTCGTTCCTTGTATCCTTTGTTTTATTCAGTTATTTATCATTGATTTTACTATGATGAAACCCATTCTGTTTATTACATTGATGACAACCTATAACAAAACATCTAGATTGTAGAAATGTTCTCCATCATGCCTGACCCCCAGAATTCACAGAGAAAAGGAAAAAATGTTTCACACATTCCTTCTTACTTACTCCACGATCCACTTGTTGGTAGTGCTGGGATCTGAACTCAAGGCAGAGCAAAACCAATTGGCCAATCAGTCAAGGTGATCATATGAACCTGTGAGCAACTAAGTAGTGTGGCCATTCCCAGAATCTGACATTAATCCCCAGGATGGTCCACTATAGTCATAAATTCATAATTTAAACATAGGATCTATATTGACACACATGTATGGACAGCATCTTGTGTTCAGTGCAAATATTCTCCTTATTTTGTAACTAATTCATGGAGGTATTGTGTATTTTAATAAGTATGGTGACAGGTATAACTGTGCTGACATGGATGACAACCTGTTCTCTTGGTTACAGGGTTGTCTATGCATTCTCCAGCGTATTTGAGACCCAGGACTTTCATAGGAGAGGATAAAAGGCACAACGACTGGCTTCTGACATCAGGATGAATCTTTTGTCAGTGCTGGAATTTGAGCTCAGGACTGGGTAACTCTGTTGCACTGTGGGGGAAGGGGAAGCTCACCATCTTTGAAGACTAGAATGTCAGGCCTGGTGCAGGACATGATTTGAAGCCCCAACACTGGACAAAATAAGAAGCCCATTGTTTTTAAACATAGGATTTCTATTTACCTACAGATATGGTATACATCTTGCATTCAGTGTAGTTATTTGTTCTATTTTGTGTCGTATTCATGGATGTATTGTGTATTTTATTGCATATGGGGTGAGAGATATAACTGTGCTGACATGGATGACAACCTATTCCCATGGCTAAGAGTTGCCTATATAGCATTCTCCATCCTCAAAGAGACCCAGGACATTCTCAGGACAGGAAAACATGTGCCAACATAGGCTTCTCACATCAGAATGAATCTTTTGGTAGTGCAGGAATTTGAACTCAAATCCTAGCAGGCCCAATTGGTGAATGGGTCATGGTGAGCACACCAGGCTGTGAGCCACTAAGGAACTAGGCCATTCCTAGGAACTGAGATGGAGCCCTGGTGGAGGCCAATATAGTCATAAATTCATAATTAAACAGTGGATACATATTTCCAAACATGGGAGGAAGGCATCTTGCTTTTGGTGTAGTCAATCTCTTTGCTTTGTGTCTTATTCATTGATATATTGTGTATTTCCTTGAGTATAGGGTGACAGATATAGCTGTGGTGAACTGGATGACAACCTGTTTCCATGAGTATAGAGTTGCATATACATTCTCTTTCCTAGCCAAGGCCCAGAACTTGCACAGAACGGGAAAACTGGTGCAACAACTGGCTTCGCACATCAGGGTGAATTTTTGGCAGTGCTGGTATTCGAACTTTGGGCCTAGGAGGCCCAACTGCCAAATGGGTCTACATGATCACACCAGACTGTGAGCCACTAAGGAGGTGGGCTGTTCCAGGAACTGAGAATGAGCCCCAGGGAGGCCAAAATAGTCCTCAATGATCATTTAAACATGGGATGTATATTCACATCCGTGTGTGGACTGCATCGTGCATTTAGTGTAGTTATTCTATTTGTATGCTATTCATGGGTGTATTGTGTATTTTCTTGAGTATATGATGACAGGTATAACTGGGCTGACATGGTTAACAACATATTCCCATGGCCACAGGGTGGCCCAAGCATTCTCCATCATAGCTGAGATCCAGGACTTGCAAAGGAAAGAAAACAGGTGCAATGATTGACTTCTGACATAAAGATGAATCTTTTGGCAGAGCGGGGAATCTGAACTCGAGACCTAGCAGGACCAAGTGGCGAATGGGTCCACACCAGCCTTTGGGATCTGCCATTGAGCCCCCTCCCCTGAATGGAAAGCGGGGAACACAACAGTCATCCATTCATAAGCTGAAGGTAGTAGGCAAATAAGTACACATTTATATAGATTAGGAGAGATGGTAACCTGTGATGGAATCCAATCTGTGTGAACTACCGATTCTTGGATCTTTCCTGATGCCTCCATTTCATGACTGTGATGATTATTATCATGCTTCATCAATTTCTTTACAAATATTCGATACCCCATGAGTCTTGCCTATCATTTCCTACTTGCATCATGCATGAACTACTGATTCAAGGATGAGATTGATCACATTCCATGACTCTTCCCAGGTCCAGAAACGAGTATCTCAGGATCTGCCGCCATTCCCTCCGCATGGGGGGGGGGGTGAATTCAAGCCTCAGGCCTGGAAAAGATATTCCTTATATACTTTTATTTTTGTGGGTCCACTCGTGGGCCTGAACTCTGGGCCCAGGTACTGCCTCTCAGCTCTTCACCTCAAGTCTAGTGCTCTAACTCTTGAGACACAGCGCCACTGCCGGCTTTTTTTTCTGTTTATGTGGTGTTGAGAAATCGAGCCAACGGTCTCATGCATGCAAGGCAAGAGCTCTACCCCTGAGCCACCTTCCCAGCCCTCCTTATATATATTTTAAAGATAGGATTTATACTTCTGTACAGATGTTCAGTACATATTGTGTTTGATGTGGTTATTTATTTTATTTCTTGTGTCATTCATTTATTTAGAATTTATTTTATTGACTCTTATGACACCTATAGAATTTATTACATTTTTTACATCCTATCCCATAACATCTAGATGTTAGATGTGTTATCCATCATGCCTGGCAGTGCCAGGATCTGAACTTAGAGCCTAGCAGGCCCATTCATGATTGGGTGAGTTTGAGCATGGCAGCCTCTAGCCAATGAAGATGTCAGGTGGTTCCCAGGCTCTCAGATCAACCCCAGGTTTGGGCAAAACATCGATACATGTATAGGCAGATGGAGGTATACAAATATATATATATATATATATATATATATATATATATATATATAGGAACATAGTAGGTGTCATTCTATCATAGATAGACAGCTTTGGAACTCTTTACCTATATATATCAACTCTTAGGTATTCATTATACCGCCATTGAAGGAATATTATTCTTTTCATACTTAATAAACTATTAATTAAGCTCAATCAGCATTCTAGGATTACTGTATCCAATTTTAGCATAGACCGATGTATAAATTACTTTTTCAATCAGTATTCCTGTACATAAGAATGAGTCTCTTGTGATCTTCTGCGATTGATGTCAGGACTGCGATTTGAACCCAGGGCCTATGTTGACAGGTTGGCCTATGGCTTCACGGATAGCCCACCAGCCACCAGCAATGGCAGGTCAGGTCCACTTTGCAGCTTTGTCATTCAGACCCAGGATGGTCACTGTCCAAAGAAAAAAATCATAAAACCCCATCTGTGTGTAATTCACCACTTTTTGTGCTTTCCAACTTTTTTTTCTTCCTGAAAGCAATCTGGGCCCCCGATCCCAGGATCGGCTATGGGTCCAGAGACTGCACCCCAGCCAACGGAGATCCAAGCTGAAATAGAATTTCCACGACCTGTGTTCAAGCCCTATGCTTGGCCAAAAAAAACAATATTTATTTTTTTATTATGATAAATAATTTATTAATTATTTAACTAAATGAAAAAAATAAAGCTCCCTGGTTTGGAATTTCTGTCAGTTTTCTTTTCTAGTCTGGGATTTGAACTCAGGGTCTTGGTAAATCTGTAGCAATGTGAGCGAAGAGTTGCCATTACTTGAGTTCAAACCCCATGCCAACCAAAAATGAAAAACTAAGTCACTGACTTTGGCAGGGGGAGATAGTTGTGGAGATGGGAGGGAAGGGATGGTAGCGGAAAAACACAGCAGGATTAAACAATGCTCAATAGGAAATGTACTCATTACCTTGCTCCTGGAACTGTAACCCCTCTGTAGTACATTTTTACAATAAAAAACATACAAAAAAAGAGAAACAATATAGTTCTCAGAGAAACATTTTGCAGGTAAGGGAAGGATGTTTGAATAGCTGTACAAAAATCTACAGTGCTTTTTTTAATGTTCAGTATGGAACTGAATAAACATAACTGCTTCCATTAAAAAATTTAAGTCACTGTCTTGGAACTGGGGCCAGAATTTCTGCCATTGCAAGTTTTTAAGCTCACCATCCAGGTAACTCTTTTGCACCATGGGTGAATGCATAACTTATTGTCCTTGAGGAAAAGAAATTCAGGATAGAGTTCCCAGTGCCTAATGAAGGCCCTGCAATGGAAAAAAATATTTCTATATGTGTATTACATGATATATACTTATATATGTATATTAATTCCATATTATGAATTTTATTATTGATTTTGTATTTTATTTTTCTTTGATTCATTTATTGATTGTTGCATTTAGTATTATTATACACAAAATATTATATTTTGCTCATCTATTATAAAATTATACACAATAATTTAGGACATTGACTAATTTTTCATTAACATTATATTCAGTATTGAAGCATGCTACATAATTAAATTGAAAGACATATCCTTCTGGGACTCAGAGGAGGGCCGAGGTTATAGGTAAGAGGTAGGGTAGCGGGCAGGGGCTGGTGGCTCACCCCTATAAGCTACTCAGGAGGAAGCGATTGCAAGCAGGAAAGTCAACTTAAGACACTTTTCTCAAATTAAACACCCAAAAATCCAGAAGTAGAGCTGTGATTCAAGTAGTACAATGCTAGCCTAGAGCACAAAACCTCAGAGATAGGATAGCATCCAGGCCCTGAATTCAAACCCCAGGATTAGCGCACACACACACACACACACACAAATACACAGAAACACACATACACACACACACACAAACACACACACCCCCCAATATAGAGCATTTGCCACTCAGCCTGCACAAATTCCATCTCTATCAACTCAATATTAAAAAAAAAAATAAAGATGGAGAAGGGAAGGAAAGACTTGCTTCAGGAAGTGATATAGGCAGTGCTAAAATTCCACAGTAGTTCTATTATGTGGGTCCAAGACAGAGAGCCTCAGGCAGAAGGTATAGCATGGACAAAGGTCCTGAGGTGTGCTGTAGAGCAGGTTGTGTGAGTTGTATGAATGTTCTATAGCTTCAGAAAAGTCTGGCAGGAAATTCAAGGCTGGGTCAACTTTCACTTGAGTCACAGGGCAGAGGAAGTGGTCCCAGAATGGCGGCCAGGGGGAAGATTAGCTTGGTTTTTGCCAGGGTCCCAAAGCCATTTCTTGTGGCTGGAAACCTGTTTTCACAGCTCCTGACTCTCAGGCCTCCTTTGCATGGAGGTGTCAGGGCAAACGCAGGGAAAAACTCTTGCTTTAGAAAAGCTTCTACCCCAATGCCACCAGTGGCTCAACCCCTGTAAATCCTAGCTACTCAGGAGACTGAGATAGAGATCAAGGGTCAAGCCAGTTCAGGAGAGGAAAGTTAATGAGACTCTTCTTGCCGATTAGCTACCAAAATCCAGAAATGGAGCTGTGGCTAAAGTGGTAAAGTGGTAACCTTGAAGGAAAAACTTTAGAGACCAGAGCCCAGACCCTGAGTTCAAGTCCCAATACTAGCACAGGAAAATTAAAGAAAAGATTTCAGGAGCTCCCAGTCCACTGTGGTGTAAGGCCAGGTCATCCAGGCACAGGTCTCTCACACCTATCCTCCTAGCTCCTCAGGAGGCTGAGATGTGAAGATCACGTTTCAAACCCAGCCCTGGCAGGAAAGTCTGGGACACTCTGATCTCCAAGGAACCTACAGAAAACCAGTTGCTCTGTGGCTCAAGTGGTAAGGTAAAGAGCTGGGGGACAGTGCCCAGTCCCAGAGTTCAAGCCGCATGACCAATACCTGGCCTGCTTGGACCTTACTCTGTGGCTCTAGGCATAGGTTTTCCAGTGGGCCCCTCAGGGTCTCCTAATGTCTAGGTGTTCTGCAAGTCTTGATAGCAGCTTGTTTGAGGACATTACCTAGAGAGCAAGATACACTACCAGAGAATTATCAAGCCTGGGGGCATGAAGATCATCAGAATGGCATCTATCATGGGTGCAATGTGGATCTGAGTAGTAAATTACTATCTCAGATCACGGTTCTGGGCCAGGAGGGGCAGGAGCTGCAAGATATCACACCAGATAATACTCACTCACACAAGTATCACAAGAGTGCAAATTTGTCAGTCAGAACTTGGGCAGGTGTTGAGTTGGGCTCATGAAAATTTTGTAGACTCAGGAATCCACAGCCAACTGGCTGCTGCTTGTAGCAGGCACTATCCTCACCAGTGCTTGGGGAAAGGGGGCAGATGAAGGTCTGCAATCATGGGCTGACTACAAAGGATCATCCCTAGTGTCCTTCCCTTGATCCTGTGGCTCCGTGTTGAAATCGAAGGGCAGGTTCCATGGAACTTACTGCCATGGCCCAAACCCCTCAGCCCAAGAAGGACTTAGGGAGCAACCACTTGATTAGGCTTGAGAGTTTACTGTGACTGTGACTCAGGATTGCCCCCAGTCCTAGCTCAGCTCATCCAGGTCAAAACTAATGCCCTAAAACATTGAGGTACTGGCCATACCAATCTCTCATCCCCCAATTCCCTGGCCCTGGAATCTAAAGCATATTCCTCTGTATTCTGGGCATCCAGAATTGTCTAGAAGGACCTGAGAGGCCCAGCTGGGGCCAGAAGATAGATTTGCCTACGATAAGATACGGTGACATTTCCTAGATATCAAAGTGTACATCCAAGCCACCTTGGCATCACCTCTCATGTAGCCCCAGATTATCCTTGTTTGGGGAGCCTTCAGTCAGCTATCAAGGTCGAGTTGGCCAGAGGCACTGGCAACCACACTTCCTCCACTCCACTGCCAGTCTGCTGGGAGTGCAACATGCAGCCAGGGGCCCAGCTGAGAAAAGGACAGGACCCAGCATGACTGACCCTGCCCCCCCAGAGACAGGAAAGAATATATGCTAGCCGGCACTGCTGACCCAGAATCGCCTGGATGAGGACAAAGATATGGACACCCGGACTTGGGTCCCAAGGAAAAGCTGGAATATGCAGGTCTCTGGTAATTTAGGACTCATTGTAGACCATGATAGAGAGCTAAAGACAAGGTTGCAATTGAGGAAGGGCACCATCCAAGGTCAGGAAGAGGCAGAGAAGCATCCAGGAAGTGGGCAGAGATTGATCAGGGAAAAATACACACACACAAGTACACACACACACACACACACACACACACACACACACACACACACACATGGTTAGCTTAAGGCCTCAGGAGTCCCTGACCAACTGAACATCCTAATCTCTGAGAAGATGGCACTACCATCCTCAGACCAAATGTTGACAAAATTCAGAGCCTCTCACACATCTAGAATGGCTCATAAAACAGTATGGCATTTCCTACTGTACACTCCGCTATGAAGAAAACTCAGCCAGATTATTTTTGATCGACGGTCATGGGGTTTGAACTTTGGGCCTGCGTGCCATCCCTCAGCTCTTCAGCTGAAGGTGTGTGCTCTACCACTGGAGCCACAGCACCACTTTTAGTTTTCTGGTGCTTCAATTGAGTTAAAATCATACAGACATTGCTGCCCAAGCTGGCTTTGAACCATGATCCTCAGATCTCAGCCTCCTGAGTAGCTAGGATGACAGCTGTGAGACACTGGCAGTGCCCGGTTTCAGCCACCTTCTTACAACCAGGGAAACCCAACTTGTCAGGTCATAAAGCACATCTAACCCTACACTTTCAGACATTGACACCAGCATGCAAAAACATTCTTCCTTGGTTGGAGAGAATATAATTGACATTAATCTCCCACACCTGGTCCCATTCGCCCATTCCCTGCCTGACAGGCCACAACCTCTGCAGTTCTTGGTAAGACAATGCCCACCCTGCTGTAAATTCACACTCGGGCAAACTTGGGGAGTTCTTAGAAATGGCTATACACTGAGGCCAGAACCTGGTGTCCCAACCACAGCAACCCTACTCCTTCACCATCTCTGGCAAGCAAATGGTGTCTTTCTTTCTTGTTTTTTTGGATGAGGTGCTTGAACTCAGGGCTTGGGTATTGTCCCTGATGATGATTTTTGCTCAAGGCCAGTGCTTTTCCACTTAAGCCATGGCACCAACATTGGCAATGAGACTCTCATTGGACTTTCCTCCCTGTGCTGGGACACAAGACCCTCTGGATCTCAGCCTCCCAAGTTGCCAGGATGACAGGCATGAGCCATCAATGCATGGCCTATGGTGTCTCACTCTTTACAATTTCCAACAAGTCCGCCTCTAGACACTACCACCTAGACACGCCTCTACATCCTTCAGAGAGAGCAAAGGGAGGCTCAGAATATGAGGAGGGCCATGAGCATTAAAGTGCCCCCTTCACATCACTATCCTTTTCTAAGCTCCCATCTGCTTCCTCTGGATGGCATCCATGTCTGGGGCAGATCAGACCTATTAGGACTTCTGAGGCCTGCCCATGTATCCCCCCTCCACACCCAACCGATACCTGAGGATTTCTGGGGCTAGCTGCTACATGTCCCAGTGGAAGCCTTTGAGAGGGTTGCTGATAACTGGGTCCAGGGTGCCCAGGACAGAAGGAGTGTCCGGATCCCCTTTGTCAAAGAAGGAGACACAAAGCATGAATGGATCTACTAAGAGCTACAGGGCACACCATCCACCTGTCACCCAGGTCCCTTGGAGTGCAGTTTTACATTGGCAGTGCGGGGGCTCGAACTCGGGGTCCAGGCGCTGTCCCTGAGCTTCTTTTGCTTGAGGTGAGACCTTTTCCACCCAAAGGTACCACTTCTGTCTTTTTCTGTGTATGTGGGACCTAGGAATCAAACCCAGGGTTTCCTGTGTGCTAGGTGAGCCCACTACTGCTAAGACAAAATCCCAATATTGGATAGCTGTTCTTCTGTGACCCCTTGGGCCTGTCTTGGGACAGTCTTGCCCAACTTTACTGAGTTTCTAACAAGCAGCCTTGGCTGGAAAAGAACACGCTCCTCTCTGTTGTCCTTCATCTATGGCATCTTTTCTCTTTGTGCTTCCTGTCACATCCTCCCTGTTAAGCAAGACCCCCTTTCAAGTGCTGCCTCTAAGAAGCCCACTCCAATCACCATGGCAGAGGGGGATCTTCTCCGCTCTGCAGGTTGTTGGTCTTGTCATGCTCTGCCTTCCAGCTGATGTGGGTTGAAAGCGCACAAAGGCGAAGGCCTGGCTTTCACCACCCAATTTTTGAAGGCTCTGATACACTACCCAGGAACCAGTGAGGTATCACAATCTGTGAGAGGGCACTTGAGGCCCAGGCAGTCTGGGGGCAACAAATGAGGCCATTTCATGTGTGAGCTTGAACTGAGGATCTGGGAGCTGTCTTTCTGAGTTTTCATACTGAAGGCTTCTACTCTCCCACTTGAGCCACAGTTCCATGTCTGGATTTTTGGTGGGTCCAAGCAGAGAAGAGTCTTATCGGCTTTCCAGCTAATGGCTGGCTTCGATCTTTGATCCTCAGATCTCTGCCTAACATGGAGCCAGGATGTCAAGTGTGAAGCTGAGCCAGACAGCCTCCAGAACCTTTCCTTTGAGCTTCTGTTTATCTCATGTCAACTAGCAAGCACTAGTTAAAATAATCATTTATAGGGGATCAAGTTCCTCTCATAGGTCAGTTAATCCAAGGAGATAAAATGTCTTTTGAAAAGGCTAGTCAGAGTTGGCCTAGGTGAGTGTGTGTGTGTGTGTGTGTGTGTGTGTGTGTGTGTGTGTGTGTGTGTGTGAGTTTCAGGGATACCTACCCCCATCTCTTCCGTGATTCATTCTCCCATTGGTAAGAACATCCATGATCTCCACCCCAAGGAAGGCAGGTAGGGGAGTGTTCATAAGGTCACATTAAGTGGGATGATCTGAATTCTATCCTACAACTGACGTTGGGAAAGATAATAGAGTGGAGAAGTTGAGAGGAACATCAAGGGAAGCCCCTTACCTTTGGCTACAAGAACCAGAGAGAAGAATTAATCCATCCATTTTGGTAGTAAGATGACAAGTGCCCACTATTCATTTATTTTATTTTTTGTGAGTCACAGGTCTGGGATTCAGGGACTCGGTGTCATCCCTGAGCTTCTTTTACTCAAGGCTGAAGCTTTATCACTTGAGCCCCAGCACCAAAACTAGCTGTTTTCAGGGGGGGAGGGAGGTATTTTTTGGGAGATAAGAATCTCAGACTTGAGGCTGGGAAGGTGGCTCAGTGGTAGAGCGCTTGCCTTGCATACCTGAGGCCCTGGGTTTGATTCCTCAGCACCACATAAGCAAAAAGGAAAAAAAAGCCAGAAGTGGCACTGTGGCTCAAGAGGCAGAGTGCTAGCCTTGAGCTAAAGAGCTGAGGGACAGTGCCTAGGCACAGAGTTCCGGACCCATGACTGGACCAAAAAAAAAAAAAAAAAGAATCTCACAGACTCTCCTGCCTGGGCTGGCTCTGAGTGACGACAATCAGAACTCAGCCTCCCGAATAGCCAGAATGACAGGCGAGAGCCACTGGCACCTGACCGCCACCATCCACTTATAGTCCCCTAGGGCCAGTGCTGGGCTACCTGTATTGCACCGTCCTTGTTGTGAGTGGGAAGCAGACATGGGTGGGTTTGATACTTCAACAACCTACCTAGCTTTGAGCATTGTTGCAGCTAAGTCTGATGCCGGATTCCTCCTTATTAACAGCAATGACTTCGTGCTGTCACACAACAAATGTCCCCCAAGAGGTGTTGGATCTGGGGTCTTTCCTCTGCACACTGCTCCCACTCTCTGAAACGACACACAGAAGCAACGTGAAGTAGACATAGAGTGAATTCAGTTTCTTATAATCAGTGTCTGGCCAGATAGGTGGCAGTGAGGATCAAAGGCTAGGGATAGAGTTGTGCAGTTGGGCAATGCGATGACTCCTCATCCATTTTCCTTCAACTGTCTTAGAAAAGGGTAGTGGGGAAGTACTCACCACACAGACTGACAATGAGTAATCATCACGGTCTACCCCTAGCACAGAGGGAATTACCTAAGGAAGCTAGTTCTACAGGCCGAGCAAGAAAGCTCCTGATCCACAGCCTACCTCCAGAATGAGAGGGTCCCAGCCACATGGGGATGCTGAGGCAAATCCACCAACACCCTTTCAACAAGTTACTGAGAGAGAGAGAAAGAGAAAGAGAGAGAGAGAGAATTACACTTAAGCCGGCTGCCGGTGGCACAGACCTAGAAAGGTAACTACAGAGGAGACTGAGATATTAGGATCATGGTTCATAGCCAGTCCAGGCAGGAATGCCTGTGAGATGCTTATCTCCAAAGAATCACCAGAAAACCGGAAGTGGTGTGCCTCAAGTGGTAGAGTCTGAACCTTGTTCTGAGGAGCTTGGTGACAGTGCCCAGGCCTAGAGTTCAACCCCCACGACTGACAATAAGTGGACTTCTCACAACAAGAAGTGGACTGAATTGCACCCATTGTCCGAGGAAGCATGGCAGAGAAGTCAGGCCAAGCTTTCTGTCCTGGGGGTCATGAGTAGGTCATCCAGCTTTTCCGTGCCTCATTTTCTGATGCTGCAAAGCTGAACAATGAAGGATCCCCTTCCTCATGGGGATAGGGTAAGAATGAAAGACAGCCATGTTTTGTTTCATAATCTTAGACCTGCAACATGATAAATAACAAGCCCCTTCTGAGTCCTTTCCAGGTATCTTCTTGTTATATGCTCACAGAATTGCCAAGAAACTTATCCAATGACTGTTACCTCTATGCTTGGCTCTGTCCCAGAGTTCCCCTTGTATTGATCCCTTGATTCCTCACAACTGTACTGTGAGGAGACGGAGGACCAATGGTTCCAGGCTGAACCCAGAGCTTCAACTGTGGTCAAGAATCGGCTGCTGTGGATTATGAGTTTGGGACAGTCATCTAAACCGATGACTGAGCATGGCGCTACATATTTACCATCCCAACTACAGAGGACCAGGCATGGTGGTGCATGCCTGTCACAGGAGCACCATGATCTAGCCAAGCCTGAGCATATATGGAATCTCTATCTCAGAAATGCCCAAGACAGAGCCGGGCGCTGGTGGCGCACGCCTGTAATCCTAGCTACTCAGGAGGCTGAGATCTGAGGATCGCAGTTCAAAGCCAGCCCCGGCAGGAGAGACTGTGAGACTCCTATCTCCAATAAACCACCAGAAAACCGGAAGTGGTGCTGTAACTCAAGTGGTAGAGCGCTCTCCTTGAGCTGAAGAGCTGAGGGACAGCGCCCAGGCCCAGAGTTCAAGCCCCACGACCGACAAAAAAAAAAAGTGAAATGCCCAAGACAGAAAGGCGTGGCTCCCATGGAAGAAGACCTGACTGGAAAGCCTAAGGCCTTGAGTTCAAACCATAATATACCAAAAAGAATCTGAGGCCCGGTGCCAGAAGCTCATGCCTATAAACCTACCTCCTCAGGAGCCTGAGATCTGAAGAACACAGGTCAAGATTTAAAGTAGGGTTGGCCTTGCCTATCAGACATCATGATGAGACCAATGCCAATACGTTCCATACTAACAGGACTCAAACCGTACTAAGTGCTGACCACGTTCTCTATCCCCTTGGGTAGCCAACCCCTGTGTGCCCCACCTCCAGATCCTCCCAAACTCCCTCTGCCACCAACCAGGCCAATGGGAATAGACAGTTCCAGGGCACAAAGTTCTCTTGCTCTTATAATTTAACGTTGCTGAGTCCCCTTCAAGGGTCTCACACTTCCAGGCCCCCAGACCTCAGACTCAAAGCCCATGCTGCCCCCAAAGACAGCATTTAGAAGTTACCAGAAGAGACCTCAGGACCAATGGAATAGAATTGAAAACCCAGAAATGAACCAACAGACCTATAGCCAACTAATCTTGGATAAGGGAGCCAAAATAATAGAATGGAAGAAAGACCAACTCTTCAGTAAATGCTGCTGGCAAATTGGTTAACTACTTGTAGAAAACTAAAACTAGATCCTTATATATCACCCTGCACCAGAATAAACTCCAAATGGATCAAAGACCTCAGAGTCAAAGCAGACACCCTGAAAACAGTACAGGATGGAATAGGAGAAACTCTAGGCCTCCTTGGCTCAGGCCGAAATTTTCTTAATAGAAACCCAGAAACACAACAAATCAAAGAAAGGTTGGACAAATGGGATTGCAAGAAGTTGCAGAGCTTCTGCATGGCAAAGGACATAGCTAGCAAGATCAATAGAAAGCCCACGGATTGGGAAAAGATCTTCACTAGCCATTCAAAGGACAAGGGTCTCATATCTAAAATATACTTGGAACTCAAAAAATTATATCCCCCAACAACAAATCCTCATAGAAACAACTGCCCAATAAATAAGTGGGCTAAAGACTTGAAGAGAAACTTCTCTGAAGAAGAAAGAAGGATGGCCAATAAACACATGAAGAAATGCTCAACCTCCCTAGCCATAAAAGAAATGCAAATCAAAACAACATTGAGATACAACCTCACTCCAGTTAGAATGGCTAGAATCAAGAACTCTAACAACAACAGATGCTGGAGGGGATGTGGACAGAAGGGAACCTTACTTCATTGTTGGTGGGAGTGTCAACTTGTTCAACCACTTTGGAAAGCAGTATGGAGGTTTCTGAAAAGACTTCACATAGAGCTCCCCTATGACCCAGCAATCCCACTTTTGGGCATTTACCCAAATGTTTACAAACAAGACCACACTAAATCTACCAGCACAACTATGTTTATTGCAGCATTATTTACCATAGCTAAGATATGGAACCAAGCCAGATGCCCCTCAGTAGATGAATGGATCAAGAAAGTGTGGCATATATACACAAGGTAATTCTATGCCTCCATCAGAACGAATGTCTTTTCCCCATTTGTTAGGATATGGAAAGGCTTGGAAAAATTTATATTAATGAAGTAAGCTAAGCCCAAGGAAACATAGGTCCCGTGATTTCCCTTATTTGCAATATCTAGTATATGTATGAGTCAAGCAGGAAAGTTCAAATAATGTGATGTTAGGAAAATGGACCCTGGGATATCTATTTAAATGTTTTTTTTTTCTTTCATGCGTTTGTTTCTAACTCATTTATAAGATTATTTCTTTCTAGATTTGTATGTCCCTCCCCCACACTATATTTGATGTCGGTATAATTTGTGGAGGAGATGGGGAAAAACAAGTCGTTTAAGGATACAGGTGGACCCGATGCAACTATGATTGTCAAGTTGTCATGTCAAAAACGAACTTTACAACTTTGGTGCGGGGGAGAGGATTGGATGGGGGGGTGAGGGGAGGCTGGGAAGGGATGTGAAGGGTAAACAATGGAAGAGGCTGCAATGCTTGATAAGAAATGTACTCATTATCTTGCCCATGTAATTGTAACCCGTCTGTAATAAAATAAATAAATAAAACACACACACACACACACACACACACACACACACACACACACATACAAAGCCATCACGGGTGGCTCCTGTCTGTCATCCTAGTTACTCAGGAGGCTGAGGTCTGAGTATCACTGTTCAAAGCCAGCCATGTAGGAAAGTTTGTGAAGCTCCTATCTACACTGAACCACCAAATAGCCACTGGTGGAGCTGTGGCTCAAGTGTCAGAGCTCTAGCTTTGAGCAAGAAATCTCCAGAACAACATTTAGGGCTTGAGTACAAGGCCCAGTTCTTCTACCTTCAAACACACACAGACACAGACACAGATAGACAGACAGACTGACACACACAGACACAGAGACACAGAGACACAGACACAAACACAGACACAGACACAGACACACACACACACACACACACACACACACACAAACGGAGAGCCCAAGGATTCAGTAGTCCCTGAGAAAAGAATCATGAACTCCCTCAATTAGGATCACATCCCACCCCTGAGAAGGTGGCAGTCCTGACATCAGACCCAGTGTAGACAAAACAGTGAGCCTCACACATATCTGGAATGCCTCATAGAAGAACATGGCATTTCCTACCATACTCACTGCTATGCGGAAAACTTAATCACCTCTTTTTTTGTTGTTGTTGGTTAAGGTGCTTGAACTCTGGACTTTGTTGCTTGCCCTGAGCTCTTCAGCTTAAGGCAAGCACTCAATTGCTTTAGCCACAGCACTGCTTCTGGTTTTCTGGCAATCCCTTAGAGATAAGAGTCTCAGGGTCTTTCCTGAGCAGGCTGACTTTCACCCAGGATCCTCAGATCTCACCTCCTGAGTACCTAGGATAAAAGCCATGAGATACTGGCACCCAGCCAAACATACTTTTCCATTCCTGTTATGAGGACTGCAGTTGGATGCCTCTTAGCAGCAAAGCCCATGAGAATCCTTTATCTCCAATTAAACACCCAAAAAAGCTAGAAGTGGAGCTGTGATTCAAATGGTAGAGTGCTATCTTGGAGCATAAAAAATAAGATCCATGCCCTAGTTTCAAGCTTTTTCTAGCGTAGACCCAACCAAGGAAGGGAAGCAGGTGGGCATATAGGAGCTCAAAGCTAACACATAATACTCAGGACTCCAAGAACAGACACCATCCAGCTCTTATTCTCTAGCTTCTATGTCCTACATCATGGCAGTCTTAGATGGGACTGACCATGCACCAAATTGGGACATTCAAGTACAATCTCATACTGAAAATCCTCTGACCTTATCAAAGACTCAGGCTCTCTCACTGCCCTGCCTCAGCACTGGGCAGTGAGATAAGGTCTAGTTATTCAACCACTAAAGGGAACTAAAGGGTTTCCTGGTCAAGGGACGGAGACTGGGGAGATCTAAGTCCATCTTGGGGAGGTGAAAAGGGCTGCTCTATCCCAGAAATTTTCCTATGTTGTGAGTATTATCAAAGAAACCACCCTGCTCAGAGCCCAGTGTCTTTGGTTTTCCCACCAGCCTCTACACAGCTCTGTCCCACCTTCAGCCTACCTCTCTGAATCCCAGATCTGCCATCTAGACTAAAGACTGAGCCAGCCAAGAGACCCATTTCCTGCCCTCATTCCCACGCTGTCCTGTGGCAGTGGCATGCTTACCTCAGTCTTTGGTGGAGGAATGAATACCGGGGGTGGTATCCTCAGATTGAGCCCTGGAAAGTCCTTGTTCCCAAGGATGTACTGCACAGGCATCCTGCAGTGAACGGCAGCCAGGTTGTCAATGATGAACCCAAGGTGCCAGGACTTTTAATAGCATTTTGGCTGGATCAAAGACTGGTAGTTTATGTTGTCAGGCGAGGTCATGGTTCCAATTTCCTGACACACCTGACCTGGGACCATCCTCCCTCTTCAAAGTGCTGCTTAACCCTTACCCCCCATTGAAACTTTCTCACCCCAATACCTCCCTAGCCCTTGGAAACTTTCTTCTTATCTGACCTGAAAATAAACTCGATGAGGCTGGGGATAATTTAAACCTGGTGACCCACCCTGAGACCTAGGTTCTACCCGAGGCTGGTTCCCTCTACATCGGTGACCACACAGCTCCTTGCTGTCATGAAGTTGCTAAGGGATCAGTGGCTTGGTCCTACATACTGGCTTTAGGTTCTGAAACTGTCCCCACAGAGATTGTGAATAGTTGTCTCCCTTGGTCCAGGGACTCCAAACCAAGGCTTCCATATTCTCCCTTCTTCCTTCCTTTCCTCTTTTTCTCCTTCTGTCCTTCCCTCCTCTCTCTCTTTACTTTCGTTGTGTCAGCCCTGGGCCTTGTACTTGGAGCCTAGGTGCTGTCCCTAAGCCTTTTTATTCAAGGCTAGCAGTCTACGGCTTGAGCCACACATCCACTTCTGGCGTTTTGTTTTTGGTAGTTAATTGAAGACAAGAGTCTTACAGGCTTTCCTGCCTGGGCCAAAAGCCTCAATCCTCTGAACACAGCCTCCTAAGTAGCTAGGATGACAGGCTTGAAGCACTGGCATCCAAATCAATCCAAGGTTTCTTCATGGGCTGTGGACCAGTCCTGGAACTTTTGTCTGTGACCCCCACAGAGACTGGTGCACACTGTAATGGTTTGTTGAATAAATAAATGAACATCTGTCTATGAAAATACTACAGAAAAGACCCATCTGATTCAGATAAGAATCATCTGTGGGGTAGGAGGTACGAAGCCTGATGTAGCTCTCCCTCAGTTCTCCCTCCTCCTTCTTCCCCCTTCCTGATGCCACCATACATAACTGTTTTGGCTCTGAGGATGTGAACCACTATGTACTCGCTGGACTCCAGAGCCTCTGGGATGCCTGTCTTCTCAAAGATCTCTGTCCAGTAGCTGACCAGCTCTGTGGCACTCAATTCCCCATGTAGGTGTGAATGAGGTTGCTGTGAGCTGAAAGCCTGGCTCAAGGGGCCTCCTCTCCTCCCCCTGGGGTCAGTCAGGATTACCACATCCGGCCCCCAAGTTTCATGTTGCAGAGAAAGGATCCTCGAGGTATCTCTGGTTTCTGAATCTCCCAGAGTCTAGTTCAGGTGCTGGGAATCATCTCTACTCACAGCTGGCAGGCTAGGGATAGTGAGGTCACAATCTCTGCTCCTCACGACATCCTTGACTGTGGTGGTCACCCTAGAGAGAGCCAGAGGAGAATCAACAGCTGCCGAAGAAAGTCAGTCAAGGCATGACGTTCTTTAAAGGAGACCATCTGGCTTGGGAACTCTTCCTGTGCTACTTTGAACGTCATTGTTTGGAGGCTGAAATCATCTGTCTAATTTGACCCATCATCCCAGGCGTTAGTGGAAATGGCCAGCTTCAAGGAAAAAAAAAAACCTGGAAAATTTGAAGGGTTCTAAATTCAGTGGTCTGCATTTTCTTCCAGACAGCCTACAGTAGATTACAGAAAGTGGCATTCCGAGAGCCCTAGCTAACTGCCACAGCAGTTAGCAAGCAGGTTCCAACAGGGGGAATGAACTTGCTTACCACTGCCCAGCTGGTAATGGCTCAGGCCAAACAGAGACTGGAGTCTGCAGGACTCCAGGGAGAACTGCCCACCAGTACATTGCCCCAGGAGGGAATCCGTGCCACCAGTGGGGGCCTGGAGTCCCCTGCCCGGATGCCCATGGACACAGTCAATGCCCTGGGTAAGTTTCCCCTCTCATTCTTGGTCGTGGTGAACCATCTACCATGTCACAACATTCGCTACCCCCCATACTCTCCTAGCCTCACAGCCCCTGCCCTACTGCCCCCCCCCAAACTCGTTCCCTAATTACGTTTGGAGGACACAATCCCATCCCTTGACTTTGCTCCAACTATACACACTAGAGCAGACTGTCTGGCAGGAAGAGTATGGCTGTGGTCACAGTTGCCTCAAGAGCCTTCTGGCTGAAGACAGATGGACAGGTGTCCACTCTGGTCTAGAGTTCACAGAAACATTCTAGGGGAGACCCACGCAGCCCCAGCAGCTACTGTGGGCTACAGGAAAGGGAGAACAGAAAGGTGGAAAGGAACGTGTACTGAAACCTTCTCCAAAGGAACCATGAAACTGTAAAGGAGAAAACACAAATTATCGCTAGACTCATACTTGGCATTGATGAAAAATGAACAACACACACACACACACACACACACACACACACACACACACACACACAAATAAAATGCTTTTGCTCTTTGTAGACACGGTGCCTTAAATATGTTTTATTGCTCTCATCTCCCCGCTCTCCCAACACACACACACAAACACACACACACACACACACACACACACACACACACATACACACAAATAAAATGCTTTTGCTCTTTGTAGACACGGTGCCTTAAATATGTTTTATTGCTCTCATCTCCGCGCTCTCCCAACACACACACACAAACACACACACACACACACACACACACACATACACAAACAAACCACACAAACACACACAAATCCAGAACGCTGACAGATTAGTCCATGCAGCACCTGCAAGTTGCCAACGGATCACTCACCTGAGCACAGTCAGGCTGTATAAGGAGAAAGATGATCTGTCTATCTGTCTGTCTGTCTGTCTGTCTCTCTCCCTCCCTCCCTCCCTTTCTCTCTCTCTCTCTCATGTTCTCTCTCTCTCTCATGCACACACACACACACACACACACACACACACACACACAGAGTCAGAGCAGTGCCTCTCCTGAGTTTGTTGGTTCCTTCTTTGGGACAAGATACAAGCTGGAGCATGGGGGTTGCCTGGTCAGAACAGGGGATCCAACCAAAGGGAGCACCACTCTCCCTTTCTCCAGGGCCAGACACTTTCCCTTGGGAACAGCCAGCCTTGACTCCCCATTGAACAAAACCCTAGGCTAGGACACTTGGTGAAGGTGTCCCGAGATAGATGGCTCCTCAAAGCCGGGGCTGAAAACAAGCAGGGGGTCATGGTGCCCCAGGGGGCTGTCTGACCTGGGTTTGGTTCAGTGTTGGGGAAACGGATGGGGTCTTAAAGGCTACATACAGGGATGGACTCCCTACTTCCAGCCTAGATGCTTCAGGGTGACTTGGTGGATTCTTGGGGAGGACGAGGAGACCAGATGGACAGGGAGCACCAGCAGATGCTAGAAGAGCTGGGAAATGTGAACACCCTGTGAGTACTGTTGACAGCTGGGATAGGGGGAGGGCGGACAGGCTGGGTGTATGTGGGTCGGAGTGGGTATATTCTTCCCAGATATTCACCTTCTGTCTGACTCCAAGTGCCCTCACATACCTAGTGGGCTCTTCTGGGGCCTTCCTCAGGTGAAAGAGCACAGAAGACAAGGGCTCACACAGCAAGGAGGGCTTATCTTCTGCATCCAACACCCACCAACCCCAGCAAAAAGAAAAAGACTCGAGAAGACAGGTGTGAAGGTGCTGCTCCCCACCTCTAATTAAAGCCACCAGGTTCCCACCAGAGAGAGGAAGGGTGCAGATGTGTGACTGTGTAGCTCCCAATGCTCCAGGCCAGGAGCTCTGTGGCACACCTCCTCACTCATTCCTGCATCTTCCTGTTTCCTGGGACACTGGCCACTAGGGATGGGGGTGGGATCCCCAGGTCAACACACACCCCTACCCCTTACCCCTGGGGCACATTTGTGACAGGACCATGGCAGACTGGGGGGGGAGGGTGGACTTGAGGAGGAGACAGGAAAGGGGAGGCAGGAGGTGCAGGTCCGTTTCAGTGGTTGGTTGGCGGGAGTGTTTCCAGGCTGTGGGCCCTCAGAGCCACCACTCACATGTACTAATCGGAGAAGCTCTCAGTGGAGGCCCCGGGTGCACATGGGCCCAGAGTCCTAGGACCAGGGCCTAGTGACCAGTTCAGGGCCACAAGCCTGCCAGGGGCACGCCATCTCCTCTGGGTGACTGTGAGAGGTGCAGCTGGTCGGATTTGAAAGTGCCATATTTGAAATGCAATGCTGCTGAGAGGGGGCAGGGGCATCTGTGAATGCATGGCAGGGATGCTTGTGACCTCTACTCCTCTTCTTCAGCCAGCACCACCCCCACTTCAGCCGTTCCTGTGCCTCCCTTGTGGGGACCTCAGTCTCAGGGCTGCCATGGGCACCTTGCCTCCACGTGGCTGCCCGTGGCGATGTGCCTGCTGTGCCAGCTCCACGTGCTCTGTGCTCCCCACCAGAACCTGCACTATGATCAGCGAGGCCGCCAGCTGATGAAGCCACTGCTCTCTATCTGCCCCCACTCCTCTCCTGGGCTGTGTTGCACCCGCCGGGCATGCCACCTCCTCGCCCTCTCCTGAGTCGTGCCCCTGGCCACTGCTGCCATGGGAGTGTGCCTTGGGCCCAGCTCCCTCCTCCTCTTGCCCCCCTCCCCCTCTTCGCCTGGGTCCTGGCCCCCACCCCTTGTTGCAAGCCAAGCCCTGACTGGGACCAAAGGCTTCCAGGCCATGGAAATTGTAGCCTCACCTCTGCTCATCACTCCTTCCCAACCCCAGTACCTGCCTGGGGTATCAAATCTCCCCTCAGCCCCATCGCTAGAGGAGACTCTCCTCCATGCTCCTCCAATCCACACACCAAGAAGGTGTAAGGTGACCCTTGTGTGTATGTTTGTTTGTGTATGTTTGTTTGTGTCTGTTTGTGTGTGTGTGATTGTTGGGGATAACTACCTCTCAAGGACTCAGAATATAGTACCTTTTGAGATGAGTCAGCACACAGTACACTTCAAAAAACAGCACAAAGCACCCTGTGTAAAGGATTCAGCACACAGCTCCCTTTGAAGGACTCAGTATATAGTACCTTGTGGAGAGTACTCAGCACACAGCACCCTTTGAAGGAGGGAGTCCATAGCCCACAATGTAATGGACTAAGTGCATGGCATGCTTTGAAAAACTCAACGTGTACCACTCTTTCCCAGGGACTCAGTACATAGCACCCTGTGTTAAGACCACACACAGCCCCTTTTGAAGGCCTGAGTACATAGCACACTGTGTAAAATAGTGTACAGTACCCTTTGAAAAACTCAGCACATAGCACAATTTTGATGGACTCAGCACATACTCCCTGTGGAAATACTCAGCACATACCACATTGTCAAAGGACTCGGCACATAGCACTTGAAAATTTCACCTTATCCATCTCTTCTCAAGGGCTCAGCACATAGAAGTATACCCTTTGGGTTGAATTAGCACACTGTACCTTTTGAAGGACTCAGTATACAGTAGCTGTGTAATGGACACTGCGCACAGCACCCTTTGGAAAAACAAGCAGGGCCCATTCTTCTCAGGGATTCAGCACATAAGGCCCTTTGGGATGACTCAACAAACAGGACTTTTTGAGGACTCAGCACAAAACCCCCATGTTGGAAGGACCCATCAAACAGGACCCTGTGAAGGACTCAGCACATAGCTGTATGTCACAAGTTCAGCTTTCATTAGAATTAGGATGCTTTCTTCAGTATCACCATTCTTCAGAAATACTTCACAAATCCTACTAGTTCATAGTTAGCTAAACTGCAGGAGGATCAGCTGAGGGTCTTGAATTTAAAGCTTGAGGGCCCTGTCCCTGAGCTCTTTGGTTCAATGCGAGAACTCTAGCACTTGGAGGCACAGCTTCAGTTTTTTTTTTTTGGTTTATTCTTTGACAGGCCTTACGGTGATCAGGAAGGCCAACTTGGGGTATCCATGGGCAAAGGCTCTTAGCTCGGCCTGGAGCTGACCTCTACCTTCCTTGTGCCTCTGGGAGCCTCTTGCCCTAGGGTGGAACAGACCTGCTCTGGCATCAGCACTCAGGGTGGGCAAAAGTCAGCTTGGCCTTGCTCACTTCCCCCAATTGAACTCTAGAGGACGATGACACGGGGCTGCATGTCCTGTGTCTAGTCTTTAGGAGGCAGTAGTCACCTAACATAGGGATTGTACCTGTGGGTTATGTTTACTCTTACTGCCCTGGGGGCCTGTCATGCTTTGAAGCCAACCTGGACAGTAAAGTCCTTGAGACTCTTACATAAAATTAACCATCAAAAAGCAAGTGGGGCTGTGGCTGAAGTGGCAGAGCACTAGGCTTGAGCAAGAAAACTCAGGGATAGAGCATAGGCCCTGAGTTCACTCACACACACACACACACACACACACACCACATACATGCAAAATCAGAGATTTCTATATTGCAATCTTTAGGTATTCTCCATGTTTTCCCCACTAAGCATCAAGGCTGTTGGCCTAGGTATTTGATGCATACAAAACCCTCTGGCACCTTTAATTTTGGGGAACAATATGGTTAGAAGGTCACCTTTCCCCCATCCCAGCTCCTTGATTGGGTTGTGGTCTATCCAGGCCCTTTGGGGCTCCTTATACAGACTCGCCAAGATGCCTTCAAAAGCCATCACATGCTGGGCACAAGTTGCTCATACCTGTCATCCTAGATATTCAGGAAGCTGAGATCTGGAGGATTATGGTGCCAAGCCACCCTGGGTAAGAAAGTGTGTGAGACTCTTATCCTCGATGAATTATCAGAAAACAAGAAGTGTCCCTGTGACTCAAGTGGTAGAGTGCCAGTCTTGAGAAAAAGAGCTCAGGGACAGTGCTCACAGCCAATAATACCAAGGAGAGGCATTGCATGTTGGTTTTGAGATTGGTATGGGTCAAATATAATTGGAATTTTCAAGTGCTCCAAGACAAAGCAGTACCTCCTTTAGTCCTGTGTTCTTCCATATCATCTCACACTCTGGACTTGGCCATGCTTTGGTTAGCATGGCTCTGGCTTGACAGGAGGGCTCCAAGGAGGAAGATCTCAGAGCAATCACCCCCACCACATACTTCTGCCCTTCTCACTCTGTTGCTTCTGCTCTTTGCTAGAGACCATCTTACTGGAATCCATACATGAGGTCATTGCCACCAACATTGTAGTGAGTGGTGGGTCTGGCCTAACTCGGGGCAGTCAGAGATGGAAGTTGGTCTGGGACTAGGAGCTTCTACCCTGTGTGTGGGCTGGGGCCAGGGTGACATTTATTTCATGCTGAGCATTGAAGAGGTGAGGAGACAGTGTAGAATCCACATTGAGTCAGCTAAGTTTGGAATCTAGAGGACCACTTGTGTGAGGTAGGCTGTGGAGTCAGGGGGCCACTGTTCTTGGTACTCCTCTCTCAAGACTCCCCCCTCCCTTTTTCATCCCTCAATGTTAGAAGAGAAACTTCAACTAAGTGGGTCCAAGAGTGTGCAGGGGAGTATTTCTGTGTGAAGCAGACTTGTGCTTCATGTTCATCCTAGCCCCTACTTCCTATTTAACTGAGGAATGGCCATATGGGTTTGGGCCAGGGAAGGGGGGGGAATAATCCTAGCTGAGAATGTGGCTCAGTGGTAGAATGGTTGCCTAGCATGCCTGACACCAGGGGTTTCATTCCACACAGAAAAAGCTGGAAGGAGATGTGGGGCTCAACTGGTAGAGCACCAGCCTTGATCAAAAAGATCTCAGGGACAGTGGCCAGGCCCTGAACTCAAACGCCAGGACAGGAAGAACAAATCTTTGTTGGAGACTTTTCTTCCCTTTGAAAACAATTTATTCTTTGTGATAAGTATAACATGGTTCTCTTCCCTGGCCACCAATGGGCCATTAGATGTCCCTTGAATTTGGGCCGCTTCCCGGCAGCCTCTGCCCTACCTGACCCACAGTTTACCCCCATCTTGTGGCAGATGGAGACCTGAGAGGCCACCTGCCACCTACTTCTGGTGGCTGCCGAGGCTTTTGAGCGTCAGTATGTCACATAGAGAGTTATCATCCACATCAGTCTACAGAAGAAAGGGAGGGAGTGCTCCTTGCCTGAGCCCTCAAGCTGTCAGTTGCTCTGGATGTGGGGCATTTGCTGCAGGATGTGCTCCATGAGGGAGTCATCTACGGGGTTGGAACTCCAACTCTGGCAGTTTCCAAGCTGTCTTGAAGTTGCAATTCTTCAAACTTTTCTGCTCCTCCCTCATTTCGCCCACCCCAGAGCCTGAAGCGTCTGAAGCAGTGTGGGCGGGAGAGGGTCAGCCTGTGTTGGCATCTGGAGGCTGCTGTCCACGCCTTCCCATGCGAGGACCCACAGCAGCTCCTGCAGCCCTCTCTTCTCCATCTTCTCCTGGTAGAGCCAGCACACACGCTCAGCATTCTCCTGACACTGCTTATCCAGGACAGACATCTGCTCTTTACATGCCATGAGAGACTCCTCGATGGTGCGGATGTGTGCCAACAGCTGGCTACATTGATGGTGGAGCTCATCCACTGGACTCTGGAAATCCACCTCATCAGATAGGTCGTGGATGAAGCAGATTTTCTTCTCAGATGCCCACGTGTCCCACTTGTCATCCCCACGCCAGCTGTGGTGGCGGCTCAAAGTGCAGGGGCCATGTGGCTCCAGCTCTGTCTGGCACTGCGCTGCAGGTAGGCCGGACACCTGCACCAGGGCCGCTGCTCCTGCAGCAGGAGTTTTCCCCTGTGGATCTCAGCCTCTGAGAGGGCTCTCAGATCCACGTCCCTCTAGGTCTGGGGCATGTCTCCATCCTCTGGGGTGGTCATGGCGGGGGAAGTAACCTCCTCTCCTTTTCTTCCCCAGGGCTCACACTTTCCACTTCCCCAGGGAAAGCCAGGAAGCTCAGCTGGGCCTGCAGGCGCTCCTCCTATGGTCTGGTCACTTCCTAGCACTTGAGAGTGTCCTGCCACTTTGGGGGCACCACCTGGTCCCCCCAGGTGTTCGGGGCCTGCACTTGCTTCAGCAGCTCCAGCAGCTGGGTCTGCCTCTGCAGGTGCTGCTGCAGGGCCTCTTTCTCACAGTTCAGCCGCTCATTAGAGGCAATGTGCTGCTCACAGGTGGCTCTGAGCATCTGCAGCTGGGCCAGGGACTGCTCTTGCTGCTCCTATAGCTCCCATGATGCTTGGCTCTCTCTCTCTCTCTCTCTCTCTCTCTCTCTCTCTCTCTCTCTCTCTCTCTCTCTCTCTCTCTCTCTCTCTCTCTCTGCCATCTCTTTCCATTCCTCTATCTTCCCCTCTGAGTGGTCTAGGTGTTCCCGCAGTTCTTTCTTCACTTGTTGCTATGAGTCCAGGATGCTGGTGAGCTCCTCCTTCTCACCGCTCCCCCTGTGGTGAGTGTCCCACAGCAGGGCAGCTCTTCCTCTGGCTATGGATCACACAAACACACATGTACCTTGTGGGGTCTAGGGTATCTCTTGTAGATCCTTGGCCTTATCCTCCAGTCTGCAGTTGCTCCTGCTGCTCTGTGTTCTGGAGACAGAGCTTCTGGTTTTCCTGGACCTGGTTGTGAAGTTGTTACTCCAGGTTTTTCAACTCCATCTGTGTGCAGTAGGCCTAGGCCTGTAACTGCAGCTGCACCTGAGATGGTCCTGCGGGGGGCCATGGCTCTGTCAGCTTCTTTCTTAGTTACCCCAGCTCATTCTCCAGCACCTGCCTCGCCCTTTTCTCCTTCTCCTTTGTCAGTTGGTTCACCTGCTCGGGCAGCCACTGAGTCTCCTCTTTCCATGCGGACCTCTCAATGCTCAGGTCCTCTGTGAACGTGTCTCTCACCAGACTTGCTGAGGTCCCCATCCAGCTCAGGTTGTCCAGTAGTCTCTTCAGTAACTCATGCCCTGCCAGCACTAGTTGGAACTTGCAGATTCTGTTCTTCGGTGGTGTTCTGTGTCCAGAGCACTTCCAGCTTCTGAAACTCTGTGTTCACTTGCTGCAGGTCATCGAAGCTTCTGGTATTTTCCTCAAGCTGAAAGGTCACACCATTCAGCCGTTCAAAGAACATTTCAGTCTCCTTCTATGCAGCAGTGACCGCAGAAGCCACCATATCCAGCTCTGCCACACACCGCTCTGTGGCCTGCAGGTGGCTGGTAAGAGCTTCGTGCTCCATTTATCTGTCATTGGCCACCTGCTTCACTTGGGCCGGTGCAGATTGTAAATCTCTTTCTGCTGAAACCAACCTCTCTATGGGTGACTTGTGGATCTCTAGCTCTGTTTGTGGTGCTTCATGCAACTGGCCTATCTTCTCACTCTCTTTCTCTGGTCGATCCTGCAAGTCTGTATTCTCCTGCTTCAGTGGTGGAATTTTGGCACTGAGTGCCTTGTTTCTTCTTTTGCTGCAGTCCAGTGGGCACCACGTGTCACTAGCACCTCTGCAGATCCTTGATGGTATCAGGACCCTTGACACTCTGGCTCCTGGTGGCTGTGACTGTGTGCAAAGGCAGGGAAGGCCCATGGTCTGCATCACCTTTGGCCAGCGTTGAATCACTCTCCCCAGTGGTGTTTGTCTTGGGGATCCCTCCCTTTTTTGTGTTCTTTGTTTTCGTGAATGTTGCAGGTGTGATGGGAGGATACTTTTGCTGGTGTTCTGGAAGTAGTTTCTTGCCTGTAGCTCTTTCACGGAGTCCTGTTGTTTCAGACATTAAGGCGCTGGGATGGCAAAGATGGGCTGGCCATTTCCCAGGCTCTGGGAAATACTCTATTCTCTTGCTATCTGACTAGGACATCAATTTTCCACTCTACTCCAATGTCGCCTCATGTCTCATGCTCATCACTCAGCCACCTCTTCCTTCCTCAACTGCTGGTGGTAGTGTCAACCACCAAAGGGAATACTGGTGCTGGGCATCATGGAATATGGGTGTGGTCACGATTCTTGTATCCCATTGTTCTGAAAGAAACATTAAAGAATGGGGGTGTGGCCGGAATCCTGTGATGTAAGCAGCATGGGTGGAGTCAAGATGACAGCAGCTCCCCCAGCCCCTTTCCCAGGGAACATTGTCCAATCCAGCTGGGGACAAGAGGGTGACATGCTTTAGCTGGATATCTGCACATATTGTTGTGTATGTCTGTTTGTTGCCAGTCCCGAACCTTGAACTCAGGATCTGGGCACAGTCCATGAGCTGCTTTTCCTTAAGGCTAGCCACCTACCACTGTAGCAATATGGCTCTACTTCTGGCTTTGTTGAAACAGAAGGTGGACAGGAGTCTCAAGGACTTTCCTGCCTAGGGTGACTTTGACTATGATCCTCCTATCACAGCCTTGTAAGTATCAAGGAGGACTGCTGAGAGCCACTGGTGACTGCCTAATCACTGGTCTTTTGATGTTCATGGACAGACTGGTGAGTTCCCTGTCCTCAGGTTTAAGTGGTAGAAGCTGGAGCCTATAGTTCGAATCCTGGTCCTGCCATCTCCAAATGGCAAAAGATCCTAAGAAACTCATTCCTATCCATATGAATACCAGTGGAATGTGATGTATGTCATGATTGAATGGGCCGTTCTTGAATGATCCTAGGATAAAATTATACACAATTATATTATAGGACACTGATCAATTTTAATTAATACTTCATGAATCATTTAAACAATCACATTCATTAAATTGAGGCATAATGAAATACCTAAGAATTGGGCATCACATAGTATAGAGATGCCATTTTTCTGCCAGGAAGTTCTTTAGTTAATTGGTATATACCATTTTTTGAATGTAGTTTGGTATATGAATCTAGGATATATTATACCTGGCCTGAAAATCAATTATTCAAACAGTTTTTTTTTTTTTATCAGAAATGCTTATATCCAAATGTAGAGGGTAATCCAAATTATGTATATTCGAAGACAATGCTTGGTTAGTCCTCTTTTCACATTACCCATTCCCTTCTTGAGAACAATACACATTGTAAGGAAATGCTTAGAATGTTTTGGAAAAATTAGTTGACTTGAAACCAGTGAGTTAATCTATGCTGAATTTTGTTTATATTATTTCCAGAAAAACTAAATTCTTACTTTATCATTTTCCATAGGCTTTACACTCAGATTTAGTCTCTGATCGGTGACAAATAAAGATATAATTTTTTTTTGTCAGTCATGGGGCTTGAACTCTGGGCCTGGGCGCTATCCCTCAGCTCTTCAGCTCAAGGCGAGCACTCTACCACTTGAGCTACAGCGCCACTTCCAGTCTCTCTTGCCCGGGCTGGCTTTGAACCGTGATCCTCAGATCTCAGCCTCCTGAGTAGCTAGGAGTACAGGCGTGAGCCACCAGCGCCTGGCTATAAATATTTTTTTAACAGTAGCAAAATTCAGGCTGAGGAATCTAGGTACAATGATACTCATGCAGATAGGCCTCATCAGTCATGAGACCATGATATCAATATGTTAACCAATGCTTACTAGTGTCATGCTTATGAGATTTTGTGTATTATAAACATTGGTTATTAGAATTTATTTTTGTAATCAACATCATTTCATGGGTTAGGAACTGAAGTGAGACATTATACTCAGAACAAAATTTAACGAGGCATCCAAAATTAGTTACTAAGATATACATCATGTTACACAATGTTTTAAAAATGCAACCTAAAGGAAATAATTTGTGTAAAAAATCAACATTTACAATAAATACAGAATCAGTATGACTGATTTTTCTTCTACCTAAGTTGCAATATGGCTTACATGATGACTTTTCTGGTTATATATTTAGTTAGGTCTTGATATTTAGTTGGAGAAGTTCTTTCATATATTCATTTGTCAGAACGAAGAGTAAGTGAATTCCTTGCCAGAGTCAACTCCCATAATAATGTTACAGCTGTATACTGATACTTTGCCAAAGTTTCAAATCTGCGCGAGTAACTTGGGTCTTTTTTGGATCTAAATAAATAGATATGCAATTTTGTCAGTACTAGAAAGATTTTGACCACCATTTATTAAACTATTATTTTCCAGAAACTACTTCTCTCTTTTCATGAGACTTTTATTTTCATTCATATTATGTGTTGATGTTTTCCTTTAGATAAGCCACATTCAGTCTTCTACAAAGTGTAATTTGGAGTAGTTTAAAATTATGCACACTCATGTACAATGCTCAGATTCTACTATTTGCATATTTTTTCTTGTTAAATCAGTAGGAATTAGTTCTCAATATGGATACTATTGGAGTTATTCATTACATTTCTGAATTTTTTAAGTATGTCATGATTTTGTTATTTTATTCTTTTAAATATGTGCAGATCTCACTCTGCATACAGTCACATTTGTTTGAAACAATTTGATCCATTCAAGGGTTTTGCTATATTAGGTTCATCTAGATGAATTTAATTACAAATTAACACAACCGTATTTCTGAGACACAGTTATCTTTTTGGCTCTACGCAAAGTTAACGTGTATTTGAGGTTTTTGTGCTTAAAAAAAACTGGGCACAACATACTTTTGTTCCTGGGGGAGTTCTATTTTGTTGGTTGTTTTTTCAGTTGTGACGTCAACATATGTGTGCATTTTATTTCAATTGTTTTGTGTCTATATTTTGTTTCCTATAACAGAAACTACAAAAAGAATCAATGATTTAGAACTTTTCCAAATGGAATTCTAAGATACACACTTGAAATTTTGTGACAACTGGGAATAGGCAGGTCTTCATACAAAGACATTGTTTGATATGATTTGAATTCTTCCTCCTTTTTGGGCACCAGTGGCTCACACCTGTAACTCTAGCTCCCTAGCTACTCAGGAGGGTCACGGAGATCTGAGGATCACAGTTCAAAGCCAGCCCGGGCAGGAAACTCTGTGAGACTCTTGTCTCCAATAAACCACTAGAAAACCAGAAGTGGAGCTGGGGTTCAAGCGGTAGAGCACTCGCCTTGAGCTTCAGAGCACAGGGACAGGGCTCTAGCCCAGGATACAAGCCTCACGACTGACAAAAAAAAAAAAAAAAAGATTGAATTCTTCCTCCTCTTGCCTCACTATTTCCAATAGTATTACTGCAAAGTCATAAGTGGAAAGAAAATAATTTTGTCTGTATGAATTCAGAAGTTTTGTTTCAATTGGGACACACTACACATTCATACTTCATTTTAACTCAAAAATCTTTCCTTTTAAATCTTCGTTTAAAATCACAGATGTGAATTTATAATGCTAAAATAGCAGCTACTAATTTATCTTAAATGATCCAAACTATTTTCACTTCACATTATATGTAATATAGAGTGTAATAATAATTGTAAGTAATATAGTATGTAATAATTGACTTTGGGGAAAGTCAATAACTATGGATTTTTGTGAGATACTGAGTAATAGTAAAACATATATAATTCGATTAAAAAATTAACAGTTACATCTAAAAATAAATCATAGATATAAACTAATGCTGAAAAAGAAAGGTTGTTTATTGGAAAAAGCCAGAAGTTTCAATAAGCTTACTTTTTAAAAATTGTCTTAGATCTGGGCTTTGTTGGCTCATGCCTGTAATCCTAGCTACCCAAAAGTCTGAGATCTGAGGATAGTGGTTCAAAGTCAGCCTGGGCAGAAAAAGCTGTGAGACTCTCATCTCCAAGATATCTCTTGAAAACTAGAAACGGCACTTTAGCTGAAGAAATACAGTGGTATCCTTCAGCGGAAGAGAGGAGGGACAGTGTGCAGGCCCAGAGTTAGAGCCCTACGACCGACAAAACAAAATTGACATGAGTTTTAATTTATTATTTTATGATTTTTTATGTTGAAAATACAGAGGGTTTACAATTACATGAACAAGGTAATGAGTACATTTCTTATCAAGCATTTTTGCCTCCTCCTTTGTTTCCCTTTCCCATCCCTTCATATCTCCCCTTCTACCACCCCACCACCCCCTCTGCACCAAAGTTGTAAAGTTCATTTTTTGACATAATATTTGTACATGTCATTGTGGTAATTAGTCCACCTGTATAACAATGGATTTTCCCTTGCCATCCCCAAATTATATGAACATCAAATACAGTGAAAACAGGGGTTATACCGTAGGGGAGGGACATAAAAAGCAACAAATAAATCACATCATAAATATGGCAGAAACAATAGTAAGAACGAAAAAAAATTTGAGTCCTTATCTTAGGGTTCATTTCTCCTACCATCAACTTGTCTAACAGTTTCTGTTTGTCTCAGACATATACTAGTTATTGCAAATAAGAGAAACAATGGCACTTATGTTTCTTTGGATTACTTCACTAAATATAATTTTTTCCAAGGCTTTCCATTTCCTAACAAATGGGGCAATGTCATTCTTTCTGATGGACGCATAGAATTCCATTGTGTATATAAACTACATATTCTTGATCCATTCATCTACTGAGGGGCATCTGGGTAGGTACCGTATCTTAGCTATGGTAAATAATGAGGCAAAATCATAGTTGTGCTGGTAGCTTTAGTATGGTATTGTTTGTAATCATTTGGTTAAATGCCCAAAAGTAGGAGTGCTGGGTCATCGGGGAGCTTTATGTAGAGTCTTTTGAGGAAGCTCCATACTGATTTCCAAAGTCGTTGAACAAGTATACAGTCCCACCAATATCCCCACCAGCTTCTGTTGTTATTAGAGTTATTGATTATAGCCATTCTAACTAGGGTGAGGTGGTATCTCAATGCTGTTTTGATCTGCATTTCTTTTATGGCTAGGGAGTTGGAGCATTTCTTCGTGTGTCTATTCGCTATCCTTATTTCCTCTTCAGAGAAGTTTCTCTGTAAGTCTTTAGCCCACTTTTTTTTATTGGGGAATTCTTTCTTTGAGGATTTGTTGTTGGGGGATATAATTTTTTGAGTTCCAGGTATATTTTAGATATGAGACCCTTGTCTGTTGTACGGTTAGTGAAGATCTTTTCCGAATCTGTGGGCTTTCTATTGATCTTGCTAGCTTTGTCCCTTGCCAGGCAGAAGCTCTGCAATTTCATGAAATCCATTTATCCAACTTTTCTTTGATTTTTCATATTTCTGGGTCTCTATTAAGAAAATTTCGGCCTTTGCCAAGGAGATGGAGGGTTTCTCCTACTCCATCCTGTAATGTTTTCAGAGTGTCTGCTTTGACTCCGAGTTCTTTGATCCATTTGGGGTTGATTCTGGTGCAGGGTGATATATAAGGATCTAGGTTTAGTTTTCTACAAGTGATTAACCAATTTTGCCAGCACCATTTACTGAAGAGGCTGTCTTTCTTCCATTTTATTTTTTTAAGCTCCCTTATCGAAATTTAGGTGGTTATAGTTCTGTAGGTTCATATCTGGGTTTTCAATTCTATTCTATTGGTCCTGAGGTCTGTTCTTGTGCCAATACCAAGCTGTTTTGAATACTATGGCTTTGTACTAGAGTTTGGAATTTGGTAGTGATATTCCTCCAGCACTGTTCTTTCTGTTAAGGAACATTTTTGCTATTCGGGGTCTTCTATTATTCCATATGAATTTTTGAATTGCCTCTTCAATTTTCTTGAAGAATGATTTTGGAATATTTATAGGTATCACATTGAATTGGTAGATAGCCTTTGGAAGTATTTCAATTTTCACGATGTTGATCCTTCCAATCCAGGACCATGGGAGGTTTTTCCATTTTCTAAGTTCTGTTTTGACATTGTTTTTCAGGTTTTTAAAGTTTTCATCATAAAGGTCATTCACTTCTTTGATTAAGTTAATTCATAGGTATTTTATTTTTTTGTGGGGCTATTATGAATGGAGTTGCTTTCCTGATTTCAGCCACACTTCTCATTGTTGGCATGCAGAAAAGCCATTTATTTTTGAAAGTTAATTTATACTATGCTTCTTTGCCAAAATTTTGAATCAGCATGAGTAATTTGGGAGTGGAGTCTCTGGGATTCTTTAAATACAAGACCATGTCATCTGCAAAGAGGGAGAGTTTTACATCATCTTTCCCTATTTGGATCCCTTTTATGTTTGCATCTTGTCTTATTGCTGTCGGTAGGCATTCTAATACTAAATTGAAGAGAAGTGGGGAGAGTGGACATCCTTGTCTTGTTCCTGAGTTAAGAGGAAATGGCTTTCGATTTTCACCATTAATCATAAGGTTGGCTGTAGGTTTGTCATATACAGCCTTTATTGTATTGAGGTATATTCTCTGGGTTCATAGTTTTTCCAGAGTCTTCATCATAAAGAGTGTTGGATCTTGTGAAATGCTTTTTCTGCAACTATTGATATATCCATGTGGTTCTCATCAATGCTCTTGTTGATGTGATGAAGTATATTAACTGATTTGCATATATTGAACCAGCTTTGTATCCCTGAAATAAATCCTGTTTGATCGTATGTATGATTTTTTGGATGAATTGTTGAAGTTGATTGGCCAAAATTTTGTTGAGGTTTTTAACATCCATGTTCATCAAAGGAATGGGTCTATAGTTCTCTTTCTTTGATGAGTCCCTGCCTGGTTTGGGATAACGGTTATGTTGGTATCATAGAATGAATTCGGTAGTGAACTTACTCGTTAATTTTATTGAATAATTGGAGGAGGTTTGGTGTGAGCCCTGCTTTGAATGCCTTGTAGAATTCCACTGCAAATCCATCTGGTCCTGGGCTTTTCTTAGATGTGAAGTCTCTTATTGCTGTTTCTATTTCTATACTTGATATGGGCATGTTAAGTTGTTAACTCTTGGTTGAGTTTCAACATGTCGATATTTGATAGGAAAAGGTCCATTTCTGCCATGTCTCAAACTTATTAGCATACAGTTTTGAGAAGTATTCCATTATAATGTTCTGATGGTGATGTTCCCATTCTCGTCCCTGAGTTTGTTTATTTGGGTGTGTTCACTTCTTTTTCTGATAAAATTTGCTAAGGGTCTGTCAATTTTGTTATTTTTTGGGGGGGGTGGTCCGGTCGTGGGGCCTGAACTCTGGGCCTGGGCGCTGTCCCTCAGCTCTTCAGCTCAAGGCTAGTGCTGTACCACTTGAGCCACCGCACCACTTCTGGCTTTTTTCTTTTTGCTTATGTGGTGCTGAGGAATTGAACTAAGGGCATCATGCATGCAAGGAAAGCACTCTACTTCTGAGCCACCTTCCCAGCCCTAATTTTGTTAATTTTTTCAAAGAACCAACTCTTTGTTTTTTTATTCTTTTTAGGGTGTTTTTGGATTCTAATTTACTTAATTCTAATTTAATTTTAATTATTTCTTTCTGTCTACTGCATTGGCGTTTATTTTGCTGATCTTTTTGAAGGAGGTTCAGATGTCTTATTAAATTGTGGTTTCAGATTTCTCTAATTTGTTGATGTAGGAATTCAGAGCTATAAACTTGCCTCGGAGTACTGTTTTTGTTGTGTCTGAGAAGAGCTGGTAATTTGTGTGTTCATTTTTGTTGAATATCATGAACATTTGCATTTCCTTTCTAATCTCTTCCATGACTCACTGGTGATTCTACAGTGTGTTGTTCAGCCTCCATGTGTTAGAGGACTGTCTTTGGTCTCTTTTCATGTGGAGTTCTAATTCTTTTCCCTTAGATGCCATTTCTTGGCCTTTGTCTTGTTAGTTTTCTATCTGTAGGATATCTTTAAGTACCTTTGTAGGGATGGTTTTGTGGAGATATATTGTTTCAATTTTTCTTTGCTATGGACAATTTTTATTTGATCTTCAGTTATGAAGGAGAGTTTAGCTGGGTACACTATTCTTTGTTGTGGTTTGTCTTTAGGGCATGGCCTACATCACTCCAGGCTCTTCTTGCTTTAATCATCTTTGCTGAGCAATCTGATGGTATTCTAATTGGTTTCCCTGTATGGGTGATTGGTATTTTCTCCTTGACAGCTTTAAGGATCCTTTCCTTGGTCTGAGTTGATCCTGTGCGGATTATAATGTGACAGTGACATGTCCTGTGCTGTTCTGGTCTATTTGGGGTTCTGAAAGCTTCTTGTATCTGATTAGGCCATAGGCCTATCTTTTTGCATGTTTGGGAAGTTCTCTGCTAGGATTCTGTTAAATAAATTTCCTAGACCATTAACTTCTGTCTCTAGGTGCTCCTCTATGCCCATTATCCTCAGATTAGGCCTTCTGATGGTGTCTTCCAAATATTGGATAGATCGATCATATTTCTTGGATTTATACTGGATAGTTGTATGTTATTTCTCTATAATATCTAGGCTGTCTTCAATCCCCGAGATTTGATCTTCTGCCTGATCTAACCTACTGTCAAGACTTTCTATTTGTTTTTAATTTCTTTTCCTTCTAGTTGGTCGGCTTTGATGGCTTCAAATTCTTTGTTGGAGCTTTTGTTTAGATCTTGTATGAGTTTTACTTACTTAATTTTGTGTTCAGTGTTTATTCTCAGATCACTTAGTTGATTGGTTATGGTTTCCTTGGACTCCCATTCCTTTTGGCAGGCTCTATTCTGCATTCCCTTTGTGGTCTCCCTGAATTGTTTCAGCTGTTTCTTTATGAATTTTTTGAATGCCTCTATTTATCTCTGTCTATTATGATCACACTCTCGCAATTCCTGTATTACTCTTTGATTAGTTTCCTCACATTAAAGCAATTCCTGTAATTCTCTATAACTGTTCTCAGCGTGCTTATGTAATTCCTTTATTAATTTTTAAGTAGCTTCCTAATGCTCACAAGATTCCTGTACTACTCTTTGGATTGCCTCCTCTTGGTCCCTTTCACGCTCACACTGAGACCTTTGCAAATTTTCAATCATTTCATTCACCATGTTTACCAGTAGTGTTTGTAGAGTTTTTGGGGAAATATTAATTATTATTTTACTCATTAACTATTCTTCTTATTATTATCATTAATTATTCTGTCACCTGATTATCATTAGTGGGAGTTCAGATACCTGGACTTGCCATTTTTCTTCTGTTTTTCTTGCTTGTTCTGCCCATTTGGTATGAAAGTAACAGCAATTTTGTGCTAGAACACTATTTTAAGGTAAGCATCAACCAGAGTCCTTCAGTTGCACAACCAAAATGGTTGCAGATACAATCTAGTTCAACAGATACAATCTATTCTAAATCAAACAACCATGGATTAATGGGTTAAGAACAACGAAGAAGGATTTGGCAAACCAGAAATTATTAGCTTCAGGGAGAAATGTTGGTCAAAATAGGACTAGAGGGATGTGGAGAGGTAAAATGAGAGTAAATATAACCAATTCCGAACAGAATCATAGGAGAGAATTTTTTTTTAAAAAGAAAAAAATGGAGAAACAAAAATTTAAATTTAAGAAATGAAACACGTAAAAATTATGTAAGTTTAAAGAAATGATGTTGAGAGAAGAAAAGGATAAGATGAGAGGAGGGGAGGGATAGAAAGGAAATGTGAAAACTAAAAAACAAATTTTTTAAAATTAGTTACTTAAAAATTATGTAAGTATAAAGAGATAATACTGCTATTAACGAAGTTAAGCCTAAGAGGTTGTGAGCTGAGTAATAAATTTCTGGCTTAAGTAAGTACATAATGGGGGAGAAGATCTAACAATTGACAACAGGTATGTATCTGGAGTTGAGCAGAACAGCAATTAAGTCATGCAAAAAATAAAGAAAGAGAGAAAAAATGAAACCAATAAAAAGGACCAAAAGGTCAAAGAGATTAAAACACACACACACACACACACACACACACACACACACACACACACACACACACACACACACACACACACACACACACCAAAAATAAAAATATGAGAAAATAAAGATCAACAGAAAACACTTTAAAAAAATGAAAAATTAAAAAATATGTTCAAAAAAGAGTTCTTCGTTTTGGGTTTTTTTTTTTTTTGGAGGGGGGATGGGAAGAGCCTGTATCTCCCCTGTGTCTATAACCAGTGTCTTGGTGGAGTCTCTGGTCTGCTTGTGATGTTTGGTTTTCCTATGGCTTGATTGGTTTCTTAAGTCAATTTTGTCAGGCAGAAAATGCCCGGTGTAAAGCAGGATTTTGTGATCCTCCTCCCAGGCTAGTTCAGTGGGAGGGAGATCTTTGAGTATCACAAAAGAGGGAGATGGTGGTTTCCTCTAGTTTGGAGATGCTGTGGTGAGGCTAGGTTCTGGGTTGGGTTGAAGCCTTTCAGCAAACAGTAGCTTTTCCCTGAGGGGCTAGCACCTGAGACATTCACAGAGCCCAGCTTAGAGCCATTCTCAGGGTTTATGTTTACTGAATTTCAATTGTTGTTTAGGCTTCTGTAGGATGGGGCAGCCTCTGGCTCTGTTTACCCGGTGAAGAAAGTCTTTTCTCCGAGGACAGTTTACTCTGCCTGGGCAGAGTGACTTTCCCCTGGGTGTAACTGAGCCTGGCAGGTCACTTCTAGTTCCTGTGACCTGCAAAATGACTCTTTTGTTTTTTTTCCAAGGCCTGACTCGGAGCTATCTGCTCAACCGGGCCTTTGTCAGTATCAAAGATGGAGACTTCCAGTGGTGGTGAGGGGAGGGGTGGCCTTCCCACCTCTGCTCCCTGAGGAGTGAGGAAGTCAGGGTTCTACTCACACCAGAATCTTGGTTCCTGGACCCACTCTGGTCTGAAATCTGCAGGACGAAGATATTTGCTCCTTCTCAGTTCTTGCTGGTGTTGAGTAGAATCCACTAGTCTACTGTGTCTGGCTCCTTTGTCCTGGACTCTAGGTTGTAGGTATGGTGTCTATGGCCGCCACCGCTGCCACCACAACCCTTGCAGCTGCGGCTACTGGCAAGTGCTCAGATCTCTTTCCTTGCCTGGATTTTCCCTCTCGGGCCATACTCCTTGTACTGTGATGGCGCACTTGGGTATGATTCTATAGACTAAGACTGTTCACAGGAACACTAAAACTGCTTTCTATGCGAGCACTTGTTTCAAATCCTACCTCTCCTCAGCTATTTTCTTCTGAACTCCCTTAACACATTATTATGACATGATATTGTGACATCACATTGACATTGTGATATCACTGTGCCATTCTGTTTTCACAAACCTATTATGACATCTCATGTTAGAAAAGTCATGGGTTTTAGGACTTTTAGCTCCTTCCTTGAACTCTTGTCCTCATTGTAACCTAGTAGCAATTGAAATCAGACATGTGATTTTAATATTACAAACTAGAAGTGACATCACTATTCTATGGGTGACCTCATTACCAACCTGATATCACAAACCTATTGCAGCACCGCATTGCCATTGTGACATCACAATCACATTGTGACATTTCAATCGGTTATGACCTCTTAGCTCTTTTGAAAAAGCATATGGCCTTTGCGACATCAAAGTTCACTTGTTTACACATATAATCATTGTGGTCTAAAAAGATCATTTATACTATTGTAATATTACAAACCCTTGGAGGCAGGATCACCAGTGTGACATCATTAACCTGTCCTATCCTCATAACTTTGACACGATACCCTTGTGATACATAGGCCTTTGTGATCTCATAAAGTTTTTGACTTCATATTTCAGGTATGATGTGTGATATTTGAAACGCACTCTATCATACAAATTGTGTCATCATTGTCAGATATCATGAGCATGTGTTATATTGTGATATCACATACCTGTTGGGAGTTCATCACATTTGGGCCAATGCATGACTGTGTAGATCTCACAATCCCATTCTGAAATCATATTCTCATTGGGAGTTAATGAAAATTGAAGTCCAGCATGCCATTGTGACATCATCAACCCAATTGTGACATCATAAACCTATTGTGACCTCATCACCATTATGGAATCACCAACTAATTATTATATCAAAATATTATTATGAATTGATATTGTGACACCATATTGCCATCACTGTCCAATTCGTATTTGCAACCAATTATGACCTCATAACATTTTACAAATTTCGTGGCCTTTGAGATTACTAATATGAACTATTAAACATATGATGCATAAAACACAAGACAATCCAATAAGGCACATTGAAAATAACTTTATTTACACTCAAAATGGGCCTGCATTTAACTTGTCCTGGTCTGTACACTCAATGACAAGCCAGCACCAACCACGAAATCTCAGACCTCCAGTGAGTGGGCAGCCACACATAGTTAATTGGTCTACAAAGCACCAACTCCCCAAATTATCATCTCCAAAGCTCCAAACTTCAATAGGTAAGGCTTTGTCCTTTTCCCTTACTCCCTCCTTCTTTATAGACTTTCCTTCATTTCCCTTTTCCCCTTCCATCACTTCCTTTTTCTCTTTAGGCCTCTCCACTATCCACAGTCCTCACTTCTCTGACCTGGTGGCCAACTGGCATACTTTCCCTACTACTCTCCCTCAAATTCCTCTTCTCCCAAGACTTTCCCCTCCTGCTGTCTCACCACTTCCTTCCCTTGATTTTCTCCAATTCCATTTCTCTGACCATGCAGCGTATACATAGTTTGAACACCTCCATCACTCCAGTGGGTCTCCTGCCTAACAGTTTTCAACCATCACTTCACAAACTGCCCGTTCCCCAATCACTTCTTCACAGCTAATCAAGTGAGGATGACATCCTACCCCTTCCAACAACATACCTGGCCTTTTGGTGATATGTCCCATGCACTCCAGTGGGCCAGGACATGGGGCCACATTGATTAGTGGGCCCTGCTGATTATTAGGGCCCCGCTGCTTTATACACCCCCCACTGGCTTTCATGTCCAATCAAATCCTTGATTCCTTCTTACCAAATCCTAAAAATTCCCTTCTCTCCACCCAATGAACAGGCTTAAAATGTAAATTTAATAGAAAACAAGTAAATTATAGAAACACACTAGTTAGCAGTAATTAACACTTAGTAAGTCTTATCCTTAAAGGATCATCTGAGTTTCTCTGAACAGTTCATCTTGCAGCTTTCTCTGTATATTGGTCCCAGCACCACCAAATATGGTCCTTGTCACTTTGGTTCTAATTCAGGAGCATGATGAATTTTTACACCAGCTGTCCCGGCAAGAAAGAGTGGGTGAAGTTTTTTTTTTTTTTTTCATCTCCATTTCTTAGTTTATTTCACTTACTTAAGGTCTAGCTTTTGAATTTATTGTTGAAGGAGACTTGCTATAGAATAAACTACATCACTCTCCCCAAAGAAATTTGCCTTCCAATTGGATTTAATTTCTTATTTTATATTTGTACTTATCTGTTGCCATCATGATTATTTATTTTTTAAATACTTTGTACTGTTATTATTTTTAAGTAGTTGTAGAAAGAAGTTCCCATTCTACAAAACAGTACATGAATACAAGCTGTCTGACAACATTGTCACCCATCCCTCATAACCCTTCCCTTCTCACACTTTTTTGTAAAAATTGCGATAGGTGATTACATATATTTCACATATTTCACAACATTGTGGAATTGTGATACTTAGTTAAAGTCACAAACACATTTTAAACTTGAAAAGGCAAAGTATCATTATCATGGTCTAAAGTTTGTTAATTCTATGAGCTTTGACAATCCAAATTATTTTTCCTACCCCAGGTGATGTTTGCACTTTTTCCCTTTTGCTTAGTGTAAGCTATTCCCTCTTTCCCTCTCATTCCTCCCTTCCCATCAGTGTGTTTGGATTACTTAGTTATTTTTCTTCTATTTCCAGTGCAGCTGATGGACACTTTTGTTGTATGTTGTTCCATTTCCCACTTATTCTGTTCCTCCTCCTGGCTTCCCTCCATTGTGTGCATATTTCTACCATCTACATAGTCAAGAACATGAAGTCATTAACGGTGATACAACAAAAAGAGTGGCTGTCCTTTTTTTCTCGAGTTCTGTTTACTTTGTCATACCGTCTTGCATTTTGGCTTTAGAATCCACATATCAGGTAGACCTTGTGCCATTTGCCTCTTTGTTCTTGGCTTACCTCACTCAAATAATTTTTTCTAGTTCCATCCATTTCCTTACAAATGCCATCATTTTATCGTGTCTAATCGCTGCATAGTATTCCATTGTAAATAGGTACCACAATTTTTGGATCCACTTATCAGTAGTGGCTCATCTGGATTGTTTCCATATCTTAGCTATTGTGAACAGTGCTGCAATAATCATAAAGGTGTGTGTGTCTTTGTATACTGGTTCCTGTTTTTCTGAGTAGATGCCTAGGAGTGGTATGGCGAGTTCATAGGACAGGTCGATATTTAGCTTTCTGAGGTACCTCCAGACTTCTTTCCAAGTGGTTGTATTAATATACATTCTCACCAGCAATGAAGTAATGCATCTCTTTCTTTGCATCCCTTCCAGCATCTGTCATTGGCTGAATTTAGGATGTGGGCTATTCTGACTGGGGTAAGGTGGTATCTCAGAGTTGTTTTTTATTTGCATTTCCTTTACGGCCAGGGATGATGAACATTTCCTCAATGTTTCTTTCCTGTTTTTACCTCTTCTTCTGAGAAGTCTCTCTTTAGCTCCCTTGACCATTTCAAAATTGGTTTGTTAGGTTTGTAAAGGGTTAGTTTCTTGAGTTTACCATATATAATGGATATTTGACCCTTGTCTGATATATTGCTGGTATATATTTTTCCCAATTATTTGGCTTTCTTTCTAGTTAGTTGCTACTTTTTATCTGTGTAGAAACTTTTTATTTTAAGGTAGTCCCATTTATCGAGTAATTCTCCAATTTGTTGTGATCCTGGGAATCTGTTCTGGAAGTTCCTGCTTTGCCTATAAGTCCAAGTCTCTCTCATACTCGGTCCTGCAGTATTTTCAGTGTTTCAGGCTTGATGTTAAGGTCTTAAATCCATTTTGAGTTTATGTTAGTGTATGGTGATAGGCTAGGGTCCACTTTTAGTTTTCTACATGTGGCCAGTTTTCCCAGCACCAGTAGTTGAAGAGGTTATGATTCTTCCACCGTATGTCTTTGGCTCCTTTGTCAAATATCAACTGACTGTACATGTTCAGCTATACTTCTGGGTCCTCTAACCTGTCTCACTGATTTTTGGGTCTCTTTTTGTGCCAGTACCAAGTTGTCTTTGTTATTATGGCTCTATAGTAGAGCTTGAAGTCCTGTATCATGATCCCTCCTGCATCCTTTCTTTTGCCAAAATTTTTTTGGCTATGTTAGGGCTTTTGTTGTTCCATATGAAATTTTGGACTATTTTCTCTATTTCAGTAAAGTAAGGGGTTGGAATTTTAATGGGAATTGCATTGAATGTGTTTATTATTTTTGGTAGTATGGCCATTTTCACCATATTAATTCTGCCTATCCAGGAACATGGGAAGTCTCTCCATTTCCTGGTATCCTCTAAGATTCCTTTTTTTAGGCTTTTATAGTTTTCATGAAATAGACCTTTTACATCGTTGATTAGGTTACTTCCTAAATACTTTTTTTTGAGGTTATTGTGAATGAGGTTGTTTCCTTGATGTCCATTTCTGTTTGTACCTTGTTGGTTTACAGAAACCGACTGATTTTTGTGGGTTAATTTTGTATCCTGTTACTTTGCCAATTTGGTTTATAAACTCTAAGTGTTTGGTGATGGAGTTTTAGGGATCGTTAATTTATAAAATAATGCCATCTGCAAAAAGAGAGAGTTTATATTCTTCCTCTCCTATGTGGATCTCTTCAATGTATTTTTCTTGCCTTATTGCTCTGGCTAAAAATTCCAGAACTATATTGAAGAGGAATGTAGAGAGTCGGCATCCATGCCTTGTTACTGTTTTTTGGGGAATTGGTTGTAGTTGTTCCCTATCAAGCATAATATTGGCTTTTGATCTACTATGTAAGGCTTTTATTGTCTTATGAAATGTTCCTTCTATTCCTATTTTTTCCAGAGCTTTTAAGATGAACGAGTGATGATGAATTTTATCAAAATCTTTTTCCAAATCAATGGAGATAATCATGTGGTTCTTGACCTTGGAACTGTTGATGTGATGGATTACATTTATTGACTTACATATGTTAAACCATCCCTGTATCTCTGGGATGAAGCCTACTTGGTTATAATGCATGATTTTTTGATATGTTTCTGGATTCTGTTGGTTGCAATTTTATTGAGCAGCTTTGCATCTGTCTTAATCAAAGAGATCGGTGTGTAGTTCTTTTTTTGTTGGGTCTTTGCCTGGTTTGGGGATGAATGTGATATTGGGTTCATAGAATGAGTTTGGGATTACCTCCTCTGTTTCTATTTCTCTGAAGAGCTTGAGGAGTATGGGTATTAGTTCCTCTTTAAAGGTCTTATAGAATTCTGTAGTGAATCCATCAGGTCCTGGGCTTTTCCTGTTGGAAGATTTCTTATTACTTTTATCTCATTGTAGGTTATTGACATTTGTAATTGATGTATTTCTTCTTGGTTCTGTTTGAGCAATTTGTATTTCTTTTTTTTCATGCAGGAAAAGAAGTTTATTTACCAAAAGGCTGCCCCCACCATGCATGGTGGAAAAGCATGACTGAAAAGGAAGGGGGTAGACCCACCTATGATTAAGTCTTATCTAGGCCAAGGACAGGAAGAGGTGTGGCCAGGTGCTGGAAAATTGTGGCCACATTGGATCTGGATGAATAGTAGAGAGCAAAGAGATCCTGAAGGTAAAGAGACTTCTCACAATGTACCATTGCAGAGACATAAATTGTCTAAATCTGAGAACAGCAAAAAATATTAGGTTATATGGCTATCCAGGGAGCGCAGGAGGCTTGTCAGCGGGGTTTCACGGCTCGGGAATGACTCACAGGACCCCATTAAATGTGTTAGAGAGTCAGTTTGGTGAGTGAAGGAGAGCTGACTAGGAAGAAGCGGTGTCCCGGCTTGCCCCAGACCCCTATAGAGAGACATGTCTAAGCCACCCAAACCAGGCATTCTCCACTTCAGAGATGACCATCCTTTCTGATAAAGGCCATAGGAGCTCTGTGGAATGGCGCCACATCTGAGCAGAGATTGAGCAGCAGAGAGCCGTGGAGAGTAGTTTCATTCACCAGAGTAGAGAAGTGGTGTGCACATGGATGTGAAGGCCAGCAATGGTATTGACTTTTCACCAATTGCTGAACACTCTCACATGGTTTATCAAGGCAGTTTGGTTTGCAGAAAAAGGGGTGGATAGGAAATTCTAGCATTTCCAACTCAAACACCTCATCCCAGTCATGGCACCATTTGTAAAGTATATGAAATAGGTAGATTTCATTAAGTAGCCCATGAAGAGAACACCACACGCAATTCAGGCATGAAAAGAAGTTTATTTACCGAACTGCTGCCCCCACCATACATGGTAGAGAAGAATGGCTGAAAAGGAAAGGGGGGGAATAGCAATTTGTACATCTGTAGAAATTCATCCATCTCTGCTAGGTTTTCCTTCCTTTGTGAGTAGAGTCTGGAATTATTTCTTTATGATTGTTTTGATGTCTTGGATGTTTGCTGTAATTTTTCCTGTCGTATCTCTAATATTATTGATTTGGGTCTCCTCTCTTATTTTGTTAGTTACTCTTGCCAGTGGTCCCTCAGTTTTAGTGTCTATTATTTAAACAGCTTTTAAAAATTAATTTTATTTATAATTTTCATAGTCTGTCTCATTAATTTCAGCTATTATTTCAGTTCTCTTTCTGTCTAGCAACTTTAAGTTCAATTTTTTCTTGTTTCTCTAGTAGTTTTAGTTGCATCATAAGATCGTTTACTTGTTCTATGTTTTCTTGATTTGTGCACTGAGAGCAATGAATCTGCCCCTCAGGACTGCTTTCGCTGTGTCCCATTGGTTTCTTTGTGATGTTTCTTCATTTTCACTGAATTGTAGGAACTTTTAAATTTCTTCTTTAATTTCTTCTGTGATCCATGTATTGTTCAACAGAGTGCTGTTTAATTTCCATGTGTTTCTTTTCTATTTATGCCTTGTTCTTGAGAACGAGTTAGATTACACTATGCTCAGATAGAATACAGAGTATTATGTCAATCCTCTTGTATTTGCTTAAATTCCATGTATGAACTAAGAAATGATCTATTTTAGAAAAAGTTAGGGGGGTTGCAAGAGGAAGACCCTACTGGTGTGAATACCTGTAATTCTAGCTACTCAGGAGGCTCAGATCTGTGTATTTAGGTTCAAAGCCAGCCCAGGTAGGAAAGGTCATGAGGCTTTTCTGGGGTTGCTCAGCACCACAGCCTGCCTCATGTCTGGGGTTGTTCACCACTTTTGCCACCATGAGCTGCTTATGCATGCCAGTATGGAGAGGCAGAAACCACCACGGGTCTGGACTTGTTCACTGCAGCTGTCCCCACCTCAGCCACTGCTGCCACCCCTGGCTGGTCTGGGCAAGTGCCAAGAGGCATTGTGCCCCAATTCTGGGTGGTTTGCCACCACTGCCAGCTGCTGCTGCTGTTTCAGGTTAGGCTAGGCTATTTACACCAGCAGGACAGAGGTGCCATCCTGAGAGTTTAAGATCCTTTGCCACTGTTGACAGCTGCTACTGCTCCTGACTGGGCTGGGCTACTTGTATCAGCCAGGCAGAGGCACTGTTCCAGGGAGGTTGAGGGGAGTCTTTGTTCCAGCTCTGCCTTCTGAGATTTCTGTTTGTATATTCTGGGTTGGCCCAGCTCTTGGGAGTTCCTGGGAGACTTGGGAAGCTTGTGGGTGTGTGGTCCTCAGAGGGTCCAGACCCGGGGCACTTAAGCAACTTGGCACAAAACCCTGTCACTTAAGCTCTGCAACGTGGAGCCCCATCACCAACAAAGAGTGAGGGAAGGGTCTTCCCACTTTACTGTCTGTGTAGGATTTTCCCTTTTCTTTTTGCACTTCCTTTATCTCTCTGGGTAATTGCCTTTTTTTGTGGGTCACTTGGAGAAACAGAGCATTGAAATACAAACTCTGTATTTGGTTGGAGAGAGCTGTGGTGTTTCCCTGCTGTTCCATTACCTTCTTGGTCCCTCCCCTTCAGGTGGAGTTTTTCTTAGCCAGCCAGTGGGCCTTGGTTACCAAAAGAAAGGTACATAAAAGAATATGTTGTAAAGCCTGCAGATTGAAGTTAGACACTTCTGTTAATATAGCCTTCCTAATTTTAGAAAGCCAAGGGGGTGTTCTACACTAAAGTATTTCAAAGGGATTGAGTCCTTTAACATAAGGGCTACATCTTGCTCGAAAGAGAGTGAAGTGGAGGAGGCTTACCTAGCTATGGCCAGTCCCTGTATTTAATTTAGTTAAAGTTTCCTTTAAGGTCATTTTCATTCTTTCTAATGCTTGAACTCTGAGGCTTATAAATGGATTGTAACTTCCAATTTATTAGGGCATTAGTTAATAATTGAGAACTTGGGCCATGAATGCTGGGCCATCTTTTGGACCCCACAGCTAAGGGTAAGCCAAATCAAAGTATTATTACATGCCTCAGCTCAGCCTGAAAAAATGTCCATTATTACTAACAGATACCAATAGCCATACTTTCCAGGCTTTACCTCTGTGGAGTCCACTTTCCCAAATTCACCATCTGAGGTTCCTCAAATATGAATTATTTTCATATGTTCCAGCATTTCAGCATTTACCTGTTGGAAATTACCTACACACATTACAAAGTATTGTCAGGCTGAGGCCCCACCGGTTTTCAGAACAGTTTCAGGCAGTGTCCTCAGGCAATTTACCAGGCTGCAAATATCTACATGTAAACTGACAGAAAGCTTGAGCCTGTATGCATTTTTCACAAGTTCAGTATTAACATTTGCACACTTATTACCACTGTTTATGCTTCTTCCTTTAATATTGATGACCAGTATTTCTAGAGAAACAACTAGGTTTAGAGTGGTCTCCCAAGCTACCTCATCAGCTCAGATGTTTCCCTGTATCTTAAGGTCTCTAGTTTCTTTAACTCCTGTAAAGTACTCTGAAACTTGGAGACTTCTTCCATTTTATTCTCCTCCTTTTGTCTTAAACTTGCTTTCATGATCCCACTTTCCTTCTCAATGTGCTCCTTAACCAGCAAATGATTTGGCAGGGTCACAGGAGAGTTCCCTTGACTGGCCAAGTGCTGCTCCTTCTCATAACACCTTTGCTTGCTCTTCAGCTCCTCCCTTAAGTTCACAAAGGTGCCATTGAGAGCTATTTTACCCACCTCCACCTGTTCCACTGGGACACGATGCTTCTGCATTACATTTTTGGTGAAGATCTCAGCAGTCTTTTGGGGCTTTTACTCTAGTAGTTTCTCTTTCTAGTTTTCCACTTCAGTGTATTTTTGTGACAGATCTTTCAACTGTTTGTTTAGCATTCCTGCTTTTCTTCCTAATGGTCTTTCCCTTTCCATGGCTTTCTCTATCAAAGCAAGTGGTCTTTTAACTCTTTCTGAAGAGAAACAATCTCTTTCTTGAGCCTGATATTTTCCTGTTCTCTTTTCTTGGCCTCTTCTTCTATGACACAGCACTTTCCCATCTTCTCTGCTAACTACTCTTTCCTACTTTCTCTGTTGCTTTGAATTTCTGGTGACACTTTTCAAAGCTTATAATTGACATGTACTTCAACCTAATCTATTCTTATATCAGTTCCAGCTCTTTTCTTTTTTTTTTTTCTTTTTCTTTTGGGTCTGGTCGTGGGGCCTGAACTCTGTCCAGGACACTGTCCCTCAGCTCTTGAGCTCAAGGGTAGTGCTCTACCACTTGAGCCACATTGCCACTTCTGGCTTTTTTCTTTTTGCTTATGTGATGCTGAGGAATCAAACCCAGGGCCTCATGCATGCAAGGCAAGCACTCTACCACTGAGCCACATTCCCAGCCCCCCAGCTCCATTTTCATAGCCATAATTTCTTAATGGAATTCAGAGATCCTTTGCATGTTTCTCCAGAGCAATGAACACATTTTCCTTGTAATTAATGTGATTACTTAACCTGTCATTTACATTTTCCAGGTGGTGAATGTGTCCTCCTTGGACATTCCTTTTTCTAATGTCCATTTTGCTTGCGTTAAGCTCACTGATCTAGTCCTAGAGGTTCCCTACTGCCGTTTGCAAATGATCTGCACTGTATTTGCCAAAGGTTTCTTGATCCCTATTCTGGTGCTCCTACCAAAACTCAAACTCTTTTTTTAGACTCGTTTTTTTTCAGGGTGTCTCTGTTATCAAACACCAACTGAGCAACCACTTTACCTCAAAACCTTCTAACTTTTCAAGCTTTCTTCTAATATCTGTGGCTGACTGGGTAACAAAGGCCATATTTAGGGCTCTTTGATTCTCCAGGATTTAAAGATCTATAGCCTATAGGTTCTATAGGCTTCTGGCAGATTTTCCAGAAAAAGCATTAGGGTACTCACTGGGGAACAGTACCGTCTCACTCACCTTAGATTGAAGACTGGGCTTTCTAGCCACTGCGGTATCCCTGCTAGCTGAACCTGGAAATAATTGGTAAACACCTCCATATCTCGACTGCTGTAAGCCTCAGCTTGGGTAAGTATGGAGAAAGACTTGTTCCAAATAGTCTCGGTCAATAGTGGGGCTACTGTCTGGTTTAAGGACCACCGTCAAGTCAACGACAGTATTCACTCCCTTTTCTACCAGGTGAAAAACACCTGTAAAATTTGCTGACAGTCATCCCAGATGTGCTTTTGTGTGAAAATTACTGTCTCTAATGAGGTAATGAGCCCCTGTTTTTTTTTTTTTTCTGAAAAGGATGGATTTTTCTGTTTCCAGTTACACAGGTCATTACTTGTAAAGGGAACATATATTAGAAAGGGGTCCTGCCCACCATCTCCTCCATGTTCCTGTCTCAAGGGTAATAAGGGTAACATACCACATTGTACCACCTCAGTCTGGTACAAGTAACCACTTTTAGTATGGGAGGACTCATTAAGTTGCTGATGAAAAAGAATAGAAGAGAGAGTACATTAGTGCATCTTCCTCTGAGGGATTCTGTAAACCTGGGGAAGAATATTTTTTGGATATGACAACCTAAGGCCTTGTTCTCCCATCCTGAGAACATGAGTAAACAGGTGCATACAGGACATAGATAGAACTATCAGCATACATACAAAGACCAAGATCCATAGACACTTAACCCACATGTCCCATAACTCTCAATGTTGACCTCTACAGGAGGTCCCAGATGACAGAGAGAACGTCCCAGATTGCCTCTGGAGGAGGCTACAGATGACCTCTGGAGGATGTCACATATATACTACCTAGGAGGCCCTACATGACCTCTCATGGAGGTTCCAAATGGATTCCCAAGGAAGTGTCAGATGACCTCCAAAGGAGTTTCCAGATGTCTTTTCAATGAGACTGAGATTATCTCTCAAGTAGCTCCCAGATGGCCACTTAGGTGAGGCCACATGAACTCCAGAGAAAGTTCCAGATAACCCTCTTTAGAAAGCGACAGATGACCTCCAGAGAAGTTCTTATGTAGCTTCTCAAGGAAGTCCCAGATGATGTCCAAAGATGGTCATAGATTTCTCATCATGGTAGCCTGAGGTGACCTCCCAAAGAGGCTCCAGATGACCTCAGGAAGTGGTCCTAGATTGCCTCTTAAGAAAGCCCCAATGACTACTTTTTAAGAGGTCTCAGGTGGCCTCCTGAAGAAGCCCCAGGTGACCTCTGGAGATAATCCAAGATGGCCCCTGGAGAAGGACCCAGATGACCTCCAGTGTAGGTCTCAGAGGTCTTCTCAAGTAAGTCGCAGATGTACTCTTGATAAGGTTCCAGATGGCTTCCCACAGAAGCCCTACATTATCTCTCAAGTAGGTTCTAGATGGCATCCCAAGGAAGCCACAAATAGCTTCCAGAGGGGTACAAAACAAGCTGGCAAGCTTGCGAAAATGCACCTCTAGAGGTACATAAATGACTTTTGTCCATGTTGGACCTCTGGGGACAAACACTAGAAGTAGACTCTCAACCCTGAGGGCTGACACTCACCTATGGGTATTTTTCCGTGGGGCCAAGACCTGATGCAATCCAAATGGATTATCTCGATAGTCTTCAAAAATAAGGACCTCTGTAGTTCCAAAAAATCCATCGAGACACGTTTTATATAATAAATGTTCTCCAAATCACCAACCCCCAAAATTATGATATCCAAAGCTCCAAACATCAAAGAGAAAGCCTCTTTTCCCCTTCTCTTTGTCTCTCCTTCGCTACAGACAATACTTCTTTCGAGGTCTTTTCCTTTTTCCCTTCTACCAGTTCTTTCTTCTCTTTAGGACTCTCCACTCTCCACAGACCTGAACTGTTTTGCAAGGCTCATCAGTTACCATCCTTCACCTTCTGCCCTCCCTCAACTTCCTCTCCACCCAGGTTTTTCCCCTTATGCTATCACACCACTTCCTTCCTTCCAGGACTTTTTCTTTTTCTCTCACCTTCTCTTGCTCTGAACAATCAGCCTACATAAAGTCTGTACCCCTTCTCCATTCCAACTGCCTGTTTTCAAACTGCCCACAGCCAATCACTTCTTAACAGCTCAATTCGTGGTGATTAATGCACCAGTCCCTCCCACAGGATGCCTCACCTTCTTTGGTGGCATTCTTTGTCCTCTCCAGCTGGCCAGGAAATGGGCCCATGCTGATTATCACACCCTATAGATTATCGGGCCCTGCTGATTATTACAGTATCCTCCTTGTGAACAAGTAGCAATTGAAATTGGAAATTTGATTGTGGTATTACAAACTCATTGTGACATCACAAACCCATTTTGACATCATCACTACCAAGACATAACAAACCCCTTGTAACAACATTGTCATTGTGACATCATGATTCCATTTTGACGTCTCAAATCTATTATGACCTCTTAGTTCCTTGGAAAAATAACATGCCATTTTCAACATCACTGTCCCTTTGTGTACACATATCCTTGTTGTGAACTGACAGTTGAGATCAGACATGCCATTATAAAATCAAAAATTGTTTGTGACATCCTTAACAGTGTGACATAACATTTTCATTATGAGAGCATCAGCTCATTGTGACATCACCAAACTTAATGACAGAATCGCATTATGACAACAATTCTTGTGAAATCACAGACACATTGTGAATGCCTATTCTGTGATTTCATTGTATTTCAAATGTGGCATGAGAGTTATCAGAAATGCATTTTTGTGCATACAAACCATTTTGACATCATACTAACTTTGTGACATCACAGTACCATTGTGTTATCACTAACACAATGTGACATCAAAAACCTCTCCTGTCCTCCTAACTTTTGTGACATGCTGACATTGGGTTTTGTTAGACTTTTTGCCCTCATAATTTGTTTTCAACCTCATATCTCATTTGTGACTTGAGATAACAGAAATCAACTCTGACATCATGACTATTGTGACATCACACTGACAGATGTCATGATCATCATGTCACATTGTGATATCACAAAAGGTTTTGATATCACAATTAATTGCTGATACCATACAGTAAGGGGGCTATGATGTAACAATTGGTTAGTGATATCCAAATGGCATAATGGATCTCAATTGTTAAGAGAATATGAGTTCACAACAGACTGTGGTATCTCCAAAGTCATGTGTTTTCACAAATGTTATGAAATCATAGGAGGATTGTGATGTCACATTGTGACACAATGTTTACGATGTCTGTCAGTGTGATGTCACAATGGTCATGATGTGACAGTGGATTTCTGATATCATATATCATAACAAATATTATAAGGTTGAAAACAGATTATGAGCTCATAAAGGGCCTAAGACATCCGAATTGCTGCACATCACAAGACTTATGAGGTCTGGGCAGGTTTTGGATGTCACAGTGTGTTAGTGATATCACCATGGAAATGTGATGTCACAAAGTGATTGTGATGCCGTATATTTATGAGATCACAATATATTTCTGACATCAACACACATGCCACATATGAAATAGAATGAAATAAGAGAATAGGCATTTACAATGTGTCTATGACATCATAATGACAATATAATGTCATAATGCTATGAGATCATTGTAAATTGGTAATGTTGCAAGAAGGTAATTGTGTAATAATGAATATTCATTGTCACACTGGCGATGGGATCACAAGGGGTTTGTGATGTTACAATGGCATATATGAATTCAATAGTCATGTGTTCACAATGAGGATATGGGTACACAAAAGGCCTATGATGTCACGTATGCCATGTGTGTTTACAAAGGTACTTGGGGTTATGATAGCTTTATGATACATGGTTGTGATGAAGTCACAATGGGCTTTTGATATTATAATGATTTGTAATATCTCAAACACAAGTCCATTTTCAATTGTTACTATTTCACAATGTGCATACAAGTTCACAGAATGAGCTGGAAGTCATAATGGACATGAATTTTTAAAAATGTTAGGAGGTCATTTTGGTTTGTGAATATACAATGGGACAGTGATATCACCATGACAATGTCAACTCATTATTATTGTTTTGCTGTCACAATTAGTTGATGATTCCATAGTTGTGGTGAGGTAACAAAATATTGTTGTGTTGGGCATGTCACAATGACATGGTGATTCTCAATTGTCTTAACTTTCAATGTGTATATTAGTTCACAAAGGGATTTGTGTTGTGTTGGGCATGTCACAATGACATGGTGATTCTCAATTGTCTTAACTTTCAATGTGTATATTAGTTCACAAAGGGATTGTGGTTTCTCCAAAAGTATGTGTTGTCACACATATACTGAAATCCTAAAAGGTTTGTGATGTCAGAATTTGACACAATGGATATTACATCTGGCAGTGTGATGCCACCATGGTCATGATGTCACTGGGAATTGTGATATAAAATGTCATCTGTGAAATCTAATGAGGTCAACAACAGATTCTGAGGACAAAAAGGCCTAAGGTATCAGAATTGCATCATGTCACAAAAGTTATGATGAGAGGATAGGTTTGTGATATCATGGCAGGTTAATAATATCACAATGGAAACATGAGATACAAAGGGATTGTGATATCACAATGGTTATGAGTTCCTGATTTGTTTATGATATCAATGTACATGCCACATTTGAAATAGAATGAAATCACAGAAAAGGCATTCATAATGTGTCTTTGATGTCACCATGACAATGTAAAGTTTTAATTCTATCATATCATTTTAGTTTTGTGATTTCACAATGAGAAGATGGTATAAAAATGATAATGTGATGTCACAATTATGATGATCTCACAAATTGTTTTGGATGTCAAAATGTCATGTCTGATTCTCAATTGTCAGTATTTCACAGTGGGGCTTTGGGTACACAAAGAGACTCTGATATCACAAAGCTATGTATTTTTCAAATGTTATAAGAGGTTATAATAGATTTGGAATGTCACAATGTGATCCTGGTATCAAAACAACAATGTGAAGTCACAATGGGTTTGTGATGTCACAGTGGTGATGAGGTCACAATGGGTTAGTTATGTCAACAGTTTGTAATATCACAATTATTTGTCCAATTTCAATTGCTACTAGTTCACCATAAGGACACAGTAATAACCAGAAGTGCCCCTATAATTCACGGGAACAGTTAGTCATCATGGCCCCCTAGTCTGGACCAATGGAGAGAGGGGTGCATGACATTGGAGGGGGCAGGGCATGCTGCTGAAGGAGATAGGATGTCAAGCCCCACATGGTGAGCTGCCAAGAAGTGATTGGGAATGGACATTTGGTAAGTGATAATTGAAAACTGGAAGTCAAAAAACATATTGTAGTTGGGGAAGGGTACAGCCTTTATATAAGCTGCATATTCAGAGCAAGAGAAGAGGAGAGAAAAAGGTTAAAGGCCTGGATGGAAAGAAGTGATGAGACTGCTGGAGGGCAAAGACCTGGGAGGAGAGGAAATTGAGAGAGAGCAGGAGGTGAAGGACGGCAATTGGCCCCCTGGACAAGGCAGGGCAGGCCTGTCAAGAGCAGAGAAGCCTGAAGAGAAGAATTGAATGGTGGAAGGAAAAGAAAAAGAACTGAAAGGTAGGACAGATCTGTAGAGAAGGATAATGAAGAGAAAGGAAAAAGCCTTGTCCTTTGAAGTGTGGAGCTTTGGAGATCATTATTTTGGGGGTTGGTTGTTTGTAGACCAGTTAACAAGTGGCTGAACTGCTCTTTGGAGGGTTCATGGTTGAGACTGAATTTAGCTCTCAGCATCCAGCCCAGGCCAAGGTAGTCGTTTGTTACAAAATTTATGAGGACAAACAGGTTTGTGATGTTACATTGCATTAATGATATCACAATGTCAATATGAGGTCACAAAAGGATTGTAATGTCACAATGATGATGTGGTCACAATGGGTTTCTGAAATCAACCTATATGCCCCATTTGTGATAGAATGAAATCACAGAATAGGCAATTGCATTGTCTCTAGGACCTCACAATGAAAATTTGATGTCATAATGCCATGATGTCATTGTCGTTTTGGGATGTAACAATGGGCTGATAGTATTATAACAACAATGTGATCTCACTCTGGAGAAGATGTCACAACGCGTTTGTAATGGTACACTGGCATGTCTGATGTCAGTTGTCTTTGTTCACAATGACGACATGATAACCCAAAGGGACCATAATATCACAAACACCATGAGCTTTTTCAAAGGTGCTAAGCAGTCACAACAGGTTTGTGATGTCACAAGGTTATGATGATATCAATGTGGCAATATGATGTCATAATGGGTTTGTGATGTCAAGTGGTGATAAGGTCACACTTGGATAGGGATGTCACAACGAATGTGCAATATCACCATTACATGTCCAATTTCATTCTACTAGATCACAATGAAGATAGGAGTTCACGTAGGGAGCTAGAAGACAGAAAGGCCATGAATTTTGTAAAATATGAGTACATAATAAGCTGGTGAAAATGCAATGAGACAGAAATAGATGCAGAAAAAGCATTCAACAAGATCCAACACCCCTTTATGATGAAGGTTTTGGAAAAATTAGGAATCCATGGAACATTCCTCAATACAATAAAGGCTGTATATGACAAGCCTACAGCCAGCATTATACTAAATTGTGAAAAACTAAAGCCATTTCCTCTTAACTCAGGAACAAGACAACGATGTCCACTCTCTACACTTCTCTTCAATCTATTATTAGAATGCCTAGCTACAGCAAAAAGACAAGATGCAAACAAAAAGTGGATCCAAATAGGGAAAGAAGAAATAAAACTCTCCCTCTTTGCAGATGACATGATCTTGTATTTAAAGAATTCCATAGACTCCACTCCCAAATTACTCAAGCTGATTAAAAACTTTGGCAAAGTAGCAGGGTATAAAATTAACCCCCCAAAATCAATGGCTTTTCTGTATGCCAACAATGAAAAAAGTGTGGCTGAAATTAGGAAATTAACTATATTTGTAATAGCCCCACAAAAAAATTACCTAGGAATTAACTTAACCAAAGAATTGAAGGACCTCTATGATGAAAACTTTAAAAACTTGAAAAAGGAAATCAAAACAGAACTTAGAAAATGGGAAAAACTCCCATGCTCCTGGATTGGAAAGATTAACATTTTGAAAATGGCAATACTTCCAAGGCTATCTACAAATTCAATGTGATACCTATCAAAATTCCAACCTCATTCTTCAAGGAAATAGAGGAGGCAATCAAAATATTCATATGGAACAATAAAAGACCCTGAATAGCAAAAACACTCCTCAACGAAAAGAACACTGCTGGAGGAACATCAATATCAAATTTCAAACTCTACTATAAAGCCATAGTAATCAAAACAGCTTGGTACTGGCACAAGAACAGACCTCAGGACCAATGGAATAGAATTGAAAACACAGAAATGAACCTACAGACCTATAGCCATCTAATCTTCGATAAGGGAGCTAAAAAAATAGAATGGAAGAAAGACAGACTTTTCAGTAAATGGTGCAGGCAAAATTAACTACTTGTAGAGAACTAAAGCTAGATCCTTATATATCACACTGCACCAGAATCAACCACAAATGGATCAAAGATCTCGGAGAAAAAGCAGACACTCCGAAAACATTACAGGATGGAATAGGAGGAACCCTATGTCTCCTTGGCGCTGGCTGAAATTTTCTTAATAGAGACTCGGAAACACAATAAATCAAAGAACGGTTGGGCAAATGGTATTGCATGAAGTTGCACAGCTTCTGCATGGCAAAGGACACAGCTAGCAAGATCAATAGAAAGCCTACGGATTGGAAGATCTTCACGAGCCATACAACGGACAAGGTTCTCATATCTAAAATATACTTGGAACTCAAAAAATTAAATCTCTCCACCAAAAATCCTCAAAGAAACAACTGCCCTATAAATAAGTGGGCTAACGACTTAAAGAGAAACTTCTCTGAAGAAGATAGAAGGGTGGCCAATAGACACATGAAGAATTGCTCAACCTCCCTAGCCATAAAAGAAATGCAAATCAAAACAACATTGAGATACCACCTCACCCCAGTTAGAATGGCAAAAATCAAGAACTCTAATAACAACAGATGCTGGAGGGGATGTGGACAGAAGGGAACCTTACTGCATTGTTGGTGTGAGTGTAAACTTGTTCAACCACTTTGGAAAGTAGTATGGAAGTTCCTCAAAAGCCTTCACATTGAGCTCCCCTATGATCCAGCAATCCCAGTTTTGGGCATTTACCCAAATGTTTACAAACAAGACCACACTCAAGCTACCAGCACAACTATATTTATTGCAGCATTATTTACTATAGCTATGATATGGAACCAACCAGATGCCCCTCAGTAGATGAATGAATCAAGAAAATGTGGTATAGATACACAATGGAATTCTATGCTTCCATCAGAAAGAATGACATTGCCCCATTTGTTAGGAAATGGAAAGACTTGGAAAAAAATATATTAATTGAAGTAAGCCAAGCACAAAGAAACATAGGTCCCATGGTATCCCTTATTTGCAATATTTAGTATATGTATGAGTCAAGCAGTAAAGGTCAGATAATGTGATGTTAGGAAAATGAACCCTCACATATGTATTTTAATGTTTTTTCTCTTATGCATGTCTTTCTAACGCATTTATAAGATTATCTTTTTGTTGCTTTGTATGTCCTTCCCCCACAGTATAACCCTACTTTCACTGTATTTGATGTCAGTAAAATTTGTGGAGGGGAAGGGGAAAAACAGGTCGTTTAATTTAGGATACAGGTGGACCCATTGCAACAATGAGAATTACAAGTTGTCATGTCGAAAATGAACTTTACAAGTTTGGTGGGGGGGGAGAATTGGGGAGGGCAGGGGGAGGCTGGGAAGGGATGTGAAGGGTAAACAAAGGAGGAGGCTACAATGCTTGATAAGATATGTACTCATTATTTTGCCCATGTAATTGTAACCCTTCTGTACAATATGTTCACAATACACAATAAAAATAAATAAAAAATACATCATACTTAATTTTGGTATTAAAAAAAGAAAATGCAATGAGACAGAGATATCCCATTGGCAATGTGATGCTACCATTACATGAGATAGTATTGTTTTGAAGTCACAAATGGTGATGCCCTACAGGTGATGAGGTCACTTAAGTTTGTGATTTCACAATGGATTGGTGATGTCACAATCTCATGCCAGATCTCTAATTGACAATGACTATATAAGTTCACAAGGGATAATGATGTATCCAAAGGCCTATGTTGGCACAAGTGTAATGACTCTTAACATGTTTGCGATGTCTTCATGTGACTCAGTGGTCATGACATCTGGCAGTGTGATGTCACAGTGGTCATGATATCACAGTGGATTTTTGATATCACATGTCATGACTTAACTATTATGAGTTAAACAATTTATGTACTCAGAGAGGCCAAAGAGATCACGCTGGCAGAATGTCAAAAAATTATGAGGATAAGACTGTTTTGTGATGTCACAGTGGGTTAGTGATATCATAATGGTAATATGGTGTCATCAAGGTATTGTGATATTATAATGATTATGTGGCCACAATGTATTTCTGATATCAACCCACCTGCAACATTTGAAATAGAATGAAATCACAGAATAGGCATTCCAATGTATCTGTGACATCACAATAACATGTGATTTGATGTCATTATTGTTTTATGATGTCATGTTGGCTGATGTTATCATAATGACAATGTGATGTTACACTGGTGATGATGTCACAAAGGTTTTGCTATGTTAAAATGGCATGCCTGATCTCAATTGTCATTAGCTCAACATGAGGATATGAGTACACAAAAGGCCTGTCATGTCACAAAGGCCATGCTTTCTTTCAAAGCTTCTGAGGTCATAATAGTTTTGGGAATTCACAATGTGATCATGTTGATACAATGGGAATGTGATAACACCATGAGTTTGTGATGCCTCCGAGGTGATGAGGTCACAAAGAGTTAAGGATGTCTTATCAAGTTTGTAATATAACAATGACATATACAATTTCAATTTCTTCTAAGTCACTATGAGGGTACTATAATAACCAGTGGGGCCAGAATTATCTGTGGGAGCCAATATTCATTGTAAATTCTTGGCTTGGCCCACCGGAGATTGTGGGGAATGCCGCTAAAGGTGGAGGAGTCAAGCCTCACACGGTGAGCTGTCAAGAAGTGATTGAGCATTGGGCAGTTTTGGAAGTGATGGTTGAAAACTGTTAGGCAGGAGATCCGTTGGAAGGAGGAGGGATACAACCTATATATAAGTTGCATTTTCAGAGCATTGTAATGGAGATAAAAATGGGAGTTACCCGGATGGAAGAAAGTGGTGAGACAGCAGGAAAGGAAAAGCCTGAGAAGAGAGGAAGCTGAGGGAGAGCAGAAGGTTGGCAAGTGGTCACTGGGTCAGAGTAGGGCAGGCCTGTGGAGAGTGGAGAGGCCTGAAGCGAAGAAGGAAGTGGTGGAAGGGAAAAAGGGAAAGACCAGGAAGGAATGACATGTCTGTAGAGGACGGAAGAATGGAAAAGAAAAAAAGCCTTGCCCATTGAGGTTTGGAGCTTTGGAGATCATAATTTTGTGATTGGTTGTTTGCAGAACAATTAAGAAAGGGCAGGGCTGCCCCTTGGAGGTCTGAGGTTTGGTGGTCAAGGCTGCTCTTGAACCTGGGTATCCAGTCCAGAATAAGGTAATCACAATCCCCTTTCTAGTGAAAAATGGTTTATTATATTAAATGTGACTCGATGATTTGTCTCCTTTCCTTAGAGGTCATATGTACATGAGTTCACAGAAAGAGCTTGAAGTCTCAAAGTCCATGAATTTTCTAAGATCTGATGAGGCAATAACAGGTTTGTAAAAACACAATGGGAGAGTGATATCACAAGAGCAATACTACAATATTATGAAAAATTATGATTTGATACAACAATTAGTTGTTGATGCCATTCTCATGATGAGGTCACAATAAGTTTGTGATGTCACAATGGGTTCACGATGTCAGAGTGGCATGGGAGATCTCAACTGTCATTAATTGGCAATGAATATATCAGTTCAAAAAGGGACTGTAATGTCTACAAAGGCATGTTTTGTTACAAATGTGATGCCGTTCTAACAGTCTTGTGAGGTCAAAATGTGGCACAATGGTCATGAAATCTGGCAGTTTGATGTCACAGGGGATTTCTGATATCACATGTCAAACCAGAAATATGAGATTGAAAACATATTATCAGCTCACAAAAGGCCTAATATATGGCAATAGCAGTATGTCACAAAACTTATAAGGACAGGACTTGTTTGTGATGGCACAGCATGTTAATGATATGACAATGGCAATGTGAAGTCACAAAGGATTGTGATATGACAATGGTTATATGGTCAAAATGGGCTTCTGAAATAGATTGAATTCACAGAATAGGCCTTCACACTGTTAAGTCACAATGTCACTGTGATTTATAATGCTATGATACCATTGTCCTTTGGTTACATCCCAATGAACTGATGATGTCATAATGACAATTTGATGTCATTGGTGATTTAAGGTGTTACAATGGTTATGAGGTCACAATATGCTTCTGATACTAACACACATGTTAACTTTGAAACAGAATCAAAAAGCCACGTGGCGGTGGCTCATGCCTGTAATCCTAGCTACACCAGAGGCTGAGATCTGAGGATCGTGGTTCAAAGCCAACTCAGGCTGGAAAGTCTATGAGAATCTTATTCCCAATAAAAAAAACCATTAGAAAACCAGAAGTGGCTCTGTGGCTCAAGCAATAGAGAGCTTGCCTAGAGCTGTAGAGCAGGGACAGTACCCAAGCCCAGAGTTCAAGCCCCACGACTGACAAAAAAAAATTAAAATTAGGCATTCACAATCTTTTTATAACATCACAATCACAATGTGATCACATAATGCTGTCTTGTCATTGTAGTTTTGTCATGTCAAAAGTAGTTGATGCTGTCATAATGACAATGTTATGTCACTGTGGTGATGTCACAAAGGGTTCATTATGTTAAATTGGCATGTCTGATATCAATTGTCAGTTCATAATGAGGGCATAGTTCCACAAAGGAACTGTGTTGTCACAAAGGTCATGTGTTTTTTCAAAGGTGCTAAGAGGTCCTAATAGGTTTGCGTTGTCACAATGTGATAGTGAGGCCAAATGGCAATGAAAGCTCACAATGCTTTTGTGATGACACATTGGTGATGAAATCAAATAGTTTTGTGAAGTCACATCTCATAATCACATGTCCAATTTCAGTTGCTACAATTTCACAATAAGGTATGAGTTCACAGAAAAAGACAAGTATAAAAGGCCATGAATTTTCTAAAATGCTATGAAGACATACTAGGTTTTTGAAAACACAATGGTACAGTGATATCACAATGGCAATGTGATGTTGCAATATGATGACTTAATAATATTTTGATATCACAATTTGTGATGCCACACTGATGGGTTCACAAGAAGTGTGTGATGTCACAATGGGTTGGTGATATCAAAATGACACATGTGATCTCTATTGTCATTAACTCACAATGAGTACATGAGCTCACAAAGGTACTCTGATGTCTCCAATGGCATGCATTTTCACAAAAGTGATGAAGTCCTAACAGGTGTGTGTTGCCAGAATGTGACAAAATGCTCATAACATCTATCAGTGTGATGTCACCATAATCTAGATCTCACATTGGATTCTAGTATCAGATTTCATACCTGGATTGGGTTTGAAAGCATTGCAATTTCACAGTGGGTTAGTGTTATCAATATGGAAATGTGGGGTCACAAAGGAATTGTGCTATCACAATGGCTATTAGATCACAATGTGTTTCTAGTATAATAGGTTTGTGCTGTCACAATTGGTTGGAAATGTCACAATAGCATGCTAGATCTCAAATGTCATTAATTCACAATGAAGATATGAGTTCACAAAGGGACTGTGTTGTCTCTAAAGTCATGTGTTTCACAAATATGAAGTCCTAACAGATTTGTGAGTTCATAATGTGCCACCATGGTCTTGATATCTATCAATGTGATGTTACAATGTTCATGATGTCACAGTGTTCATGATGTCAGAGTCAATTTCTGATATCATATGTCATACCTGAATTATTATGAGTTTCAAAATTGATCATAAGCTTACTAAAAGTCTAAAATATCCTAATGGCAGCATATCACACAAGTTATGACTAAGTTATGACCTCCACATCAGTATGGCATCACCAGTTGTGACATCAAACCATTATTGTAACATGATGTTGAAACATCACATTGTCATTGTGAAATCACTGTCCCGTTGGGTTTTCACATAGTATGACCTCACACTATGAAGCTTCTTCTATCAACTGGTATCCTCATATTGAATTATGGGTAACTGAAATTGGATATATCATTCTGATATTACAAACAACCTGTGATATCACAAAGCCATTGTGACCTCATCACCACTTTGACATCAAAAACCCAATGGGACATCTCATTTCCATTGTGACATTATGGATTATATTGTGCCATTACAAAACTATTATGACTTATAACCACCTTTGAAAACAAACATGGCCTCTGTAACATCACCGAACCTTTTTTGGATCCATAACCTCATGGGGAACTAATGACAACTGACATCAGACATACCAAGGAAACATAACAAATGCTTTCTGACATGATAATTGTGACATCATGTTGCCATTATGACACCAGCAGCTCATTTTGACATGTAAAATTACAATGGCATCATAGCAATTCAACATCACATTGTTATTCTGATGTCATAGACATGTTGTGTTTGCCTATTATGTTATTGATTCTATTTCTAATGTGGCATGTTGGTTGATATCAGAAACCCACTGTGTGTTCATGACTATTTTGATATCACAATGCCTTAGTTCCATCATGTTGCCATTGTGATGTCACATTGCCAAATTGATATCACAAGGGATTTTGATGTGACAATGGTCGTGACATCACAATGAGTTTCTGATATCAACCCACATGCCACATTTCAAATACAATGAAATCACAGATTAGACATTCATAATGTGACTATGATATCACAATGACATAATGGCAAATGATATAATGTCATTGCCATTTTGTGATGTCACCATAAGCAAAAGATGTCATAACAACAATGTGATGTTACACCAGTTATGATGCCACACAGGGTTTATAATGTTACAATGGTTATGAGGTCACAATGTGTTTCTGATATCAACTGATATGCCACATTTTAAATAAAATGAAATCACAGATTATACACTCACAATATGTCTAAGACAGCAAAATGGCAATGCAGTGTCATTCTATATGGTCACTGTAGCTTGTTGATGTCACAATGTGCTGATTGTGTCATAATGATTGATATCAAACTGGTGATGATGTCACAAGTGGTTTGTATGTCACAATGGTATGTCAGATCTTAATTGCTATTAGTTTACAGTGAGGACATGAGAATGAAGTCACCATGACATACACAAATTAACTCTGATGACACAAATGCCATGTTTTTTTGTCAAAAGTGCTAAAGTTCCTAACAGGTTTTGGTTGTCAAAGTGTTAATGATATAAAAATGGGTTAATGATGTCAAAACTATTTTGTAATATCACATATTATTTCAAATTTCAATTGCTACAAGTTCACAATGATACAAGTTCACAGAAGGAGCTTGATGTCCCAAAGGCCATGCATTTTCTAGGATGTGATTAGGTCATAATAGGATTGTGAAAGCATGATGGTACAGTAATATCACAATTGCTATATGATGTCAAATTCTAATTAATTGGTGATACCATAATAGTGATGAGTTCAAAATTGTTTTGTGATGTCGCAGTAGATTGGTAATGTGACAATGGCATTCCAGACCTCAATTTTCATTAACTCACAATAAGTATATAAATTTAGAACGGGCTTGTGAGGATTCTAAAGCATTTGTTGGCACAAATGTGATGAAGTCAGAACAGATTTGTGATGTGACAATATGACACAATGGTCATTACATCTAGCAGTGTGATATTACTATGCTCATGATGTCAAAGTATATTTCTAATATTTCATGACATTCCTGAAATAATATGAGGTCAAAAATAAATTGAGCTATCAATGGGCCTAACATAACACAGTGGCAACATGTCACAAAACTTTTGAGGAGAGGACATGTTTGAGTTGTCACAGTTGCTTAGATATCACAATTTCAATGGTACATCACAAAGGGATTGTGATGTCACAATGGTTATGAAGTCAAAATGTGTTTTTGATATAAACCCACATGCCACATTTGAAATATAATGAAATCACATAATAGGCATTCATAATGTATATATGATGTCACAATGACAATGTGATATCATAGTGGTATGATGTCATTACAGATTTGTGATGTCACAATGAGCTGATGTCATAATGACAATGTGCTGTCACATCGATGATTATATTGTAAATACTTTGTGATATTTCCTTGGCATATCTGATCTCAATTGACATTTCACATTAAGGATATGGATACATAAAGGGACTGTCATGTCACAAAGACCAAGTGTTTTTTCAAAGGTGCTAAAGATGTCATAATGGGTTTGGGAGGTCTCTAGGTGATTGTAATGTCATAACAGCAACGTGATATCACAATGGCTTTGTGATGTCACATTGGTGATGAGGTCACAATGGACAGGACCAGTTTGTGATGTCACAACAGGTTACTATCCCAATGGCACTGTGATGTCACAAAGGGATTTTCATGTCACAATGGCTTTGTGGTCATAATGGATTTCTGATATCCACCAATATCGCTCACTTGAAATAGAATGAAATCACAGAATAGGCATTCACAATATGTCTATAATGTCACTATGACATATGATGTCATAATACTATGATATGTAAGTTTAGTGATGTCAAAATGGCATGTCTTATCTTATTTGTCATTAGATTACTATGAGGATCCCAAAGGTTGCTATGTGCTGAGTCCTTCAAAAGGCTCATTGTGCTGAGTGCATTACACAGGGTTCTTTGTGCTATTTTTTAAAATTGCTCTGAGTCCTTGAGAGGTAGGTATCCCAACAATCACACACACACACACACACACACACACACACACACACATGGAGGGACACCTGCTTGGTGTATGGGGTGGATAGAGAAGAGTCCCCCAGCGGTTGGGCTGAGGGGAGATTCGATGCACCCCCTGGACAGCTGCTGGGGTTGGGGGGAAGCCCTGACCTGAGGTGAGGCTTCTTCTGCCATAGCCTGATAGCCTTAGGGCAGAGTCAGGACAGCTCAAAACCAGGGATGGAGGCGTGGCTGAGGGGGGAAGAGGCGTGACCCAGAGAGGACAGGGCATGGCTGAGGGGGCACATATCTGCTGAAACCAGTGGCACACAGGGGGTGGAGCACTTGCAGAGATAAGAGCAGGCACATACATCAGGGGTGGCAGCCTCAATGCCTCTGCTGCTGTAGGAGCATGGGTCTTGGCCAGGAGCACAGAGCTGCTGTAGGAGCATGGGTCTGGGCCAGGAGCACAGAGCACACAAAGCCAGCACATCAGGCACATTCCTTGCACCACCCCAGGGAGGCTCAAAGGCTAGCTATGCCCTAAGTCTTAGGCCCCTGGCTGGGAGCTCAGCTGAAGAAGGGGCATGCTCAGCCCAACCATCCACCAGCCCCTGCCCCTGCCCCATCTCCTGCGCTCCCTGCAGCATTGCATCACCTCTGGCTCAGACCTGCGGCACCTCTTGGAGTCATCCAGTGATGGTGCGCCCTCAACTGGTTTAAGGCCCGGACCCGGTACAGACCCCTGGTACTCTGCTCTGGGGCCAAGCGTCCACCATGCCACTGCCATCGCTGCAAGCTGCACACAGAACCACAGCCTACAGATTCTCCCAGCAGCACAAGTGAGTGGCCACCCGCAGGTCAGCACCTTGCCACCTCCCCCTACCACTACTTCTGCCACCCTGCAAATCCCACCTCCCCTCTTGTATCCCAACCATGCCTCCCCAGCACCAGGCAGGCCAGCCTTGACTCTGCCACAAATGCACCCCAGGAGTGGGGGGGTGGGGGATTGGGTGTTGACTCTGGGAACACACACCCATCCCTAGTGGCCAGTATCCCTGGAAATGGGGAGATGCAGGAATGGGTGAGAAGGGGTCACCACTGAGCCCCTGGCTGGAGTAGTGGGAGCAACACAGTCCCACATCTGCACCCTTCCTCTCCCTGGTGGGAACCTGGTGGCTTTAGGCAGAGGTGGGGAACAGCACCTTTGCACCTGCCTTATTGGGTCTTTTTCTTTTTTTCTGGGAGTAGGGGGTGTTGGATGCAGAAGATAGGCCTCCCTTGCTGTGTGAGCCCTTGTCCTCTGTGCTCAGTCACCCTTTCATCTGAGGAGGGTCCCAGAAAAGCCCACTAGGGAGGTGAGGGCACTGGGGGTCAGATAGTAGGTGAATATATGGGTGGAATACAGGCCCTCAGACACACATATACCTGGTCTATCCCCCACCCCAGCTGTCAACAGTACTCACAGGGTGATCACATTTCCCATCTCTGCCAGCGTCTGGTGGTGCTCCCTGTCCATCTGGTCTCTTTGTCCTCCACAAGAATTTGCCTAGTTGACCAGAAGAATCTAGGCTGGAAGTAGGAGTCTGTCCATGTATGTAGCTTTTAGGACCACATCCATGTCCTTAACACCGCCCCCACCCTGGATCACACACCCCCCTTGGGACCCCATGACCCACTGCTTGTTTCAGTCCTGGCTCTGAGGAGCCACCTGTCTGGGGATTCCTTCACCCAGCGTCCTGGCCTAGGGTTTTGGTGAATGGGGAGTTAAGGCTGATTGTTCCCAAGGAGAAAAGTCTGGCCCTGGAGAAGGGGAGAGGAGGGGTCGTGCTGTGCCATTAGGGTGGTGCTCCCCTTGGTGGGAGCCCTTGGTTCTGACAAGGGAACAGAGAATGGGAACCCGCATGCTCCAGCTAATACATTGTCCCAGATGAGGAATCAACAAACTTAGGAGAGGTACTACTCTGAGTCTGTGTGTGTGTGTGTGTGTGTGTGTGTGTGTGTGTGTGTGTGTGTGTGTGTGTGTGAGAGAGAGAGAGAGAGAGAGAGAGAGAGAGAGAGAGAATCTTTCTCCTTGTACAGCCTGACCATCCTCAGGTGAGTGATTAGTTGGCAAATTGCAGGTGCTGCATGGAAGAGTCAACTTTCACCATTCTGGAGAGGTGTGTGTGTGTGTGTGTGTGTGTGTGTGTGTGTGTGTGTGTGTGTGTGTGTGTGTGTGTCTGTGTCTGTGTCTGTGTCTGTGTCTGTGTGTCTGTGTGTAAATGTGTGTGTGTGTCTGTGTGTGTGTTGGGAGAGCAAGGAAATGAGAACAATGAAAATATATTTAAGTCACCATGTTTAAAACAGCAAAAGCATTTTCTTTCTCTCTCTGTGTGTATTTGTTGTTGTTCTTTCTTCATCAATACCAAATACAAGCCCAGCCACAATTTTTGTTTTCTCCTTCACAGTTTTATCGCTCCTTTATGGAAGATTTCAGTAGACATTACTTTCCTCCCCTTTCCACCTCTCTCTTCCCCCTTTCCTGTAGCCCACAGTAGCTGCTGGGCCTGAGTGGGCCTCCCTTAGAAGAACAGTGTGAACCCTGGACTGGAGTGGATGTCTGTCCTTCTATCCCCAGCCAGAAGTTTGGTGAGGCAAATGAGATCACAGCCACATTCTTCCAGCCAGACACTCTACTCTTGTGTGTTTACTTGGAGATAATTCAAGGGTGTGGAATGTGTCTGCCCAACATAATTAGGGAACGAGATGAGGGAAAGGATAGGGCAGGGGCTGTGAAGCTATGAGGTTTTGGGGACTGGCGTACGATGTGACATGGCAGATGGTTCACCATCAGAGTGGATGAGAGGAGAACCATATCTAGGGCATTAACAGTCTCTGTTGGCATCCGGGCACAGGGTTCTGGGCCCCACTGGTGGTGAGGATACCCTCCTGGGGCAGTGCCCAGTGTCAATCCTCCCTGGAATCCTGTAGAATCCAATCTGTGTCCCGCCTGGGCTGTTTCTAGCTGGGCAGTAGTTGGCAAATCCATTCCCCCTGCTGGAGCCCGCTCAGTATCAGGAAGTGGCAGTTAGCTAGGTCTCGCTGAATGCTAGTTTCTGTAACCTGCTATAGGTTGTCTGAAGGAAAAGGGGACCACTGACTTTGGAACCCTTTAAGTTTGATTGGGACAAATTAAATATCACATTTTCCAGGTTTTTTTTTAATTTAAGCTGGCAAGTTCGACTAATGCCTGGGATTATGGATCAAATTATATGGATGATTTCAGCCATCAAACAATGATGTTCAAAGCGACACAGGCAGAGTTCCCAAGCCAGATTGTGTCCTGCTTTGAACGTTGTGCCTTGACTGCCTTTCTCTGGCAGCTGTTGAATCTCTCTAGAGTGACCACCACACTCGCGGACATTGAGGGGGGCAGAGATTGTGACCTCACCATGCTCAGCCTGTCAGCTATGAGCATAGATGATTCCCAGCACCTGTACTGCACTCTGGGAGATTCAGAGAACCCAGGCTGCCTCAAGGATCCTTCCTCAGCAGCATGAAACTTAGGGGCTAGATGTGGTGGACGATCCTGACTGGCCCCAGGGGAGGACAGGAGGCCCCTTGAGCCAGGCATTCAGCTCACAGCAACCTCATTCACACCTATGTGGGGAATTGAGTGCCACAGTGCTGGTCAGCTGCTGGACAGAGATCTTTGAGATGATACTCATTCCAGAGGCCCTGGAATGTAGTGAGTACATAGTGGCTCACACCCTCAGAGAAAAAAACCATTCAGTGTGGTGGCACCAGGACGGGGTAAGAGGGAGGAGGGAGAACTGTGGGAGAGCTTCATCAGGATTCGTCCCCCCCTCCCCCACAGAGGATTCTTACCTAAATCAGATGGGACTTTTCTGTAGTATTGTCATAGAGAGATGCTCATTTATTTATCCAACAAACCATTACAGTGTGCAACAGACTCTGGGATGTCATAGACAATGAAAAGTTCCAGGACTGGTTCCATAGCCCATGAAGAAACTTTGGATTGATTTGGATGCCAGTGCTTCAAGCGTGTCATCCTAGCTATTTAGGAGGCTGAGATCAGAGGATTGAGGCTTTTGGCCCAGGCAGGAAAGCCTGTAAGACTCTTGTCTTCAATTAACTACCAAAAACAAAACACCAGAAGTGGATGTGTGGTTCAAACCATAGACTGCTAGCCTTGAGTAAAAAGGCTTAAGAACAGCACCTAGGCTCCGAGTACAAGGCCCAGGACTGACACAAAGAAAGTGAAGAGAGAGAAGAGGGAAGGACAGAGGGAGAAAACGAGGAAAAGAAGGAAGAAGGGGAACATGCAAGCCTTGGTTTGGAGTCCATGGATCAAGGGAGCCAACTATTCACATTGTATGTGGAGACAGTTTCAGAGCCTATAGTCAGTATGTAGGACCAAGCCACTGACCCCTCAGCAACTTCATGACAGCCAGGAGCTGTGTGATCACCCACTATATAGGGAACTAGCCTCGGGTAGAACCTAGGGCTCAGGGTGGGTCACCAGTTTTCAATTAACCCAGCCTCATCTGGTCAGATCAGAAGAAAGTTTCCAAGATCTAGGGAGGTATTGGATTGAGAGTTTCAAGGTGGAGGGGGCAAAGCATAAGTAGGAATTTGAAGAGGGAGAAAGGTCAGGTGTGTAAGGACATTGGAGCCATGACCTCGCCTGACAACAAAGACTACCAGCCTTTGATCCAGCCACACTGCTATTAAAAGTCTTGGCACCTTGGGTTCATCATTGACAACCTGGCTGCCGTTCACTGCAGGATGCCTGTGCAGTATATGCTTAGGGACTAGGACATTCCAGGGCTCAATCTGATGATACCACCCCCGGTGTTCTTTCCTTCTCCAAAGACTGAGATAAGCATGCCACTGCCACAGCACAGCGTGGGAATGAGGGCAGGAAATGGGTCTCTTGGCTGGCTCAGTCTTTAGTCTAGATGGCAGATCTGGGATTCAGAGAGGGCAGGCTGAAGGTGGGGCAGAGCTAGGTAGAGGCTGGTGGGAAAACCAGAGTGACTGGGCTTTGAGCAAGGTTGTTTCTTTGATAATACTCACAACGTAGGAACATTTCTGGGATAGAGCAGTCCTTTTCACCTCCCCAAGAGGACCTACATCCCCCCAGCCTCCGTCCCTCCATGTGTGTGTGTGTGTGTGTGTGTGTGTGTGTGTGTGTGTGTGATGTCAAAATGGCATGTCTTATCTTATTTGTCATTAGATTACTATGAGGATCCCAAAGGTTGCTATGTGCTGAGTCCTTCAAAAGGCTCATTGTGCTGAGTGCATTACACAGGGTTCTTTGTGCTATTTTTTAAAATTGTTCTGAGTCCTTGAGAGGTAGGTATCCCAACAATCACACACACACAGAAAAGCTGGGTGACCTACTCATGACCCCCAGATGACAGGAAGCTCCGCCTGACTTGTCTGCCATGCTCCCTAGTACAATGGGTGCTATTCAGTCCATTTCTTGTGGTGGGAATTCCACTTATTGTCAGTCGTGAGTTTTGAACTCTGGGCCTGCACACTGTCCCCAAGCTGCTCAGATCAGGTTTAGGGCTTTACCACTTGAGCTACAACACCACTTCTGGCAGATAAGCGTCTTACAGACGTTCCTGCCTGGGCTGGCTATGAACCATGATCCTCATATCTCAGCCTCCTGTGTAGTTACCATTGTAGGCCTGTGCCACTGGCATCCGGCTTAAGTGTAATTCTCTCTCTCTCTCTCTTTCCCTTTCTCTCTCTCTCTCTCTCTCTCTGTCTGTCTCTCTCTCTCTCAGTAACATGTTGAATGTGTGCTGGAGGTTTTGGCTCAGCGTCCCCATATGGCTGGGACCCTAGGTGACCCTCTCATTCTGGAGGTAGGCTGTGGGTCAGGATCATTTTGGCTTGGACTGTGGAATTAGCTTCCTTAGGTAAGCCCCTCTGTGCCTGGGGTAGACTGTGATGGTTACTCATTGTCAGTCTGTCTGGTGAGTCCTTCCCCACTACCCTCTGCTAAGTCACTTAAAGGAAAGTGGATGAGGAGGCATCTCATTATCCAACTGCACAGCACTATCCCGAGCCTCTGATCCTCACTGCCACTTATCTGGCCAGACCCTGATTATAAGAAACTGAATTCACTCTATGTCTACCTTACATTGCTGCAGTGTGTCGTTTCGGGGATAGGGGGCAGTGTGCAGAGGAAAGACCACAGATCCGACACTTCCTGGGGGACATTTGTTCTGTGACAGCACGAAGTCATTGCTGTGGATAAGAAGGAAGCCAGCATCAGACTGAGCCAGAACAATGCTCAAAGGTAGGTAGGCTATTGAAGTATCAAACCGACCCATGTCTGCTTCCCAATCACAAAAAGGAGAATGCAGTGAAGGTAGCCCAGCACTGGCCCTAGGGGACTATAAATGGATGGTGGTGGTCAGGTGCCAGTGGCTCTTGCCTGTCATCCTGGCTATTCGGGAGGCTGAGTTCTGATGGTCGTGACTCAGAGCCAGCCTAGGCAGGAGAGTCTGTGAGATTCTTCTCTCCCATAAACTACCTCCTCCCCCCCCCCCCGAAAAAAGCCAGTTGTGGTGCTGTGGCACAAGTGATAGAGCCTCAGCTTTAAGTAAAAGAAGCTCAGGGATAACACCCAGTCCCTGAATCCAAGACCTGGGACTCACAAAATATAAAATAAATGAATAGTGGGCACATGTTATCTTACTACCAAAAAGGATGGATTCATTCTTCTCTCCGGTACTTGTAGCCAAAGGTAAGTGGCGTCCCTTGATTTTCCTCTAAACATCTCCTTCTGTCTATTATTTCTCTTGGATTCAGTTGCAGGATAGAATTCAGATCATCCCACTTGATATGACCTTAAGTAACCTCCCCTGCCCGATTTTCTTGGGGTGGGGATCCTGGATGTACTCACCACTGGGTGAAAGAAGCACTAGAGAGAGTGGAGTAGGTATCCCTGAAACTCATACACACACACACACACACACACACACACACACACACACACTCACCTAGGCCAACTCTGACTAGCCTTTTCCAAAGATACTTTATCTCCTTGGGTTAACTGGCCTAGGAGAGGAACTTGATCCCCTATAAATGACTATTTTAAGTAGGGCTTGCTAGTTGATACAAGATAAACAGAAGCTTAAAGGAAAGGTTCAGGACCCTCTCTGGCTCAGGCTCACACTTGACATTCTGGCTCCTCGGTAGGCAGAGATCTGAAGATCAAAGATCGAAGCCAGCCATAAGCTGGAAAGCCGATAAGACTGTTCTGTGCATGGAACCACCAAAAATCCAAACATGGAGTTTTGGCTCAAGTGGTAGAGTAGCAGCCTTGAGCATGAAAACGCAGAGAGACAGCTCCCAGATCCTCAGTTCAAACCCACACAAGAAATGACCCCATTTGTTGCCCCCAGACTGCCTGGGCCTCAAGTGCCCTCTCACAGAGTGTGATACTGCACTGGTCCTGGGTAGTGTATCAGAGTCTTCAGAAATTAGGTGGTGAAAGCCAGGCCTTCACCTTTGCACGCTCTCAACCACACCAGCTTGAGGCAGAGCATGACAACGCTAGCAGCCTGCAGAGCCAAGAAGATCCCCCTCTGCCAGGGTGATTGGAGCGGGCTTCTTAGAGGCAGCACTTGAAAGGGTGTCTTGCTTAACAAGGAGGATGTGACAGGAAGCACAGAGAGAAAAGGTGCCATAGATCATGGACAACATAGCAGACCGTGTTCTTTTCCAGCCAAGGCTGCTGGTTAGATACTCGGTAAATATGTGCAAGACTGTCCTGAAACAGGTCCAAGGGGTCACAGAACAGCTATCCAATGTTGGGATTTTATCTTAGCAGTAGTGGGCTCACCTAGCACACAGGAAACCCTGGGTTCGACTCCTAGGTCCCACATACACAGAAAAAGCCAGAAGTGGTACTGTGGCTCAGGTGGAAGAGTGCTCACATCAAGCAAAAGAAGCTCAGGGACAGCGCCTGTACCCCAATTTCGAGCCCTAGCACTGTCAACGTAAAACTTCACTCCAAGAGACCTGGGTGACAGATGGATGGTGTGCCCTCTAGCACTTAGTAAATCCATCCATGCTTCGTGTCTCCTTCTATGACAGAGGGCATCTGGACACTCCTTCTGCTCTGGGCACCCCTAGACACGGTTATCAGCAAACCTCCCAAAAGCTTCCACTGGGACATGGAGCAACTGGCCCCAGAAATTCTCAGGTACCGGTTGTGTGTGGCGGGGGGTTACAGGGCAGGCCTAAGAAGTCCTAGTGGGTCTGATATGCCCCAGACAACCAGGCCATCCCGAGGAAGTGGATGGGAGCTTAGAAAAGGGAAGTGATTTGAAGGGGACTCTTTAATGCCCATGGCCCTACCCTGATTCTGAGCCTCCCTTTGCTGTCCCTGAGGGAGGTAGAGGAGGGTCTAGGTGGTAGTGTCTAGAGGAGGACTAGTTGGAAATTGTAAAGAATAAGACACCATAGGCCATGCGCTGATGGCGCATCCTGGCTACTCGGGAAGCTGAGATCCAGAAGGTCTTGTATCCTTGCACAGGGTGGAAAGTCCAATGAGAGTCTCATTTCTAATCTCCAACCGGATGTGGTGCCATGGTGCAAGTGGAAGAGCACTGGCCTTGAGCAAAGTTCATCATCAGGGACAGTACCCAAGCCCTGAGTTCAAGCCCCTCATCCAAAAAAACAAGAAAGAAAGACACCCCTTTCTTGGCAGAGATGGTGAAGGAGTGGGGTTGCTGTGGTTGGGACACCAGTTCTGGCCTCAGTGTACAGCCATTTTTAAGAACTTCCCAAGTTTGCCCGAGTGTGAAGTTAAAGCAGGCTGGGCATGTCTTACCAAGAACTTCAGAGGTTGTGGCCAATCATAGGCAGAGTTTGGGCAGGGTTGGAGGGTAGTGTCGATTATATTCTCTACAACCAAGGAAGAATGGCTTTGGATACTGGTGTCAAAGTCTGAAAGTGAAGGGTTGCATGTGCTTTATGGCCTGACAAGCTGGATTTCCCCTGGTTGTAAGAAGGTGGCTGAAACCTGGCATTGCCAGTATCTCACAACTGTCATCCTAGCTACTCAGGAGGTTGAGATCTGAGGATCACGGTTCAAAGCCAGCTTGTGTAGGAAAGTCTGTGAGACTTTATCTCAAGTGAAGCACCAGAGAACTGGAAGTAGTGCTGTGGATCCAGTGGTAGGGCGCACACCTTCTGCTGAAGAGCTGGGGGATGGCATGCAGGCCCAAAGTTCAAACCCTATTACCGACAATCAAAATAATGTGGCTGAGTTTTCTTAATAGTGGTGTGTACAGTACGAAATGCCATGCTGTTTTATGAGCCATTCCAGATGTGTGAGAGGCTCTGAGTTTTGTCAACATTTCGTCTGAGGATGGTAGTGCCGTCTTCTCAGAGTTTGGGATGTTCAGTTGCTCAGGGACTGCTGAGGCCTTGGGCTACTTGTGTGTGTGTGTGTGTGTGTGTGTGTGTGTGTGTGTGTGTGTATTTTTCCTTCATCATTCTCTACCCACTTCCTGGATGCTTGTCTCCCTCTTCTTGACCTTGGATGGTGCCCTTCCTCAATAGCAACCCTGTCTTTAGTCATGGTCTACAATGAGTCCTAAATTGCCAGAGACCTGAATGCATATTCCAGGTTTTCCTTGGGACCCAAGTCCGGGTGTCCATAACTTTGTCCTCATCCAGGGGATTCTGCGTCCTCAGTGCTGTCTAGCATATGTTCTCTCCTGCCTCTGGGGGGTGGGGGGCAGGGTCAGTCATGCTGTGTCCTGGCCTTTTCTCAACTGGACCCCTGGCTGCATGTCCCACTCCCAGCAGGCTGGTAGTGGTGTGGAGGAAGGGTGGATGCCAGTGGCTCTGGCCAGCTAGACATTGATAGCTGACTGAAGGCCCCCCAAACAAGGATAATCTGGGGCTACATGAGAGGTGAGGCCAAGGTGGCATGGATGTGGATGTATTGTTCGATGTCTAGGAAATGTCAACGTACCTTATTGTAGGCAAGTCTATCTTCTGGCCCCAGCTGGGCCTCTCAGTTCCTTCTAGACAATTCTGGATGCCCAGAATACAGAGGCATATACTTTAGATTCCAGGGCCAGGGAACTGGGGGATGAGAGATTGGTATAACCAGTACCTCATTGTGTTGGGACATTAGTTTTGACCTGGATGACCCAGCCTTGAATTTCATGCCTGCCTTTGCTGAAGCCATAGAACCTTCATACCACTCACACCACCTGCTCTGCAGCACACCTCAAGACCTATGCCCATGCTTTACCTTCTGCCTGAGGCGCTCTGTCTTGTACCCACATATTAGAACTACTGTGGAATTTTGGCACTGGCTATATCACTTCCAGGAGCAAATCTTTCCTTCCCTTCTCCAACTTTATTTTTTTTTTAATATTGGTTTGTTAGAGATGGAACTTGTGCAGGCTGACTGGCAAATGCTCTATATTGGTGTGTTTGTGTGTGTGTGTGCGTGTGTGTGTGTGTGTGTGTGTGTGTGTGTGTGTGAGTATGTGTGTGTGTGCCAGTCCTGGGGTTTGAATTCAGGCCTAGATGCCATCCTATCCCTGAGGTTTTGTGCTCCAGGCTAGCACTCTACTACTTGAACCACAGCTCTACTTCCGGCTCTTTGGGTTTTTAATTGGAGAAAAGTGTCTCATATTGATTTTCCTGCTTGCAATTGGGATCCTCAGATCTCAGCCTCCTGAGTAGATTACAGGGGTGAGCCACCAGCACCTGCCCTCAACTCTACCTCTTACCTATAACCTCGGCCCTCCTCTGAGTCCCAGAAGAACATGTCTCACCAGGCTCAATTTTTTTGCCAGTCTTGGGGCTTGAACTCAAAGCTCATACTTGGGAGAGATTCTAAACATGTGAAGACTGTGACAAATGCTTCCATTTAATTATGTATCATGTTTCAACACTTAATAAAATGTTAATTAAAATGAGTCAATGCCCTAAATTATTGTGTATAATTTTATAATAGATGTGCAAAATATAATGTGTATAACAATACTAAATACAATAATCAATACATGAATCAAAGAAAAATAAAATACAAAATCAATAATAAAAATCATAATAGGAAATTAACATGCATATATATGTCATGTATTACACATTTATAGAAATATTTCTTCCATTGCAGGGCCTTCATTCAGGCCCTGGGAACTCTATCCTGAATTTCTTTTCCTCATGGACAATGAGCTTCGCATTCAGCCATGGTGCAAAAGAGTTATCTGGACGGTGAGCTCAAAAACTAGCAATCCCAGAAATACTGGCCCCAGTTCCAAGAGAGTGACTTAATTTTTTAAATGGAAGCAGTTATGTTTATTCAGTTCCATACTGAACATTAAACATTAAAAAAAGCAGTGTAGAGTTGTACAGCTATTCAAACATCCTTCCCTTACCTGCAAAGTGCTTCTCTGTGAACTACATTGTTTCTCTTTTTTTGTACATTTTTTATTGTAAAAAAGAGGGGTTACAGTTCCAGGAGCAAGGTAATGAGTACATTTCCTATTGAGCATTGTTTACTCCTCCTGTGTTTTTCCCCTACCATCCCTTCCCTCCCATCTCCACAACTACCTCCCCGTGCTGAGGTCAGTGACTTAGTTTTTCATTTTTGGTTGGCATGGGGTTTGAACTCAAGTAATGGAACTCTTTGCTCACATTGCTACAGATTTACCAAGACCCTGAGTTCAAATCCCAGGCTAGGAAAGAAAACTGGCAAAAATTCCAAAACAGGGAGCTTCATTTTTTAAAATTTAGTTAAATAGTTAATTTTTATATGTTCTTTTTTCTTTTTTTTGGCCAACCATGGGGCTTGAACTCAGGTCATGGAAACTCTGCTTCAGCTTGGATCTCGCTTGGCTGGGGTGCACTCATTGGACCCATAGCCAATCATGAGATCCTGGGCCAAGAGGACTTTCAGGAAGAAAAAAAAATTTGGAAAGCACAAAAAGTGGTGAGCTGCAAAGAGCTGGGGTTTTACGATTTTTTTTCTTTGCACAGTGACCATCCTGGGTCTGAATGGCAAACCTGCAAAGTGGACCTGTCCTGCCATTGCTGGTGGTTGGTGGGCTATCAATGAGGCCATAGGCCAACCTGTCAACATAGATCCTGGGTTCAAATCCCAGTCCTGACACCAATAGCAGGAGATCACAAGAGACTCATACCTATGCATAGGAATACCGATTGAAAAAGTAGTTTAAGCATCGGTCTACTCTAAAATTGGATGCAATAATCCTAGAATGCTGATTGATCTTAATTAATAATTTATTAATCATGAAAAGAATAATAATCCTTCAATGGCGGTTTAACAAATACCTAAGAGTTGGTAGGAACATAGTAGGTGTCCTTCTATCATAGAGAAACGGCTATGGAATTCTTTACCAATATATATTTATTTGTATACCTCCGTCTGCCTATCCATGTATTGCTGTTTGGGCCAAACCTGGGGGTCGATCTCAGAGCATGGGAACCACCTGACATCTTCCTTGGCTAGAGGCTGCCATGCTCAATCTCACCCAATCATGAATTGGGCCTGCTAGGCACAAAGTTCAGATCCTGGCATTGCCAGGCATGATGGAGAACACATCTAACATCTGGATGCTATGTGATAGGATGTAAACAATATAATAAATGGTATAGGTGTCATCAGAGTCAATAAAATAAATTCTAAATAAATGAATGAAACAAGAAATAAAATAAATAACCACATCAAACACAATATGGACTGAACATCTTTCCAGAAGTATAAATCTTATCTTTTAAATATATATAAGGAGGGCTGGGAAGGTGGCTCAAATGGTAGAGCACTAGCCTTGAGGTGAAGAGCTGAGGGACAGGTCCCAGGCCCAGAGTTCAGGCCCACGAGTGGACCAAAAAAAAAAAGTATATAAGGAGTATCTTTTCCAGGCCTGAAGCTTGAATTCAGCCTCCCTACGAGGAGGGAATGGTGGGAGATCCTGAGATACTCGTTTGTGGACCTGGGATGAGTCATGGAATGTGATCGATCTCATCCTTGAATGAGTAGTTCGTGCATGATGCAAGTAGGAAATGATAGGCAAGACTCATGGGGTATCGATTATTTGTAAAGAACAGTTGATGAAGCACGACAATAATCATCACAATCATGAAATGGAGGCATTAGGAAAGATCCAAGAATCGGTAGTCCACAGATTGGATTCCACCACAGATTACCATCTCTCCTACTCTGTTCAAATGTGTACTTATTTGCATACTACTTTCACCTTATGAATGGATGACTGTTGTGATCCCCGCTCTACTCGCGGGGTCGGGGGCTCAATAGCAGGTCCTTGGAACGGCCTAGCTCCTTCGTGGGTCAAAGGTTGGTGTGCTCAATTGGACCCATTCGCCACTTGGTTCTGCTAGGTCCCGAGTTCAGATTCCCTGCCCTGCCAAAATATTCATCTTGATGTCAGAAGTCAATTGTTGCACCTGTTTTTTTTTTTTTTTTTTCCTGTGCAAGACCTGGATCTCAGCTAGGATGGAGAATGCATGGGCCACCCTGTGGCCATGGGAATAAGTTGTTATCCATGTCAGCCCAGTTATATCTGTCATCATATACTCAAGAAAATACACAATACACCCATGAATAGCATACAAAATAAAGAGAATAACTACACTCAATGCACGATGCAGTCCAAACACGGATGTGAATATACATCCCATGTTTAAATGATCATTGGGGACTATTTTGGCCTCCCTGGGGCTCGATCTCAGTTCCTGGGAATGGCCCAGCTCCTTAGTGGCTCACAGTCTGGTGCGATCACGTGGACCCATTGGGCAGTTGGGCCTTCTAGGCCCAAAGTTCGAATACCAGCACTGCCAAAAATTCACACTGATGTGAGAAGCCAGTCGTTGCACCTGTTTTCTTTTACTGTGCAAGTTCTGGGTCTCAACTAGGAATGAGAATGTATACGCAACTCTATACTCATGGGAATAGGTTGTCATCCAGTTCACCACAGTTATATCTGTCATACTATACTCAAGGAAATACACAATACATCAATGAATAAGACATAAAACAAAGAGAATGACTACACCAAACCCAAGATGCCACCCACCCATGTTAGGTAATACAGATGCTCTATTTAATTATGAATTTATGTCTATATTGGCCCCCACCAGGGCTCCATCTCAGGTCCCAGGAATGGCCTAGTTCCTTAGTGGCTCACAGCCTGGTGTGCTCACCATGACCCATACACCAATTGTGCCTGCTAGGCTTTGAGTTCAAATTCCTGCACTACCAAGATTCATTCTGATGTGAGAAGCCTATGTTGGCACATGTTTTCCTGTCCTGACAATGTCCTGGGTCTCATTGAGGATGGAGAATGCTATATAGGCAACTCTTAGCTATGGGAATAGGTTGTCATCCATGTCAGCAGAGTTATATCTGTCACCCCATGTGCAATAAAATACACAATACATCCATGAATAAGACAAAATAGAATGAATAACTACACTGAATGCAAGATGCATACCACACCTCTAGGTAATGAGAAATTCTATGTTTAAAAATGGTGGGCTTGCTATTTTGTCCAGTGCTGGGGTTTCAAATCAGGCCCTGAACCAGGCCTGACATTCTAGTCTTCAAAGATGGTGAGCTTCCCTGTCTCCCACAGTGCAACAGAGTTACCCAGTCCTGAGCTCAAATCCCAGCACTGACAAAATTCCATCCTGATGTCAGAAGCCAGTCATTTTGCCTTTTATCCTCTCCTATGAAAGTCCTGGGTCTCAAATACGATGGAGAATGCATAAACAGCAATGTAACCATCGGAACATGTTGTCATTCATGTCAGCACAGGTATACCTGTCACCATACTTATTAAAATACACAATACCTCCATGATTTAGAGACAAAATAAGGAGAACAATTAAACTGAACACAAGATGCTGTCCACACATGTATGTCAATATAGATCCTATGTTTAAATTATGAATTTATGACTATAGTGGACCACCCTGGGGATCAATGTCAGATTCTGGGAATGGCCACACTCCTTAGTTGCTCATTGGTTCATATGATTATCTTGACTGATTGGCCAATTGGTTTTGCTCTGCCCTGAGTTCAGATCCCAGCACTACCAACAAGTGGATCGTGGAGTAAAAAGGACAGTGTGAAACATTTTTTCCTTTTCTCTGTGAGTTCTGAGGGTCAGGCATGATGGAGAACATTTCTACAAATCTAGATGTTCTGTGATAAGTTGTCATCAATGTAATAAACAGAATGGGTTTCATCATAGTAAAATCAATGGTAAATAAATGAATAAAACAAAAGATACAAGGAACAACCACACCAAACATGTATGGACTGAACATCTATAGGTATGTATAAATCTTATGTTTACAATATATATAAATAGTATGTTTTCCAGGGCTGGGTCTTGAATTCAGGACTAGTGAACAGGCATGACTTTTTTATCTTCATGTAAGGTGATCTTCCCCTTTATCCACATTGCTGCAGATTTACCCAGATCCTGAGTTGAAATCCAAAGCCTGTAAGAATAAACTGTGAATTGCAAGCCAGGGAGCTAATTTTTTTTCTCAGCATGGGGCTTGAACTCAGGTCATGGCAAGTTTGCCTCAGCTTCAATCACCCTAGGATGGGGTAAAGCCACTGGACACGCAGGTGCTCCTGTGATCCTAGAACCCCAGGTATTGCAGGGAAAACAATGCCTTTTATGTTTTCTTCCTTTGCAGTGACCCTTCTCGGTCTGAATGACACTGTTGCAAAGGGGACTTCACCTTCCATTGCTGAAGGCTGACAGATTATCATGGAAGCCATAGGCCCATGTGGCAACATAGGTCCTCATTTCAATCCTGGTCCTGACACCAACCAATGGCATGAGATACTATGAAACTGGTTCCCATCCAAAGCAATATTACTGGAATTTTGTCAATGTCACAGTTGAATGAGTTGATAGTGAATGATGATGCTATAAAATTAAACAGTATCATTTCAGAAGGCTGGTTGATTTTATTTAATATTTATGAAGCATTAAAAGAATATGATTACTTACAGGAACCCAATAATTTCAGGACACTGAGTGCTTTCATTAATAGTTTAAGGACTTAAACAATAACATTAATTACATGGACACATAATGAATACTCAGGAATTGGTAGGAATATAGTCTATATAACTGAGTAATGTATAGACATCTCTGGAACTCTATAAAGATATATATTTATTAGCATACTGCCATCTGCATGTCAATCTGTTCTTATTTTGTTAAGCCCTAGGGCTCATTCTCAGGTCTTGGGAACATCCTGTCAGCTCAAATTGCCCCAGGATGGCCTGTTGACACTCACCCATTCTACTTGCTTCACAGGATTCTGGCCACACCCCCATTCTTTCATGCTCCTTTCTGACCAATGGGATACAAGAATGCTGGCCATGTCCACATTCCATGCTGCCAGGTAGCACTGGGATTCTCTCTGTTAGTTTACACCACTACCAGTAGTTGAGGAATGTAGAGGTGGCTGAGTGGTGAGGAAGAGACTTGAGGTGACTTTGGAGTATAGTAGGAAATTGATGCTCCCACCCCCACCTGGCCCCTTCCTTCTGTTCATGTGGTGCCAGGTTTCAAACCTCAGGCAATGGCGTGCTGCCAGCAGGCCTAAATCCCCGACCTGTTCCCTGCCCCTAGTCTTCTGCTCTGGGCCTATATGTCCGCAATGCTGCTGCCATCGCTGCTGCTGCACTTGGTGGAGCTGCCAACAGCTTCTCTCAGCAGGTGAGTGGCCGCCCCAACACCAATTCAACTGGGGTCAAACACCCCTCTGGGGTCACCATGACCCCCGTACTTGTTTCCTCTCCTCGCCTCTGATGAGCCACCTTTCTGTCTTGAGCATTTCTGAGATAGAAACTAAATATATGCTCAGGCTGGGCTGGATCACAGTCCTCCTGTGAAAGATATGCTCCACCGGGCCTGGTCCTCTCTAGTTGGGATGGTAGACATGTGGCACCATGCTCAGTCATTGGTTTAGATGGATTATCCCAAACTCAGTCCACAGCACTGGATTCTTGACCACACATGAAGTTCTTTGTAGAGCCTCAGACATTGAACCTCATTCTCCTCACAGGACAGTTGTGAGGAAACAAGGGATTTATACAGAGAGATCTCTGGAGAATGGCTAGGCAGAGAGGGAGCGGCCTTCAGATAAGGTTTTGGCAATTCTGTGAGTATATGACTGGAAGATACCAGAAAGGGCTCAGGTGTGGCCTGTTATTAATAGTGTAACAGGTGTGGGATTATGAACCTAAACATGGCTCTCTTTCATTATTACCTGTTCAGTTTTGCAGCTGGGGAAACCGAGGCACAGAGAAGCCAGGTGACCTACTTATGACCTCAAGTTCACAGGAAGCTCGGCCTGACTTCTCTACCATGATCCCTAGGACAATGGGTGCTATTCAGTCTACTTCTTGTGGTGGGAAGTCCACTTCTTTTCAGTAGTGGGTCTTGAACTCTAGGATTGGGCACTGTTCTCGAGCTCCTCAGCTCAAGTCTACCACTCTATCACTTGAGCCCACAGTGCCCCTTTCAGTTTTATGGTGGTTCTTTGGAGATAAGATTCTCACAGACGTTCCTGCCTGGGTTTTCTATGAACCATGATCCTCATATCTCAGCCTCCTGTTTAGTTAGAATTAGAGTTCTAAGCCACTGGCACTGGATTTAACTGTAATTCTGTTTCTCTCTCTCTCTCTCTCTCAGGAACTGGTTGAATCCGTGCTGTAGGAGGTGGCCCAACATCCCCAGGTGGCTGGAAGCCAAGATGGCCTACTCATTCTGGAGGTGGGCTGTGGGTCAGGGGCTGTCTCACTCAGCGTGTTGATACATCTCCATGAGGTAAGCCCTCTGTGCCCTTGCTAGACTGTGAGGGTTATTCATTGTCCATCTAGCCATACTGCATTTATTTTATTGTATTCTTTCTACATCATTTTCTAGCATGTGGCCAATATTATGGTACATAGTTATGGAATGAAAATGTAATGTCAGCTTAAGAAAGTCATTTAGGGTTCTGGGAATGTGGCTTCATGATATGGTGATTGCCTTGCATGCATGAAACCCTGAGTTCAATTCCTCAGTACCACATAAAAAGAAAAACACTGGAAATGGTGCTGTGCCTCAAGTGGTAGAGTGATAGACTTGAGCAAAAAAAAAAATTCAGGAATTACTCCCTAGCCCTGAGTTTAAGCCCCTTGACTAGCAAAAAACAAACCAAAACAAAACAAAACAGACGCAAAAAACATTTAGTTAATAAATACAAAATAAGGAGCCCATACTTGGAATATAAAATTGCTTCTCCATACTGACATGCCATGGCACATACACTTGGTTGAAACTTCTGGAATGAAAGGTTCTGGACAGGAGTGGAGCCTGGCATAGACTCAAGCCCCAGGCATCCCCCACGAGTTGGTGAAGAACCTGTTCCCTAGAGAAGACAATGTGGTTAGACTTAACCGGTTGTTCTCTGAGAAAGAGAAGTTCCAGTGTGACTGCTGCTCACCACAGTTACCCAGGGCCCAGTGGCAGGATGCCTGCCCTGTGCCCTGACAAGTCCCACCTGGGAGAGTGTCTGTCCTGCCTCCAGGCCAGTTCAGGCCTGCCAATGTACACAACAACCCTTGTTTCCTCCTCTAACAAGCAGCTCAATATCCAAATACCATGGAAACCCAGTCCGAGAGGCACAGGCATAATGGAGGGGAAGCTGCTGAAGCAAGCGTTTGGAAAGGAGCAGAGATCACAGCAGGCAAAACAGCCATGAGGATGTGTCTGCAAAGAGTCCTTAGCTGGGTTCAGCAAAGAGAGGCTGGCGTAGGTGAGCGGGGCACTTCCATAACCAATTTGAACATCTAATAAAGCTGCCTGTGGTGGATAGATGGCTTCTGATTTGACATCGGCAACAGAATAAGGGGCTGCAAATTCAATGAATAGTCTCTGGCCAGAGAAACAAAGTCAAACGCTTAAGTTTCTGCACTTCCAGTGGTTCCTGGTATCTCCAGCTGAGTGTACATCTTTCTGTGGCCAGTTGGTGCCATGCCACCTTCTGCGGAGTCTGCGTGAGAGATCATGTTAGACAAAGAGCTTCAAGAAAGCATGCCTGCAGGGAGCGGGTGTTGGTTCAAGGCTTCCCATACACTTCGCTGCACCTTTATAGCCTCTACCTTTATTTTTACTATATTCTTCTTGGCTGTACATTCGTTGCCTTTATTCTCGTTTCGGCTATTTTTCTACTGATCCGCGAACAGAGCATGTTGTATCTTTCCAGTCCAATAGAGATGGCTTCTCTAAGTAATAAAGACTTAGACCAAAGTTTAAATGTGGGCAATGCCCCAATCAATCTATCATCTGATGTTAAATTGCCTCCAGAAACTCCTACAACTTCACAAGCGGTTTTGCAGCTCACGCATAGTAAATATATAGACTTAAAATTTCCAGATATGTCCAACAGACAAAATCAATGAATTAAACTAAGTTAGAAAGAGTTATCCCAGTAGTTCAGAGAGTTCTAAAAAAAAGGGACCTCTTTATAAAAGAAAAAGAAAGATTCTCCCAACAGTTAATATTAAGTTTAGTCCAACTTACGTTATAGGGAATAGACGGTGGTTTCACACAAAATATAACCAACCGAAGAACCATTTCCTTATACAGGACCTTATAAAGATGAAAATTGTTGGATAAAAATAAAAATAAAAAGAGTACAAATAAGTACATCCCTGCCTTAGGTTTCTTAATTATTAAACATAAAAAGGCTGAATAGATGACGCATTCTATTAATATGCTAGACTTGTTTCACACCACTTAGCTTAAACTGTTGGTGGGATAGTCATCAATTTTCATGTAATTCATCAATGCTTTGCCTTTAAAAAAATTGATTACGTGCTTAAATAAACAAAGAATCTATGTCACAATCACACACTGTATAAAAATGTTAATTCTCCTCAATAAAGATACACCCAGATGCAACACTTTTGAGTCTGTGTCTGTTTGTCACTTCGCCGACACCTTGCCCACCTATCCCGAGATCCCTGTCCCATCGGTCCCAGTGCTCTGGCTGAGCTGGTCTGTCACACTTACACCTGACTATAGTCCTTAATTCATGTACTTTACTTATATTAGGATATTGTGTTGAAAAAAAAGTTTTGTTCATTAGGTCACAGCAATTAATGGCTTGAATGTGCTTACAAGTCAGGTGAAGATTAATTCTGGAAATTCAAAGTTTCCAGGTTTTTGAATGGTCACTGCTAATCACAAGGAGAGGGGTAGTCTAAGTGAGATTTGGAAATATTTTTGGTCATTCATGTCACCAAAACGGCAGAGACAAATTAACAGTAGTGACAGAAGAGAAGGAATAATTCCAGAGTTAATGAACAAATGACAGTAAATAAGGTATAACAGAAATTGTTTTAGAGAACCATTTTTGGTTATTGAAGAAATAGTTATCAACTAGTCTTATTCCATATTGCCTTTAACATTCTAAATCTCTTAGGCTACTTCTTAATTTCTGTGTAATAAATGTATCTCCTTCTGTGCTGTTCTTTCATACCTTATCTTTTTTGCTTTCTAAAAATCTCAGTCTTCTATATTCCTCTATGAACATTTCCTGATACTAAATACAACTACAAAGATGGCAGAGGATGCTAATGTAAGGGTCCAATAGCTCATGAGTCATTAATGAAACAACATGGAAAAGACATATTTATTGCTACCTCACATTTTCTGAAAAGCTGCAATGCCATCATTTGATTCAAATTTCCATTATTTGTCTACATAGTGTCATTCAGTGCACATAAGTGCAAATATGAGCTGGGTGCTGGTGGTTCACGCCTGTAATCCTAGCTACTCAGGAGGTTGAGACCAGAGGATTGTGGTTCAAAGCCAGCCTGGTCAGGAATGTCCATGAGACCATTATCTTCAATTAACCACCAGAAACCCGGAAGTGTTGCTGTAGCTTAAGCGGTAGAGCGCTCAACTTGAGCTGAAGAGCTGAGGGAGTGCCCCCAGGATCAGAGTTCAAGCCCCACAACCAACAAAAAGTGCAAATGTTACTTTAAGTTTCCCAAAAGGACGGACAAGATCAGTAATCTTCCCAAGCAGAAAAAATGATTTCAAAATGATTCAGTGCACCTATTTTTGCTGAGTTATTTAAGTTATGGCTTCTTTGCTAGGCATATTCTCTTCCTTTAAAAATTGTCATATATTAGCTTTACAATAAACTTCATCTAACATTTCTTGTTCCAAAAGAGAAGTCTATACAGTTGATGTCACTTAGCTTTCTTATTATCTTAATTCAAAGCCAAACCAGGCAGGAGAGTCTGTCCAACTCTTATAGTAAATTGAACACCAAAAAACCAGAAGTGGAGTTTTGGCTCAAGCAGTAGAGTACTAGCTTTGGGGGCAGGTGGGCAGGAAAGACAACTGTTCAGGGACAGGATCCAGGCTCTGGATTCAAGCCCCAGAACCAGTACAAACTAAACAAACAAGCAAACAAAAATCCCAGATATTTCTTTGGGACCTTCCTTAAAAGAGTACTGGTCTGAAAAGAGGCTCCTTTTGCTGATCATACTCACTGGATCCTGCTTTTTTAGAATCCTTATTGCTCTGGAGAACTCAGGACCAGACCAAAGGAATTGATAACTGACTCCTGCATCAAGAGAATCATCTCAGGGGTGAAATGTCCATCCATATGACACTTTAAAACCTCTTTGTTCCTTTGCAGGAGAACTCTTTTAAAACAATGTTATTTCCTTTTGTTCTATGCTGGTCGTCAAATGGTACATTATTTCCTTTTGTAATACTCTCAACTAGAAGTTTACAGAAAAATTTTATATGAGTAAAGAACACACTGGGGAAAAGCCAGGGACAGAGTTTCCTTCAAGTCTTGGGATACTTTTCTTGTACAGTAAAAAGGAAAGCACAAGGTAACTTGAACTTTGTTAATCCTCTATGTTCCATTCCTCTCCTGGTGTCATTTTCCACATCCAGTAAAAGTTACTTCCAGTAACAATCGATGGTGCTGCTTGAAATATAATGAATGCTTTCTGGCTTCACTGAAACAACACTAGGACACCTTTGGACCTGAGGTAACACGTGTTTCAGAGACAACTCAGTAAATAGAAAATATGAAATTCATATTGCTTATAAATACATTATACATGAGTACATTGAGTTCAAACTTTGTAAGTTCTCTGTAAATTAAGGTGAATTTTAAATGGGAAGAAGGTTCGCAGAACATTCTTTTTGTGAGTGTATGTGCTGTTCATAATTTCCCAAATGTACATGAGCTAACAGTAAGGGAATCAATAGCAATAATAGGAGAAAGAGAAGTTCTGTGTTTAAGTATAAGGCTTCAATACAATATAGCAAACTACAAATAATACAATATTGAAACAATAAAGCCATGTCCAGTATGTAGATTTATGGAAGTGATATACAGAAAGCAAGACTCCTTCATGGGACATGAATTATGAGGCCACTCTCATTCTAAAAAATGCTTGCTACTCATGCAATTTTGTAGAAAGTAGAATGGAAGAATAATATTGTTCCCAAAGCAAGTCAGATATATGAGCATGGATTTAACTGAAAAAAAAAATGTCCATCTTGTGAGAGCAGGGATTATATTAGCAATGAACTGGTGGCTAAGATCACATTTCTTTTTTTTTTCTTCACTTGTATATGTATATTTTTTTGTTGGCGGTGGTCTTGGCACTTGAACTCTGGGCCTGCGAGCTGTCTCTCTTCTATTCAGCTCAAGGCTAATGTTCTACCACTTTATCCACAGTGCCATTTCCAGTTTACTTTTAGTTAATTGGAGAAAAGAGTCTCTGGGACTTTCATACCTGGGCTGGCTTTGAACCCCAATCCTCATATCTCACCACAACCCAGCTTAGATCACATTTCTAACAGTGTAACTGAGGATAAGTAATTTGTGTGTTCATCTATCTTTATAAGAATTCTTGAGTTAGGGGCTGGGAAGGTGGCTCAGGGGTAGAGCAGTTGCCTTGCATGCATGAGGCCCTGGGTTCGATTCCTCAGCACCACATAAGCAAAAAAGAAAAAAGCCGAAAGTGGCGCTGTGACTCAAGTGGTAGAGTGCTAGCCTTGAGATGAAGAGCTGAGGGACAGCGCCCAAGCCCAGAGTTCAGGCCCCATGACCGGACCCCCCCAACCAAAACAAAAAAAAAAAGAATTCTTGAGTTAAAAATCTGGGCTACAGCTTAGACATTACCCTCACAAAAATGTTTGTAGTTTAAAAGTTGATACTCCTGGAGAAATAAAACCTTAGAATGAAAAGGAGTCTGGGAAGTTCAGTTTGCATCCAGCTTGGGCAGAACAGTCTTTCCAACAGTACATATAAAAAAGCAGCCAAAAGCTGGATTGGAAGAATGGCTCAGGTGGTGGAATACCAGTTATGAGCAAGATTGCCGAATAAGAGGTTGAGGCTTTTGCATGCATACATAGAAACATACACAAACACACAGAGGCACTTATATGTGCACACAAATATACACAAATGAAACAACTCTCAGAATGTGTAGAAAAGTTAGAAAACAACAGAATATATATCCTGATTAAGACTCGAATCAAGGGATAATTTTTAATATTAGAAAGTCCTCAAGTGAACTTCCTTCAAAAAAGTTTGAGAATATTACATAGGTACTGTCCAGACATAGTAAGAGAGTCAATTAATCATTATTATAGGGATCGCATCCATGGAGGAATGAATCAGAGACCCCGCAAGTGCATCTGAAAATATTCATATCCTGTGTCAAATGTGAGAACATCTTTGAAAATAGTAGATAAGCAGTCTGAACAGTCACTGTGGTGTATAATATCCCTGGAGAAGTTCAGAATTGGTAGTCTGTATCTAGATTAAATAAACCAAGAAACTATGGCAGGGCAATGTGATACAAGCCTAGAATTCTAGCACTGAGATTAAGACAGGAGACTAGAGAGTGGAATTACATAGTGATACCTTCCCTGGACCAGGTAGTATAATTTTGTCTTAATAAAAAAAAACAAACCAGAAAGGAATACATAACTGGACGTTTGGGCTAATTTTGTCACTATGTTTTGAGAAGTCAAATTTTCCGTTGAAATGCAACTCATACTTAATCCTCACTTGTGTTTTAAATTCTCTCTTCATTACAGATCATTCCTAGATGCAAAATGACTCATGATTCCCATCCAAAATTTGAAAAAGTAAATAATCATCATTCTGTTGTATCTCACAGAAATGATGTAGGATTACAACAACTTAAGCCTAGAAAAATAGAAAAGTTTGTCTAATATAGGATTTTGAAGATCTTGCCAAATTAGAATTTAGATTTAAAATAAATATTTTGATTTTGTTTTTAATTTCATATTCTATCGGATGCTAAAATTTCTTTTTAAGTAGAGGGTTTAATTGACAAATTCACAAATGATTTTGCATTCTATTTTCCTAGAATATTCTTTCAAGAGAGTTATAATTAGAACTTAGTTAATAGATAATTCCAATAATTAATGTATAAAATGATAATGTGAATGGTGTAGACAGAGTTGCCAAAAATTGATGATATTAATTTATAAATTTAGAATAAGAGCAATTTTTGGAGTCTTTGTTATAACATGGTATGAAGCGAATAATCATGTGACATCTACTTTCTTCTACCTGTATGTAACACAGGAAGCTATTTCCTTAATTATTTGCCACTGTATGCAATGAGAAAAATGTTAGTTTTGAGGTTTCTTTTTATTTTTGTTTTATTGGTTTGTCCTAGGGATTGAACTCTGGGCCTAGACACTGTGTCTGAGCCTGTTTATGCTCAAGGCTCGTGCTCTCCCCCTTCAACCTCAAGGCCACTTGTGTCTGACTTTTGCTGATAAGTTTATACGATAAGAATCTAGGGAATCTTCCTGCCTGGATGGGCTTTGAACTGTAATCTTTTGACCTTAGCATCCAGAATTTATATGATAGTTAAAAAAGTATAAATATAAATAATATTTGCAAGTGTTCCCATCTCAAGAATAACAGTTGGGGGGAAATGATGCAACCCAGTTTATTGTGGTGTTCTTTCCAAAACATGTATGGCATCACATTAGCAGAGTTGTATTTTTTTCACAATAGAGATAAGCTATTCATGATGTGAATTAAGGGAAGTTTGAGGTGCACCCTAAAATTTGAAAACTGTTGGACTAGGATGACTCTATGTCATAAATATTGGGATTGGTGGTCATAAAAAAAATAGCTTACTGTGATAAACAATTGCTTACTCTTGAAGAATTATTACCTATGGTGCATAGTTTTATCCTCAACCAGAATGTGGTTATTTTTCTGTTGACTCTCAATCTGTAACACCCCATGGAAAAATGCATCTATTGCAGAATTACATAACATTCAAGGCGGTACTGTTTTGAATCTCTCAGGTATGGAATCTTCTGAATTTGAAAATGAGTAGTTATTGGTCATTGGAATGTTGAAGAACACATATATTCTGTCTTCTTAACAACTTATTTACTTTTAAAAGTTATAGGTTTCCATAGAATTAAACTGTTTTCGCTTTTAGTATGAGAAAGTACTATATTTATTCTTTTTTAAAAATATTGGTAAGTATATTGTGAAAATATTGTCTAGTCAGATAGCATTCAAGTTGATGGTCCTCTGATTAAAAAGGATAGTTTATTCAAATTAGACGCCAAACAGTATTGATTTTTAAAAAGGTACTACATAAAGAATAATATTTACTATACCAATACAGTGAAATTTTATTTCATGCAGCTTATTTTTTAAATTTAATTTTATTGTCAAAGTGATGTACAGTGGGGTTACAGCAATTTTAAGGTAATGAATAAATAACTTTGCAAACTTGATACCCCTTCCCTGATTTTCTTCAGTTTTCCTTCACCCCAATACTCCTCACAAGTTGTAATGTATATTTACAACATATTGTCTTGTGAGTATTGCTATTGCATTGGTTTGCCTTTGTCCTTTGTCTCACCATTTTTTTGTTCCTCTTCCCTTCTCTAATTAATTATATACACAATACACAGGCTACCAAAATCAAATACAGCAGGGAATAAAGCCCAGGGGAAAATCCCCAAAGAAAACAGAAATCACATAGCACATTAAAAACAACAAAAGCAAATAATATTCTCGTTTTCATATCTTGGAGTTCATTTTGCTCAGAATCAGCTTATATGGTTTTATATACGCATAACAAAGCCACTGGAAAATAATAGTTTCATGGACACTATATCATGAAAACAACATGTTAACTGTTTTTCATGGTAAAGGTGGGGTTAGGATTGGTGAATTCGCAGTTCTAATAAAAGAATTTCAAAAGAGTTTTAAAATTATAACAGGTAAATTTTTATTTGTTCAAATTTTTTAACAACTTTGCCTATTATGAAAATTTAAATTTGCCTGGGAAAATAGGCGTTCATGCAAAGTAATCCATGGAGACTTTGCTGAGAGGGAGCAATGTGGGTGAAGATGGCTCATTTTCACACTAAACAAACCTCAGAAACCTTTCTATAAATCCTGTAGGTTCCCTTGAGAATTGTCCTTACCCAGGAAATCTACTCTTACTGTGTGAAACAAGGTTGTAGTGGAATTTAAATTCAAAGTTCTTTAAAAAAAAGACATCAAAATTTGTGAATTGACTTTAATTACCAAACAGTAATTCTCTGAAAAAGATAATTTGGGTCCAAATATTTAGGGAGAAAGTGCCCTCAACATTGAAAGAAGGTATTGGGTTTACACTTTTCTGTTTGTAATACTTTCCACAATGTCTTTGCACTTGAAGCACTGAATAACAGAAAAAAATCTGATTGGATACTTGAAACCAATGATTTCACATTTTTTAGTAGTTTACAATATGTAATATCCTTATTAACATGAAATATTGAGGACTTCACTTATTAAATAAGCCAAAAAGTTTTGGGATCAGAAAATAATTGAGCAAATTGAAAAGACGAGAAAACTCATTCTTAGAAGCCCTAGCTAAGCATATTGACTTCAGGAGTGGAGGGAGGCCAAACTTTTTGATATTCATTGTCTTAATATTTTTGCTACCTAAAGTGATTTTACGGAGCCTATTTAGCTCACTACAATGCAGAACAGATTGAATGAAGACATGAAAATAAATTCCACATCCAAATAAAAGAGTTTTAAAAGGAAAACCATGAAGATGTAGTGTGGGTAGAGCCGGTCAGATCTGGTTGAGTCAGCTAGAGTAGCAGTTGAAGCACACTTCCTGCTAATAGAGACGTGACCCACAGGCATGTCTCCCTAGCTTGCCAGAAATGAGCTGTCCATGCTCCCTACAAGCCCGGGAAGACCAATCAGTGCCTGTCACCAAGCAGTGCCCATCACAAGTGCCTTACATCAACTCCCCACTAAGTAATTGGCTGGGAAGGACTTAGGAGGTTGGGAAAGCTGGGGCTATATAATCCCCCCCTTGTGCAGAAATAAACAAGACCTGCATAAGCCTGTTCTCCCAACGTATGTTCCTTGTGTGAGTCGTTCATGCTTACCCCCTGCTGGAGATCTAACCCTACAAGTGGTGCCCAACGAGTGGCTCGATCGCTTTCTGCAGATGGACGGTCGAGGGTCTAGTGCAAAATTAGTGCCTTCATGGGCAACCTTCCCCCAGCAGCAGGAGAGCCTCAATCACAAGCATTTGTTGCCTTGCTCCGGAGTAGGCAGATAAAAGTATTACAAAAGGAAGCTAGATTAATATGGGAAATAGTGAATGAATTGTATCCCTGGATGGATTCCAGGGCCATTTGGGATCCAGACAGGTGGACCCTCGTCTGTCAGGCAGTTCATAAAAAGGAAGTCCGTGATGGCTCTGAGCTGCCCCTAATCTTTTACCCCATTGTAGTAGCTATTCAAGCCTGTCTATCAGGGAAAGAAGAAGGGGAAACTCTGCAAGAGTTTAACACCTCGCTGAAAGAAGAAACAGAACAAAAGGAAAATTGCGAAGCTACTTTAGCACTCCCATCTTCTTGTGACACAGCAAACAATTCCAGCAAGAACACAGATAACCAACAACTTCCACTAACAGGTGACCCAGGGGGCCAGCCAGCTACGCTTGTACAACCGCCTCCCCCACACTATCAGTCACAGGAAGCCTGCCCAATCACTTCTTTTGGCTGTTTAGGCAAGCCTGGGAATTCTTCTCAGAAAATTTTGTATCCTTGGGCAGAGATATCCAACTTTGCCAAGAACAAAAACTCGTTGTTCCCCCTGTAATACAACAGTTGTTCACAGGCCCCACATCTACCATGGCAACGACAGCCAAGCCTATAATTGAACCCCAGTTCATGTTCCCTGAAAACGTCCACCGAACATCTGCACGACCTAACCAATGGTACCCCCATGACCCCAAAATACCGGGCCGCTGTCAAGAAAGATGGGTTACACTCCCTGAATGCTCAACAGATGCTCGAAACCCTTAGCATTGATCTTAACTGCCCCCATGATTGGAAGAGCTTAATGAACTGTAGTCAACAAGAAAGTTTAAAAAATGCTTAGAATGTATTCCTAAGTACCAGTTTTATAAATGGCTTTGCACTGTGGTTTGTGGTTATTTTATTTTACATGAGATAATATTTTCTACTACCAATAAGTTTTGGAAAAAGAAGAAAACTAAAATTTACTATTGTAGAGGAATATGATAGAAGTAGAAGAAAGATTTTATGTTTGTCAAATCTCTGATGAGTACCCGTATTCAAGACTTAAAGTCATATTTCTTACTATGTTAGACAGATAGGGAAAACAAAACACCATATGATAAGGCAACTATTTGTGATTTTTTAAAATGTACTTAGTATGTGATGAAATTTACTTTATTAGCTAATGTTTTGGTTTGAAATATGGGAGGCTGATCTATTTAACAAATTTTTGAAGTCACCTACTGAAAAAACAAATGATGGGGGGTATAATTTCTACACTTTAATGAATGGATGAACCTGTTTGGCATTAGTGCTGGGTAAATAAATAAACTCTATTGTAACTTGCTCCCTACCCTTGAAAAACTATTTATGTCACTAAATATAATCTACTTGTAAAGTGTTATTTGGCAAATGTGATTTTTAAAAGTTTATTTGAAAAGAATATACTTTCAGGAGATTAAATATAGGTTATCATTTGTTTGACAATGACAACATTTTTATACTACAGAACCAAGTTTTACTGAAGTACCAGTGTTTTGAAGCACTAAGGATGTTCTCAATTAATGTTTTTCTGAATTATATTTGACCTCTATGTCAAGTATTCCTAGCATTGGTAGACCAAATATGGATCTATTGTTCCAGGAACTATTTTTTGGCCTGCTGATGCTGGAATGAAATTATTCATTAATCATTAGGAGAGGGGTATTACAAATGATCTAGTGACATTCGTGGCCTTGTTCAATCATATATGATGGTCATCTGAAAATTAAAAGTTTGAATTACTGTACTTTCACATTTTGTGATTTCATCTTGCATTTTAAGTTGCCTTGCATTTCCCAATTGCTTACTGATAATTCCTGCATTTCAAGGAATTGGGGCCCTGAAATATAGAAAATGAGAAATTGAGATAGGTCTTCAATTACTTTCTGTTGGCATGTTGCATGGACGTAGGTGAGAACTCTTGCCTTAGTTATATGATGATGCGGATAACTGGGACCTGGGATCCTAGGACCCGTGGATCCTGTAGAAGAATAATAGCTTTTAGACATCATATCAGAAAAATTTGAGTATAATCAGTAGGAATGCTTCAGAAACATGGAGAAAAACAGTTTGGGACCAGCGAGTTAAAACAATAAACAGAGCAGCAAAGTAAAATACCTTACAGATTAGAAGCAAACAACATTGTTTTTTTTACCATGTGAATTCAGAAGACCAAGAACATTTAGAAGTTATCACAAGTTTATACCGAAAACATTGCATTGATAATTTTTATATTCTAATATATATTCTAATCCTGATTATTTATATTCCAATCTATTTATTGGAATAAATATCAATTAATTTTTCAAATTATCAATTAATTCTAATAAGATTCACTGTGTGAAATATAAAATCAGCACATATAAATATAAAATATATAATAATATATAATATTAGAAAATGTTTGGCATTGTTCTGTTGTGGTAAGGGTATCAAAGGCAACAGTTTTTTTTTTTTTTCTTTCTGCTTATGTGGTGATGAGGAATCAAACCCAGGGCCTCAGGCATGCAAGGCAAGCACTCTACCACTGAGCCACAAGAGGCAACGGTTTTAAAGTATTATTCCACTACCTCTACCTCAGTGTTTGGTAGAATTAGAGCTAAAGCTTTAACATTCCGAGATATACAGCCTAGAGGCAAGAGGAAACACTGATTAAAACATTACCAATTTAAAGCCTAGTAAGGAGGAGAAACATATGGACTTCTTTTGGAGCTATGGAATATATTTGGTGATAGAAAATCAGTGGTGCAAGTTCCTGCATGCTTGGATGGTAGACAGGCCAAGACATTAGGTAATCATACATATGAACAATTTTTTCACCTTCTTGGCTTTAGCTTCTTTTGAAATGTTAGGGTGTAATAAACAATTATATTTTGCAAAAATACCTTCTAGTCTAAACAGTACTGTCTGAACTGTTTGTCTCTTTATGATCCCTTGTAACAGATTAGTTTTGCTCCAATAAGAAAATCTATGTTGTCAGGGTTAGATTCTGGTTGGTCTGTTCCTACATGGAGCAAGGATAAAGGGTCAGGAAGACATTTGTGCCAGTAAGACCTCATTTGGGAGATTTTAAGCTGCAGAAGTTTAGAAGTAGCTTTTAAGCAAGGCTTACTTTGACTCCATTATCTCCACAAAGCTAAATCAGTTAATAAATAAGTACTAGAAAATCCATCATCTTTGGACCTAGATATAAAGGCTGCAAAGTATGATCCAATTTCAAATGAAAAAGACTTAAAATAGTCATTGAAAAAATTGCAAATGTGAGCAATTGAACAAACAATATAAGTTTTTTCCACCATACACAGAATTTTACAGAAATAAGATGAACTGCAATTTTGGGAACAATAAGGTTTCCTTCTTTCAAATAGGCAACCAAAGATATATGCCTGTCTTAAGATTGCATCATTAACTACTTAAATTTCCAGGATACTACATGCTTCAGCAGCACGTCTACCCAAATTACAATACAGAGATTTACATGGCTCTTGTACAAGGATGATATGAAAATTTGTGAAGTATTGCATATTTTTCATTCTTCTGATGCAAGAAATTAAAAACAGTTATTAAAAAGTTGATTACAAATATACAAGTGTAAGAATACATGTAATTCATAGAAATAAAAGTTAGTTTGACATCATTCAATCTTCACTTTTTACAAATTCCTTTACATAGCATAACCTTTATAAAACTTTTGAAATAAGATAACATTGTCATTTTATCCTAAAGAAATAAAATTCTTTAAGGACCTAGGAATTAAAGGAATCTTAAACTGTTTCTATATGGAATGCAATCTGAAAGGACACATTTATTAATGAACCTATATATTATAAAACAATGTCGAATTCAAAGGATTATATCTAGGAGAGAATGAAATAGGTTATGGACATTACACAAACAGAATACTAAATATTTTTAAATATACTTTTTTCAGATATGCACCAGAAATATCTTTACTTTCTGTATTACTCATTTCAACAGATAAGTTAAAATTATTTATGATTTAAAAAACCACAAACTCTATAGAAATCATTATAGATGTATACAAACAACTCGAATATATTTTGACATCAAAGTCAGGCAATTCACTTGGACGAATACCATGGAATCCATGAATTTTTAAAGTAAGATATTGCTGTTGCTTTGTATTGTGAAAATATTTTGTATGGACACATAGGATGGACTGGCAATTTTGAAATTTAAGAAACTTAACTGAATCATTAGGACTTAGGAAAACAATTTGTACAGCTTTCCAAAACTTCAAAGAGGTAGTAATACATACTTATCCTTTTGGCAATATCAAATGCAGCTTCTTCCAAGTTGTGCTTCAGACATGGTTTGAAATAATGGTTCACCAGAAGGAGATCCAGCATATCTTTGCTATATCTATTCCCAGCAGCAAGATGCAAGGGGGTCAAGAGGCCTTTAGTTTGGGCTTTGTATCTGTATCATGATGAAATAAAGAAGCCACTGTGGTATTATTCCATGTATAAGTACTGTGCAGGGGTGTCCAGCCATTCACAATTATTCCAGGAATATCTACCTTGAGCCACCAACTCATGGACAATGTCTAAGTGTCCACTGTAGGCTTCTCGATGAAGAGGGGTATACTCATCGTCATCCCTAGTATTCACATGAGTGGCCTTTTTGGAAAGTCGTCTCTGCACTGTAGTAAGGCGGTTATTTTCAACAGAACAAAGAAGAAATTTGCTTGAATCCTTCGCCATTTTTTTCTTAAAACTGATACCATTTCTCACTTTTTCATCTTGTTCTTCAACTTCATAGCAATTGTCTAACCAGAGACTGAGTGCCAGTGAGAATGAGCTGTCCATGTATTTTCCCAATAGTTCACATTGGATGAAATGGTCAGAAAAATCCGGTGAATTTTCTGCATTTGTTTTTTTCACTATTATTTATTTTCTCTTTTTTCATTTTTACTATTCTAAATTATTCTAACTGGAGAGTAGGGAATTGGTAGAGAGCAGAGGAAAGATTTTCCTCCGTATTCAAAGGTACAGAATGAAAATGAGGACTAGTGGTGTCTTCATGAGCAGCTTATTCTAGGAATGAGAAAATAGGAAATAATGCTTTCTATGTAAATGAATTGGGAAATGGCAGAGGAGAAAGTGAAATGATGCAACCAAAAATATAAAAGCAAAATAAATTAGGATAATTATGGAGCAATCTTATTATCTATGAGAACCATGAAAGGGAGAGAGGAAGAGAGAGACAGATGTGCAATGATCTAGCTAGCCACAAAATCCATCCGTCTGATCAAATTATAGTGCAAATAATTTCATTTTTAAAAGAGATGGAAATAGAATTTAAGATCAAATCTCTCCATTGTTTTTAATTATATTTTTATTATCTTAAATACTTGTACAAGGGAATTTCCATTAAACAAATCAGTTTTTTAAGTATAATGGATCTTTATATAGCTTTCCGACACCCTTCCAAACCTCACCCCACTTTAATTTTTTTCTAGTTTCATACTATCTGAATTAAATATTATACCTTCACTCTCTTCCTCCATAACTCTCTTTATTCCTTTCTTTTGACTTCCCCTCATATCTTCCAGGTGATAGTTTCCTGGTATTCATTTTGTTGGAGTAAAGTTCAATTTCATAAGAAATTAAACCTTTGAAATAATCCTCTGCAAATAGCATGCTTTGGTTAATATTTTTGTGTAAACTTGTATAAATTTCTATCTTCCAAATATGAGACAGAGCTTGGGTCCTTTGTGTGTCTGGCTCTGACTTAGTTCACTTAATATATTTTTAGATCTATCCATTTCGTTGCAAATAATGTAACAGTCTTCAAATGGATGGGTGCAATCCAATTGTGTATATGTGCCACACTTTCTCCAACCATCACTCCACCAAAGGACATCTGGGCTGTTTCCATAACTTGGCTACGGTGAATAGTGCAGCAGTGAACATGGTTGTGAAAGTGATTTTCTGTAACACTTTGGAAGAATTCATCACTACCTTTATAGGAGCAATCCTCTAGCTAGTTTTCCAGAATAAGAATATCCCTCCCTTCATCTTCATCACAATGTATTGCAAGTCCTCAGAAACACATTTCCCCCTACAGGTCTCAATAAGCTAAAACCACACTGTGCCCATATTCTTTCAATACATTTTTTTACATAATTGGACATATAATTAAGTGAGAACCTTCTATATACTTTCCTAATGTGGGAATGAGGGACATGACAGAGTAAAAGTAAAAAATATGTAATTTAATTAGCTATTATCATATTTAAAATCATTTTCAGCTCTAATTCATAGCCTCACATAATATTATTTTAATCTTTATTTGATTACTTCATCTAACCCATAAATTATAACAGGTGAGTTTAAAACAAAGGCAAAAAGTGTGGTTTGATTTTGACACTCATGTGTGAAGTTGCACAACATGGGCAAATAGATGGATTGGAATTAATAGCTCTTATCCATTTTGTTAACGTAGAGACGGTTTTCCCAAACTGATTCTCGCAATTCGCATTCCATTCAACAACAAGAAACATGTGATAATTTCCTTTGATTTGCTCCTTATTAACTTTTGTTTCCATTTAATTTTATAATGGATGATTTCATAAATCTACTGTAGATACAAAAATATGTTAAAATATTTCTATCCGTATGCATTGATATATACATACACACATATATTACACAGGTTATAATGATAATGTATAACTTCAGTAACTGTACAATTTACTAAATTATTAAAACTATCGACGGCTCATGCCTGGCATCCTGGTTACTCGGGAGGCTGAGATCTGACGATCATGGTTTGATCCCATACTGGGCAAGAATTTCCAGGAGCCTCTTATCACCAAACAACCAACAGAAAATCAGAATTGGAACTGTGGCTCAAAGTAGTAGAGTGGTAGCCTTGAGAGAAAAATCTCAGCGACATCATCCGGGCTCTTAGTTCAAGAAGTATAATCTACCCAAATAAACATCTATTTAATTTAAACATGTGTAAGTAAAGTATTTCCATCACCCAAATGCACAACCATGCTCATTTGCAAGGTAACTCTGTTTTTTCTGAAGTACCATAAAACATTTTCACTTAAGTTAAAAGGATTGCACTATGGGTTCATTCTCTCATTCATTTTTCCACTCAAATACTCAAATCTTACAATTTTTCCAATTATTTAAAATCATAGATTTTTACTTTAATACCCAAATATTAGAGTTTGAATTGAATGTCTTATGCCCCCTAAATGGGTGTTCTTACCATTTTGTCATGTCCCCAACCCTAAATTATCCTTATTATTTTTCAGATACTTGTGTATGACCTTGGGTTCAGTCCATGTTATGTTATTCTTCCTGGAATTTAGAATAACAGGTGCATGGCATTGTGTACAGATCTTACTGTCCAGTCTGGGCTTTATCCTCTATCCTCACAACAGTAGACTCCCAGGTAGTATGGATTTTCATAAGCTCGTCATAGCTGATGTTTTTTTTTAAGTCTTTGCATTTCCTGCAGGTTCATGAGTACTGAATTAATTTGTTTTCTAGGGTTATTTTTATTTTTTTATTGTGTTTCATTTCAATGTATGTGTTGAGTTGTTCCTCACTTTTCCTTTTGTCTCTTTCAATCAAGTTCTTACCTAAAGTGCTGAGAAACCAATTATTCTTTTTCACGATAGTCAAGATGAACATGATTTATTCCCAAGCAATTTCAATAATATTTAAACACCATCATATCTATGGATGGTATATAAATGATAAATACTGCGAAGGGTCTTTTTATTTTCACAGCAGTCTTTGTCATATACAGTCAGATCATGAAATATATGCAGATAATTAAACTACAGATGTAAGCAAAGAGAAGAAAAACCTATTATTAATTGTTTGTAAGAGGCTTTCCTTCCAGTGAAAGAAATGCGTTCCTTGATGCAGGATTTCACAAAATTATTTTGCTAGGAGGAAGCTAAACAATCATCTAATTCTATAGAATTGAGGGAGAAGAATCAAACTCCTGAATAGTTTATATTTGGGTCAAATAAAAGCATGCTTCCAAAAAGAGAGTTGACTTTAGAGAAACATGATGAGTTTATGTAAATAGGTGCTTAGCTGATTTTGTTAATTTGTAAACTAATACAGGGAAATAGAGTACAGAAAGGTAAAAAAAGAACTTCGCATTGCAATACTTATATGTGTGTGTGTGTGTACACATGCACGTGTATACACGCACATGCATGTGCAAGTGCTCATTCATTGATCATCTCTAAGCTTCTGTGACCTAGGATAGTGGTTTACCACTTGAACCATCGTTCCACTCCTGTTTTTTTGGAGATAATCGCATGCATTTTCATGATTGGACTGGCTTTGAATAGTGGTCTTCATATCTCAGCCTCCAGAGAAGCTAGCTAAGCTTATTCATCCTCCAAGTAGCTAGTTAAAATTGAGCCTGTCCTCTATGCTTCACTGCTCTTTTATTCTTGTCCTGAGTTGTTCACATGCCTAAGTCATATATATGTCTAGTTGCCTTAAGAAATACTCTTACTGCTTGGCACCAGGGGCTCCCATCTGAACTCTTAACTACTGAGGAGGCTTGAGAACAGAACCCAGGCCAAAAGTTTAGTAGACTTCCTTCTCAATCTATAGCTGGGTGCATTGGATCATTTCCACCATCCTGCACTATCTACAGGTTAAGATTGGAAGGACTGCAGAATCCAGGCCAGCCAAGGTAGGAAGCTAGACAAGTTGGTGTGCAACTCTTATGCCATTGATAATGGGAAGGCTAAAACGACAGATCAGGTGCATGTTCTTGTGGAAAGGGAACCCTTATCCTAAAATTAACCACTGATATGACACCAGTCCAACAAAAACAAGACCCCAAGTTGAACACAATTTCCCACAACCAAAATAAGTATATACCTTAACATCCAGAAACTTAGTACAATCTGCTCTTTGCTCTAATATCAGCTTCATCTAATTATCATATGATGTAACAAAATAGTTTCTTCATTAAATTTATTATATATTAAAAGACCTAGAAAAATCTTTCTCACGTATTAAGTGCAAACGAATGACAAATTGCCTCATTTCTTACATATTTGACTACCACTATAAATTCATCTTATGATTATTATTAATATTAATATATTCTGATTTATTACTTTATTTTGTAACAGTTTTTAAACATTTGGCTTCTCTGCTGAAGTTGAAGTATTTTAATAGTATCATCAAATAATATTACTTGGGTACTTAGAGCAGTATTTTAAAAAGTTTTTAACCAATGGTTTCTAGTAATTCTGTTTTTTTGGGGGGGGTCTGGTCCTGGGACCTAAACTTTGGGCCTGGATGCTGTTCCTCAATGCTAGTTCAAGGCTAGCACTCGACCATTTGAGCCACAGCACCACTTTTTCTGTTTATGTGATGCTAAGGAATCTAACCCAGGGCCTCAAGCATGTAAGGCAAGAGCTCTACCACTGAGCCACCTTCCTAGCTCTCTATGAATTCTTAATTTGTATATTATTTAGTTTATTTTTAATTTCAGTTTAATTTTATTGTAAAGGTAATGTACAGAGGGATACAGTTACATAAATAAGGTAATGAGTACATTTATTATGGAATGAATATTGTTACCTCTTTCATTGATTTTTTTGCACACTCAAAAAAAACCCAAGAATTCTATGCTTCCATCAGAAAGAATGACATTGTCCCATTTGTTAGGAAATGGAAAGATTTGGCAAAAATTACATTAAGCGAAGTGAGCTAGGCCCAAAGAAACATACGTCTCATGGTTTCCCTTATTTGCAATAACTACTATACGTCTGAGACAAGCAGAAAAAGTCAGATAAGTTGATGTTAGGTAAAATGAACCCTAAGAAATGTATTCAAATGTTTTTTTTTTTCATGCATTTGTTTCTAACGCATTTATAAGATTATTTCTTTGTTGCTTTGTATGTCCTCCCCACCCCCACAGTATAACCCCTTCTTTCACTGTATTTGATGTCGGTATAATTTGTGTAGGGGAAGGGGAAAAAGTCATTTAAATAAGGATACAGGTGGACCATTGAAACAATGAGAAGTACAAGTTGTCATGTCGAAAAATGAACTTTAAAACTTTGGTGTGGGGGGGAAGATTGTGTGGGGAAAAGCGGGGAAGGCTGGGAAAGGATGGGAAGGGGAAACAAAGGAGGAGGCTACAATGCTTGTTAAGAAATGTACTCATTATCTTGCCATCTAATTGTAACCCAACTGCACAGTATTTTCACAATAAAAAATAAATAAAAATTAAAAAAAAACTACTGATGCTTTTCCTGTCGTCATTGATCAATAGGTTCTTTGCTATCTTTGTTCATGCATTTTTTATTATAAAATTGATATACAGAAGGCTTACAGTTACTTAAGTCAACCAAAGAGTACACTTCATTTTATTTTCTAAATTTCAAATTTTGAGCTTAATTATTTTCTTTTGTTTCTTTAGGGTAATTCTTTTATTCAGAGTTGTAGGATTAGTTAATTTAGTTTTGCATAATTTTAAAACATGTAAATTATTCAGACATATATTTTGCTTTCAAAATAGTTAACATGTGAATATTTAAAAATTATTTTTTTAAATTTTATATGGTTGGTGAATTTAAATAAATTTATTATCTCATAGTTCTAAACATATTTGTCCAGGTAACAAATACTTTATTTTCAAGAAGCACATACTTTATTAAAAAAGCCTTCATTACATGGTCACTTTTTGGCAATATTTGTACTTAAATTAAAAAAAAAAGTCTCTTTGAACTGGGCATAGTGATTTGTGGTTTCCATTTTCTAACTATGGTGGGAAGTGTTAATAGGGTTAGTAATTCGGGAGAGAATGGGAAACTATGAGACCTTATCATAAATTTCCAGAGTGAAATCATTAGAGATATAGCCATCCCTAGCAAGATATAGAGCACCTGGTTATCATATTCTAAATCTTGAATTAAAACACCAGTAACAACAATCTTTTGTCAAAATAAAAGGATACATGTTTCAAAATGTTTATTATTTAAAACTTGTTTGCAAAGTTCTCATGTCTTTTATTTCTTAATTTTCAATTTACTTAATCTATAAGAATCCAAGTATCTTGTGACTATTTTATTTCTACTAAACTTTTAAATACTATGAGCAATATTATGATTTCATATATTAAAATACTTTTACTGTTTGTGATAATTTCCTCTGTTTCATATGATAATAACAATATTCCAAATGTGTGTATATGGTGTGTGTGTGTTTATGTGGGTTTTTTGCGTGTGTGCTTTTTGTGTACTTTGTAATGCTTAGGAAATCACACAATTGCTTCCCATATGTTAGGCCAATGTTTCACCACTGAACTATACTGTTTAGTTATAATACAAATTGTGTTTTAAGTTATGACTTTTAAATTTTCATTCCTAGTAAGCTTTTTCAAAATTATATATGATAAAATGTGATCCAACTTCTTTTTTTTATTTAATTTTATTTTATTTGTGAACATACTGTACAGAGGGGTTAAAATTACATGGGCAGGATAATGCGTACATTTCTTACCAAGCATTGCAGCCTCCTCCTTTGTTTACCCTTCACCTCCCTTCCCAGCCTCCCCCCTCCCCCCTAATCCCAATCCTTCTCCTTCCCCCCCTTCTCCCCCCTCCCCCCCCCCCCCCCGCACCGACGTTGTAAAGCTCGTTTTGGACACGACAACTTGTACTTCTCATTGTTGCAACAGGTCCACCTGTATCCTTAAACAACTGGTTTTTCCCCATCTCCTCCACAGTTATACTGACAATGGTTTCCCTTATTTGCAATATCTAGTATATGTATGAGTCAAGCGGAAAAGGTCAGATAATGTGATGTCAGGAAAATGAACCCTTAGATATGTATTTTAAGGTTTTTTTCTTTCATGCATGTGATCCAACTTCTATCCACGTTAGCAATTGTTATTGTTATTTTTTCTCTTATTTCTTTGGAAATTAATTATATTCCTATTACAGCTTTTTTACATTGTAACAGCTCTATACAATGCTTTATTTTCTATTTTATTTTTTCCATGTTATCTGACTTTCAGTCCAAACTATCAGGTGGATTAAAAAGAAACTTAATTCAGGACACTTTATTTTTCTCCTTCTCTTCTCTGAAGTCTTACTGTTTTTTGAAACAAACCAATGACATACAGCTCCTATTGGTCCACCATTCTTCCCCCCCCCCCCCCCCCAGTTCTGCAGTACAGCTCAAGTCGTTATCATTCAGCTTTATTATGCTATAATGTTATCTAAAACTAACTCATTCCTAAATTAATTTTATTTGCTTTGAGCAATCACTAAAGACATTTTTCTAAATATAATATCGGGGGTTTGTGTTTTCACAAGGTGTGAAATATGAGTGACTATCCAACATCTAGATATCTCTGGAGAATATTGGTCCACATGCTCAACAATCACATGTGTAAATTCAAGGAATACAGGTCAGTCAGAGCAATGTTGTAAAATGGTGTTGCTGGAGCCTTCATACTAGCTTTGAATCGTATTACCTTGTTTAGTAAAGATAACATAGTTCTACTATAAGAACAGACACATAGAAGAAGGTAACAGATTTTTCAAAAATAAATTCTTAGTTTTATGGACCACAGACTTTTGAAAAGGATGCTATGACTTTATGAAATAAAGCAGAATCTTAAATGGTTGTATTGGCACAATTGCCTCTTTAGATTTAAAGAATGATCTTAGACTACTACCTCAATCCTTTGTTTGTTTGTTTGTATGTTGGTCATGTGGTTTGAACTCTGGGCTTGGGAACTGTCCATGTGCTCTTCAACTCAAGGTGAGCACTCTACTGCTTGAGCAACAGCAAAACTTCCGGTTTTCTAGTGGTTTATTGGAGATAAGAGTCTCATGGACTTTCCTGCTTGGGCTGGCTTTAAACCACGATCCTCAGATCTCAGCCTCCTGAGTAGCTAGGATACAGGCATGAGCCACTGGCACCTGGCCTACCTCAAACCTTATAAAGAATGATTATCAACCTAAATGTGAGATGTAAAAACCTATAAAATATAAATATAAAAATTCATAACATTGGCTCAGTAAAGGTTTCTAAAAATTTGACATGGAAAACATTAGTAGCTAAAGAAAAGCAAGAACTGTATTATATCAAGTATTAACCTTTCATAATTCAAAGGACACTATAACAGAAATGAAAACATATCCAACAGATAGAGGGCACATATTTGTTAATGCTACAATGTTAATGCTACAATGATTCCGAAACAAGTATTTTAATATCTTCTAATTCTATATAATTTTTTTCCTGAATAGGATATTTCTTTAAATTACATATGTAAATTAATAGTCAATAGGAGGAGCATATGAAATAAGCTCCTCTTTAGTGTCTAAGAAATAATAAAAAGAAAAATCACTATTATGACCATAATATAAAAATAGGACACAGGGCTGGGAAGGTGGTTCAGTGGTAGAGCGCTTGCCTTGCATGCCTGAGGCCCTGGGTTCGATTCCTCAGCACCACATAAGCAAAAAGAAAAAAAGCCAGAAGTGGCGCTGTGGCTCAGGTGGTAGAGTGCTAGCCTTGAGCTGAAGAGTTGAGGGACAGCACCCAGGCCCAGAGTTCAGGCCCCACGACGGGACCAAAAAAAAAAAAAAATAGGACACAAAATATAGTAATTCATTTGTGGAGAAATTGATATATTTCTTATAGTGATCGATTTGTATAATACTGCAATCATTTTAGCAAACAAGTTTTCAAGCCTTCAAAAGGTGAAAGAGAATTGTATAGGATTCAGGCATTACACTTCTATGAATGTATTTAACAGAAGTAAAAAACTTTTTTGGACAGAGAATATAGTTAATTGACAGTGAACTTGAATAGTATGTGTGAGACCCTGGAAATGATCCCCAAAAACAAATTTTGAAAAGACACACTATACAGGACATATGCTGGGCAAATTCCTGTAACTGAATTTTATATCTATTTTAATGTCTCTTCTGAAATTTACAGCATTTCTCTTTGAAGAAATGCAAGTTTGTGAAAATTAGGCTTTGAAAACCTATGAAGGTAAAATTCACTTCCAAAGCACTAAAATGTAACACAATAAAAGGAGATAATATATTGTAAGTGTCAGGAAAAAAAACCTACTTTTAAACTTCTTCACACAAAATGCAGAATCGCTAAAAAGATGTTTTTGGAGTTGGCTAAAAACTCATTGTGAACTACTGCATTTAAAACACAGATATGATTTCTGTTTATTTTGAGAGTATTTTGTCCGTTTGAGTTTATACAGAAATAACTCAATCCAAAAATATATGTGATAACTGGAGTACCTAGGAATTATACATCAATTCTAAGTATTTTTTTATTATTTTTTATTGTGAAAATCCTGTACAGAGGGATTACAATTACATGGGCAAGATAATGAGTACATTTCTTATCAAACATTGTAGCCTCCTCCTTTGTTTCCCCTTCCTATCCCATTCCATCCTCCCCCGCCGCCCCACCCAATCCTCCCCGCTATTCCCCCCCACCAAAGTGTAAAGTTCATTTTTCGACTTAACGACTTGTACATCTCATTGTTGCAATGAGTCCACCTGTATCCCTATTTTTTTCCCATGGTTTCCCTTATTTTTAATATCTAGTATATGTCTGAGTCAAGCAGAAAAGGTCAGATAAGGTGATGTTAGGGAAATTAACCCTAAGATAGGTATTCAGATTTTTTTTCTTTCATGTGATTGTTTCTAACAAATTTATAAGATCATTTCTTTGTTGCTTTGTATGTCCCTCCCCCACAGTATAACCCCTGCTTTCACTGTATTTGATGTCGGTATAATTTGTGGAGGGGAAGGGGAAAAACTTCTAAGTAATTGAGAAACTTTTCTGGAAGAAACTTACAGCAAATGACAGAAGACACAAGTCTATGCATCTGCATTTTATGAAAGTCATATGTTATTTGCTCAATCCAATTGCTTCTCTCTACTTTGCTAGTAAAAACGTGTTCTCAAGGTAAAGCCAAAAGCAGTGAAAGAACAAAATACACAATAATCTTGATTTATTTGTGAAAGTAACAAATGAAATAAAACAATTCCACTTAACGGACTCCAATATTAGTGTATGTGAAGATGTTCCTGACTGCTAATATCCATTAAATTTTTGGAATTTTAATTTCTACTAACATATGAAAACTAGAACAAGAAAACAAATATAGACTTAGAGTGAACCAGCCTAGAAATCATTTTCTTAATTGTTTTGAAATTACAAAAGAATTGATACTCCTTTGCTTTTGAAATCATTTAAAAATATTTATCATTTATTATAATTCAAATACCAAGGAAGAGTAATTTAATATAATCATTATAAATATCATTTTATTACTATTGTAAAATAGAATAAAAAACAGTCCCAATATATGACCTACCTATCATTATTCTTAAATTCTAATCATTACCTAAATACCTTAAACAATCTAAATAGTCATGTCTTTAACATAGACGTAAATATTCTATACTATTTTACTTAATATTTTCCAGGGGTATGTATTCATGTTTCTAAGAAATGTTCACAGCAGTTAAAACATGCTTTTGTGAAATTAATGTGATACATTTTGTTGTTGTGGGTGTTGTTTTTAGTGGTTAATTGGAGATAAGAATCTAACAAGTACTTTTCTGTCTGGGCTAGTTTCGAAAACAATTCTAAGACCTCAGCACCCAGAATAGCTCTTATTATAAGGGTGAATTATGGGCACTTGGTTTCAAGAAGTTTTTTTTTTTATTTTAATTATATTTTAAGATGCTTGTTTCGCTATAATGTATATAATTCTACACATAAATTTAGATATATGTATATATATCTGAGGACAAATTATCTCTAAAAATGTACTATTCTACACATAATATTTATATATATATATATATATATATATATATAGAAGATATATATATATAGAGAGAGAGAGAGTGAGAGAAGACAGACTCCCTCTAAAACTTTTATGCTACAATTTTTGACCTTTTTCATTTCAAAGATATACAGTATATTTTTCTAAAAGTTTCCTAGAATAAAATAACTAATATTTCAATAGAAAGTAGAGTTTATTACTTTCAAGGTAATTTTAGATATAGAAATGATATTGTAGTTACATTTACAGTATATTACTTGAAAAGGTTCTGCCCAAACTCTTAAATATTTGATTGTAGTTTGGGGGAGAGAGGAAATAAATTCATACTGATTAGGAATTTGCAACGCTTCCAAAAATCTATTCTGTAATTTGTTATAAGCACATTGTCATGCTACCTGATATGGTTAAGTTTTTATTTATTTGTTCAAAATTTCAATATGGATGCATCCACAGTGGTAAGATTAAAATTATTAATCAAAAGACAAATAATAATAAAATCATAGACACATATCCGACGTTCAATGATTAGCACTTATGATGCTAATAATAATTTTGATGAAGAAGATGATGACCACAGTGTAGCCTGATAATGACGATGTTGTGATTGAAAAGGAAAAAAAACTTAGACATACTTGAAAATGGATTTTCCACATTGAATGCCTAGTTATAAACAGCGTTGGATTAGAACAATAAGAGTAACAGGAGGAGGGCTGGAAAGGTGGCTCAGTGGCAGAGTGCTGGCATTGCCTACATGAGGTTCTGGGTTTGATTTGTCAGCACCCCATAAGCAGAAAAAGCGCGAAGTGGCACTGTGGCTCAAGTGGTAGAGTGCATTGAGATGAAGAGCTGGGGGACTGTGCTAGGCCCAGAGTCCAGGCCCCATGACGAACCAAAAAAAAAAAAAAAAAAAACCAGAATAACAAGAGGAGAGTTTGATTATCAAGAAATTCAATCACATAAACAGGTAGAGACAGTAAAAACCCTAATGTTATTCCAGCAGTCTTTCTAATGTACACTCACTTTTCTTGGTGGTATTATTTTCTTATAAATAAAATTGTTTATTTCCACATTTTGATGGACTAAGTTGTAGGTTTCAACTTTGTGTGATTAGTTCAAATAACATTCTCATATAGATATCATTCAATAAACAATGTTTTCCAATGATATGTTAAGAGTATGTTCTTCAGTACAGCTGTAAACACATAACACAATTTACATAATACTACTTACATATCTGCAGTTACCATAAAAGGACACAGGCTATAGAGCCAGGAGTTAAAATTTATTTTTATTTCTGCATGAAAGTATTTCTGACTATATACCAACAGTCTGAATTTGACACTTTCCTTATTTGAAAGCTAAGGTAGACAATGTAAGGACTCTTCACTTTTCTTTTTCCTTGCTCTAGAATTCAACAAATATATTCTTCAATATTTCTGGTAGATTACATCCATTTACAGATAAGAAATGTAAGATCACCAGTCAATGTTGTGAGTAAATAATGATACTAGAATTTTTGTCTGAGTTCTTCACTCTGTGTGCTTACAAAGAGAGTCATTGGGTGATGGAGAGGAACAATATGAAAAGACTATGGGGAGAAATGCATACTTTGTAAACAGTTGTTTTAAGTCTGAGTGACTGGTGATGAGTATTTGCAATAGGCTGGTGTCAGGGGCACAAAAAGGAGTACATAGATATTACATTAGTGACAGAAACTGAGAAAATCATGATCATTCATCCTATCTAATGGATGGAGGTAGGGTAAGAGGAAATCTAAAGGTTTTCCTCATCTCTGTCTTCTAACTGTGTTAGTTACATTCTTGGTGATAAGGACTACAGGTGGAAGAGATGGATTTAGAGGAAAAAACTCTCTGATAGTTCTAAGGTTTATGTTAAACAGATGCAAAGATAGGTCTGTTTGGACATCATCAAAATATTCACGACCATGAATAGGAAAAATAATCATAAAATCAGTGACATTATTAAAGGGAAGAGGAAAAGGAAAGTTCTGATGAAAGTGTGAACAATGTAAGTACCAGTGTGGACAAGATTGGAGGAAAGAGATAAATAAGGAAACAAAAAATTAAGAAACAGATTTTCAGAAGAAAAGGAAGGAAAGAATTTTCAGGAAGATATTGAAGGAAATCTGCTATTTGGATTTGAAAGGTAAAATGACATAAACAAGTTCAATAAGAACAGTGTTTTGGTGAAAGTCATATTGATTAAATGTCGAGATATGAATATGAAGACATAAAAATCTGGATCCATTTATTCAACAGATCCTGTTGATTCTAAATGTTGGGAACAAATGCTTTAATCCTGACCTTGGAAATGTTATACAGATATAAATGTCATGAACTTTTCTTAGTGATATTCTGTGAATATTTTTGAAAACTTTATTTAGCCAGGAGATTATAGATTGAACTTCAGCACAGACAAGCCTAATCTGTCCTACAGTTCCAATTAGTGACCCATCTATCCATATCAGTTTGGAATTTTATTGAAATATATTTAGATATGTTTGGATATCTTATCAGCCTACTCATTATAAATGTAGGACAAGTAACACCAAGTATTAGGTTGAACATACAGCTTTACTGATGTGACTGAAGACTCCTGGAATTGATTCCACTTTAGAACAGAAAATGCCTCAATAGCCATTGACAAACCATAACTGCCATATACACTATTGAAATCTAATTCTTGTTAGGTATACCTCCATGCTGTGTCAACAAACCTGACACAAATTCTTATATGTAGGAAAATGTTCTTATAAATTCAAGCTTTTATTGAATGGAAAAGTTCAGACATTGCTCTCACCACTAGGATTAAATGCCTAAAAAGATAAGATATTTTGCTTTAATGTCTTTCTTTCATTTTCTCATACACATTGTCAAGGAGTGAAGGATACTGATTTAACAATACTACAATCGTGACTTGTATTAACACAACATCTAGGATCTAATGTTAATTCGGATACTTACTAATTAGCTCAAAATTTTGTGGATATTTATATTTCTCCTGGGTAAACTAATGAAATCCAGGAAAAAGTCCATAAGGAGCCTTTCGATTCTAATATCACTGTTTGTCGCAAAGTGCTTTAAATTCTACATTCTCGAATGTGGGCACAGGGTTATATTGTGGAACTTTTCTACTCAGAGAGTTACTATTACCCTATTGCTTAGCATGGACAAAGTACCTTCATACTTAGACTGGGCGTGTACAAATAAGAAGTGGTAGTTGAACAATGTTCTTAGCAGTTTGTACAGACGAAATGGAAATAGAGCAACGATGAACTCAAAAGGAATGTGCAAAGAAGACAAAGGCACAAAGTAGAATGTGCCAAGAAAAGCTTAAGTATAATTTTAAATAATGTGCTCAGGTGTGAGGGTGTGTTCAAAGTACAGGTTCAGACAAGGTAGTTGGATATCTTGGGAAGAAAACTGCTTTAAACTATTCTGAGATAACTGTACAAGTAGAAGCCCCTAACTCTGACTCTAATCAGCAACAACATCATCAACTTAGGAACTATTTTCCAAGCGCAAAGTGAGAAAAAGAGGGCTGATCACTATTAATGTTCAAGTTGAAGCAATTGCAATCACATAAGTTTTCTTATAAGTGTTCATTTATTTTGGAACATTAAGTAGGGAAAAGCCAAGTAAATATTTTGCATGTACCTAAATTAAGTGTACGTATTATATTGGTCTCTCTTTTACTTGGAAGTTATAGATTATGTATTTTTATACTCTAACTTGGGACAATGATCTACTGTCAGTTATTTTCTTCTCTTACCCTTCTTTTGCCTTTCCACTTACATAATTATTATTTCAAGAGACATAATTGAGCTTGCACTTCTAAATGCTTCAAAATTATCTGAACTACTTCATACTTGTGGCAGGCTCCTATATCTTTCTCAAGGGAATATTTTGTCACTACCATTTTGATCCTACATGATATTGGATATCTTCCTGCCTAATTCAGTTTAAGATATATATTAGACTCATCCTATATCTCAACACTTGTACCAGCATAAAATACTATCTTACTTAGAAGTCATGATATTGTTATATCTGGTGAGGTGGAATCTGTCATTTTTGAATGGCCTTTAGTGATATTTACATGCAATCATGTTTTAAACCAATATGCCACTCAGTAGATGAAAGAATTGACAAAATGTGGTTTATATATGTACGGAGTAATTCTATGCTTCCTATTCATAAGGAAAAGGAAAGACTTGGAAAAATCCTACTAAGAAAAATAAGCAAGACACAAAGAAACAGATTCCATGGTTTCCTTCATTTGTAATAACTAGGAAATATCTAAGATAGTCCTAGCAGATGAGCAGAATGGCTCAATAGCTATGTATAAATGACCATATAAAATGATGCTGAGCAAAATAAACTCCTAGATATGGAAAGAGAGGTTTTTCTTTTTGGTTGTTGTTTTTAATGTACTATGTGACTTCTTTTTTGTTTTGTGTTTTCCCGTATGGTTTGTCCACTGTTGTATTTGATTTCAGTCTCCTGTGTATTGTATATACATTTATCTTCATTTGGCAAGGGAAGCAGAACAATAAAATGGTGAGACAAAGGACAAAAGGTAAACCAATGCAATAGCCATACTCACAGGACAACATGTTGGAAATTTACATTACATCTTGTGAGGAGTATTGGGGTAAAGAAAAAGTGTGAGAAAAATGAGGGAGGGCGTAAAAATTTTGACATGTTATGTATTCAATACCTTACAATTACTGCAACCCCTTCTATATATCACCTTGACAATAAAATTAAGTTAAAAATGAGCTACATAAAATATAATTTCACTTTATTGATATAGTAAATATTATTCTATGTGTATTACCTTTTAAAAAATGAACATTTTGGCTGCTAACTTGAGTTAGCTCTTTCTTTATCAGAGGGACATCAACTGGAATGTTATCAAACTATACAATATTTTCAGAATATACTTGCCATTATTTTGAAAAAAAAAACATTATTTAATATTGCCTCATACTAAAACAGAAAACAGTTCAATTCTATGGAAACCCTAACTTTAAAAACTGAAAACTGACTAATTGTTAAGAGGACAGAATATATGTGTTCCTCAACATTCCTAAGACTACTAACTACTCATTTTCAAATACTGAATATGCCATACCAGACACATTCAAAATAGTACCTGTTTGCATTTTATTTAATTCTGCATAGATGCAGTTTTCAATGCTATATTACATATTTAAAAGTCAACAGAAAAAATGGACATGTTCTTGTAGAGGATAAAACTATGAAGTATCTATAATAATTAATTCTTCGTTTTTTTTTTTTTTTGGTCAGTCCTGGGGCTTGAACAATGGGCTTGGGCGCTGTCCCTGCGTTCTGCAGCTCAAGGTGAGTGCTCTACCACTTGAGCCACAGTTCCACTTCCTATAAATCATTACGTAAGAGTAAACATTTGTTCATCAGAGTAAGCTATTATTTCTATGACAATCAATCCCAAGTTTTTATGCTGTAAAGTCATCCTAGCGAAACAGTTTGCAACTCGTAAGGTGCACCTTAAAATTCCCTAAATTCACATCATGACTACTTTATCACTATTGTGAAAAAATACTACATTTCTGCTAATGTGATGCCCTTCCTATTTTGGAAAGAATACTACACTAACTTTGCTATATCATTTTCCCCGCAGTAGTTTTCTTGAGATTAAAACACTTGCAAATATTATTTATTATTATTTTTATTTTTATATATTTTATTATATATAATCTATCATAGATATTCAAGAGATCTGTATATCTTAATATTAAGATTTCAAGATTATAGTTGAAAGCCCACCCAAGCAGGAAAGTTCCTTGGATTCTTATCTCCAATAAACTCATAAGGAAAAGCCAGACTGAAGTGGCGTTAAGGTTCAAGTGGTAGAGCAATAGCCTTGAGAAAAAACAGGCTTAGGGACAGTACCCGAGCCCAGAGGTTAAGCCCTATGACAAACCAAACAACAAAAACAAAATAAAAACAAACCTCAAACCTAGCATTTTTCTCATTGTATACAGAGGTACATAAATATGGAAATTTCTTCCTGTGTTATGCATAGGTAGAAAAAAAAAGATGTCACACAATTACTATCTTCAAACCATGTTAAACCAAAGTCTCAAAAGATTGCTCTTTTTCTATATTTATAAATTAATATAATCAATTTGTTGGCAATTTGTCTAGATTATTGACATTATCATTTTACACATGAACTGTTGGAATTATCTATTAACTAAGTTCTTATTATACCTCACTTGAAAGACTAACTACTCTAGTCAATTAGAATGCCAGAATCATTTGTGAATTTGTAAATTAAACCTTTTACTTGAAAAGAATTTTGTAGTATCCTATCGAATATTAAAGTATAAACAAAAATATATATTTTAAATCTGAATTCTAATTTAGCCAGGTCTACAAAGTCCTACATTAAATGAACATTCCTATTTCTCCAATAAACTTTTGTAATCCTTCAGTTCTTTGGAAACTAAATGAATGATGTTTACTTTTTCAAATTTTTAATTGGGAATCATGAGCTCTTTTGCATCTAGACATGTTCTGTAATTAAGACAACATTTACAACACAACTGAGGATTATACATGAGTTGCATTTCTATAGGATACTTGACTACCAAAACATAATGACAAAATTAGCCCAAAATTCCAACTGTGTATTCCTTTCTTGTTTATTTTTTATTCCTTTCTTGGTTGGTTTTATTGAGACAAAATTATATTCTGCTAGTTGGCCAAAGTTTCTGATCAACTCAAGTAACTTGAGAGTGGAATCCATGGAGTCCATTAAATACAAGATCATGTCATCCTCATGTTTTTTTTTCTTTTTTTTCTTTCTTTTTAAAATTTATTAGTTTTTCTTGTGAAAATACTGTACGGAAGGGTTAAAATTGCCTAGGCAAGATAATGAGTACAATTCTTGTCAAGCATTGTAGCCTCCTACTTTGTTTCCCCTATCTATCCCTTCCCATTTACCCCCTGCGCCCCCACCCTGTCCTCCTCCCCCCCACCAAAGTTGTAAAGTTCGATTTCAACAGAATGACTTGTACATCTTATTGGTGCAATGGTTCCACCTGTATCCCTAGTTAAACGATTTGTTTTTGCCATTCCCCCCCAGAAATTATACGGACATCAAATACAGTTAAAGCGGGGGTTATACCATGGGGGAGGAACATACAAAGCAAAAAAGAAATAATCTTATAAATGTGTTAGAAACAATCCCATGAAAGAAACAAAAAACATTTGAATACAAATCTTAGGGTTCATTTCCCTAACATCAACTTATCTGACCTATTCTGATTAACTCAGTCATATTCTAGTTACTGCAAATAAGGGAAACCATGGGAGATATATTTCTTTAGGTCTAGCATACTTCACTGAATATAATTTTTTCCAAGTCTTTTCATTTTCTAACAATTGGGGCAATATCATTATTTCTGGTGGAGGCATAGAATTCCATTGTGTATATATACCACATTTTCTTGATCCATTCATCTACTGAGGAACATCTGGGTTGGTTCCATATCTTAACTATGGTAAATAATGATGCAATAAACATAGTCCTGCTGGAATTTTTAGTGTGTGTGGTCTTGTTTGTGAACTTTTTGGTCAATGCCCAAAAGTGGGATATGCTGGCTCATAGGGGAGCTCTATGTGGAGTCTTTTGAGGAACCTCCATATTGCTTTCCAAAGTGGTTGAACAAGTTTACACTGCCACCAATAGTGCAGTAAGGTTCCCTTCTGTCCACATCCCCTCCGTCGTCTATTGTTATTAAAGTTTTGATTATAGCCATTCTAACTGGGGTGAGGTGTTATTTCAATGTTGTTTTGATTTGCATTTCTTTCATGACTAAAGAGCATTTGTTCATGTGTTTATTGGCCATCCTTCATTCCTCGTCAGAGAAATTTCTTGTTAAATATTTAAGTCACTTATTTATTTGGCAGTTCTTTCTTTGAAGATTTGTTGTTGGGAAATTTAACTTTTTGAGTTCCAGGTATATTTTAGATATGAGACCCTTGTCTGTTGTACGGCTAGTGAAGATGTTCTCCCAATCCGTGGGCTTTCTAGTGATCTTGCTATCTATGTCCTTTGCCATGCAGAAGCTCTGCAATTGCATGCATTCCCATTTGTCCCATTTGTCTTTGATTTTGTTGTGTTTCTGGATCTCTATTAAGAAAATTTCGGCCTGTGCCAAGGAGACCTAGGGTTTCTCCTATTCCATCCTGTAATATTTTCAGAGTGTCTGCTTTGACTCTGAGGTCTTTGATCAATTTGGAGTTGATTCTGGTGCAGGGATATAAATAAGGGACTAGCTTTAGTTTTCTACAAGAAGTTAACCAATTTTTCCAGCACCATTTACTGAAGAGGCTTTCTTTCTTCCATTCTATATTTTTAGCTCCCTTATTGAAAATTAGATGCCTATGGGACTGTAGGTTCATTTCTGGGTTTTCAATTCTATTCCATTGGTCATCTTATATGTTTTACTTCATCTTTCCCTATTTGGATTCCCTTTAAGCTTGCATCTTGTCTTATTTTCCCAGCTAGCATTCTTATACTTATTTGAAGAGGAGTGGAGAGAGCAGACATCCTTATCTCTTTCCTGAATTTATAAGAAATGACTTTAACTTTTCACCATTAAGTATAATGCTGGCTATAGGTTCGTCAATCCTTAGCCAAAAGAACAGCACTGGAGCAATATCAGTTCCAAATTTCAAAGTATAGTGCAAAGCCATAGTAATAAGAACATCTTGGTACTGGCACAAGAACAGTCCTGAGGACCAATGGAATAGGACTGAAGACTCAGAAATCAATCAAGTGACCTATAGCCACCTAATCTTTGACATGGGAGCTAAAAAATAGAATAGAAGAAAGACAGCCTTTTCAGTAAATGGTGTTGGCAAAATTGGTTAAACACCTGTAGAAAACTAAAGGTAGATCCGTATATATATATATCAGCCTGCATGAGAATCAAGTCCAAATGTATCAAAGACCTCAAAATAAAAGCAGACACCATGAAAACATTACATGAAGGATAAGAGAAACTCGAGGCCTCTTTAGCACAGGCCAAAATGTTCTTAATAGAGAACCAGAAACAAAACAAATCAAAGAAAGGTTGGAGAAATGGGATTGCATGAAACAGCAGAGCTTCTGATCAATAGAAAGCACACTTACTGGGAGAAGTTCTTCATGAGTCATAAAACAGACAAAGTCTTATATCTAAAATATACTTAGGACTCAAAATCTTAAATCCCCTAACAACAAATCCTCAAAGGAACAACTGCCCAATAAATAAGTGGGCTGAAGACTTAAGGAGAGACTTCTTTGAAGATGAAATAAAAAATGTCCGTTAGACACATGAAGAAATGCTTAACTTTTCTAGTCATAAAAGAAATGCAAATCAAAACATTGAGATTGCACATCACTCCAGTTAGAATGGCTACAATCAAGAACTGTAATAAAGACAGATGCTGGTGGGGATGTGGCTAAAAGGGAACCCTACTGCATTATTGGTAGGAGTGTAAACTTGTTTAATCACTTTGGAAAGCAGTATGGAATTTCTTCTAAAGACTCCATGTAGAGCTCCCCAATGACCCAGCAACCCCACTTTTGGACACTTACCCAAATGATCACAAAGCTACCAACACAACCATATTTTTGCAGTATTATTCACCATAGCTATGATATTGAACCAATCCCGATGCACCTCAGCAGATGAATGGATCAAGAAAATGTGGTACACACACACACACACACACTGGAATTCTATGCTTCCATCAGAAAGAATGGCATTGCTCCATATGTTAGGAGATGGAATGTCTTGGCAAAAATTATATTGAGTGAAATAAGCCAGACCGAAAGAAAACATAGGGCCCATAGTTTACCTTGTTTTGCCTTTGAAGGATTAGAACATGTCTAGGACAAGGAAAGAAGATCATATGCAAAGAACATATGACCATACAAGATAATGTTAAGCAAAATATACCCCAAGTCAGAGACACAAGTGGTTTTTCCTTTCTTTCTTTTGTTTTTAATATGTTTATAATGCACTACGTAATTCTTTTGTAGGTTCATCCCCCCAGTGTATACCCCTGTTTTCACTGCATTTGATTCAAGTGTTCTGCATCATATATATATATATATATATATATATATATATATGTATATATATATATGTATGTATATATATATGATATAATATATATCTTATACCATATCATACATATTTTTAATTTGGGGAGTGGAAGGGATATAGCAGAATGCTTAAATGGGGATTCAGGTTGACCATTGTGACAATGAGATGTACAGGACACTGTGTCGAAAATGAATTTACAATGTCAGGCAGGGGTCGAGGAGGGAGGAGTTGGAGATGTGAGGAGGGAAAAGATGGCAGGGGAAAAACAAAGGAGGAGGTAACAATGATGTATAAGAAATGTACTCATTACCTAGTCCTGTAACTCTGAGCCCTCTGTACAGTATTTTTACAATTAAAATATATTAAAAAAATCTCTGCCTAGTGTAGATTTCTAGCGCTGCCCTCGGAATTGCATTTTCTGCCTATTCTGCCTGCGGTGAGGTCCACCTGCCTAATGGATCAGTAGTCTTCAAGACATCTTGGTCCTGAAGTGGGACTTGGATTATCCAGTGGTGGTTAGAACCAGGCCAAGGACAGGACAAAACCACTTCCAGGACATGGCTTCTTCATTCCCCATGCAACTAAGATTGCAAGCAGAATTTCTCTGAATTTGACTCCAGAAAACAATCAGTGAATCAAAAGGAAAGTCCACCAAACACCTCACTCCTCCCCCCACATTTCCTCCTTTCTCCCTGCTGGAAAAGTACAAAATAATTTTGCAGGCTTTGGCACACACACAAAATGCCCACCATCTCCCCTGGTAAACTAGGTTTCAATTCACTGTCATGTAAGCGGATAATGCTGCATTCATTATTCTGGACAACATCTTCAGGCTGTTTGATGCTTTAATTTTAGTTGTTTTTGGTGGTGGTGGTGGGGAGGCCTGACATCTGGGTCTGGGTGCTGTCCCTGAACTGCTCAGCTCAAGGCTAGCGCACTGCCACTTTAGCCACAGTGCCCCTTCCCGTTATTTCTGCTTATGCGGTGCTGAGGAATTGAACGCTGGACCTCATTCATGCAAGACAAACATTCTACCACTGAGTCTCCTTCCGGCCCTAATGGTTTAATAATTTAAAATTTCTTCTTGTCACTCATGGGGCTTCAACTCAGGGCCTGGGTATTAACATATCCCTGAAATCTTGAGCTCAAGGGGAGCACTCTCCCACTTGAGCCACAGTGCCACTTCCTATTTGGAGATAAGTGACTCACAGACTTTCCTGCCAGGGTTTGCCTTGAACAGGTGAATTTTTAAATTATATTTCTTCTAGGTATTTATTGGTACCTTACAGTTTTCTGGAATTTAAAGTTTTCTGTAAACTTTTGTCTTCAAGTAATCCAACAGCATTAAATATTACATTTTGAAGCTATCCTTTAGCACATCCATTTTGAAATTATTATCTTAAGATGAAATTCTAATTCTTTGTAGTAACAACCCATTAAAGTTCAAATGAGAAATATGCTAATTTTTCAGCAGCCTTGACTCTCCTTCCTTTTTTCTCTCTCCAGTATCTTTTCTTGTTTTGGAACAAGTGTCATGGACTGTCCAACCATTCAAAAGGAAGCTTATTCCATTAATTTAAGAGGAAAAGAATCCAGCCTGCCTGCATCTCAAGGCAACTTTGAGTATAATGTTAATCTAATAATTCATGTCAGTGGATTTTCAGTCATTTCGATTTTTTTTTGTTTAACGACTCATTAAAGAGGTTCCATGAAGCAAGAATCAAAAATCATGTTCTGCTTTCTAAGAATTTTTAAAAAGCTAGTGATTCAACAAGACACATTCTCTTCTTCCAATATTCCACGGTGAAGAATTTCTCTTTTATCATAGCCCTTACCACTGACCCCTTCCCTTCAAATTTGTAGCTTTGTTCAATTTTCTTGTACCAGCTTGCGTTTTGGTATTAGCCTCAGTAATCTCCTTGTAGTATTTGACAATGTAATTCTATTTATTTTTAGAGAGCTCAATTCATGTTGCCAAAGGCAGCGTAATGAGCATATCATAAAGCATAAACCATTGAATATCATTAACATGATCATATGCAACTAATTCATAAATTAATATAAGTACCACATAAATGTGCATCTTCATATACTTTTTAAAATGCCAAGTAGTTACATATCTATGTCATAAAATAATTCAGATCACTGGTACATGAGACTAAGCTAAACCTTTTATATCATCCCCAATAATTTTTCAAATTTTCTTTTCTCATACAGTTTCACCTTAGGGTCTGCTTTTCCTAGCAACAAGTTATAAGTTGATATCCCTGGATATTAGTCCCCTGTAAGTAAGCTTTTTTCTTTCCACTACTAGTTGGTTCCTCATGATAAATACCTGAGGAAAATGTCCCATTGTGCCTGCAAGAGGAATACCCAGGTCGACTGTCTGTGCCTACTCTTGCCTTGCTTTTTTTGGGAATGTGATAGCAGAGTCAGGCGTGTCAGCGATCAGGTGGCTGGGACCATGATGTTAAGAATTATGGGTAGCAAAATGAGTAGCAGAGAAAGGGAGTACTAGGGATAGGGTAATTGCTGAGTTGCAGTGGCAGGAAATTGGGTAGCAGCAACAGCTTTGTAAGGGTAGGGGTAGCTATTACAGGAATCCAGAAAAATTTAGCAGGGACAAAGAAGCATAGACAAATTGAAAGATAAAGGTTGTGAGGCATTGTGGGAATTCTTTGTCTACCAATGCTATAAAAATGGAGGAGGGTTATTTTAAACTAAAACTACAAAAGAAAATGTAAGGTCTTGGTGCTAACAAATATACCCAGGTGTTATTACATTAAACAAAGAATTCAAAATGGTTTTTCTTCATGAATACAGAGATCAAAGGTATTATAATACTTATTGCAAAATGCAAATTAAAGGGAAAAATCAGTCAGGAGTTAAATTTACATCGAATGTTAACATTTAAGAGGAAAAGAAGATCCTAGATGGCAAACTAAAGAAAAAGCAATATCAGAGCACTATATGTTCAATAATAAAGAAACATTAATTGAAAAATTGAGCTGGAATGTACACATCAGGCAAAGACAAGCAATCTGAGCCTACCATCAACAAAGAAACACCATAATGTATATCTTAGAAAAAGGAACCAAGTTCCTTATCCTTGATTTCAATAATAAACATACCCCCCCCACACACACACACACGCATGTATGCAACAGCTTAATCTAATCACATCCATTCAACATGAATCAAAGATCTTCCTATAATATTTGAAACTCTAAAATTTTCAAGTCTTACTCTGAAAAAATTACAGGACGGAATAGGAGAAACCCTAGGTCTCCTTGGCACAGGCCGAAATTTTCTTAATAGAGACCCAGAAATACAAAAATAATCAAAGACAAATGAGACAAATGGGATTGCATTAAATTGCAGAGCTTCTGCATGGCAAAGGACATAGATAGCAAGATCACTAGAAAGCTCACGGATTGGGAGAAGATCTGCACAAGCCATACAACGGACAAGGGTCTCCTATCTAAAATATACCTGGAACTCAATAAATTAAATCTCCCAACAACAAATCCTCAAAAAAACATATGCCCAATTAATAAGTGGGCTAAAGTCTTAAAGAGAAATTTCTCTGAAGAGGAAAGAAGGATGGCCAATAAACACATGAAGAAATGCACAAACTCTCTAACCATAAAAGAATTGCAAATAAGAACAACATTGGGGTACCACCTCACCCCAGTTAGAATGGCTATAATCAAGAACTCTAATAACATCAGATGCTGGAGGGGATGTGGACAGAAGAGAACCTTACTACATTGCTGGTGGGAGTGTAAACTTGTTCAAACACTGTGGAAAGCAGTATGGAGGTTCCTCAAAAGACTCCATTTAGAGCTCCCCTATGACCCAGCAATTCCACTTTTGGGCATTTACCCACATGATCACAAACAAGACCACACACACTAAAAATTCCAGCATGACTATGTTTATTGCATCATTATTTACCATAGCTATGATATGGAACCAACTCAAATACCCCTCAGTAGATGAATGGATCAAGAAAATGTGGTATATATACACAATGGAATTCGGTGCCCCCATCAGAAAGAATGACATTGCCCCATTTGTTAGGAAATGGAAAGGCTTGGAAAAAATTATATTAAGTGAAGTAAGCTAGACCCAAATATACATAGGTCCCATGGCTGCTTTATTGCAATAAGTAGTATATGTCTGAGTCAAGCAGACAAGGTCAGATGAAGTTGACGTTAGGTGAATGAACCCCAAGATAAGTATTCAATTTTTCTCTTTCATGCAGTTGTTTCTAACATATTTATAAGATGATTTCTATATTGCTTTGAATGTCCCTCCCCCACGGTATAACCCCGGATTTCACTGTATTTGATGTTGTTATAATTTGTGGAGGGGAAGGGCAAAAACAAATCGTTTAACTAAGAATACAGGTGGACTCGTTGCATCAATGAGATGTACAAATCATTATGTCGAAAAATGAACTTTACTACTTTGGTAGGGGTAGGAGGGGTTTGGCCATCTACTTTCCAGCTGATCTCTTGGTTTAGAAGCAATATGTAATACAAAGCAATACAAACCAGTTCTTACTACAAAGCAATATAAACCAGTTCTTACTATTTTTCTCTGAACATCTTAAAAATAAATTCTGACAACATGAAATAAAAATCTCTAAGCTTAAAACATTCTTCTAGACAAGTTAAAGAATTACTGAGAACAAGTATTTTAAGAATAATTTCAGAGAGCTTGAACCCAGGGCCTGGGTTCTGTCTCTGAGATTTACTACTCAAGATTAGTGTTGCCACTTTGAGCCACAGTGCCACTCCCAATTTTCCCTTGATTAATTGAACAGAAAAGTCTCACCAATTTTCCTCTCCAGAATGGCTTTATACTAGGATCTAGAGGTCTAAGCTCTCTGAATAACTATGATGATAGGCATGAACCCCTGGCACCTGGCTAGAAAAATTGCTTACCTGAGACAGAGGCCAGTTAGTATTAAATGTCAATCATGTTTAACTTTGTAATATAAAGTTAACTGAAATGTCTTCTGCTAGAAATAAGGAATCAAATGTGTAAGTGGTTTACAAAGTTTTTATCAAAAGCCACATATTTTCCTTGTTTTATTTTTTCTTCCAAAATTGTGTGCTTTCCAGAATCATACCTTATCTTTCCTTGCTGGTTTCTTTAGTTTATCTCATACATGCCCACAGCTCCTTCATTTATAAATTCTTTATGTGAAGACCTTGCAAATATCTATTTTCAGTCCAAACCCCTTGTATGCACCTCTCATCCATATATACTACTGACATAAAAACTTGTGAAACAGTAATCATCTCTTATCATTACTGGATATTAATGTGTAAATAAAATTTAAGAAAATAAAGAATAACATAAATAAATATAACATGATTTTAATAGTAATGCTAAACATAAATACAACGTCGATTATTTTCTGAGCAATTTAATAAAAACCTCAAGGAAAAGAAATCAACTTTTTTGAGTGCTGATATTATGGTTTAAACTCAGGACCTTACCTTGTCACTTAGGCTTTTTCCCTTAAGGGTGGTGTTCTGTATTTGAACAACAGCTCCCCTTCCAACTTTATTTGGGGGATTTTATAGAGATAAGAATCTCACGGAATAAAAATCATTTGTGTCCCTATCTTGGGGTTCATTTCACATAACATCCTCTTATATGGTTATATGGTACCAAATACTAGTTACTGCAAGTAAGATTAACCATGGGATCTATGGTTATTTTAGCCTGGCTTATTTCACTTAATACAATTGTTTCTGTGTCTTTCCATTTCCTAGCAAATGGGGCGATGCCATTCTCTCTGATGGAGGCATAGAATTCCATTGTGTGTGTGTGTGTGTGTGTGTGTGTGTGTGTGTGTGTGTGTGTGTGTTTGTGTGTGTGTGTGTGTGTGTGTGTGTGTGTGTGTGTATCACATTTTCTTGATCTACTCATCTACTGAGGGGCATTTGGGTTGGTTCCATATCTTAGCTATGGCAAATAATGCTGCAATAAACATAGTTCTGCCGGTAGCTTAGTAGGGTCTTGTTTGTGAACATTTGGACAAATGCCAAAAATGGGATTGCTGGATCATAGGGGAGCTCTCAGTGGAGTCCTGGAAAAAATTATAAAAAGTGAAGTAGGCCAAACCCAAAGAAACATAGGTCCTATGGTTTCCTTTATTTGCAATAACTATTATATGTCTCAGACAAGCATAAAAGTTCAAAAGCTATGTACATACGACCAGATAAGATGATGTTAAGCGAAATGAACCCCAAGATAGGGTTTATAATCTACCATGTGTTTTTTTTTCTTTTTATGTTCCTCCCTCATGGTGTAACACCTGTTTTAACTGTATTTAATGTCAGTGCCCTGCGTCTTGTATACACCCTTCTCTAGCTTGGGGAGGGGAAGGGATAAAATAGTTAAATAGTGATACAGGCTGATCCATTGCAACAATGAGATGCCAAGACACTACCTTGAAAAAGGATCTTTACAATATAGGCGGGGAAGAGGGGAAGCGAAGAGGGGGGAGTATAGTTGTGGAGGTAGGAGGGGAAGGTTAGGGGAAAACTAAGGAGGAGGTAACAATGCTTGATAGAAAATATACTCATTAACTTGCTCATGTAAATATAACCTATCTATACAGCATTTTTACTATTAAAACTTCTACTGAAAAACAGAAGGTGTGCCGGGCACCGGTGACTCAAACCTGAAATCCTAGGTATTAGGAGGTTAAGATCTGAGGATCACGGTACAAAGCCAGCCTGAGACTCTTATCTCCAATAAAACCACTAGAATACCGATACTGGTGCTATGGCTCAAGCCGTAGATTGCTCCCCTTGATCTGAAGAGTGCAGGGACAGTGCCCAAGCCCAGAGTTCAAGCCCCACGACCGACAAAAAAAAAAACACACACACACACACAAAACAGAAGGTGTCATGTACACCATATATAGTAGCCCACATCTGAAATCCCAGCTGATTCGGAAGCAGAAATGATATGCATCATGGTCTGAGGCCAGTCCAGACAAATAACTGCCAAGACAACCATCTCAACAAATGAACTGGCCATAGTGGTTCATATCTGTAATCCTAGTTAATTATGTTATGAGGCATTGGTAGCAAAGTCTGTCAGTCTAAGATCAGACCAGGGCAAAAAGTCCAAGTCCTCAAGTAAATAAAATGGACTAGAAGTATGGCGAAAGTAGTTGAGCTGCTTGGTGCTATACAGACAAATTCCTGTCTAGCAAGCAGAGAACCCATGAATAGAACCTTAGTAATATTCCTTTCTTCCACGAAAAGCCTAAATAATTTTGTCCTATTTGAACATCTAATTTCAAGGCCACTGACAAATCAGAGATGGTGACATTCTCTTAAAAATTAGGTATTCAAAAGAGACAAAGTTCTTTATGTTTTGAAAAAATTGAAAAGGAAGGAAAATGCATGTGATTTTTGTTAGCTACATAATTCTTGAAAACATAAAATGTACTCAAGTATTTAATATATATCAATATGTGTGCTTATATCCATGTATGTATAAATATGTGTATGTATATAATCATATATATATACATACATATATATGTATGGTTAATCTCTTTTCTTTGTAGCAAGTGGTATAAATGAATCTGTACAATCACTACTCATAGGCATGAATAGACAAAGAGAATGAGCAGAGAACTCATACTCAGGAATCTATGGTTAGCCCATAACCCTGAAAATCTTTTACATCAGTTTGCATGTGTCAGTTAGTGCAGTACAGGGACAATACGATGGCAGTGAGATACCAGGCAGATGACATGAGAAATGAGAGCCACAAATGGTACAATATTCTTTTTGATGGGTAAGTAGAATTTCCACTGTGTGTGTGTGTGTGTGTGTGTGTGTGTGTGTGTGTGTGTGTCTAAGTGTGTCAGTCCTGGGGTTTGAATTCATGGCCTGGATGCTATCCCTAAGTTTTTATGCTCAAGGCTAGCATTCTACTACTTGAACCACAGCTCTGGTTTTTTTGGTGCTTAATTGGAGAAAGGTCTCATAAAGACTCCTGCCTGCACTTGCTTTCACATATAATCTTCATATCTCAACTTCCTGAGTGCTAATATTACAAGGGTGAGCCACCACCATTATGGTGAGCTCACAAGTGTGAGCCCTCTACCTCTTAGCTATAACCTCGGCCGTCCTCTGAGTTCCAGAACTGTATGTCTCACCAAGCTCACATTTTTTGACAGTGTTGTGGCTTGAACTCTGGGTCTGGGTATGTTCCTGATCTGCTTTTGCTCAAGGCTACATTCTATCACTTAAGCCACAGTGACACTTTTGGCTTTTTCTGTTTATGTGGTACTGAGTAATCCAACCCAGGGCTTCAAGCTTGCTTGGTAAGCACTCTACCACTTAGCCACATTCACAGCCCAAGGCTTACCTCTAACAGGAACTATGAGGGTGGAATTTATTGGCATATTCTTTTCAGCATAGAAATCGCTGTCCATTTCATATCTTTGCCAGGATTTGGGACCAGTGTGAGACTCGGCAATGCGGAATGTTGAATGAGTGATAGCCATCAGGCCTCAGAGATCTAGGCTCACAACTTACAGAGGGATAGGAAATATGGAGCCAGAACGTTCTACAACTCCTACAGCCTAGGAAGAGTGGTCTCCCTGGCTGCTAGATGTCCCAATGGGACACCTCAGCCAGAACATAATGCACCCGTTGCATACCCCAGCCAAGTCAAGCCTTCTGGGCTTCAGTTATTAAATGGCACAGAAGGATGCTTTGTTCAGGCTACTGGCTCAGGCTTAGTACTTTCTGAGGGTTTGTCCCAGCTTGCCAGGTTGGGGGTCTGGTCATGGGCAACCTGATGAATGCCCATCATTCATACATCATTCATAAATACACAGAGACATGGAGTTATTGCCTTCTTTTTTTTCTTTGGCAGGACTGAGGTTGAAATATGAGCGTAGGCACTATCCCTGATCTCCTCTTTCTCTAGGGTAGCTCTCAGCCCTTGAGCCACAGCCACAACCCTTGGGGATATTTTCCTGTGATCTCTTAGAAATAAGAGTGTTGTGGACTTTCCTGCCCTGGCTGTATTCAAATTGGCATTCTCTACATCTCAGCCTCCTGAAGAGCTAGGATTACATACAGGAGCCACTGGCACCTGGGTTTCTTTTCTTCTTGTTGTTCTTTTTTGAATCGTGACAATCTGAAATCTTCAGTGTCATTCCAATGATTTGCATTCGAAGTAAACTTCCCAGGCCTGGAGTATGAATGCCAGGACTGCCACACACAAATGGAGGGAGATCCTGACAAACTCATTCCTATTTATGTGAATGGTAGTGGAATGTTATAAAAGTAATTAAATTTGAAGTTACTTCATGATTCTATTTTAGAAAGCCACACAAAAATTATTACATTTTCATTGTCCTTACTAGCACCATGTTATGATTCCCCTAATGGAAGGATATTGATTAATTTTTAATTAATGCTTTTATAACTATTCAACTATGATACTTCATTAAAGGGAGACATAACTTAATAACTAATTTTTGGTAACTATATATATATAATCTAATGATATCCTCACATTCTCTCTCTCTCCATATATATATGCATATATATACATCAATCTATAACCCCCTCTCTGTCTCTCTCTCTCTCTCTCTGTCTCTCTCTCTCTCTCTCTCTCTCTCTCTCTCTCTCTCTCTCTATATATATATATATATATATATATATATATATATATATATATATATATTTGGCACTACTGTGGATTGATAACAGGTCGTCAGAACTTCCTGGCACCTCAGTTTGTCAGAAGTTGGTGTGCTAAGACTGTGACCCCATTTATGGATTAGGCATTGTAGGCTGTGAGTTGAAATCCTAGCATTGCCAAAAATTTATTCATGGATTACGAATCCACTTTTGACACATTTTTTTTTCCTGAAAAACTGTCCTGGGTCTCATAATGATGTATACTTCATATGCAAATATATCCTGTGTGATAGGATATAATAAATGAAATGTTATATGTGTAATAATACTAAATGAATAAGGGTAATAAACCTCATACTCACTAAACTCATGTATGTATTTTTCCAGTGCTGGGGCTTCAATTCAGGCCCTGGGAACTGGTCTGAATTTCTTGTCTTCAAGGACGGTGAGCTTACCCTTCACCCACAGTTCCACAGAGATACCTAGATACTGAGTTCAAATCCCAGGCCTTCCAGAAAAATGGTGCAAATTTCAAGCCAGAGCCTTATTTTAGTTTATTTTTGCCAAGCATGGGGCTTGAACTCAGGTCTTGGCGTCTCTGCCACAGCTACCTTGGGATCCTAGGACCCAAATTCAAATCTCGGCGTTGGTAAGAAATAAAATAAAAAGGAGAAGGATAAAATGGAGAAATTCAAGAAGGTGGTTTTGCATTTTTTCCCTTTGCATTGTGACCATCCTGCACGTAAATGACAAGACCCAGAAAGTGTACATGATATAGCATACTGATGTTTGGCTGGCTATTAGGGAAGCCATAGCCAAAACCTCAAATTAGGCCTGGAGGTCAAATCCCCGGACTGCCACTAAGTATTGGCATGAGATTCTAAGAAACCCATTCCCATATACATCCATACGAATGGAATTTTATAAAAGTAACAAATTAATAATTAGTGTATGAGTGTACTATAAAATTATACACAACAATTATACTACATTGACTAATTTTCAATTAATACTTTATTATGTATTCAACCATAACCATGATACTTAAAAGTGGAAGGAATAATTTGATTGTCAATAATCTGTAGTAATATAATATATGTAATTTCATACTCTACAGACTCCTTTCTCTTGTTTTATACATATATATATATATGTATATATATATATATATACATATATGCCAATCTACACATTTATCTCTTCATACACTTGTCACTCCTGGGGCTCAGTGGTATAATGATGGCTAGTACATACAAAGCCCTGGATTTGATTCCTCACTACCACATGCATATAAAAATCCAGAAGTTGTGCTCTCGCTCAAGCAGTTGAGCATTAGCTTTGAGCACAAAACTTAGGGACTGTGTCTAGACTCTTACTCAAGGTCCAGGATGGGCATGAAGAAAAGATTGAATGTGACTGCAACTCTATAAGGAAAGGACTTCAAATATCTCATCACAGAGCAAGCCAGGAGACTGATACTGACAGCTGCCATCTAACCTGACTTAGTCAGAGGTATACTTCTGCAACTCAGCCACACAGAACAAGATGCTGCTGGCTTGCTCACCCCTGTCTTCCAAGATTCTCGGGGGCTGAGATCTGACACTGGTGGGTTTAAAATCCTGTCCTGGCAGGGGTGTGGATCAAAGTGATACATCTCTACCCTTGAGCAAAAGATCTTAGGACAGCACCCCCAACATTTTAGTGCAATCCCTGTGGCTGACTCCCCACCAAAAAAAATACCCCTCTGAATCATTAGATGTGAACTTTGTGCAGTTTGTGATGTGTTTCTGAAAGAATGGTGATACTGATGAAAGCAACTGAATACTAATGACAACTTGTGGGATACATCTATGTGATAAGTCCTTCCTGGTGTGCTGGGGCCTTCACGGGGTGCTGTGTGCTGAGTCCTGCATAGGATGCTATGTGCTGAGTCCTTCACGGGGTGCAGTGTGCTGAGTCCTGCATTGGGTGCTGGGTGCTGAGTCCTTCACAGGATGCTGTGTATTGAGTCCTGTAAAGAGGGTTATTTGGAGCCCAGCACCAGTGGCTCACACCTGTAATCCTGACTACTCTGGAGGCTGAGATTTGAGGATGGTGGTTCAAAGCCAGCCCAGGCAGGAAAGTTGCTGAAAATCTGATCTCCAATAAACCACCAGACAACTGGAAGTGTCGCTATAGCTCCAGTGCTAGAGCACTAGCCTTGATCTGAAGCGCTGAAGGACAGATTGCAGGCCCAGATTTCAAGCCCCATGACCGACAAAAAAAAGAGTGTTATGTATTTTGTCCTTCAAAGGCTGCATTCTTTCATCTTGTTCTTGTAAGAACTCCACAACTGACATGACTATTCAGAAAAGAATATTTAGGCAAAGATCTGTCCCCAGGGCAGGGACAAAATTATGTATTACTGAAGACTAGTGAGTTGTCTACAGGAGACAATTGTTTCGTCTTGTTTTTTCTAAGTCATGAACCTTGAACTCAGGGCCTAGGCTCTGACCCAAAGCTCCTGGGCTCATGGCTAGCACTCCACCACATGGAGCCAAGGACCCCTTGCAGCAGAGTGCCACGGCTTAGAGTTCTATAACCGAGGTCAGTCATCTTGCCTTCTCAAGAAGCTGAGATCTGGTTTCCAAACTATCCCTGACACAAAAGGTACCGTCAGACTATTATCTCCAATTCACATCTAAGAAAACTCAAGTGGAAGCAAGGTGCTTGTGGCTCATGCTGGTCATCCTAACTACTAAGGAGGATGAGATCTGAGGATCATGGTTCTGAGCTAGCCTGGACAGGAAAGTCCTTGAGACACTCAGCTCCAATGAATCACCAGAAAACCAGAAGCGGCTCTGTGGCTCAAGTGGTAGAGCAGAAGATTTGAGCAGAAGAGCTCAGGGACAGCACCCAGGCCCAGATTTCCACTCCTACAATGACAACAACAACAAAAAAGACAGAAATACACTAACAAACTTGAAGTAGAGGGCTGGGAATGTGCCTTAGGGGTAGAGTGCTTTGCATATATGAAACCCTGGGCTTGATTTCTCAGAACCACATCAGTAGGAAAAAGCCTGAAGCGGCTCTGTGGTTCAAGTGGGAGAGGGCAAACCTTATACAAGAGAAACTAGGTACAGTGCTCTTGTCTTGAGTTCAAGATCCAGGGCTTGTGTATGTATACACACATGCATGTACACACACTCACACACAGAGAGAAAGCAGAAGTGAAGGTGTGACAAAGTGGTAAAGCACTAGATTTCATCTCTGAGCTCATGGTCAGCACGTCAGGCCCTGTGTACAACCCCAAAACCTAGCCACTCAGGGCCCAACTAGGAGAAGTCAAAGGGTTCAAAACTTCATGAGCTTCACCAGTCCTAGATGATAGGAAGCTTTGTGCTACGAACATGTGCTTGGATTTCCCAAGCTTCTGGAAATCTAGGAGAGACATTATAGGCCCATCATTGCTGGCAATGAAATGTTTTATTAGGTTCAGTGCCCTAGTTGTCTGCCTGAAGGACTCCTGAATTGTATTGAGCACTGTATCTGAACACCGGAATATAGTCTCATAAAGGCAGGATAAGAGCACAGAACTTGACCTGCCATGGGAGGTGGCAAAAATGAAGGTCTCCTGTTAAAACAGAGCACTGGGAAGAGGGTTAGCTAAGGGTTAAAAGAATCCTTTTTCTCCTGACCTTCAGAGCCCGCCCACACATCATCACTAATTGGCCCAGATGGAGTTATTTGGTACACAGCTGTACAGGAGTGAGGTCTTTTGTGTTCCTGTCCAGACAATGAGGGAGACTTCCTCCAGCAGGCCTGGGATGCAGAGAAACCCTCAGGCTACATTGGGAGCAGTGAGGGGAGCCCTGGAACATGCAATATCATAAAAGCAGTCTCTGTGTTATGAACTCATTGTATTGAATACAATTTTCCATGCTTGGTGCCATTCATCATAGCTACTCAGGAGTTTCACCTATAGGAATACATCCATACATACACAAAGAAATTGAGGTACAGGTTTTTTTGGAGGGGGCCGGTCCTGGCCTTGAACTATGAGTCTACGCCTGGTCCAAGAGCTCCTTTTGCTCAAAGGTACTGCATTAAGCTTGAGTCATAGGCCCACTTCTGGGTTTCTCTATGATCTCTTATAGATAACATTGTCAAGGACTTTCTTCCACTCAAATTCTCTACATGTCAGCCTCCTGAGGAGGTGGGATTACAGTCACCAGGCACTTTCACCTTTTTTCTTTCTTCTTTGCTCTTAATCTGGAATGACTTCTTAATAGGGTCATTCCTATGGTTGGGACTTATAAGTCAACTTCCCAATGTTCTTTATATCTGCTTTATCTGAGAGTATTTTCTCTCTTCATCTTACCCTCTGGTCACAGGGTTGAAGCCAAAAGTGAGAAATGACTGTTACAGGATTTAGGAGCAAATGTCCACAGGAAATGCCAGTTCTGTCACTTAGCATTGAGCTGTAGTGAATTTACTGTCTCAGGATATGAGGACCGAAACCTCACACTATCTGCATTGCTCCTTTTGCCTATAAAGTGATCTAATAATTATGAGAGTTGTGTGTCTCAAATCGTCATTATCTAGAACACACTAGAAACATGTTCCTGTGTCCGTTTTTCTCTAGCATCTCTCGAGATTTAGACTAAAGTTTTGGGTGGAGTGGCTCCTAGGTGAATCCTTGAAGAAATCCACTTGAAGCCTCCTCGGGAGATCTCCATTCAAAGCCAGCACTAGCAGGAAAGGTTTATTGTCTCAAATAAACCACCAGAAAACCAGAAGTGGAGGAGTGGCCTAGAGGGTAGAGCTCCAACTTTGAGAGAGAAAGCCAAACAGGAGATACAGGGCCAGACCAGGCAGGAAAGCCTGGGTGGTGCTTATGTCTAGTGAACAACCAGATGGCTGGAAGTGGAGCTGTGGCAGTGGTAGAACCTCAGCCTTGTGAAAAACAGCTGAGGAATGCATTGCATCCTCAGTTTAAGCCACGGGATGGCCACAAAAGAAAATTCAAAAAGAAAAGCCAAGTTTATGTATCAGTGTCTTACTTACTTACATGTGTATATTACTTCTCTAACTGCAAAGTGGCTGTATGCAAAACTTCTGCTTTTATTTACTGATTTATGTTTTAGATATGCTCATTGTACATACTGCATCATTCTCTTCATTTCAGCCCCATTGCTTTTCTCTTCCAGGTTTCTAGGCCTGTTTGCTTATATGATGCACACTGAAGCTCTCAGGAGCCTTTATTTACATTTTATTATGAGGCCAATGCAGGAGCAGTCACAAATCAGGCAGGGGAAGAAAAGATCATAGTTCATAGAAATAAGCGGTATTCAGAAAATTATACTTGGGTACTCAAAATGGTAGCATATATATGTAAAAACTACCATTAAGAAAAAAGAGGAGGGGGCTGGGAATGTGGATTAGTGGGAGAGTGCTTGCCTAGCATGCAAGAGGCCCTGGGTTCGATTCCTTAGTAACATATACACAGAAAAATCCAGAATTGGTGCTGTGGTTCAAGTAGCAGAGTGCTAGAGACAGTGTCCAGGCCTTGGGTTCAGCCCAAGAAATGTGAAAGAGATAACTATGTAGGTAGGTAGGTAGGTAGGTAGATAGGTAGGCAGGTAGGTAGGCAGCTAAGTAGGTTGGTACATAGATAGATACATAGATACATAAAAAGAAAGAAAGAAAAAAGATAGAAAGAAAGAAAGAAAGACAGAAAGAAAGAAAGAGAGAGAGAAAGAAAGAAAGAAAGAGAGAAAGAAAGAAGGAAGGAAATAATGAAAGAAGGAAAGAAAGAAGGAAGGAAAGAAAGAAGAAGGAAGGAAAGAATGGAAGAAGGAAAGAAAAAAGGAAAGAAAGAAAGACAGAAAGAAAGAAAGAAAGAAAGAAAGAAAGAAAGAAAGAAAGAAAGAAAGAAAGAAAGAAAGAAAGAAAGAAAGAAAGAAAGAAAGAAAGAAAGAAAGAAAGGAAGAAAGGAAGGAAGGAAGGAAGGAAGGAAGGAAGGAAGGACGGAAGGAAGGAAGGAAAGTCAATAGACAGAGAGATAGATAGATAGATAGGTAGATAGATAGATAGATAGATAGATAGATAGATAGATAGATAGATAGATAGATAGATAGATAGATAGATAGATAGATAGATAGATAGATAGAAAAATGATAGATGAATCTGGTCTTGGACTTCAAGAGGAAAGAAGAGAACAATTCCCAGTCATGTGGCCTTCTACAGTGTGCCAGGACACCAGCATCATCTTCACACAACCACAGAGCAGGAAGAATGTCTCTTTCACACTTCTCAGGCAGCTGAAGGCCCCAGAGCCAAGAGGGCAGAGCCAGGGTGTAACTCAGCTGCTTGGAGCCAAAAGAGAAATGACCCTGCCTCACCTTGGACTGGGGATTAGCATAAATGATGTGGAGAATGAAGGAAGGAGAAAAGACTGGCAGAGGTAGAAGGAGGGCCTTCAAATCTGATAGATGGAGAGTAAAAAACCCACTCCCTAAGACCAGAGAGCAGGGCCTTTCTACTCTGTTCCTCCCCTCTCCCTCACTAAACTGGCTCTCTATTGATAACCTAAAGATAGCCTGAGGCTCCCTTCACCTGAGGAAGGAAGGTTAGTCATTATTTGAGGAAGCTGAGAAAAGCCTGACCCTGGTGTAACTCTAACAAATGTTTCAGGTTTCCCCCCATTGCTGGCTGTGCCTGAAATGAATGAAGTGGTTTTGCAGCTTGCTTCCCTGTTGAGTGTGTATATTCTGCCTCCTTGTTCTCTTCACCTAGCTTGGCTTTTGAAACTGTTTTCTGTCCTTCAAATGCAGTGTTACACTGGAGTTCTTCTGGCTAACTGTGCCAGGGCTTGGATCCTGAGAACTTCATTTGAACCCAGGATGGGTCAATGGGTCAAGAACACTAAGAACATTTAGAGTAACTTCTCATCATCAAAGGAAAAACAAGAAGCTCTTGAACATCTGAACTTTCAGACGTAGAAGTCAGAGTGTCATAGACTTTCCTGCCCTGGCTGGGTTTGGTGTGATCCTGAGACCTCAGCTTCCTGAGCTAGGGTGATTGGCAAGAGCTACTGGTGCTCTGCTAGGTTCAGACGTGTAATGGCATTGACAATACAAGCCAAGTGCTTATCACAAAAGGCTTTGGGAGCATATTAAGCCTTTCAACATTGGACCTTTCAGAACTCTGTGGACACAAGGTTACAATGCTAGAGTCTATGAGGCTGGGCATGTGGATCTGCTACACTTAAGCCTGGAGGTCTGACTCCAATTCTGGTGTATATGAGCGTTGATTTTCCAGAGAATGTTCTCGTAATTAGCAAATAGAAAAGTACTTTGATTAACCCTCAATGTTTTTCCAGTTGTGTGTCTTGTAACAACCCTGGGCACTGTCCCTGAGCAATTGATTCAATGCTAACTCTCTACCAGTTGAGCCACAGCTCCACATGGGATTTTTTAGTGGTTCATTGGAGATAAGAATCTAGCAGGCTTTTGTTGCCTAGGCTGTCTTTGAACGGTGGTCTTCAAATCTAAGCCTAATGAGAAGGTAGTTTTCTAGGTGTGAGCCACCGGCATCTGGCCTATTGTTTTTGACAGTCCTGGGGATTGTTTTTCTCAAGGCTGGTACTCTACCATCTGAGCCACTCCACTGCGTCTAGCTTTTTCTGAGTATGTGGCACTGAGGATTCAAACCCTGGTATTCATGCATGTTGAGTGAGCTCTTTACCACCAAGCCACATTTCTAGCCTCCCCCTTACAATTTTATCCAACAACTTGCCTGTCCTGAAGAAAAGGCTTCTCAGTATAAATTATCTAAAGACATCCCTATAGGAAGGTGTCCAAAGATAAGTAAGACAAAGCTCATTCTTGGGAGAGACGCTAAACGTGAGAAGACTGTGACAAATGCCTCCATTTAATTATGTATCATGTTTCAACATAAAAAGTTTTAATGATAAATGAGTCAATGTCTTAAATTATTGTGTATAATTTTATAATAGATGTGCAAAATGTAAATGGAATGATAATATAAGTAAAATAAAAAATAAAAAAATGAATCAAATAAATAAAATAAATACAAAATCAATAATGAAAAACATAACATGTAAAAAACATACATATGTAAGGATATATCATATATTACACATGTATAGAAATATCTTTTCCATTGTAGGGCCTTCATTCAGGCCATGGGAACTCTAGCCTGAATTTCTTTTCCTCAAGGACAGTAACATTTTCCTGCACCCATGGTATAAAAGAGTTACCAGGATGGTGAGATCAAATCTCAACAATGGTATAAATACTGGCCCCAGTTCCAAGACAGTGACTTAATTTTTTAATGGAATCTGTTTATTCAGTTCCATACTGAACATTAAATAAAAAGCAGTGTAGAATTTTGTACATCTATTCAGACATCCTTTCCTTAACCCCAAAGTGCTTCTTGGAATACTACATTGTTCCTTTTTTTGTATGTTTTTTATTGTAAAAATGTTGTACAGAATGGTCACAGTTACATGAGCAAGGTCATGAGTATATTTCCTATTGAGCATTGTTGCCTCCTCCTTTCTTTTCCCCCTACCATTCCTTACCTCCCATCTCCACAACTACTCTCCGTGCCAAGTTCAGTGACTTAATTTTTTAGTTTTGTCCTGGCACGGGATTTGAACTCAAGTAGTAGCAAATCTGCACTTTCCTTCACATTGCTACAAGTTCCTGAGTTTAATTCCCAGTCTAGAAAAGAAAACTGGCAGAAATTCAAAACCAGGGAGCTCTATTATTTTTAAATTTTGTTAACTAATCAATTAATTTTTGTCTTTTGTCTTTTTCCTTTTTTTTTTTTGGCTGATCATGGAGCTTGAACTCAGGTCTTGGCAACTCTGCCCCAGTTTCGACCACCCTAGGCTGGGTGCAGCCTCGGGACCCTTAACCAATCCTGGAATCCTAGGCCCAGAGGGCTTGCAGAAAGAAAAAAATGAGATAGCACAAAAAGTGGCAAGCTGCAGAGGGATGGGTGGTTTTTTTTTTTTCATTGCGTGGTGACCATCCTGTGTCTGAATGTCACGGGTGCAAAGTACACCTGACCTGCCATTGCTGAAGGCTGGCGGGCTAGCAGGGAAGCCATAGGCCAACCTGTCAACATAGGCCCTGGGTTCAAATCCAGGTAAAGACAACTACCAATGGCAGGAGATCACAACATACTCATTACTATGCATAGGAATACCAATTGAAAGAGAAGTTTGTGCATTGGTCGAGCCTAAAATTGGATACAAAAATCCTAGGACAACGATTGGTCTTAATTTCATGCTTTACTAAGCATGAAAAGAATAGTATTCGTTTAATTATGGTACAATAAATACCTAAGAGTTGGTAGGAATATATTATATGTCATTCAATCATAGATAGGCGGCTATGGTGCTTTTTACCAACATATATTTATTTGTATACTACTGTCTGCCTATCCTTGTATCGCTGTTTTGGCCAATCCTGGGTCACGATCTCAGCACCTGGGAATCAACTAACAGCTTCATTGGCTAGAGGCTGCTGTGCTCACTTTCACTCATTCATGAATTGGACCTGCTAGGCACTGAGTTCAGATCCTGGCAGTGCTAAAAATTTAATCTTGGAGTATGAAGCCAAGTGCGACAACTGTTTTCCTTTTCTGGGAGAGTCCTGGGTGTCAGACATGATGGAGAACACATCTACAAATCTAGATGGTATGTGATAGGATGTAAACAATGTAATACATAGTTAGGTGTCATCACAGTCAATAAAATAAATGGTAAATAAATGAAAACAATAAAAAAATACAGTGAATAACTACACCAAACATAATATAGACTGAACATCTGTATGGAAGTTCAATCCTATCTTTAAAATGTACATAAGGAGTACATTTTCCAGGTCTGGGGCTTGAATTCAGGCCTAGGGAACAGGCCTGACTTCCTGGTCTTCAAGCACGGCGAGCTTCCCCTTTCCCCACAGTGCAACAGAGTTACCCAGACCCCGGGTTCAAATTCCAAGACTTGCAGACAAAAAAATGGCACACATTCCAAGCCAGGGAGCTTCATTAGAATTTTTAATATTTTTTTAAGTTCACTTTGCCTTTATTTGATACATATTGATTTTATAACATGAGAATTTTTCAAAAAAGAGTTTAAACTTTTACATTTCAGTATAGCACATTGGTGTTTCTATTTTGACCATCTGCCTTGAAGAATGAGAATGAAAATAAGGACATCATTTCTCCCTAGAATGTCCGGACTGATGAATTTATTTCTATTTACAGTTATTTCTACTATTATAAACTTTCTGCATTTGTGTCATATGAGTTTTCCTCAGTGCCTACCAAGAAATACACTAGGGGAGTCCTCATAGCACAAAAGGTTGGGTTTCTGAATAAAACCTCACTTCTGTGAGGACAGTAGGTACTTCTAAGCATTTTGGGAATAAACTGGATTGTAACATGAAAAACAAAACAATGGGACTGTGATGTATCTCAGTAGTGGAGTACTTGCCTAAAGAGCATAAGACCCTGGCAGAAAAGTTTCCTAAAGCTCAGAATGTTAGAATTTTATGATCTGCATGAACAAACTTCGTTTTTTATTTATTTTTTGGTCCTGGGGCTTGAACTCAGGGGTTATGCCTGTGCTCTTCAGCTCAAGGCGAGTGATCTACTACTTGAGTCACAGTGCCACCTCGGTTGTCTAGTGGTTTATTGAAGATAAGAGTCTCTCGGACTTTCCTTCCTGGGCTGACTTTGAACCAGCAACCTCAGATCACAGCTTCTTGAGTAGTTAGGATTATAGGCTTGAGTCCCTGGTGCCAGGAACATGAACAAACTTCTTAAAGATTGATTCTGAGAAAAGAAACTTGGAATACACTTTTAATATAAATAATTTATAATGCCATGGTTAAGGCACTAATTCAGAAGTATTTATTCATTGGTTGGTTTCTTAGTTTATTTAAAGATATATATATATATATATATATATATATATACATGCATTATAAATATATATACATATATATTATTAAAAACATAGCTTTGAAGTGCACCTAAGAGCTTATTCATTTTTTTTCAGTTTGGTTGGTACCTTAAATTAGATGGGATTTATGTATTGTCGTTTTGTTCTCTGTTTTTGGAGGATTTCTCTGCGTTTTATTCCCCTACCTCCTCTCCTCACATTTGAAGTCAGCTTGCTCTTTTTGGCTTTGTTATTCATAGCTGATTTTCTACCACTTCAGCTATGCCTGTAGCCTGGCATTTGCCAGTTAATTGGAGATGATATCTCTCAGGCTTTTCTGCATTCATTGGCTTTGAAATTTCATCTTCCAGTTCTCAGCCTCCTGAGTAGCTTACAGATGAGAGCCACTGTGGTGCCTAGGGATAAATTAGACTTCAGTAAATTAGACTTCAGTTGTTGTATTCTTTCTGCTTTTCTAAGCATGGCATCATCTACTATAGTATTTCTGTGCATGTCCTGGGTCTGAAGTAAGATATATAATATATATGCAAATCTGTATAATTTTCATAAGATGTAGTAAATTAAAATGTGTTATAAGTGTAATAATAGTCAATAAATATAATGAATGAATAATACAAAAAAGCAATATGCAGTAAATATAAGTATGTAGATATTAATAATTTCAAATGTGGATGAAAATTAATTTACAGGGCTGGGGATTGAATTCAGTCCTAGGGAACAGACCTGAATTGCATGTATTCAAAGAGAGTGAGTTTCCCCATTCCCCACAGTGCATTAGAGTTTCCCAGACTCCAAGTTCAAATCCCAGGCCTGGCAGAAAAAAAAATGAGCACGCATTCCAAGCCATATTTTTAAATTTTTAAAATTTATTTTATTTTCTATATTTCATTTACTTATTTATTTATTTATTTAGCCGAGTACGGAGCTTGAAGTTAGGTCGTGGCAACTCTGCCTCAGCTTCCATCACCCTAGTCTGGGTTGGTGCAGCCTCTAGACCCACAGCCCATCCTGGGATCCTATGGTTCAGGGGCTGACAGGAAAAAAAAGTGAAAATGGCAAGGAAAAATAGCCATGAATTGCGAACTGTTACAGGTTTCTCGGTTTTCCTTCCTTGCATGGTGACCATCCCGGTTCCAAATGACACAACTGCAACCTGTAGGTCACCTGGAATTGCTGTCAGCAGGCTGTCAGCGAAGCCATAGGCCAATCTGCACACCTGGGCCCTGAGTTTGAATTCTGGCCATGACATTTACAAAGGGCTGGAGAGCGTAAGAAACTATTGTCTGTCCATAGGAACACCAGAGGAATGTCGTCAATGTCATGGTTGGAAGAATAGTTTGTCAATTAGTCTAGCATAAAATTAAACCCAGAATTCACAAGATGTGGATTGATTTTATTTATAGTTTATTATGCATTAAAATAATAATCTGTGTGTGTGTGTGTGTGTGTGTGTGTGTTTTCAGTAGTAGGGCCTGAACTCTGGGCCTGGGCATTGTCCCTCAGCATTTCAGCTCTGGTTTAGCGCGGTACCATGCGAGACACAGAGCCATTCCCGGGTTTTTCTGATCATGTGTTGCTGAGGAATCGAACCAGGGACTCAAGCATGCAAGGCAAGCACTATCAAAATGAGCCACATTCCCAGCCCCTAAAAGAATACTATTGACTAAATGGAGTTGTCACTAAATATCTGAGAATCACTAGGCAGGTAGTATATGTCATTGAATATTAGATAGACATCACTGGCAATATCTAAATATATGTTTATTTTTATACCACCATCTGCATAGAGAAGTATTGCTACTTTGGCCAAACCTGTGTCTTCATCCTGGGTCCTGGGATCCACCTGGCACCTGAATGTGCTAGAGGCTGCCGTGCTAACACTCACACATTTGTGAATTGGGCCTCTAGGCCCTCAGTTCAGGTCCCAGCATTGTTAAAAATGTCTTCTTGGAGTAAGATTGCAAGTGTGATACCTGTTTTCCTTTTCTGTGCAAGTGCTGGGTGTCAGGTATGATGTTTATAATTTGTCTGCAAAGCTACATGCTATGGAATAGATTTGAATGAATGTAATAAATGTTATAGGTGCACTCACAGTCCATAAAATAAATGGTAAACAAATAAATGTATAATAAAATATAATGAATCATTCCAACAAACAAGGTATAGACTGAATGTATGGATGTAAGTATAAATGATATAATAAAAACGTCTATAAATGTTATGTTTTCCAAGGCTGGGGCTTGAATTCAAGCTTAGGGAACAGGCCTGAATTCCTTGTCTTCAAGGGAGGAGAGCTTCCCTTTTCTTCCACCCCCTGCCCCAAGTGCATCAGAGTTACTCAGATCCCAAGGTGACATCCCTGGCCTGGTAGACAACAAAATGGCACAAAATCCAAGACAGGGAGATTCAATAGTGTTGTTAATGAATTAATTAATTTTTTGCCAAGCACGGGGCTTGAACTCAGGTTGTGGCAACTCTGCCTCAGTTTCCATCACCCTAGGCTGGAATGGTGCAGCTTCTGGACTCACAGCTCATCCTGGGGTCCTAGGCCTCAGGGGCTCACAGGAAAACAAAATGAAAACAGCATAGAAAAAAAGCCACAAACCGCGGAAGGTCAGCAGTTTCTGTTCTCCTTCCATGCAGGTTGACCATCCGGGGTGTGAATGACATGGCTGCAACCTGTAGGTCACCTGGCATTTCTGAAGGCTGGCGCTGTCAGTGAAGCCATAGGCCAACGTGGACACTAAGCCCTGAGTTCGAACCGCGGTCATGCCACTTACAAGGGGTTGAAGAGCCTAAGAAACTATTGCTTGTACATAAGAACACAAGAGGAATGTGATTAATGTCATGGTTGAAAGGGTAGTCCGTCAATCAGTCTTGCATAAAATTAGACCCAATAATCACTGGACAGGGTTTGATTTTAATTCGTAGTTTATTATGCATTAAAAGAATACTATTGATTAAATGGAGTCCTAACTAAATACATGAGAATCAGTAGGAAGGTAATATATGTCAATGAATACTAGATAGACACCTCTGGCAGTACCTAAATATCTAAATTTATATTTGGGCTGGGAAAGTGGCTCAGTGGTAGAGTGCTTGCCTTGCTTGCCTGAGGCCATGGGTTCAATTCTTCAGTACCACATAAGCAAAAAGTAAAAACCCGGACGTGGCACTGTGGCTCAAATGGTAGAGTGCTATTCTTAAGCTGAAGAGCTGAGAGACAGCGCCCAGGCCCAGAGTTCAGGCCCCACGATGCAACCCCAAAATAAATAAATAAATAAATAAATAAATTTATATTTATTTATTTACCACCATCGTCATACAAAGTTACTGCTATTTTGGCCAAATCTGGGTCTTGATCCCAGGTCCTGAGATCCAATTGGAAGCTGAATGGGCTAGAGCCTGCGGAGTTGACACTCATTCATTCATGAATTGGGCCTCTCAGGCCTTCTCATCAGGTCTCATCATTACCAAAATTTTCTTCCTGGTGTAAGATTTCAACAGTGACACCTGTTTTTCTTTTCTGTACAAGTTCATAATATGTCTGCAAAGCTACATGCTATGGAATAGATGGGAATAAATGCAATAAATGTTATAGGTGTACTCACAGTCCATAAAATAAATGCTAACTAAATAAATAAATGATAAAATATAATGTATCACTCCAAAAAACATGATATAGACTGAATATATTGATGTAAGTATAAATCATATATTTAACATGTCTATAAATGTTATGAGGTGCTTGAATTCAGGCCTACGGAAGAATTTAGTTCATGCATGATTCTCATAGGAAATGATAGGCAAGATGTATGGCACAACAATTAGTTTTAATTAAGAGTTCATGAAGTGTGACAATAAGAATCACATTCAGGAATTGGAGGCACTGGGAAAGATCCAAGAATCAGTACTCAAATGGTAGTACTCAGGGTGGCTGGCTGCCATGGGCCCATAGCCAACCCTGGGATCTTAGGCCCTGAAGTCTTGCAGGAAAATACACACACACACACACACACACACACCACACACACACACACACACACAGAAAAAAAGCCGCGGGATGGATTTTTGACATTGGTTTCCTTTCCACGGTGATCATCCTGGCTCTGAATGGCTCGCCTACAAAGGGTACTTCACCTTGCATTGGCGAAGGCTAGTGGGCTATCAGGGAAGCCATAGTCCCATGCAGCAATGTTGGCCCTGAGTTCAAGTTGGTCCTGACACCAACCAATCGGGGGATTTCCCAAGAGACTCATTCCTATGCATTGGAATACCCATGGAATGTGAGCAAACTCTTGATTGAGAAGTTTCCCCATGGATGGGTCTAGTCTAAAATTAGACACAATGATCCTAGGATGCTGACTGATCTTATTGAATAGTTTATTAAGCATGAAAAGAATCCTATTCCTTCAATGGTGGCATAGTAACTACCTAAGAGTTGGTAGGAATGTAGTTGATGTCATTGAATCCTAGGTAGATGTCTCTGGCACTCTATACAAATATATATTTATTGGTGTACTACCACCTGCCTATCCATGTATGTCTATTTTGTCCACCCCTGTGGCTCAATGTCAGGGTCTGGGAACTGCCTGGCAGTTTCCTGGGCTAGAGGTTGCCGTTTTGACAAACCCATTCATGAATTGGGTCTGCTAGGCCCTGAGTTCAGATCCCAGCACTGTCAACAATTGGATCATGGAGTAAGAAGCAGAGTGTGACACCTGTTTTCCTTTGCTCTGAGCATTCTGGGTGTCAGACATGTTGGAGAACATGTCTACAACTCTAGATATTATGTGGCTATGTGATAGGATGTCATCAAAATAATAAATGGAATATGTGTTACCATGGTCAATAAAATAAATTGTAAATAAATGAATAAAACAGAAATACAATAAATAACCACAACAAACAGGATATGTACTGAACATCTATGAGTAAGTACAAATCCTATCATTACAATGTATATAAATAGTATGCTTCCCAGGGGTGGGGCTTGAATTCAAGCCTAGGGCCTAGGTCTGACTTTCTTGTCTTCAAGCACGGTGAGCTACCCCTTTGTCCACAGTGCTGCAGAGTTACTCAGACCCTGAGTTCAAATCCAAACCCTGGCAGAAAAAAACAGCACCAATTGCAAGCCAGGGAGATAATTTTTTTTTTTTTTTTGCGAAACAAGGTCTTGAACTCATGTAAGGCAACTCTATTTAACTTCCATGACCATAGTCTGGGGTGCAACCACTGGAACCACATGTGATCCTGGGATCCTAGACGTCCAGGCCTTATGGGAGGGGGGGAGGGAACACACAGAGAAGAAGTGGTGGGATGGAGTTTTAACATTTTGCACCATGATCATTTGGGTCTGAAGGACACGGCTACAAAGGGTACTTCACCTTGCAGTACTGAAGGCTGGCAGGGTACTGGGGAAGACAGTCCTGCAGGACAATATAAACCTAGAGTCCAATCTCAGTCATGTCACTTCTGAATGGCAGGGGATCCTAAGAGAGGGAGTAATGATTGAATGTTGTAAGTGTCACAGTTGAGTGAGTTGCTCATGAATGATACTTGTATAAATTTAGACATCATGATTTCAGTAGGCTGATTGATCTTATTTAATATGAAGCATTAAAAGACAACTATTTCTTACAGGGACACAACAATTTCAGGACACTGATTTATTTAATAGTTTATTAAGGATTAAAACAATAATATTAATTATATGGAAGCATAACAAATACCCAATAATTGTTAGGAATGTAGTCTATATAACTGAATAATGGATAAACATGTCTGGCACACTATAAAGATATATATTTATTAGCACACTACTATGTGCGTGCCAATCTATTCTTATTTGGTCAACTCCAGAGGTTCAATCTCAGGTCCTGAGAAATGCCTATCAGCTCAGTTTGCCCCAGGATGGCAGGTTGACACTCAATCATTCATGAATTTGGCCCTGTAGGCCATGAGTTCACATGCCAGCACTCCCAAACAATGAATCGTGGAGTAAGAAGCAGATGGTGACATATGTTTTCCTTTTCTGTGAAAGTCCTGTGTGTCAAGTATGAAGTGGAATACATATGCAGACCTATATCCTATATAATCAATGTAATCAATATTCTATGTGCCATAATAGTCAATAAAATAAATGGTTACTACATGAACAAAACAGAAGGTAAAATGAATAACTACACTGAATGCAATATCGAGTCAATATATGTATGTAACTTTAAATCATATATTTAAAATGTACACAAATAGGATGTTTTCTAGTGGTGGTGATCGATTTCAGGCCTAAGGAATAGACTTGAATTTCTTGACTTCAAGAAAGCAAGCTTCCCCTTCCTACACAATACAACAGAGTTACCCAGACCATGAGTTGCAATCCCAGTCCTGGCAGAAAAAAATGGCATCTCTATGCTATGTGACAATCAATTCTTAGGTATTTCATTATTTCTCCTTTAATGAATGTAATTTTTTAAGCACTTCATAAAGTATTGATTAAAATCAATCAGTATCGTAGAATATAATTGTATATAATTTTATCCTAGAATTATTCAAGAACTGCCCATTCAAGCATGACATATATCACATTCCATTGGTATTCATATGGATAAAAATGAGTTTCTTAGGATTTCCTGCCATTTGGAGGTGGCAGGACCAGGATTAGAATTGTAGGCTCCAGCTCCCAACACTTAAACCCGAAGTTAGGGAACTCACTGGTCTGTCCAAGAACATCAGCAAGACCAATGATTAAGCAGGCACCAGTGGCTCTCAGCAGTCCTCCATGATACTTCCAAGGCTGTGAAAGGAGATTCATGGTCAAAGTCACCCTAGACTGGAAAGTACTTGAGACCCCTGTCCAACTTCAGTATCAACAAAGCCAGAAGTAGAGCCGTGTGGCTCCAGTGGTAGAGGTGTAGCTTTGAGCAAAAGCAGCTCATGGACTGTGCCTAGATCCTGAGTTCAATGTCCAGGACAGGCAACAAACAGACATACACAACAATCTGTGCAACCATCCGGCCGTCTGTTGGTTAACACCACTACCAGCAGTTGAGGAAGGTAGAGGTAACTGAGTGGTAAGCAAGAGTATCGAGGTGAATTTGGAGTACAATAGGAAATTGAGGACCTAGTCAGTGAGTGGGAGAATAGAGGATTTCCCAGAGCCTGGGAATGTGGCCAGCCCATCTTTCCCATTCCAGGACTTAGATGTCTCAAACAACAAGAATCTGAGACAGAGCTGTGGGCAACAAACTACTGCCAGAACACCAGCAGAAAAATCCCATCGTCAGACCTTCAAAATTCAAGAAAACGAAGAATACAAAAAAGGGAAGGATCCCAAAGACAAACTACACTGGGGAGGGTGATTCAATGGAGGGTCTGGCCAAAGGCCTCCCCTGCTTTTGGACATAGTCACAGCCACCAGGGTCCAGAGTTCAAGGGTCCCGATACCACCAAGAATCTGCAGAGGTGCTACAGATATGTGGTGCCTGCCCTGCACTACAGCAAAAGAAGAAACCAGGTGCTCTGTGACAAGATCCAACCACTGAAGAAGGAAAAGACAGACGTGCAGGATTGACAAGAGAAAGAGAAGGAGAAGGCAGCCCAAGTGCACAAAGCACCAAACTGAGCTAGACATCCACAAGCTACCCATACAGAGGCTGGTTTCGGCAGAAAGTGATTTAGAATCGGCACCAGCCCACATGCTGCTTACAGCCGATGACAGAAATGGAGCACGAAGCCCTCACCAGCTGCCTATAGGCCATAGAGCAGGACATGGGGGAGCTGGAGATGGTAGCTTCTGTGGTTACTACTTACAGAAGGAGACTGAAATGTTGTTCCAACAGCTGAATGATGTAATACTTCAGCTCAAGGAAAAGACCAGAAGTTTCTATGACATGGAGCAAGTGAACACAGAGTTTTAGGAGAAGCTGGAAGCACTCTGGATATAGAGGAGCAACAGGAAGAACAGAATCTGCAAGTTCCAACAAGTGCTGCAGAGGCATGATGTACTAAAGAGACTACAGGACAACCTGAGCTGAATGGTGACCACAGCAAATCTGGAGACAGACACCTTCTTGCAGAACCTGAGCATTTAGAGGACCCTGCAGAAGGAGGAGGACTGGTGGCTGACCGACCAGGTAAACCAACTGACAGAGGAGAAGGAGTGAGGATTGAGATAGGTGATGCACCTAGAGAATAGCTGGGGGAAGTGAGAACGAAGCTGACAGAGCCATTGCCCCCTGAGGGTCCATCTCAGGAGGAGCAGCAACTGCAGGCCCACATCTACCACACACAGATGGGGTTGAAAAACCTGGAGGAACAACTGCACATCTAGGTCCAGGAAAACCAGAGACTCCGTCTCCAGATTGCGGAGCAGCGGGAGCAACTGGGAAGACTAGAGGAGAAAACCAAGGATCGGCAGGAGATCCCCGAGACCCCACGATGTGCATGTGTGTGCAACACACAGATGGAGGAACAGCTGGCCTTGCTGCGGGACGCTCTCCCCATGGTGAGCAGTGAGAAGGAGGATCTTACCAGCATCGTGGACTCAGAACAGCAGCTGACGAAATATCTGCGGGAACAGTTGGACTGCTCAGATTAGAAGATAGAGGAATGGAAAGAGGTGGCTGAGAGAGAGCCAAATGGCTCGGGGGCTGCAGGAGCAGCAAGAGCAGTCCCTGGCCTAGCTGAAGGAGCTCAGAGCCACCTGTGAGCAGCACATCACTTCCAATGAGCAGCTGTGCTCCAAGTAGTAGGTCCTGCAGTAGCAACTGCAGAGGTAGACCCAGCTGTTGGAGCAGCTGAAACAAGTGCAGTGTCCGATCAATTTGGGGGACTAGGTGGTGCCCCCAAAGTGGCAGGACAGTTTCAAGTGCTTGGAAGTGACAAGTCCACCTGCAGGCCCAGCTGAGCTTCCTGGCTTTCCCTGGGGAAGGGGAAGATGTGAACCCTGGAGAAGCAAAAGGTGAGGAAGCGACTCTCGATGTGCCCATGGCAAAGGATGGAGATGTCTCCCAAACTGAGGGGGACTTGGCTCTGTTAGCACTCTCAGAGGCTGAGATCCACAGGGGGCAATTCCTTCAGGACTGCTGCAGGCACTCCTCCTCCCTGGGACAGCTCAGTGCCAGATAGAGCCAGAGCCACAGGTCCCCTGCCCCGTGATCTGCCACCACAACATGTGAGAGAATGGGAAGTGGGACATGTGGGCATCCGAGAAGAAAATCTGCTTCATCCGCAACCTGTCTGATGAGGTGGACCTCCAAAGTCCTGCAGATGAGCTCCAGCATCGATGCAACCAGCTGTCAGCACATATCCGCACCATCCAGGAATCCCTCCTGGCATTTAAAGGACAGATGTTCATTCTGGATCAGCTGTGTCAGGAGAAAGCAGAGTGCAGGTGCCGGCTGTCTCAGGAGAAGATGAAGAGTAGATAACTGCAAGTGCTGCGGTCTCTTTTACACAGGGCTCCAAATGCTGACACAGGCTGAACTCCCCACAAGTGCAGTTGCTTCAGAGGCCTCAGGCTCCTGGGTGGTCAAAATGAGGGAGAAGCAGAAAGGTTTTGAAGAATTGCAAATTCAGGATAGTGTGGAAACTGCAAGAGGAGAGGTCAGGGTTCCCTTCCCCGGACTCCCCCACAGAGCATGTCCTGCTGCAGATCCCCACATCCAGAACTGCCCACAGCTGGTGCGCTCAGGCTTGCAGTGCTCTGTCCCTTTTTCTGTAGACTGATGGGGATGATGACTCCCTATGTGACATACTGAGTCCCAAAATCCTCAGCAGCCACCAGAACTAGGTGGCCAGGTGGGCTTCTCTAGGCCTCCATTTGCCTGGTGATAGGAAGCGTAAACTCCGGGCCGAGTAGAGCAGAGGCTGCTGGGAGGAGGTCCAAATTCCAGGGACATCTAATGGCCCATTGGTGGTCAGGAAAGAGGCCTATGGTATGCTTATCACAAAGAATAAATTGTTTCCAAAGGGAAAATAAAGCCTCCACAAAGATTTGTTCTTCCAGTTATGGGGCTTGAACACAGGGCCTGACCACTCTCCTTGATCTCTAATTGATCATGCCTGGTAGTCTACAAGTTGAGCCCCAACTCCCCTTCCAGCTTTTTCATTTTTGGAATCAAACACAGGGCTTCAGGCTTGCTAGGTTACCACTCTATCACTGAGCCACATTCTCAGCTACGATGATTCCCTGCCCCCAAACCCATATGGCCAGTCCTCAAATAAATAGGAATTAGGGGCTAGGATGAATATGAAGCACAAGTCTGGTTCACATGGAAATACTCCTCTGCCCCCTCTTCGACACCCTTATTTAAAGTTTCTCTTTTACTATTGAGGGATGAGAGAGGGAGAGGGACGTCCGAGAGAGGAGTACCAAGAACAGTGGCCCCCTGAGTCCCACAGCCTCCCACACACAAGTGGTCATACAGATTCCCATCTTACCTGACTCAATGTCGTGTCTACACTGTCTCCCTAACCATGCAAGGCTCAGAATGAAATAAATGTCAGCCCTGGCCTCAGCCCACACCCAGAGTAGAAGCTCATAGTCCCAGGCTGACTTCCACTTCTGACTTCCCCGAGTTAGGCTGGACCCACCACTCATCACTGTGTTGGTGTCAATGATCTCATGGATGGATTTCAGGAAGAAGGTCTATGTCAAATAGCAGAAGCAGCAGTGTGAGCAGGGAGGAAGGAGCCGGGGCAATTGGTCTGGGATCTTCTTCCTTGGAGCCATCCTGTCAATCCAGAGCCATCCTGAACTGAAGCACGGCCAAGGCCACGAGGTGGACAAGATAGTGGAGCACGGGACTAAAGGAGGTACTGCTTTATCTTGGCGCACTTGAAATTTCTAATATTTGGCCCATGCCCATCCCAAAGCCAACATGCAATGCCTCTCCTTGTTGTTGTTGCCCATGAGCTGTTGCCCCTGACCTCTTTTTCTCAAGGCTTGTACTCTACCACTTGAGCCACAGGGACACTTCTTGTTTTCTGATGGTGCATTGAGGATAAGAGTCTCACACACTTTCCTGCCCAAGCTGGCTTGGAAGCCAGATCTCACCTTCCTAAGTAGCTCGGATGACAGGCGTGGGCCACCAGTACTCAGAATGTGATGCCTTTTTAAAGGATCTTGGCAAGTCTGTAAAAGGAACCCCAAAGGATCTGGATAGACCATGATCCAATCAAGGAGCTGGGATTGGGAAAGGCTGATCGGGGAAGCCATTCTGTTCCCCAAAATTATAGATGTCAGGTGGTGTTGGATGCATCAAAGTCCTAGCCAACAACCACTAGACTTAGTGGGGAAAAAGGTAGAGAATACCCAAAGGTTAAAGTGTAGAAATCTCTGATTTTGCATGCATATGGGTTGTGTGTGTGTGTATGTGTGTGTCTTCAATGATGGTGGGTTTCCCCTCCCCCACAGTGCCAGAGAGTTAATCAGACCCTGAGTTGAAATCCCAGTCCTGTCAGAAAAATGGTTCAAATTCCAAGGACAGTCTTAAATTTTTTTTGACCAGGAACTTGCCCTATCTTGAAAGCACTCTCTGTGCTATGACATCATTCTATTCAAAGCAAATTTGGGTGCTATTCTTGATAACAACTATGGATGTTCACTGATAGAAATACATGTATATATACACAAACACATGCAGTTACTGGCTCTTTTTTTTTTTTAGTGCAGATCCTGAGGCTTAAACTATGAGCCTAGAAATTGTCCCTGAGCTCCATTTACACAAAGAGCACTTTATTGTGCCTTAATCCATGATACTTCATTAAATGGAGGCATAATTTAATATCTAATAATTATTAGTAATATATTACATGTAATTTAATAATATATAGACATCTAACATTCTACAAATATATTTATATTTAAATGTACAGTAGAATATACATATACATCTCTCTCTCTCTTTCTCTCTCTCTCTACATTTATATACACGTATTTGCAACAATTTACACATCTATCTCTTTATATATTGGCCACTCCTCGGGCTAGAACTCTGGTCCTGGGAACTGCCTGGCATTGAATTTGTTTGAGGTTGTTGTGCTTAAACTGACCCCTTGATGAATTAGACATTCCAGGCCCTGAATTCAAATACCAGCAGTGCCGAAGTCAATAGGTGGAGTAAGAAGCCAATGTTGACTTGATTTCCTTTCTGTGGAAATATTGTGCCCTAGGTACAACATGTAATATCTATGCAAATACATATATATGACATATATTATACTTGTATACAAATATTATTTTTGCCAGTTATAGGGCTGGAATTCACACACTGGGAAATGCTCCAGATTTTTTTCTTCTAGGAGGTTAGCTTTTACTTCACCCAAAGCACAATAGTGTTACCCAGTCCAAATTCCAGGTGTGGCAGATAAAATGGCCCAAACTGCTAGCCAGGACCTTAACTGTTTTTGGGTGCAGGCACGGGGCTTGAACTCAGGTCGCCACAACTCTGCCTCAGCCTTGATTACCCTAGGCTGCGGTGCAGCGTTTACACCCACAGATGATCCAGGGATCCTACAACCCGAGTTCAACTCCAGCTCTGGCAAAAAAATAAACCAACCAAGATGGTGGAAGAAAAACCTGGAAGTTTCAGACAACAGTTTTACCTTTGTTTCCTTTGCACTGTGACCATCCTGGCTCTCAATGACTCGGCTTGAAAATTGCACATGTCCTTGCATGGCCGAAGGCTGGCTGGCTGTCAGGGAAGCCTGAGCCCAACCAAGACACCTAGGCCCTGAGTTTGATCCTAGGAATTCCACGTACTAGTTCCTATCTATAGGAACAATAATAGAATCTTTGTAATGTACCAATTGAACTACTGATTAGCTAGTCATTGTAGTATAAGATTGTACGCAACAAATACAGGTCATTGATTAATTTAATTAATACTTTATTAAGTCTCCTACCGTGATTAATTAATGGAGGCATAATTTTAGACCAAATAATTAATAGTAATAGAATATATAAAAATAAGATATGTCATCATTCTTTATATAGAGTTTTAAACTAGCATCGACATAAATGTCTGGTTCTCTATATAACTTTATTTAGAGATTCATATACATATGTAAATATGCACACATACTGCAATCTACATATCTATCTGTTTATATATTGGCCACTCCTAGGGCTTCATCTCAGGTCCTCAAAGTTGCCCGACAACTCCACTTACGTCAGCCTGGTGTGCTAACATTGACCCATTCATGAAGTGAGCCTTCTAGGCCCAGAGTTCAAATCACAGAACTGCCAAAAATTTAATCCTGGTGGAAGTAGGCAATTGTCCGACTTGTTTTCTTTATTAGTGAAATTCCTGGGTCTCAGGAATGATTTACATAGGCAAATCTATGTTCAATGTAATAGGATGTAAAAAATGTTATACATGTAATTATACACTCTAAAATATATAATAAATTAATAAAAAAATGAATACACTAACTGCAATATGCAGTAAACATGTGTATGTAAGTATAAATCATGTATTTAAAATATTTACGAATATTATTATTGCGAGTGCTAGGAACAGACCTGTCTTTCTTGTCTTCCAGCCTTGTGAGCTTTCCCTTCCCCCACAGTACTGCAGATTTACCCAGATCCTGAGTTCAAATCCCAGGCCCTACGGAAAAAATGACGTGAATACAACACCAAGTAGCCTAATAATTGTTTAAATATTTTTAATGTATATATGTACGTATGCATGTATGTATTAAGTATTTTTATTTTGTCAAGCACAGGGTTTGAACTCAGGGCATTGCAACTCTGCCTCAGCTTTGATCACTCTAGGCTGGGTTGCAGCCACTGGACCCACAGCCGAGCTTAGGTTCCTGGGCCTCAAACTCTGACAGGAAAAATAAATAAATAAAATGACACAGAAAAAAAAAACAGCAACTTGCTGATGGCTGCCAGTTTTACATTTGTTTTCTTTTCAAGGTGACCATCCTGGGTATAAATGACAGGGCTGAAAAGTGATGGTAACCTGGCATTGCTGAAGGCTGTTGGGCTTCCAGAGAAGCCATGGGCCAAAATGATAACATAGGCCCTGTGTTCAAAGCAGGTTCCTGACCCCTACCAATGGAGGGAGATCCTAAGAGTCTTGTTCCTATTCATAGGAATACCGATGGAAAGTTATGAATGTCAAGGTTGAATTACTTGTTTCTGAATGATACTAGCATAAATTTAGAGAGTAATTTTAGGAGGCTGGTGGATTTTAATGAATATTTTTTTGACACATAAACAGAATTCTATTAATTACATGGACACTATAGTTTCGGGACAGTGGTCGATATAATTAATAATTCATTAAGGATGAAAACAGTAATATTAATTACATGGAGGCATAATAAATATCCAAGAATTGGTAGGAACATAGCCTATATAACTAAATAATGTATAGACATCTCTGGTACTCTATAAAGATCTATATTTATTTGTGTACTAACATCTGCATGTCCATATGTTCTTGTTTTGTCAACCCCTAGAGCTCAATCTCAGGTGCTGGGAACTGCTTGTTGGCTCCATATGCCCCAGGCTGGCGTGCTGACACTCACCCATTCATGAATTGGGCCATGTAGGCTGTGAGTTCAGATGCCAGCACTGACAAAAATTGAATCATGCAGTAAGACACAGGGTGACACATGTTTTTTTTTTTTTTTTTTTTCTGTGAAAGTCCTAGGTGTGAAGTTTCATACATAGGCAATTCTATATCCTATGTAATAAATGTACTAAATATTCCATGTGTTATAGCAGTCAATAAAATAAATGGTAAATGAATAAAATAATAAAATGAATAACTACACTAAGCACAATATGGAGTCAACATACGTGGCTTAATCTCAGGGCCCGGGCACTGTCTGGCAGCTGAATTGGCTAGTGGCTGCTGTGCTGACAGTCACCCATTCATGAACAGAGCATTCTTTGCCCTGAGTTTAGATCCCATAACTCCCAAAAATGTAATCTTGGAGTGAGAAGCCAATCATGACACACGTTTTCCTTTTCTGTGAAAGTTCTCAGTGTCAGGTAGGATGTATAATTTGGATGCAAATCTATATGCTATGTAATAGGATGTAATAAAGTTAAAAAACATCATAGGCAGAAGAATTGCCACTACAATAAATGATAAACAGATTGAATCAGTAGTGAATCATTCTAGGATAAAATTAGATGCAATAAGTATAGTTTGTGCACTAAGTTTAATTAATATTTTATTAAGCATTAACAGAATAAAAATTACATGGAGACATAATTAAATAACTAATAATTTGGAGTAACACATGATGCATAATTTAATAATACATAGACATTGGTCTCATTCTATGAAATATCTAATTATATGTATAGATATATGTATATATATGATAAACAATAATAAGATATTGAGTAATTATTAATAAATGCTTTATTAGTTGTTAACTGGGAGACATCATTAAATGGAGACATAATTTAATACCTAAGAATTGGTAGCAATATTATCTATAATTTAATGATATGCAGAAATCTCTTTTTGTGTACAAAATATTCAGCAATCGCTATCTATTTATACCTTGTTCACTCCTGAGGTTCGGTGGTTGAGTGCTCTCATAGTAAGCATGGAGCCCTGGGTTTGATTCCTCAGTGCCACAAAACAGAAAACTCAGAAGTTCTGCTATCTTTCAATCAATTGAGTGCTAGCCTTGAGCACAAGCGTTTAGCGACAGTGTCTAAGCTCTTAATCAAGCCCCAGGTCTGATGCCAAAAAAAGGTAGGATCCTCTAACTGTAATTATAGAAGAACAGAACTTCAAAAACCTCATTAAAGAGCAAGCTAGTAATCTGGTGCTGACAGCTGCCACCTAACCTGACTTAGCCACAGGTAAATCGCTGCAACCCAGCTCCACGGGTTACCCATGTCATCCTGGCTTATGCCCGTCATCCTAGCTGCTCAGGGGCTTTAAAACACAGTCCTGGCAGGAAGTCTAAGAGACATCTCAAATTGTTGCTCCAAGTGGTAGAGCTTTGAGTTCAAGCCCCATGGCTAACAACCCCTCCCAAGAAAAACACCCGACTAAACCTTTAGATGTGAGCTTGTATGGTTTGTAAATTTTTCCTCCAAGAATGGTGATACTGATGAAAGCACCCTAATTCTAGTGACAGCTTGTGGAATGGAGCTATGTGCTGAGTCCTCCATAGGGTTCTCCGTTCTGAGGCCTGCACATGTTGCTATGTGCTGGGTCTTTCACAGGATGCAGTGTACTAAGTCCTGCATTGGGAGTTGGGTGCTGAATATTTCACAGGATGTTGTGTGCTGAGTGGTGCAAAGACTGCCATGTGCTATGTCCATAACAGAGTGCATTCTTACATGTTGTCTATGTAAGAGCTCCACAACTTTGATGATTATACAGACATGAATATTGAGGCTCAGATAGGTCCCCATGTCAGGAACAAAATTATGTATTACTGAAGACTCATGAGTTGTCTACAGCAGACAATGGTTTGGTTTATTTTTTTCTTGGTCATGACCTTGAACTCGGGACTGAGGCACTGACTCTTACCTCTTGGACTCATGGCTAGCACTCCACCACGTGGTGCCATGGACCCCCTTGCAGCAGAGGCCATTGCCAAGGGGGCAGTAGCTGAAGTCTGTCATCCTGCCTTCTCGGGAAGCTGAGTTTTAAAGATCTGGGTTCCAAACTATCCCAGACACAAAAGGTACCATGAGACTATTATCTCTAATTCACTACTAACAACCTGAAGGGGAAGCTGGGTGCTTGAGCTCATGTAGGATATCCTACCTACTCAGGAGGATGAAATCTGAAGAGCATGGTTCAAAGCTTGCGTAGGCAGGAAAGTCCTTGAGAAACTTAGCTCCAATGAACCACCAGAAAACCGGAAGTAGCTCTGTGGCTCAAGTGGTAGAGCACAAGAATGGACTTGAAGAGGTCAGGGACAGCACCCATGCCAAGACTTCAACTCCTTCAATCGACAACAACAACAAGAATAAAAGGCAGAAATAAACTAACATAGCTGAAGTAGAGGGCTGGGAATGTGCCTTAGTGGTAGAATAATTTGCATATATGAAATCATGGGCTTCATTTCTCAGGACTACGTCACTAGGACAAAGCCTGAAGTGGCTCTGTGGCTCAAGTGGGAGAGGGATATCATTCTACAAGAGAAAATAGGTACAGTACTCATGTCCTAAGTTCAAGCTTCAGGACTCATGTATATGTGTGCATGCACACACACCTGTGCACACACACACCGTGGTGTGCACACATACACACTCACACACACATACACTCACAGACCAGAAGAAATGTTGTTACACAAAATGATAAAGCACTGGGATTCTGCAACTGAGCTCATGGTCAGCACCCAGGCCCTGTGTTCAAACCCAAAACCTAGGCACCCAGACCCAAACTAGGAGAAGTCAAAGGTTTCAAAACCTGATGAGCTTCACCAATCATAGATGTCAGGGAGCTTTGTGATATCCAACATGTGCTTGGATTTCCCAAGCCTCCGCAAACATAGGAGAGGCATCATAGGCACAACTTTGCCTGCAATGTATCGTTTCATTATGTTCAGTGCCCTAGTTGTCTGCCTGAAGGACTCCTGAATTATATTGAACACTGTAACTGAACACCAGAATATAGTCTCACAAAGGGAGGATAAGCACACAGAACTTGGCCTGCCATCGGAGGTGGCACAAATGAAGGTCTTCTATTAAAACAGAGAACTGGGGATAGAGATCAGTAAGGGTACAAAGAGGTCTTATTCTCCTGACCTTCACTCATCCTCACTAACTGGCACAGATGGAGTTGTTACCGAACTGTACAGGAGTGAGGGCTTTTGTGTGCCTGTTCAGGCAATGCGAAAGTTTTCCTCCAGCAGGACTGTGATGCAGAGAAACCCTCAGGTTACACTGTGAACAGTGAGGGGACCCCCGGAACATGCACTATCTTGAAAGAAGTCTCTCTGTTATGAACTCATTGTACTGAATACAAATTTATTAGGTTGGTGCTATTCATCATAGCTACTCGGGAATTTCACCTATAAGAATACAATACATAGACAAAGACATGGAAGTACAGGCTCTTTTTGAGGGGGCAGGTCCTGGGGTGGAAATATGAGCCTATGCATGGTCCCTGAGCTCCTTTTGCTCAAGGGTATTGCATTAAGCTTGAGTCCAGCCCCACTTCTGGGTATTTCTGTGATCTCTTAGAAATAACTGTCTCATGGACTTTCCTACACTGGCTGCATTCAAACTAAGTTTCTCTAAATCTCAGCCTCCTGAGGACCTGGGATTGCAGACAGCAGCCACTGGCACCTTATTTCTTCTCTTCTTCATTTCTTAATCTGGACAATCTGACTTCTTAACAGGGTCATTCCCAAGGTTTTAATTTATAAGTAAACTACCAAATGTTCTTTATAGCTGCTTTCCCTTAGAAGGATTTTCTCTCCTCATTTTCCCCTCTGGTCACAGGTTTGAGGCCAAAAGTGAGAAATGAGTGTCACAGGATTTGGGAGCAAATATCCACAGTACATGCCAGTTCTGTCACTTAGCATTGAGCTGCTGTGAATTTACTGTCTCAGCATATGAGGGCCGAAAGCTGGAGTGATCCTCATACAGTCTGCATTGCTCCTTTTGCCTATAAAATGATCTAATAATTATGAGTGTTTTGTGTCTCCAACATTAAGTGTCTAGAACCCACTAGGAGCATCTTCATGTGAAGGGTTAAAGTTTTGAGGCAGTGATCGCTTGTTGCTTGTTTCTAGCAGAGCAACACGTGCTGGTAATTCAAACACCTGGTTGGTTGTGTGTCTTTATAAACCCTGCAAATCTTTAGCTCGGGGTTCTCCTCCAAGGCTCCGCTGTGTGAGAGTATAGGATGAGTCCCAAGCAATAGTCCGTTTAAATAAAACATTAAAACAGCTGTAAAGTCTGACTGTGGATGTTCTTCGTGGTGGGGATCCTGCAACCTGGGTATAACATATTAGTGGGGGCTCGTCCAGGATCCCCCCCAAAAACCCCCCAGATCTCAGACTCCAAAGGTAAAACAGAGCTGTCTTTGTTAATTTGTCTTGTCCTATCATTTGTCTGTTTTACTTTCATTTTCCTTTGTGAGGATGGCCACTCCGATTCATAAGGGGTTGTTGAAGCAGAAGTGCTTGCACCACAACCCTGGAGCAACTGGGAGATGTCCAAGATCATCTTTTGGGGCGGAACCCCTCCATGTGGGGCAGGAGTCCTTGGAACCCCGCTGTCTGTGGCGGCGGGGGCGGTCCTTGGAACACTGCTGTGTGTATTGTAGGCTGGGGGTCCGTTCAGTTTTGGGCTGGAACTGACCAAGAGGGCCTCTGTTAGGAGGCCCACTGTGGCTCTGCTCCTTCTGCTGTGTGGTGTGGGTGTGAAACCCCATCGTGACTTTAGTCAGTGGACCAATTTGGGAGATCTCCACTTTGTAAGGCTTTTTTTTTGTAACTGTAGGGCATGAGTGTGTTTTGTTTGTACTGTTTATTGTTTTTTGGACTGTACGTCTGACGGGACTGGAAACCATAGGCACCACTCCATCTAGCCCCCTAGACTTACAAAAAGAAACTGACACAGAGGGAAAGAAAAGTACCCCCCTGGTTTTTCAGGGAGATAACTTGGATGAAGAAATGTTTCCTCCCCCATACTCTCCTTTCCAGGTTCATTTTGCAGAACCTGTGAATGATCAAGAGGAGGAGGGAGCTATAGAACACTTGGCACCTGCCCTTAAAGTTTCTGAGGGGCCAGTCACTCGACAATGCCATCGTATCAATCCTCCTTCTAATGCACCTGTTTTTCCCTTATGCCCCATAGGTCCTGTGGATGCGGATGGTCAACAGCAACTCCAATATTGGCCATTTTCTACCAGTTATCTATACAATTGGCACACCCAAAATGCCCCCTTTTCTGAGAAACCCCAGGATTTAATTCGTTTGCTTGAAATTATTCTCTTTACTCATCAGCCCACTTGGGATGATTGTAGTCAGCTTTTACAGGTCCTTTTTACCACCGAAGAGAGAGACTGTATCCAAGAGGCGGCCCAGAAATATATCCCTGGCCCCACAGGAGCACCTATCACAGATCCTGCCCTAATCACTACCTATTTTCCTGAGATGCGACCAACATGGGACTACAATACAGTTGAAAGTAGGGAGCAACTCCTCGTCTATCGCCAGGCTCTGTTGGCAGGTCTCAAGGTGGCGGATTGCAAAAGTACTAATATGGCCAAAGTTTATGATGTTAGACAGGAAGGAAGTGAATGTCCAACAGCATATCTTGAGTGGCTCATGGAAGCTTTTAGTCAATATACCCGTATGATCTTGAGACCCAGGAGTCGGCTCAGAGGATTATGTTTGCCTATATAAATCAAGCTGCACCAGACATAAAGTGAAAGTTGCAGGCTCTAGACAGACTTGGTGAAAAGTCTGTTAGGGATCTCGAAGCTGCGGTGAAAAGGTTTACAATGAGAGAGAGAGATAGAGTAGCAAATACAGGAAAGGAAAGACAGAGAACGTGAAATTGAGTGTGAAAAGAGTGACCAGGCGAAAGAAGAGGCCAGACTTGTTGGACTCGCCACTACCGCATGCCGATCATACCTTGTTCACAAAAGGCAGCAGTTTCATTTGAGATGGTAAAAGGTACACCGGTGCAGCAGTCACAAGGGACACTGAGACAGTGTGGGCAGAAGCACTCCCCCAGGGAACGTCTGCACAAAGAGCAGAACTAGTGGCACTAACAAAAGCCCTACAGAAGGGAAAAGGGAAGAGACTAAACATTTACACTGACAGTTGGTATGCTTTTGCCACTGTGCATGTCCATGGAGCTATTTACCCAGAGAGAGGGCTGTTGACAGCTGACGGAAAGGCTATTAAAAACGAACAAGAAATTTTAAGCCTCATCCGTGCCTCATGGGAACCAGTAAATATTGCCACTGTCCTGGACATCAAAATGTAACGGATTCAATAACTGAGGAAATAACTTGACCGATCAGGCAGCTAAGGATGTGGATCTCCAGCCCAGAGCGGAAGTAGACCCAGGGCCATAAGCTTTGCCTCCTGAGCCTTAGTACTCCCAAGAAGACTTGGGGTAGATAAAGAAAATTTCCATGGACAGAGAAAGAATTGAAGACTGGAAGAAAACTGGTGAGGGGAAACTTATCTTGCCACAAAGATTGGGCAAGAGGATTCTTAGGAGAATCCATCTGGTCTCTCACATGGGAACCCGAAGAATGGAGGACTTGCTCCTAAACTCAGAAGTAAAAATCAGGCAAGGAAATCAACTCATTGAGGACATTGTTAAAAATTTTAAAGGCTGTCAGCTCACCAATGCCCCTAATCAACTGGTTACAAAAGGAGCTTGCCTCCATGGAGATAGGCCAGGTGTGTATTGGGAAGTAGACCTCACAGAAATTGAAACTGGAAAATTTGGATATAAATTTTTGCTAATTTTTGTAGACACCTTTTCAGGATGGGTTAAAGCCTACCCAACAACGCATGAGATTGCGAACATCATGGCTAAGAAGATCGTGGAAAAAATCCAACCCAGGTATGGCTTCCCAACCACCATCAGGTAGGACAATGGACCGGCTTTGTTCTCAAAAGTAATTCAGGGAATAGCCACGGCACTGGGGACGGATTGGAAATTGCACTGTGCTTATAGACCCCAGAGTTCAGGGCAGGTAGAAAGAATGAATCGGATTCTAAAAGAGACCTTAACTAAATTGGCCTTAGAGACTGGCCCAGACTGGGTATCGCTGCTTACTTTTGCCCTGTTTAGAGTAAGAAATTCACCCATTTAGCTTGGCTTTACTCCTTTTGAAATAATGTATGTACACCCCCCACCCATAGCCTTCAGACTGAATTGCTTGCTGATTTGGATGATATTGAATTTCTGTGTAAGCTTGACTATTTACAGCTGGTGCATAAGAGGATGTGGCCCCAGCTTAGAGCATTATATGATTCTGCTTCTATTCCTACCCCCCCCTCCATTTGAATAAACAAAGGGACTGGGTGTTTGTTCGAAGGCACAACCTAATATCTCTGGAACCACGATGGAAGGGACCTTACATGGTGCTAATGGCTACACCTACTGCCCTTAAGGTGGATGGCATTGTTGCTTGGACCCACTGCTCCCACACCAGAACGGCTGATCCCTTTGCCCTGGACAACCGTGAGGAAACATGGGAATTCTCCAAGCATCCTACCCAACCACTCTGCATACACCTCAAGAAAAGAAAAATGAACTGATTGTTACTGGTATTGTTGTTTAATAGTATGGTTAGGTCAGTTAAGGACCATACCCATTCAAGATCAAGAGCAGTTGGAGTTTAGTGTGGGGCTGGAGCCACAAAATTGTGTCTCAGGACCATAAGTCAATGGGGGGAATGAAGGGTTAAAGTTGTGAGGCAGTGACCACTTGTTCCTTGTTTCTAGCTGAGCATCACATGGTGGTAATCCATACACCTGGTTGGTTGTGTGCCTTTATAAACCCTGCAAATCTTTACCTTGGGGCTCTCCTCCTAGGTGCTGCTGTTTAGAGTGTAGGACAAGGCCCTAGCTGCAGCCCGTTTATATAAAACCTTAAAACAGCTGTAAAGTCTGACTCTCAGTGGTCTTTTTGGTGGGGGTTCTGCAACTGGGGTATAACAATGTTTCCATTTTTCTCTAGTACTCCTAGAGATTTAGACTAAGGGTTTGTGTGGAGCGGATCCTCGGTGAATCCCTGAGGAAACCACTTGAAGCCTCCTCAGGACAACGCCATTCAAGCCAGCCGAGCAGGAAAGTCTCTGAGACTATTTTCTCCAATAAACCACGAGAGAACCAGAAGTGGAGAAGTGGCCCAGAGGGTAGAGCTCCAGCTTTGAGAGAGAAAACTGAGCAGGAGATACAATCCAGACCAGGCAGGAAAGCCTGGGAATTGCTTATGTCCAATTAACTACCAGCTGGCAGGAAGTGTAGCTGTGGTGGAGGTAGAGCTTCAGCCTTTAGCAAAGCAGCTCAGGAACACATCAGTCCCTTAGTTTAAGCCCTGGGATGGCCACAAGAAAATTCAAAAAGGGAAGGTCAAGTTTATATATCAGTGCCCTACCTACTTATGTGTGTATGTATATTACCTCCCATAGTGCAAACTCTGCTTTTATTTACTGGTTTATTTTTCAGATATGCTAGTTGTGCATGCTGCATCATTCTCTTCATTTCAGGCCCATTGCTTTTTCTCTTCCAGGGTTCTAGGCCTGTGTCTTTATATGATGCACACTGAAGCTCTCAGCAGCCTTTATTTACATTTTATTATGAGGGCAATTCAGGAACAATCACAAATCAGGCAGGGGAAGAGAAGATCAGGTTTCTTAGAAGTAACCGGTATTCAGAAAAATAAACTTGAGAACATAAAATGCTAGCATACTTATGTAAAAATTGCTATTATGGAAAAAATGAAGGGACTGGGAATATAGATTAATGGGAGAATGCTTGCCTAGCATGCAAGAAGCCCTGGGTTCGATTCCGCAGGCACCAGTACACAGACAAAGCCACAATATGTGCTGTTGCTCAAGTAGCGGAGTGTTAGAGACAGTGCCCAAGCCTTGAGTTCAACCCAACAACTGTCAAAGAGATAGCTACCTAGGTAGGAAGGTAGGTAGAGAGATAGAAAGAAATAAAGAGAAAGAAAGAGAGAGAGAGAGAGAGAGAGAGAGAGAGAGAGAGAAAGAAAAAAGAAAGAAAGAAAGAAAGAAAGAAAGAAAGAAAGAAAGAAAGAAAGAAAGAAAGAAAGAAAGAAAGAAAGAAAGAAGAAAGAAAGAAAGAAAGGAAAGAAGGAAGGAAGGAAGGAAGGAAAGACTGAAGGAAAGAAGGAAGAAAAGAAAGAAAAAAAGAATATTGATAGTGAATCTGATTTTGAAGTCAGAAGGAAAGAAGGGAACATTTCCCAGTCATGAAGCTTTCTGGAGTGTGCCAGGACACCAGCATCACCTTCACACACACGCAGAGCAGGATGACTGTCTCTGTCCCACTTCTCAGGCAGCCAAGAACCATAGAGTCAAGATGGCAGAGCCAGGTTCTAACTCAGGTGCTTGGAGACAGAAGAGAAATGGCCCTGCCCCTCCTTGGACTGGGGATTTGCATTAATGATGTGGAGCATGAAGTAAGGATAATGGATTGGTAGAGATTGAAGGACCTTCAAAGGTGACAAATGGAGAGTCAAAACCCCACTCCCTAAGACCAGAGAGCAGGATTTTTTACTCTGTTCCTCCCCTCTCCCCCAGTAAACTGGCTCTCTATTGGTAACTTAAAGATAGCCTGAATCTCCCTTCACCTGAGGGAGGAAGGTTAATTAGTCATCGTTTGAAGAGGCTGAGAAAAGCCTGACCCTGCTGTAACTCTATCAAATGTTTCAGGTTTCCCCCATTGCTGGCTGTGCCTGGAATGAATGAAATGGTTTCGCAGCTCACTTCCTTGTTGAGTGTGTATATTCTGCCTCCTAATCCTGCAGGCCTAGTTCTCTGCACCTAGCCTTGCATTTGAAACTGTTTTCTGTCCTTCAAATACAGTGTTACACTGGAGTTCTTCCTGCTAACAGAGCTAGGGCTTGGATTCTGAGAACTTCATTTGAATCCCAGATGGGTCAATAATATTTCTTTCCTTCTTCTGTAGCTCAAGAACTCCCAGAACATTTAGAGTGCAAGTAACTTCTCATCACCAAGGGAACACAGGAATTTCTTGAGCATCTGACCTTTCAGAACAGAAAGTCAGAGTGTCCTAGACTTCCCTGCCTTTGCTGGTTTCACGCAGTGATAGAGACCTCAGCCTCCTGAGCTAGCGTGATGGTCATGAGCTGTTGGTTCTCTGCTGTGGTCAGAACTGTAATGACATTGACAAGACAAGTTAACTGCTTATCACAAATGGCTTGGGGAACATATTAAGCCTTTCAACAGTGTGCCTTTCAGAACCCTGTAGGACACAAGTTTATAATGCTAGAGTCTGAGAGGCTGGGCTTATGGATGTGCTACAATTGAATCTTGAGGTCTGACTCCAATTCTCTGTACATCAGCATACATTTTCCAAAAAATATTCTCATAAATAGCAAATAGGAAAATTACTTTGATTATCCCTCACTCTTTTTTCCAGTTGTGTGTCTCAAACTGAAACCTGGGTGCTGTCCCTGAGCCCTTCAGCTCAAGGCAAACACTCTACCACTTGATCCACAGTGCCACATGTGGTTTTTTTTGATGGTTCATTGGAGGTAAGAGTCTAACAGGCTTTCCTTCCCTAGGCTGTCTTCAAACTGTGATCTTCAGATCTCAGCCTCCTGAGAAAGTAGGATTCCAGAGCCACTGGAATCTGGCGTATTGTTTTGCCAGACCTGGGGCTTGAAATTAGGGCCTGGGTACTGTCTGTGAGCTTCTTTTTTCTCAAGGCTAGCACTCTACCACTTAAGCCACACCACACTTTCTGGCTTTTTCTGAGTATATGGCACTGAGGATTCAAATCCTGGCATTCATGCATGCTGAGCAAGCTCTCTACCACTAAGCCACATTCCAAGCCCAACCTTACAATTTTATCCCTGAACTTGCCTATCCACCAGAAAAGGCTTCTGAGTATAAATCATCTAAACAAATCCCTATAGGAAGTTGTCCAAAGATAAATAAGACAAAGCTCATACTGGGGACAGACTCTAACCATGTGATTACTTGACAAATGCCTCCATATAATTATATATCATGTTTCAACACTTAATAAAGTATTAATGAAAATGATTCAATGTACTGAATTATTGTGTATAATTTTATAATATATGTACACAACATAATAAATATTATGTGTATAACAATACTAAATACAATAAACAATAAAATGAATAAAATAAAAATTAAATACAAAATCAATAATAATAATCATAATATGAAATAAACATACATATGTACCTATATAGCTTATATTACACATGTATACAAATATTTTTCCTATTGCAGGGCCTTAATTCAGGCCCTGGGAACTCTAGCTTGAAAATCTTTTCCTCAAGGACAGGGAGCGTAGCCTTCACTCAAGGTGCAAAAGAGTAACTTGGACAGTGAGCTCAAATCCCAGCAATGGCAGAAATACTGGCCCCAGTTCCAAGAAAGTGACTTAATATTTGTAACAGAAACAGTTTTGTTTATTAAGTTCCATACTGAACACTGAAAAAAATCAGTGTAGAATTTTGTACAGCTATTCAGACTTCCATCCCTTACCCCCAAAGTGCTTCTTGAGAACTACATAATATTGTTTTACGTTTTATATTTTAAAAATTTGTACAGAGGGGCTGGGAAGGTGGCTCAGTGGTAGAGCACTTGCCTTGCATGCTTGAGGCCCTGGGTTCGATTCCTCAGCACCACATAAGAAAAAAAATCCGGAAGTGGCGCTGTGGCTCATGGTAGAGTGCTAGCCTTGAGCTGAAGAGCTGAGGGACAGCGCCCAGGCCCAGCGTTCAGGCCCCACGACTGGACCAAAAAAAAAATTTGTACAGAGGGGTCACAGTTACATGACCAAGGTAATGAGTACATTTGAGCATTGTTGCCTCCTCGTTTGTTTTTCCCCTACCATCCCTTACCTCCCATCTTCACAACTAACTTCCCTGCTGAGGTCAGTGACTTACTTATTTATTTTTGGCTTGGCATGGGGTTTGAACTCAAGTAATGGCAACTCTGCGCTTTCCGTCACATTTCTATGGATTCATCAAGACTCTGAGTTCTAATCCCAGACTAGGAAAGAAAACTGGCAGAAATACCAAAGAGCTTTATTATTTCAATTTCATTAGTTAGTTAGTTAATGAATTAATTAGTTAAGTAATTTTGCAACCACGGGGCTTGAACTCAGGTCATGGCAACTCTGACTCAGCTTCACTCTCCCTAGGATGGGGTGCAGCCTCGGGACCCAAAGTTGATCCTGGGACCTTAGGCCCAGATGGCTTGTGGAAGGAAAAAAAAGCAGAACAGCACAAAATGTGGGGAGCTGTAGAGGGCTCAGGGTTTTAAAATTTTTTCTTTGCTTGCTGACTACCCTGGGTCTGAATGACATGGTTTCAAAGTAGACCTGGCCTGCCATTGCTGATGGCTGGCAGGCTATCAGGGAAGCCATAAACCAACATGTCAACATAGGCCCTGGGTTCAAATCCTAATCCTTACACTTACCAATGGCAGGAGATCACAAGAGACTCATTCCTATGCATAAGAATACAGATTGAAAGAGTAGTTCATGCATTTGTCAAGTCTAAAATTGGATGCAATAATCCTAGGATGCTGATTGACCTTAATTGTTTATTAAGCATGAAAAGAATTATATTGTTTCAATGGAGATATAATAAATACCTAAGAGTTGGTAGAAACGTAGTAGATGCCATTCAGTCATAGATAGACAGCTCTGGAAGTCTTTAACAATATTTATTTATTTGTATGCCACCCTCTGCCTATCTATGTTTTGCTGTTTTGGCCAAACTTGGGGCTTGATCTCAGTGACTGGGAACCAACTTGGCTAGAGGTTTCTGTGCTCACACTCACCCAATCATTAATTGGGCCTGCTAGGCCTTGAGTTCAGATCTCAGCATGGCCAAAAATTTAATCTTTGAGTAAGAAGCCGAGTGTTACACATGTTTTCCTTTTCTGGGAGAGTCCAGGGTGTCAGGCATGATGGAGAACACATCTACAAATCTAGATGGTATGTGATACGATGTAAACAATGTAATAAATGTTATCGGTGTCATCAAAGTCAATAAAATAAATCGTAAATAAATGAATAAAAAAAGAAATAAACCGAATAACTACACTAAACATGATATGGACTGAACATTTGTATGGAAGTATAAATCCTAACACACTAAACACGGTATCTACTGAATATCGGTATGGAAGTATAAATCCTATCTTTAAAATCTATACAAGGAGTATGTTTTCCCTGCCTGAAGATTGAATTCAGCCCACCCCCATGAGAAAGCAATGGCGGGAAATCCTGAGATACTGGTTTCTCAACCAGGAAAAGTCATGAAATTCGATCGATCTCATCGAATGAGTAGTTCATGCATGATGTGACTAGGAAATGATAGGCAAGACTCATGGGGTTTCGCTTATTTGTAAAGCAGTGTTGATTAAGCATGACAATAATCATCACAGTCATGAAATGAAGGCATCTGGAAAGATCCAAGAATCAGTAGACACATGGTAGATTGGATTCCATCACAGATTATCATCTCTCCTACTCTATACAAATGTGTACTTATTTGCATACTACCTACAACTTATGAATAGATGACTGTTGTGTGCCCTCCCCTGACATCCCCACCTGGGGGTCTATCTCAGGTCCTGGGAACGACCTTGCTCCTTAGTGACTCACAGGCTGGTTTGCTCACATAAACCAATTCCTCAATTGGGTCTGGTCTTCCCCGAGTTCAAATCCCAGCAGTGCCAAAATATGCATCCTGATGTCAGAAGCCAATTGTTGCACGTGTGTTCATTTCCTCTGCAAGTCCTGGGTCTCAGATAGGATTAAGAATGCATTGGCCAACCTGTGGCCATGGGAATAGGTTGTTATCATGTGAGCCCAGTTATACCTGTCATCATACACTGAAGAAAATACACAATACATCCATGAATAGAATACAAATTAGAATAACTACACTAAATGCACAATACAGTCCACACACGGATTTGAATATACATCCCATGTTTAAATGATGCATTCTGGACAATTGTGGCCCCCCTGGTGCTCGATATCTGTTCTTGGGAACCGACCAGCTCCTTAGTGGCTCACAGTCTGGTGTGATCACGTGGACCCATTGGGCATTTGGGCCTCCTAGGCCCAAAGTTCAAATCCCAGCACTGCCACAATTCACCCTGATGTGAGAAGCAAGTCATTGCACCAGTTTTCCTGTGTCGTGCAAGTCCTGGGTCTCAGCTAGGATGGAGAATGCATAGGCAACTCTATACTCAAGGGAATAGGTTGTCATCCAGGTCACCACAGTTATATCTATTATCCTATACTCAAGAAAATACACAGTACATCAATGAATATGACACAAAATAAAGAGAATGACTACACCGAATGCAAGATGCTGCCCATCCATGTATGGAAATATAGATCTTCGGTTTAAATGATGAATTTATGACTATACTGGCGCCCACCAGGGCTTCATCTCAGGTCCTGGGAACGGCCTACCTCCTTAGTGCCTCACAGGCTGGTGTGTTCACTATGACCCATTCACCAATTGGGCCTGCTAGACCTTGAGTTCAAATCCCATCACTGACAAAAGATTCACCTTTATTTGAGAAGCCAATCGATCCACCTGTTTTTCTGTCCTGTGAAAGTCCTGGGTCTCAGCGAGGATGGAGAATTCTATATAGACAACTCTATAGCCATTCGAAAAGTTGTTATCCATGTCAGCTTAGTTAGAAGCCAATTGTGAAACTTTTTTCCTTTTCTCTGAGAGTCCTAGGTGTCAGGCATGATGGAGAACACGTCTACAAATTTAGATTCCATGTGATAGGATGTCATCAATGTAATAAAGGGAATGAGTGTCATCATAGTAAAATCAATGGTAAATAAATAAATAAAACAAAAATACAAGGAACAGCCACACCAAACGTGTATGGACTGAACATCCATAGGTAAGTACAAATCATGTATTTACAAAGTATATAAATAGCATGTTTTCCAAGGCTAGGGCTTGAATTTTAGCTTACAGTACAGGCCTGACTTTCTTATCTTCAAATACAGTGAGCTTCCCCCTTCTTCCGCAGTGCTGCAGATTTACCCAGATTCTGAGTTCAAATCCAAAGCCTGGCAGAATAAAGGGGGTGAATTGCAAGCCAGGGAGCTAACCTCTTTTAATTATTTTTTGCTCAGCAGGGGGCTTGAACTCAGGTTGTGGTAACTGCCTCAGCTTTGATCACTCTATGCGGGGGTACAGCCATTGAACCCACAGTAGATCCTGGAATCTTAGACCCCCAGGCCTTGTGTGGCAAAAATGTACAAAAAAAATGCAGTGAGATGGCCTTTTTATGTTTTCTTCCTTTGCACGGTGACCCTCCTGGGTCTGAATGACACTGTTGCAAAGGGTACTTCACCTTGCATTGCTGAAGGTTGTCAGACCATTGAGGAAGTCATAGGTCAACATGGCAATGTAGGCCCTGATTTCGAATCCCAGTCCTGACACCAATCAATGGCAGGAGATACTAAGAGATTCGTTCCCATCCATGGGAATAACAAGGTAATATTATCAATGTCACAGTTGAATGAGTTGATGGTGAATGATGCTCCTATAAAATTAGACAGCATCATTTCAGGAGAGTGATTTTATTTAATATTTATGAAGCATTAAAAGAATACTATTACTTACAGAATGCAATAATTTCAGGATATTGATTGATTTACTTAATTGTTTGATGAGAATTGAAACAATAACATTAATTACATGTAGCATTATAAATACCCATGAATTGGTAGGAATGTAGTCTATATAACTGAATAATGTATAGACATCTCTGGCACTCTATAAAGATATATATTTATTAGTGTACTGCCATCTGCATGTCAATCTGTTCTTATTTTGTCAACCGCTGGGGCTCAATCTCAGGTACTCGTAACTGCCTGTCAGCTCAATTTGCCACATGATGGCAGGCTGACACTCACTCATTCATGAATTGGGCCTTGTAGGCTGTGAGTTCAGATGCCAGTACTCCCAAAAAATGAATCGTGTAGTAAGAAGCTGATGGTGACACATGTTTTCCTTCTCTGTGAAAGTCGTTAGTGTCAGGAAGGACGTGCAATACATATGCAAACCTATATCCTATGTAATCAATGTAATCACTGTTCTACGTGTCATAATAGTCGATAAAATGAGTAGTCAACACATGAATAAAACAAAAAATAAAATTAATAACTACACTGAATGCAATATGGAATCAACATATGTATATAAATATAAATCATATATTTAAAATGTACACAAAAAGGATGTTTTCTAGTGGTGGACATCGATTTCAGGCCAAAGGAACAGACTTGAATTTCTTGAATTCAAGGAGGCAAGCTTCCCCTTCCCAGATAGTGAAACAGCAGGGTTACCTAGACCATGAGTTCAAATCCCAGTCCTGGCAGAAAAAAAATGGCACCTCCATGATATGTGATGCCCAATTCGTAGGTATTTCATTTGGCCTACATTTAATGAATGTGATTGTTTAAATGCTTCATAAAGTATTAATTAATATCAACCAGTGTTCTATAATGTAATTGTGTATAATTTTATCATTGAATCATTCAAGTAGTGCCCATTTAATCATGACAAACATCATATTCCTTTGGTAATCATATGAATAGAAATGAGTTTCATAGGATCTCCTGCCATTTGTTGGTGGCAGACCAGGATTCAAACTGTGGGCTCCAGCTCCTACCACTTAAATCTGAGGATATGTAACCCACAGGTCTGTCCAAGAACATCAGCAAAACCAATGATTAGCCAGGCATCAGTGGCTCTCAGCAGTCCTCCTTAAAACTTACAAGGCTGTGAAAGGAGGATCATGGTCAAAGTCACCCTAGGCAGGAAAGTCCTTGAGACTCCTGTCCAACTTGTGCCAAGAAAGCCAGAAGTAAAGCCGTGTGACTCTAGTGGTGGAGAGCTAGCCTTGATCAAAAGCAACTCACAGATTGTGCCCAGATCCTAAGTTCAAGGTCTGGGAAGAAACAGTCATACACAATAATCTGTGCAGCCATCCTGCTAAACCAGGTCACTCTCTTGTCCCCAACTGGCTTGGACAGAGTTCTGGGGAAAGGGGGTGCTGTCATATTGACTCCGCCCATTCTGCCTGCATCACAGGATTCCAGCCACACCCCCATTGTTTCATTGTTCTTTCTAACCAATGGGATACAAGAATGGTGGCCATGCCCACATTCCATGCTGCCCAGTAGCACTGTGATTCCCTCTGTTTGTTGACAACACTACCAGCAGTTGAGGAAGGTAGAGATGGCTGAGTGGTGAGCAAGAGACTCCAGACATAGGAGGAGAGGGCTTCCTCAGGCCCACCATGTGCCCGCCTGAGCCCCTGCCCCTCCCCCCTTCCCCATGGAGCAGCATTTCAAACCTGGTGCTTATGGGTTCAGACCCATGGATTCCTCAGGCAATGGTGTAATGGTGTGCCAGGAGCTAGCTTGTGGCTCTGACCTGGTCCTTGCTGCCCTGTTCTCTGCTCAGGGCCTGAGTGTCTGTCATGCCTCTGCCATTGCTGCTTGCCCCACCTTGAGCAGTTGCCAACAACTTCTGCCAGCAACACATGTGAGCCCCGCACCCTGCTACTCCATATCCCCCTCACCTCTGACCTGGAACCACGCCTCCCCTGTGCCCCACAGTCTGGCCCACACACTGACACAAATGTGCCCCAGGGGTGGGGGTAGGTGTTGACCCGAGTATCCCACCACCATTCCCAGCGGCTAGTGTCCCAGGATACAGGGAGATGCGGGGTTGGGTGAAGAGTGGGTGCCACAGATCCTCTGGCCTGGAGCAGTGGGAACCACACAGCCTCACATCAGCGCCCTTCCTCTCCCTGGTGGGAACCCAGTGGCTTTAATCAGAGGTGGGGAGCAGCATGTCTACACCTGCCTTCTGGGGTCTATTCCTTTTTTTCTGGAGATGGGAGATGTTGGATACAGAAGATAGACACCCTTGCTGTGTGAGCCCTTGTCTTCTGTGCTCGGTCAATCTTTCACCTGAAGACAAAGAGACACAGAGAGACAGAGAGAGGTACAGAGAGAGAGAGAGAGATCATCTTTTTCCTTGTACAGCCTGACTGTGCTCAGGTGAGTAATGAGTTGGCAAATTGCAGGTGCTGCATGAATGAGACTTCTGTCACCGGTCTGGATGTGTGTGTGTGTGTGTGTGTGTGTGTGTGTGTGTGTGTGTGTGTGTGTGTGTGTGTGTGTGTGTGTGTGTATGTGTGTGTGTGTGTGTGTGTGTGTGTGTGCGGGTGTGTGTATGTGTGTGTGTGTAGAAGTGGGTTGTCAAAAGGAGGCTGAATGTTTTGGTAACTTCTACCTGCTATCTTTGGGGCATGTATGGGCTTCACAGCTGAGGTCTGGGGGCCTGGAATGGTGAGAGGCGTGAAGGGGACACAGCACACTTAAATTACAAGAACAAGGGATCTGTGTGCAATGGAGCTGTGTACTCCCTTGGGCCTGGTTGGTGGCAGTGCGAGCTTGGGAGGACCTGGGAGTGCGGCCTGCAGGGGATAGTTTCCTAGGGGGACAGAGAGCAAGGCCAACACTTAGTGAGGATATGAGTTATGCTAGTATGGAGCGCAACAGCATAGGTCAGACTCTGGGTCTTCTCATCATGATGTCTGATGGGCGAGGCCAGCCCTATTTTAAATGTTGAGCTATGATCTTCAGATCTCAGCCTCCTGAGTACCTAGGATTATAGGCATGAGCATCTGGCACTGGGACTCTGGTTCTTTATGGTATATTAGGGTTTGACCTCAAGGCCTTAGGCTTGCCAGTCAGGTCTTCTACCATGCGAGTCAAGCTCTTCTGTCTTGGGCATTTCTGAGATGGAGAATTAATATATGCTCAGGCTGGGCCGGACCATGGTCCTCCTATCTGTGACAGGCATGAACCACTAGGCCCGGTCTTCTGTAGTTGGGATGGTAGACATATAGCGCCACGCACAGTCATTGGTTTAGATGGATTGTCCCAAACTCAGTCCATGGCAGCCGATTCTTGACCAGAGGTGAAGCTCTGGGTTGGACCTTGACCATTCGACTTCAATCTCCTCATGTGACAGTTGTGAGGAAACAAGGGATTAATACAGAGGGATCTCTGGAGCAGGGACAGGCACAGAGGGAGGGACCATCTGATACTGTTCTTGGCAATTCTGTGAGCATATGTTAGGAAGATACCTGGAAAGATATCCGATGGTGTGTGTTATTAATGGTGCAACAGGTAAGGGATTGTGAAACAAAACATGGCTCTCTTTCTTTATTACCCTATCCCCATGAGTAACGGGATCCTTCACTTTGTTCAGTTATGAAGCTGGGGAAACTGAGGCACAGAGAAGCCGGGTGACCTACTAATAACTTCCAGCTGACAGGAAGCTCGGCCTGACTTCTCTGCCATCCTTCCTAGGACAATGAGTGCTGTTCAGTCCACTTCTTGTGGTGGGAAGTCCACTTCTTTTCAGTCACGGGGCTTGAACTTTGGACCCGGGGCAGCTCCCTGAGCTCCTCAGCTCAAAGCTAGCACTCTACCACGTGAGTCATGGCACCTCTTCCAATTTTCTGGTGGTTCTTTGGAGATAAATGTCTCACAGGTGTTCCTTCCTGGGCTGGCTATAAACCACGATCTTCATATCTCAGCCTCAATTGTACTTCAGCTTATAGGCCTGAGCCACCAGCACCTGGCTTAAGTGTAATTCTGACCTTCTTTCTTTCTCTTTCACTCTCAGGAACTGATTCAATGCGTGCTGGAGGAGGTGACCCAGCATCCCCATGTGGTTGGAACCAAGGTGGCCCTCTCATTCTGGAGGTAGGCTGTGGGTCAGGAGCTGTCTCACTCAGTCTATTGTACCAGCTCCATGAGGTAAGTCCCTCTGTGCCCTGTTTACAAGGTGACAGTTATCCATTGTCCATCTAGCCTTCCTGGACTACGTACTGTGGTCAATGCTCTTTTCTAGCAAAAATTTTCTGGTTAAAATTATGATACATAGTTACAGAATGAAAAGGTAGTGCATCTTAAGAAAGTCATTTAGGGTTCTGGGAATGTGGCTTCATGGTATGGTGATTGCCTCGCATGCATGAAACCCTGGGTTCAATTCCTCATAAATAGCAAAGGAAACACTGGAAGTGGTCCTGTGCCTCAAATGGTGGAGGGTTAGCCTTGAGATAAAAAAGAAAAGCTGAGGAATAATTCCCAAGCGCTGAGTGTCAGCTCCAGGACTGCCAAAACAACAACAGCAACAACAACAACAATGAACATTTAATTAGTAAATGAAAAATAAAGAACCCATACTTGGAATGTATAATTGCTCCTTCCATACTGATACCTGACAATAGTCCCTAATTAACGTACTTTACCTGTGTTAGGATACTGTGTTGAAAAAATATTTTGTTCATTAGGTCATATCAATTAATGCCAGGAATGTGCTTAGATGTTAGGTGATTATTTCTGGAAATCCAAAGATTCCAGGCTTTTGAGTGTGGTCACTGCTAATCACAATGAGAAGGGTAGTCTAAGTGAGATTTGGAAACTCTTTTGGCAAGTCATCGCACCAAAAAGGCAGAGGCTAATTAACAGTTGTGACAGAAGAGAAGGAATAACTCCAGATGGAAAGAAAAAATAATAATAACTAAGGTATAGCAGAAAGCGTTCTAGGGAACTATTTTTGGTTATTGAAAAACTAGTTATCAACTAGGTTTATTCCTCATTGCCTTTAGCATTCAAAATATCCTAGGTTAGTTCTTAATCTCTGTGTGATAAATGTATCTCCTTCTATGCTGTTCTTTCATACCTGATCTCCTTTGCTTCCTAAAAATCTGTCTTTCTATATTTCTCTATGAACATTTTCTGATACTAAATACACCTACAAAGATGAAAGGGGATGCTAATATAAGAGTCCCATAGCTCATGAGTTATTAATATAACAAAATGGGAAAGGAGGACATATTTATTGCTACCTCAATTATTCTGAAAAGCTGCAATGTCACATCATTTGGTTCAGATTTCCATTCTTTGTCTACATAGTGACATTAAGTCTACATAAATGCAAATATGAGCCGGGTGCTAGTGGCTCATGCCTCTAATCCTAGCTACTCAGGAGGTTGAGACCAGAGGATTTTGGTTCAAAGCCAGCCTGTTCAGGAAAGTCCATGAAACACTTATCTTCAATTAACCCCCAAAACCCGGAAATTGTGTTATAGCTAAAGTGGTAGAGTGCTCAGTTGAGCTGAAGAGCTGAGAGACAGTGCCCAGGATCAATGTTCAATCCCCACAACCATCAAAAAAGTGCAAATATGGCTTTAAGTTTCCCCCAAAGGAATGTGAAGTCAATAGTAATCTTCCCAAATGATTTAGTAGTGCACCTACTTTGGCTGAGTTATTTGTTATGGCTTCTTGCTAAACATTTCTCTTCTTTAAAAATGGTCAGATATTAGCTATATAATAAACTTCATCTCATATTTCTTGGTTCAAAAGAGAAGTCCATACAGTTGATGTCACTTAGCTTTATTACTGTCTTAGTTCAAAGCCAACCCAGGCAAGAGAGTCTGTCAAACTCTTATCTGTAATTAAATACCAAAAAAGCCAGAAGTGGAGTTTTGGCTCAAGCAGTAGAGTAGTAGCTTTGGGCCAGGTGGGAAAGAAAGACAACTGTTCAGGGACAGGGGCCAGTCTCTAAGTTCAAGCCCCAGAACAAGCACAAACTAAACAAACAAGCAAACAAAACAAACCCTGGGTGTTTCTTTGGGACTCTCCTTAAAATAATGGTGATCTGAGAAGAGGCTGCTTTTGCTGATCATACTCACTGGATCTTGCTTTTCTGGAATCCTTATTGTTATGGAAAACACAGGACCAGAATAAAGGAATTGATAACTGATTCCTGCAACAAGAGAATCATCTCAGGAGTGAAACATCCATCTATAAGACACTTTAAAACCTCCATATCTTTGCTTCTTTGCAATAGAACACTTTTAAAACAAAGTTACTTTCTTTTGTTCTATGCTGGCTTTTAAATGGTATATTGTTTCCTTTTATAATACTCTCAACCGGAAATTTACAGACAAGTTTTACATGAGTAAAGGACACACTCAAAAAACTCAGAGACATAGATGCCTTCAAGCCTTGGATTCTTTTCTTGTACAGTAAAAAGGAAAGCAATAGATAACTTCAACTTTGTCATTTCTCTATGTTCAATCTCTCTCCTGGGATCAGTTTCCACATCCATTAAAAGTTACTTCCATTTTCTTCCAGTAACAAACTATGGTCCTGCTCCAGGAAAAATATGAATGTTTTCTTGCTTCATTGAAATAGCACAAGGACACTTTTGGACATGAGGTAACACGTGTTTCAGAGCCAACTTAGTGAAGAGAAATGAAATTTAAATTGCTTATAAATACTTTATCCATGAGAACATTTTGTTCAGACTTCTTATGTGCTCTGTAAATTAAGGTGAATTTTAAATGGGAAGAATGTTCTCAGATCATTTTTTTTGAGTCTATATGCTGTGCATTAATTTCCCAAGTGTACATGAGTTAACAGTAAGAGAAACAATAGCAATTATAGGAGAAAAAGAAGTTCTGTGTTTATGTATGTGTTCACTACAATATAGAAGACTCTACAAATAAGATAACGATAACATTGAAACAATAAAGCCAAGTCCAATATGTAGATTTATGGGAGTGATATAGAGAAAGCATTATTGCTAAGTGGAACATGAAGCATGAGGCCACTCCTTTTCTAAATCACGCTTGCTATTCACCTAAATGTGCAAAAAGGAAAATGGAAGAATGATTCGGTTTCCAACGCAAGTCAGATATGGGAGAATAGAGTTAACTGGAAAAAAAGAGTCCACCTTCGGAGAACAGGAATTATACTAGCAATGAACCTGGTGGCTATGATCACATTTCTTTTTTTCCTTTTCTTATATTCTTTTTTTTTTTTTGTTCGTGGCACTTGAAATATGGGACAGGTTGCTGTCCCTCCGAAATGCAGCTCAAGGCTAGTGCTCTTCCACTTGAGCCACAGTACCACTTCCAGTTTTCTGGTAATTATTGGAGAAATGAGTCTCCAGGACTTTCCTACCCATGCTGGCTTTAAACCCAATCCTCAGATCTCAAAACACCTGAGTTTATGATCACATTTCTAACAGTGTACACTCAGGATATGTAATGTATAATGTTCATCTATCTTTACATGAATTCTCAAGTTAAAAATCTGGGCTACAGGTTAGACTTTACACTCACAAAAGTGTTTGAAGTTTAAAAGTTGATACTCTTGGAAAAATAAAACCTAAGAATGTAAAGGAGTCTGGGAAGTTCAATTTGCATCCAGCTTGGACAGTATAGGCTTTGCGACACTACCTATAGTTAACCAGGCAAAAGCTGGAATACCACTCACGAGCAAGATTGCTGAATAACAGCTTTAGGTTTTTGCATACAAACGTACAATCATACACATACACACAGAGGCACTTATAGGTGCACACAAAAATACACAAATGAAACAACGCTCAGAATACGTAGAAAACAATAGAAAATAGGTCTTGAGTAAGATTAGAATCAAGTGATAATTATTATTATTAGCAAGCCCTCACCTGAACTTTCCCCAAGAAGTTGAGAATATTACATTGGTACGGACCAGAGATTGTAAGAGAGTCAAACAATCATTATTAATGGGATAGGATCCATGGAGGAATGAATCAGGGAACCCTGCAGATGCATCTGAAAATGTTCATATCCTGTGTCAAATGTTAAAACATCTTTGAAAATAGTACATAAACAGTCTGAGCAGTCAGTCTAATGGATAAGATCAGAGGAGAATTTCAGAATTGTTAGTCTGTTATAGATTATATAAACAAACTATGGCAGGGCAATGTGCTACAAGTCTAGAATTCTTGCACTCAGACAGGAGATTAGAGAGTGGAATTACATAAGGATACCTTCCCTGGACCACGTGAATAATTTTGTCTCAGTAAAACAAACCAAACAACAAGAAAGGAATATACAGTTGGAAGCTTGGGCTAATTGTGTCATTTTGTTTTGAGAAGTCAAGGTTCCTAATGAATGCAACTCATATATATCCTCACTTGTGTTTTAAATGCTCTCATCATTACAGAACATTCCTAGATGCAAAATAGCTCATGATTCCCATCCAAAAATTTGCAAAAGTAAGAAAGCCTCATTCTGTTGGATTCCAAATAAATGTTGAAAGATTACAAAAGCTTAAGTCTGGAGAAATAGTAACGTTTGCCTAATGTAGGACTTTGTAGACCTTGTTAAATTAGAATTTACATTTAAAATATATTTTTTGGTTTTGTTTGTAATTTCATATTCTATAGGATACTACAAAATTCTTTTTAAGTAGAGGGATTAAGTGAAAAATTCACAAATGATTCTGGCATTCTATTTGCCTAGATATTCTTTCAAGAGAGTTATAATTAGAACATAGTTAATAGATAATTCACCCAGTTCATGTATACCATGTTAATGTGAATAATCCAGCAGAGTTGCCAACAAATGGATGACATTAATTTATAAATTTAGAAAAACCAATATTTTAAGGGTTTGCTTTAATATGGTATGAACAGAGTAATTGTGTGACATCTACTTTCTTCTACCTATATGTAGTACAGGAAGCCATTTCCTTATTTACGTGCCTCTGTATACATGAAGAAAAATGCTAGGTTTGGGGTTTGTTTTCCGTTTTGTTTTTGTTTTATGGGTTCGTCCTAGAGCTTGAACTCTTGGCCTGGGCAGTGTCTCTGAGCCTGTTTATACTCAAGGCTCGTGCCTTACCACTTCAACCTCAGTGCCACTTGAGTCTGGCTTTTGTGGAGAAGTTTTTTGGAGATAAGATTCTAAGAAACCTTCCTGCCAGGGTGGGCTTTGAACCATAATTTTCCTATCTTTGCATCCTGAATATCTATGATAGTTAAAAAAGTATAAATATAAATAATATTTGCATGTGTTCTGATCTCAAGAATACCAGTGGAGGAAAAATGATGGAGTTCATTTTATTGTGGTGTTCTTTTCAGAACAAGGAGGGCCTCACATTAGCAGAGGTGTAGTATTTTTTCAAAATAGAGATAAGGTATTCATGATATGAATTAAGGAATTTAAAGTTGCCCCTTACAAGTTCGAAACTGTTGGGCTAGGATGACTTTATGGCATAAATCTTGGGATTGATGGTCATAGAAATAATAGCTTAGTCTGATAAACAATTGTTTACTCTTGAATTAATTATTACACATGCTTCATAGCCTTATCCTCTACCAGAATGTGGCTATTTTTCTGTTGACTTCTCAATCTGTAACACCCCATTAGAAAATGCATCTATTGCAGAATTACATAACATGCAAACAGGTACTGTTTTGAATCTCTCAGGAATGTTGCGAATTTAAAAATGTGTAGTTATTAGTCATACAAATTTTGAAGAACACATATATTCTGTCCTCTTAACAACTTACTTACTTTTAAAAGTTATGGGTTTCCATAGCATTAAATTGTTTTCTGTTTTAGAATGAGAAAGTACTAAATTTATTCTTTTTTGAAAAATTTGGCAATTATATTGTGAAAATATTTTCTAGTTGGATAACATTCAAGTTGATGACCCGCTGATAAAGAAGGGGTAATTAATTCAAATTAGATGCCAAATAGTATTGATTTTTAAAATATTACTACATAAAGAATATTATTTACTGTGCCAATACAGTGAAAGTATATTTTACGCAGCTTATTTTTTTCAATTTTATTATCAAAGTGATGTACAGTGGTGTTACATTAATTGTAAGGAATTAAATCATAACTTTTCAAACTTGTTAACACTCCCTCATTTTTCTCACAGTTTTACTTCACCCCTTCACCCTTCACAAGTTTTAATGTACGTTTCCAACATATTGTCTTGTGAGTATTGCTATTGCATTGGTTTTCCTTTTTTCCTTTGTCTCACCATTATGCTTTTCCTCTTCCCTTTGCTAATTAAGGTAAATATATACACAATACAAAATGAAATACAGCAGGGATAAACCATAGGGGAAAAACCCAAAGAAATCAGAAATCACATAGTTCATCAAAAACAACAACCACAAATGAAAAAAATCTGGTTCCATATATTTGAATTCATTTTGCTTAGCATCAGCTAATATGGTTATATATACGCATAACAAAGCCACTGGAAAATAATAGCTGCATGGATACTATATCATGAAACAGCATGTCAACTTTTTGATGGTAAGGGTGGAATTAAGATTGATGAATTTGTGGTTCTGAAAAAGGATTTTCAAGAGTTTTAAAGTTATGACAGGTAAATTTTAATTGTTCAAAATTTTAACAACTTAGCCTATTAAGAAAATTTAAAATTGCCTGGAAGAATAGGCTTTCATGCAAAGAAATCCAAGGAAACTTAGTAGAGAGGAAGAAATGTGGATGAAGATGGCTCTTTTTCACACTAAACAATCTGACCTCAGAATCCTTGCTGTAAGTCCTGTAGGTTCCCTTGGAATTGTCTTTACCCAGGAACTATATTCTCACTGTTTGAAACAAGGTTGTATTGCAATTTAAATTCAAAGTTCTTAAAAAAATGAGGCTTCAAAATTTGTGAATTTACCTTTAATTTCCAAGCAGTTATTCTCTGAAAAAGATAATTTGAGTCAAAATATTTAGGGAGAAAGTGCCCTTCATAATGGAAGAAGGTGTTGGGATTACACATTTCTGTTTGTAACACTTTCCACAATGTCTTTGGACGTAAAGCAGTGAAACACAGAAAAAAATCTGATTGTATACTTCAAACCAATGATTTCACATTTCTAAGTGACTCACAAAAAATAATATCCTTGTTAATATCAGATAGTGAAGACTTCTGTTATTACATATGCCAAAAAGTTCAGAAAAGAATTGAGCAAATGGAAATGTTAATTAAAAAAAGTTTTCTTAGAAGCCTTAGCTAAGTGTATTGTCTTCAGCAGTGAAGGGAGGTCAAAACTTTTTTATATAAATTGTGTTAGTATTTTTACTCCCTAAAGTGATTTTACAGAGCCCATTTAGCTCACTACAATGCAGAACTGATTGAATGAAGACATGAAAATAAATTCCACATCCAAATGAGGCAACTTAAAGAGTTTTAAAAGAGAAATAATGAAGATGTAGCAGTGGTGGAGTCCATATAGTCCTTCAGGTTCACTAGACCTGAAGCCAAGAAGCTGTGATTAATTAGAAATCCGGCAAGAGCTTAGAGGAGGACATAGAAGTAGGACATAGAAGCATTGTCCTTTTGTAACAGACACTGTCTTCCAAGGTATGGGTGATTTAACTCTATTCTCCTCCATACATCTTGGTGAGGAAATGCAAGACCAAGAAAAAAATAATCTATAGAATTAATTTTGCATGGAATAACTTCACTGTTCCTGATATGGTATCTCAGGAGAATCTTAAGAGAGAAGATAAAAGTGCAGTATTTTTTGGTTTCCTCTAAACATCTTGTTAGCAAAATATATCTTTGAGGTTAGACAATTCTGATTGAACCAACATGTGATGGATTACTTAATTTTGAATTTAGACACAAGAAGTCTTTCAAGGTAAAAGAAAAAATATAGCCAAATATTTGTGATCACAGCTTCTTGGACAGTTTTCTGGAGATATTGTTTTACATTAGATTTCTCCTCATTAACATATATGTTGTTTCATGGCAACCAAATGCAAGAGGGAAGTTTAATGGACTCACTTGGCCAATTAAACAGCATGAAAGAAGCAAAGGGCAAATAATATTTAATGAATTACTTTGACGACCAATTACTTTGCCAGAAGAAAGAAGGAAAAATATAATTCAAAATCAATTGACTTAAAATATGAAGAAAGAGTAGTGAAGAGAGATTAGAGAAAATAGAGGATTGTTTTCTCTCCAGTGGAGTAATGGGATCTTGATCTTGTTTCTTCTATTCTATCCTCACAAGCTACCAAGTGTGTCTCAGGATTGGATTATCCAGTTTAGACAGAAAACTCTTAGAAGAAAGATACTATTTGCAGCAGATGTAGGTGATTTATAACCTTAGATAATCTATTTAATTCTGTTTAAATTTCTCCCCTATCCCAAACTTCCCATTTTGAACAGCTTTGTATGCTTTTACCAATACAGCCCTACTTTAACTGATTAAAATTTTGAGATGTCATATTCATACTCTCTAGAGATTGTTGTTAGGTTGTAATTTTTGTGTGCTTTTGTTTCTTGTGTTTTTAACTGAATTTTAAAAGGTTGTGCAATTGTGTTACAATTAAATATATCCATCTAATTGTCTAATGCTTCTAGATTAGAGTCATTCTTTCCATCATTCCTCACCAACCCGTTCTCCAAGATTTATTTCCAATTTACCACTTCCTTTATCATATGTGCACATTGAGTATTCTAACTGTACTTGCCACTTGTTCATTATTCATTCATTCTATGTCTTTACTATAATTCCTCTCTGGTTTCAACTTCCTGATTGTCGTTCTGTTAAACTGTGTATTAATACTTTGAAAGGTTTATATACATTCCATGGACTTTCAATCCTGCATATTCTTGAACTATGTCAGCCTATATTTCCATAATTGATTCATCTGCAGCAACAATTTGCAAGACTGGAGACGTGAAGCACCTAAACATGATTTTATTCTCATTCATTTAGAAGATTAATCTTTAGTCGAAAAGAAAGTTAAAAACGGATTAGAATGTATTCTTAACTACGAATTTTTATAAATAGCTTTGTACAATGGTGAGATTCTTTTATTTTACATGGAATAATATTTTCTACTACCTATAAGTTTTGGAAAAAGAAGAAAATTGACTTTATTCCTAGAGAGGAATATGTTAGAAATAGAAGACAGATATTATGTTTGTCATATCTCAGAAGAGTACCGATATTCAAGACTTGAAGTCACATTTCTTACTATGTTAGACAGAGGGAAAACATAAAATAACATATGATAAGGCAACTATTTTTGACTTTTTAAAATGTAACTTATTAAATGATGTAATTTATTAGCTAATGTTTGGGTTTGAAATTTAGGAGGCTGATCTATTTATCACATTTCTGGAAGGCCCTTACTGAAAAACACAAATTGTGGGTGGTACTATTTCTACACTTTAATGAAAGGTTGAACGTGTTTTGCATTTGTGTTGTGTAAATAATTCAACTCTATTGTAACTTGTTCCCTACACTTGAAAAACTTGTAATGTCACTAAGTATCATCAACTTGTCAAATGTTATTTTGGCGAATGTGATTTTGAAAAGTTTATTTGAAAAGGAATACACTTTTAGGAGATTCAATGTAGATTATCATTGGTGTGAGAGTGACATTTTTATACCACAGAACCATGTTGTACTGAAGTCCCAGTGTTTTGAAGCACTTCTTAGTGCTTCAAATATTTTTTTCTGAATTACATTTGACCTCTAAGTCAAGTTTTCTGGGCTTTGGTAGATCAATTATGGATTTATCCTTCCAGGAACTATTTTTTGGCCAATTTATGTTGGAATAAAATCTTTCATTAATCATAGGGATGGGGTATTAAAAATAATCTTATGACACTTTGTGAACTTGTTCACTCATATGGGCTGGTCATCTGTAAGTTGAATGTTTGAATTACAGTACTTTCTCTCAAATTTTGTGATCTCATCCTTCATTTTAAATTGCCTTGCATTTCACAATTGCTTACTGCTAATTCCTGCATCTCAAGGAATTGGGGCCCTGAAATGTAGGAAATGAGAAATTGAGATGGGTATTCAATTATTTGTGTTGACATGTTGCATGGGCCTTGGTGGGAAGACTTGCCCCTATTATCTGATGATGCAGGCAACTGGGACCTGGGATCCTAGGACCCATGGTTACTGCAGATGAATAATATTTTTTAGACATCTTAGCAAAATTTGGGCATAATCAGTAGGAATGCTTCAGAAATATGGAGAAAAACAGCCTGGGACAAGAGAGTTAAAACAGTAAACAGAGCAGCAGAGTAAAATCCATTATAGATTAGAGGAAAACACTGTTTTTTACCATGTGGATTCAGAAGACCAAGAACAGTTACAATGTATCACAAGTTTATACTAAAAACATTGCATTGATACTTTTTATAGTCTAATATATATTTTAAACCTAATTATTTATATTCCAAATCTATTTATTGGAATAAATAAGTATCAATTTATTTGTCCAATTATCAACTAATTCCAGTAAGTTTCACTGTGTGAAATATAAAATAAGCACATATAAATATAAAATATATAACTATATATAATATAATTAAAAGACACGTGTGTTGCATTGTTCTGTTGTAGTTACTGTATCAAAGGCAACTTTGTTTTAAAGTATTATTCCATTATCTCTACCTCAGTGTTTGATAGAGTTAGACCTAAAACTTTACCATTTGTAGATTTACAGCATGGAGGCAATAGAAAACACTGTGATTAAAACATTATCAATTTAATGCCTAATAATGAGGAGAAATATATGGACTTCTGAAAATATTTGGTGATAAAAAGGCAGTAGTGTAAGTTCCTGCCTGGTTGGATGGTAGACAGGCCAGGACATTAAGTAATCATGCATACCAACAATTTTTTCACCTTTTTGGCTTTAGCTACTTTTGAAATGGAAGGTATAATAAACAATTATATTTTGATAAAATACCTTCTAGTCTGAACAGTTCTGTTTGAACTGTTCATCTCTCCATGATCCCTTGTAACCAAGATTAGTTTTGTTCCAGTAAGACAATCTATGCTGTCAGGGTAAGATGTTCTGGTTGGTCTGTTCCCACAAGGAAAAAGCGTAAAGGCTCAGGTAGACATTTGTGCCAGTAACACCTCATTTGGGAAAATGTCAGCTGAAGAAGTTTAGAAGTAGCTCTCAAGCAACGCTTACTTTGAATCCATTAGGTCCACAAAGCTAATTCAGTTGGATAAATAAATACTTGAAAAAGCCATCACTTTTGGACCTATCTATAAATAATTGAGAGTACGATCAAATTCCAAATCAAAAGACTTAAGATAGTCATTCACAAAAAAATTTGCAAATGTGAGTAATCAACTGATCAATATAATTTTTTCCACTATTCACAGAATTTTAGGGAAATAAGACCGTTAGCATTGTTAGGAACAATAAGGTTTCCTTGTTACAAGTAGGTACCCATAGGTATAAGCCTGTATAAAGATTGCTTCATTAACTACATAATTTAGAGGATACTACATGCTTCAGCAGCATGTATACTCAAATTACAATACAGATATTAACATGGCACTTGCACAAGGATAATATGAAAATTTGAGAAGTATTCCATATTTTTCATTCTTCAGATGCAAGAAATGAAAAACAGTTATTAAAAAGTTGATTACAAAATTACAAGTATAACAATACACACAATTCATATAATTAAATTTAGTTTGACATCAGTGTATTAAATCTTCACCTCAGATAGGCGTTTACATAACATAAACTTTACAAAAATTTTCAAATTAGACAACATTGTCATTTTATCCCAAAGAAAAATAATATTAAGACCTAGAAAAAAAAGGAATAAAACTGTTTCTATATGGAATGCAATCGGAAAGGACATGTTAATGAACCTATATATTATAAAATAATGTAGAATTCAAAGTATATCTAGGAGAAAATAAAATAAATTATGAACATTATGCAAACATAGAATATAGAATATTTTAAAATATACATTTTCATGCAAGCACCAGAAATATTTTATCTTCTGTACTACTCATTTCAACAGGTAAGTTAAAATTATTTCTGATTAAAAAATCACAAACCCTGAAGAAATCATTGTACATGTATACAAAAACTATTGAATACATTTTGACATCCAATGCAGGCAATTCACTTGGAAGAATTCTGCGGAATCCATGAATTTTTACAGTAAAATATTGGTGTTGCCAGGCACTGGTGGCTCATGCCTATAAACCCTAGCTACACAGGAGGCTGAGATCCGAGGATCATGGTTCAAAGCCAGCCTGGGAAGGAAAGTCTGTGGTACTCTTATCTCCAATAATCCACTAGAAAACTGGAAGTGGAGCTCTGGCTCAAGTGGTAGAGCACTCATCTTGAGCTGAAAAGCATAGGGATAGCTCCCAGGCCCAGGGTTCAAGCCCCATGACCGACCAAAAAATAAAAAAAGATATTGCTCTTAGGACTTAGGTGAACAATTTGTGCAGCCTTCCAAAACTTCATAGAGGTAATGATACATACTTATCTTTTTGGCAATATCAAATGCAGTTTCTTCTATGTTGTTCTTCAGGCCTGGTTTTATATAATGGTTCAAAAGAAGGAGATCCAGTGTATCTTTGCTATCTCAATTCTCAGCAGCAAGATGTGAGGGTGTCAAAAGGCCTTCAGTTTGGGCATTCCTATCTGTATCATGATGAAGTAGGAAAGAAGCCACTCTGGTATTATTCCACGTATATGCACTATGCAGGGGTGTCCAGTCATCTACAGTTATTGCATGTGCCACTTGAGACACCAACTCACTGACAATGCCTAAGTGTCCACTGTAGGCTTCTCGATGAAGAGGGGTATACTCATCGTCATCCCTACTATTCACATGAGTGGCCTTTTGGGAAAGAAGTATCCGCACTGTAGTAAGCCGAATATTTTTGGCAACCTAATGAAGAAACTTGCTTGGATCCTTCTCCATTTTTTTCTTGCAGTTGATACCATTCCTTACTTTTTCATGTTGTTCCTCATATTCCTAAGAATTTTCTAACCAGAGACTTTGAGTGCCAGTGAGAATGAGGTGTCCATGTATTTCCCTAATAATTCATATTGTTTGAACTGGTCAGAAATATTCGTTGAATTTTCTGCATCTGTTTATTCACCATTATTTGTTTTCTCTTTTTCCAATTTTACTATTCAAAATTAATCTAACTGGAGAGTAGGGAATTTATGGAGAGCAGAGGAAAGATGTTCCTCCGTATTCAAACATACACACTGAAAATGAGGACCAGTGATGTCTTCATGTGCAACTTATTCTAGGAATGAGAAAATAGGATCTAATGCCCTCTATATAAATGTTTTGGGAAATGGCAAAGCAAAAAGTGAAATGATGCAACCAAAAATATAAATGCAAAATAAATTAGGATAATTATGGAACAATCATATTATCCATGAGAACCAAGAAAGGGAGAGAGAGAGAGACAGATGTGCAGTGACCAAGCTAGCCACAAAATCTATGCCTCTGATCAATTTATAGGGCAAACAAAATTTTATTTTTTTAAAAAGATGGAAATAGAATTCATGTAATTACTTGAAGTTAGTAAATACATTTTTAGTAGCCTACATAAAGAGACATAACTTTGATCAAATTACAGAAAATCAACTAAATCCTTGATAATTCTAGTAACATCTGACTGAAATCAGTTGAATCACGCTTTTCCTGTATAATGAAGGAATAGGAGGGTAGTAAAGCAGCTAGAGAAGTCAGGGAGATGGTATCTGTGACAAAACTTTGTGGAAATTGGCATTGAGGATTTCTTACTCATGATCCACTTGCACTGGAAGCATGGTTCTGAACTATTGCTTGCTGATTCTGAACTACTGATTTGATCATTATATTCTCCAAGAAAAAAATGTGAATTGATAGTTAAGGACTACTAATACATTTTGACCTCATCACTTTCAATCATCAACATCACATGAAGACTATAGACAGGCCTACTTTTTAGATGAAAGCAAATGTCTTTTAAAAAAACAAGGAATGTATGTAGTCATGCAAAGGACTTCTATTTTACTAATGCCTCATGCATTTTTCTAATGTTGGTACCAATATATAATGGATCTATTAGAAAATTCTTAATGCTCATATGTTCAATGGTGAGTTCTCTTACACTATATCATGGTATTTTTTGTGTATGGTCTTAAGAATAAATTTACATTACTAACTTGTATTTCTGACAGGACAGTATCATCACTGTACACCTTGCTTCTATACTCTCATTTTTAAATTAATATCTAAGTATGTTCATTAGATACCTATAGAGGAAAAAGTAGAAGCCACACTCATGGCTTATGTCTTTAGTAGTAGTTAATCAGAAAGATGAAATGTGTGGATTGTGGTTTGAAAGCAGACCAAGGAATAAAAAGTCCATTAGATTCTGATTTGAAGGTAACCAGCAAAAGCTAGAAATGGAGCTGTGGTACAAGCAGTAAAATGCTAGCCTTGAGAAAACTGAAACAAAAAATAAATACTGGGACAAAGCCAGGTCCTGAGTTCAAGCCCTAGTATTTGCACCAAACAAACGAATTAATTAATAAGGCAATTAATTAATTAAAAATAAATTAAGTGGTCACATGTGGAGAGGCAGATAAAATGTAACATGCGTGGTGATGGTTTATGTATTATTTTGTAATAAGGCATGTTATCATTTGTCCTAATCACTAATATTTTATTTGAACTTTTTTGTACAATAAACCCTGAATTTAGCATGCATGTATATGTGTGTATACATGTGCGAACATGTGTGTATGTGTATATGTGTGTGTGTGCTGTTGCAATGTTGCTTGCCAATGTGGACAGGGTGAGGCTGAAAAGAGCTAACTGTGTTGCAATGTTTTTATTTATCAGTCTTCTGTCATGTCATTTCAGTGGAACCACCCGTCTGTACATATTATTTGTCTAATAATAACGTCATCATAATCAAAGCATTTACAACATTAAGTTAGATAAAGAGACTGCCTTCAGCTCTTATTGTATGTTAGGTAAGAAGATACAGACATAATTAGGTAGTAAGTTATTGCTGTAAAATCATTGTCAGTACAAAATATGTATTTGACTTCTTAAATTGTTTATACTTTTAAAATACACTCATGGAGTGATTTGGACCGACTTTACCAAACAGATATTACTCTCTCGTTAGTCCTGTAAAACACAAATTGGATAAACTCTTTCCGGATTTCTGTTGAAAATCACTTTCTTTGCAAGATCATATATGTTCTCACTAAGAGATAATCAAACCCATATTACGTTTGAAAATCCCATCTTATTGATTGAAAGTAAGTATTGTGGATATGCTTGTTAGATATTCCTTTCAAAAATGAACAAACAAAAAGCATGTGTCATGTCCAGATTGTGGACATATTTGAAAGTGTTTTGTACATGCACAGGGATCTTTACTAATGGCTCTTTTGTGGGAGTAACTATGGCAATTTTAACAAATAAGGCTTACATAACATCCCAGAGCAAATCTTGCCATTTCTGAAAATCCTTTGAATATTTTAGTTTTATTTCAGTTCATTGACTATAGAGATAAAATTTCTGAAATAAGTTTACATTCCCACCAACAATGAATTAAGGTTCCTTTCTGTCCACATCCCCTCCAGCATCTGTTGTTGTTAGAGTTCTTGATTTTTGCCGTTCTCACTGGAGTGAGGTGATATCTCAATGTTGTTTTGATTTGCATTTCTTTTATGGCTAGGGATGTTGAACATTTCTTCATGTGTCTGTTGGCCATCCTTCTTTCTTCTTCAGAGAAGTTTCTCTTTAAGTCTTTCGCCCACTTATTTATTGGGCAGTTGTTTCTTTGAGGATTTGTTGTTGGGGGGTTTAATTTTTTGAGTTCCAAGTATATTTTAGATATGAGACCCTTGTCCGTTGTATGGCCAGTAAAGATCTTCTCCCAATCCGTGGGCTTTCTATTGATCTTGCTAGCTATGTCATTTGCCCTGCAGAAGCTCTGCAACTTTATGCAATCCCATTTGTCCAACCTTTCTTTGATTTGTTGTGTTTCCAGGTCTCTATTCAGAAAATTTCGGCCTGAGCCAAGGAGACCTAGGGTTTCTCCTATTCCATCCTGTAATGTTTTCAGAGTGTCTGCTTTGAGTTCAAGGTCTTTGATCCATTTGGAGTTGATTCTGGTGCAGGGTGATATATAAGGATCTAGCTTAAGTTTTCTACATGTAGTTAACCAATTTTGCCAGCACCATTTACTGAAGAGGTTGTCTTTCTTCCATTCTATTGTTTTAGCTCCCTTATCGAAGATTAGATGGCTATAGGTCTGTGGGTTCATTTCTGGGTTTTCAATTCTATTCCATTGGTCCTGAGGTCTGTTCTTATGCCAATACCAAGCTGTTTTGATTACTATGGCTTTATAGTAGAGTTTGAAGTTTGGTATTGATATTCCTCCAGCAGTGTTCTTTCCATTCAGGAGCGTTTTTGCTATTCGGGGTCTTTTATTGTTCCATATGAATTTTTGGATTGCCTCTTCTATTTCCTTGAAGAATGAGGGTGGAATTTTGATAGGTATTGCGTTGAATTTGTAGATAGCCTTGGGAAGTATTGCCATTTTCACGATGTTAATCTTTCCAATCCAGGAGCATGGGAGGTTTTGCCATTTTTTAAGTTCTGTGTTGATTTCCTTTTTCAAGATTTTAAAGTTTTCATCATAGAGGTCCTTCACTTCTTTAGTTAAGTTAATTCCTAGGTATTTTATTTTTTGTGGGGCTATTACAAATGGAGTTGCTTTCCTAATTTCAGCCACACTTTTCTCATTGTTGGCATACAGAAAAGCCATTGATTTTTGGGGGTTAATTTTATAACCTGCTACTTTGCCGAAGTTTTGAATCAGCTTGAGTAATTTGGGAGTGGAGTCTATGGGATTCTTTAAATACAAGATCATGTCATCTGCAAAGAGGGAGAGTTTTATTTCTTCTTTCCCTATTTGGATCCCCTTTATGTCTGCATCTTGTCTTATTGCTGTAGCTAGGCATTCTAATACTAGATTGAAGAGAAGTGGAGAGAGTGGGCATCCTTGTCTTGTTCCTGAGTTAAGAGGAAATGGCTTTAGTTTTTCACCATTGAGTATAATGCTGGCTGTAGGTTTGTCATATACAGCCTTTATCGTATTGAGGAATGTTCCATGGATTCCTAATTTTTCCAAAACCTTCATCATAAAGGGGTGTTGGATCTTGTCGAATGCTTTTTCTGCATCTATTGAGATAACCATGTGGTTCTTATTCTTGCTCCTGTTGATGTGATGAATAATATTAATTGATTTGCGTATATTGAACCAGCTTTGCATCCCTGAAATGAATCCTGTTTGATCATGGTGTATGATTTTTTGGATGAATTGTTGAAGTCGATTGGCCAAAATTTTGTTGAGAAGTTTTGCATCAATGTTCATCAAAGAAATGGGTCTATAGTTCTCTTTCTTTGATGAGTCCCTGCCTGGTTTTGGGATGAGGGTTATGATGGCTTCATAGAATGTGTTCGGTAGTGAGCTTTCTCTTTCAATTTCATTGAAGAGTTGGAGGAGTATTGGTGTGAGCTCTGCTTTGAAGGCCTTGTAAAATTCCGCTGTAAAACCATCTGGTCCTGGACTTTTCTTAGCTGGGAGGTCTCTTATTGCTGTTTCTATTTCAATGCTTGATATGGGCCTGTTAAGCTGGTTTAACTCATCTTGGTTTAGTTTTGGCATGTCAATATTTGCTAGGAAAAGGTCCATTTCTGTCAAGTTCTCAAACTTATTAGCATAAAGTTTTGAGAAGTATTCCCTTATAATGTTCTGAATCTTGGTTGTTTCCGTGGTGATGTTTCCATTTTCATCTCTGAGTTTATTAATTTGGGTGTGTTCTCTTCTTTTTCTGATAAGATTTGCTAAGGGTCTGTCAATTTTGTTAAGTTTTTCAATCCCACTTTTGGGCATTTACCCTAATGTTTACAAACAAGACCACACTAAAGCTACCAGCACAACTATGTTTATTGCAGCATTATTTACCATAGCTAAGATATGGAACCAACCCAGATGCCCCTCAGTAGATGAATGGATCAAGAAAATGTGGTATATATACACAATGGAATTCTATGCCTCCATCAGAAAGAATGACATTGCCCCATTTGTTAGGAAATGGAAAAACTTGGAAAAAATTATATTAAGTGAAGTAAGCCAGGCCCAAAGAAACGTAGGTCCCATGGTTTCCCTTATTTGTAATATCTAGTATATGTATGAGTCAAGCGGAAAAGGTCAGATAATGTGATGTCAGGAAAATGAACCCTTAGATGTGTATTTTAATGTTTTTTTCTTTCATGCATGTGTTTCTAACACATTTATAAGATTATCTCTTTGTTGTTTTGTATGTCCCTCCCCCACAGTATAACCCTTGCTTTCACTATATTTGATGTCAGTATAACTTGTGGAGGAGATGGGGAAAAACCAGTTGTTTAAGGATACAGGTGGACCTGTTGCAACAATGAGAAGTACAAGTTGTCATGTCCAAAACGAACTTTACAATGTTGGTGGGGGGGGGGGGTCTGGGGGGAGGGAGGAAGGAGAAGGATTGGGATTAGGGGGGGAGGGGGGAGGCTGGGAAGGGATGTGAAGGATAAACAAAGGAGGAGGCTGCAATGCTTGGTAAGAAATGTACACATTATCCTGCCCATGTAACTGTAACTCCTCTGTACAGTATGTTCACAAATAAAATTAAATTAAATTAAAAAAAAAAAAAAAAAAAAAATTTCTGAAATAAAAATTGTTAAGATCTGTAAATGTAAGTGGGTATATAGGCTTTTTTATGCATCATTTTATGAAAACCCAGTTTTTATGAAAGTAAATGGAATAGAATAAAAGAACGTAAGTGAATTGGGTAAGCTAATTATTAGTATAACTTTGTTTTCTATTAACAGTCCATTGAATGTACATGATGCACTTAAATTATTTCCTTTGTGTCTCTGTACTTCAGTTAGTTTTAGACTCTCTTTAGTTATGAGTGAACTTTTAGTATAAATAATGTTCTCTTAAAATGATTAGGATTAGCCTTTTGTTTTGTGTCCTACTCCCAAGAAAATGAGTTATTTTTAAGTGTTAATAGTTTATCATTATCATTATCATTATCATAGGGAATCATTATCATGATCATAGGGAAATTAAAAATGCAGTAGTATTGATGTCTTTTTAAACCAATTGTATTCACAAGTTGGAGAGTCTTAAATTCATACTTAGGTCTTGGTGTCTATGATTTTTACCCTCTCGTTCCTAACATTAATGATAGGTCAGACTGCATTTTTGGGTATATGAAGGGTAAAATATTTATCTGGGGTCAAAAGTGATTTTTATATCAGTCTTATTTTAATAACATTTTAAAGTAGTACATTTCTCTCAAAATGTTGGGTATAAAAAACAATGAAAATACTTCTAATGGTAAACAATTTAGGTGAGCTACAATGTGGAAACGATTGCTCCAAAAGACCTGTAGTCTGTTTCCATCAGGAATTGGGCAGGTCATTCTTTCAGTAAGAATGGGGTAAGAGATGGGGTCCCCAGGCAGTACAGTGTTGAGTGAAGGAATAAAATATGATTTCTACTATTTTGAGCTAGAAACCAAGAATGTTATAGTTTAGCAGTTCCTTTCACCAGAGAGGTATAAATTGATTATGAACTTGGAATTTTCGTATTACAGTTACTTATTTTCTTTTTTGTTGTTGTTGTTGGTCATGGGGTTTGAACTCTCGGCTTGGGTACTGTCCCTGCACTCTTCCACTCAAGGCGAGCACTCTACCACTTGGACCACAGTGCCACTTCCAGCTTACTAGTGGTTTATTAGAGATAAGAGTCTCACAGTCTGTCCTGCCCGAGCCTGCTTTGAACCTCAATCCTCAGATCTCAGCCTCCTGAGTAGCTAGCATTATAGGTATGAGCCACTGGTGTCCGGCTTAATTACCTATTTTCTAAGAAAGATGAAGTGAAATATTATTAGAGTGTGCACAATAATTTTGGGAAATTTTCCTAGAATTAGTAGCCTGAGTGCTGGTATTTAGTTATAAAATAGAATGAGGTTATTTGATATGGTGGGAATGGACCGCAGGCTAACACTTACTATGTGTGCAAAGTTGTACTAGTAATTCCAACTCTGAAGACTTAAATATCATCATCTTAGAATTAAAAATAGAAGTAGTTCCACTTTATGGGATTATTGTAAGGATTAAATTAGATACCAAAGGTAAAGCACTTGGAAAAACAATCAGAGTTTGATACTTTGTACTTGTTATTTTATCATGTGATATATTCTAATATTTTTACTGTGATTTTTATGTTGTGTCTATTTAGGATATGCAAAGAGATGTATTGACATTCATTGCGTTGTTCACTTTTTTGTCATTATGAGGATAGTACCTGCAAAGAAAATTTCTGAGAAGTAAATTATCACGTTGACTCATGATTTAAGATCAGATGTCTCCATTGTTTTTAATTATATTTTTATTAAATAGTTTTATGAAAGGTTTTCCATTCAACGAATCAGTTTATAAGAACAATGGATCTTTACATAACTTTCTCACATCCTTCCAAACCTCACCCCACTTTCATTTTTTCTAGTTTCATACTATCTGCATTGAATATTATGGCTTCACTCTCTACTTCCAGAAGTCCCTTTATTCCTTCCCTTTGACTTCCCCTCACATTTTCCAAGTGATATTTTCCTGGTATTCATTTTGTTGGATTAAAAGTTCAATTTTATAAGAAATTACACCTTTCAAATACTCCTCTGCAAATATCATGCTTTGATTAATATTGTTGTTTAACTTGCATAAAATTCTGGCTTCCAAATAAGCGTCCTTTGTGTGTCTGGCTCTGATCTCGTTTATTTAACATAATTTTAGATCTATCCATTTCTTTGCAACTGCTGTAACAGTCTTTATAATGGATGGGTGCAATCCAATTGTGTATATGTGCAACACTTTCTCCAACCATCCCTCCGCTAACGGGTTTCTGGGCTGTTTCCATAAGTTCTCTACGGTTAATAGTGCAGTAGAGAACATGATTGTGAGAGTGATTTTACCGTAACCTTTTGGAAGAATTCACCACTATTTTTCTGGGAGCAATCCTCTAGCCAATTTTCCAGAATAAGCACATCCCTTCCATCATCTCCATCACATTGTTTTTCAAGATCTCAAAAACACACTACCCCCTACAGTTCTCAATCAGCTAAAACCACACTGTGCCCATATTCTTTGTTGTTGTTTTTTTTGTCCAGTCAAGGGGCCTGAACTCTGGGCCTGGGCTCTGTACCTCAGCTTTTCTGCTCAAGGCTAATGATCTACCACTGGAACCACAGAGCCACATCCAGTTTCTTCTTTTTGCTTATGTGGTGCTGAGGAATCAAACCCAGGGCCTAATGCATGCAAGGCAAGAGCTCTACTACTGAGGGACTTTCACAGCCCTGTTGTGCCCATATTTTTTAATACATTTTTTCATAATTTTACACATGATTTAGTAAGAACCTTCTATGTAGTTTCCTAATGGAATGAGGGATATGATAATAGAGTAAAAGTAAGAGATATGGAATTAATTAGCTATTATCATATTTAAAATAATTTTCAGCTCTAACTCATAGCCTCACTTACTATTATTTTAATCTTTATTTGATTACTTCACACCTATCCACTAAATTATAACATGTGATTTAAATACAAAGGCAAAAAAATGTGGTTTGACTTTGACACTCATGTGTGAGGATGTACAATATGGGCAAATAAAGGGATTGGAATTAAAGCCATTACCCATTTTGTTAAATTGTTTTCTGAAACTGATTCTCACAATTCATATTTCATTCAACAACAAGAAACGTGACAATTCCCTTTTCTTTGCTCCTCATTATACTTGTTTCCATGTTATTTTATAATGAAGGATGATTTCATAAATGTACTGTAGATACAAAAATATGTTAAAATATTTCTATATGTATGCATTGATATAAATATACACACATATAAAGGTTATAATGATAAATTATAACTTCTGTAACTGTAGAATTTACTAAATTATTAGAAACATGGACTACTCAGGCGTGGAATCCTGGCTAATCAGGAGGCTGAGATCTGACAATCATGGTTTGAAGCTATCCTGGGCAGGAAAGTCCATGAACCTCTTATCTCCAAACAACCAACAGAAAATCAGAATTGGAACTGTGGCTCAAAGTAGTAGAGTGATAGCCTTGAGAGAAAAGACTCAGAGATATCACCCAGGCTCTTAGTTCAAGAACTAAAACCTACCCCAAAAAAGTATTTAATTTACACTTGTGAAGAGTATTTCCTTCATCCAAATGCACCTCCATGCTCAATTGCAAGGTAACTCTGTTATGTCTGGAGTACCACATAATATTATCACTTAAGTAGAAAACATTGCAACATGGGTAAACTATCTCTCATGGATTTTTCTCCACTCAAATATTCAAATCCTGCAATTATTCCCATTATTTAAAGTCATAGCTTTTTTTCTTTAATACCCATAATATTAGAATTTGAATTGAGTGTCTTATGTCTCGTAAATGGATGTTCTTACCACTTGGGCATGCCCCCAACCCTAAATTATCCTGATTAACTTTCAGAAAGAATCTCGCTTCCTACTTGTGTATGATCGTGGGCTCAGTCTACTTCATGTTATTCTTCCTGGAATTTAGAATAATAGGTGCCCGGCATTGTGAACAGATCATTCTGACCAGTCTGAGCTTTAACCACTATCCTCACAACAGTAGACTCCCGTGTAGTCAGGATTTTCAGAAGCTTATCATAGCTATTTTTTAAAAAAAATCTTTGCATTTCCTGCAGGTTCTTGATTACTGAGTTAATTTTTGTTCTCTTCGGTTGTTTTGTTTCTTTTGAATGTATGTGTTGAGTTGTTCCTATTTTTTCCTTTTGTTTCTTTAATCTTTTTTTCTTACTCTTATAACTGTTATTTTAGGTGAAAATGTGTGTGTGTGGTTTTTTTTAAAAAAGTATCTACTGACGTTTTGGTCTTTTTTGTTCCTTCTTTGTCATTCTTTTAACTTTGTCATCTTTTGTTGTTTTTGCATGAATTATTTGCCGGGCGTGGTGGTGCGCACCTGTAATCCCAGCTACTCAGAAGGCTGAGCCCGGAGGAACGCTTGAGTCCAGTAGTTCTGGGCTGCAGTGCGCTATGCCGATTGGGTGTGCACACTAAGTTTGGCATCAATATGGTGCCCTCCTGGGAGCGGGGGAACACCAGGTTGCCTAAGGAGGGGTGAACAGGCCCAGGTTGGAAACGGAGAAGGTAAAACTCCCGTGCTGATCTGCTTGAATTATTTGTTGTTCTGCTCATCCTCATATATACCTGTCATTGATTATAAGACTTTATCCCCCATTGTGTACATACTTAATCCAAAAATGTATTACTCAATTCAAAACCTGTTAGGATTAAATTCCTTAATAGCAGTATTATTTATTTACACCTATACAATATTGGAAGTATTTTTATTTTTTAGTTTTTCAGGTCTCCTTTCTATCCCTCCCCTCCTCTCATCCTATCCCCGTTCATCTCTCAATATTACTTCTTTAAATTTTCATTACTTTTAAGAGTTTCATTTTTTACATTTAAATATTTGTCTTTTCATTTTTTTGTCTCTTTTTTAATTTCTTTTCTCTCTTTCCTATCATTCTTTCCAATCCATTTCCCTCTGTGAGATTAGGACTTGGTAAATTTCACTCTCCTTTTACCTTTCCACATCCCTCTAAACCTATTTTTCCCCACCTTTCTCCCTAAACATAATAATTTCTGGTTTGTCAAATTCTTCTTTGCTATTCTTAGCCCATTAATAAATAGTTGTTTAATGTAGAATAGACTGTATCTCTTGAACTAGATTGTATCTGCAGACTTTTGACTATGCAATTACAGGACTTTGGTTGATGCTTGCCTTAAAATGGTGTTCTAGCACAAAACTGGTATTACTTTCATCCCAAATGGGAAGAAAAAGCAAGAAAAACACAAGGAAAATGGCAAGTCCGGGTATCTCAATGCCCACTCAAGATAATCAGGTGACAGAACACATAATGAATAATCCAGAGGAGAGTTCCCAAAAAGCTCTACAAACACTCATGTAAACATGCTGAATGAAAAGATTGAAACCCTGCAAAGGACTCAGTGTGAGCGTGATAGGGAGAGAGAGGAGGCAAACCAAAGATCAAAACAGGAAGCTCATGGGCTTGAGGAATCTACTCAAAAATTGATACTGGAATTGTGTGAGCAAGATGGGAAGACTCAAAGAGAAATGAAAGTATTGTGTGAGCAGGTTGAGATCAGTCAAAGAGAACTACAAAAGTTGCATGAACATGAGAAATCTAATCAAAGAGTAATACAAGAATTGCAAGAGCAGGATGAACATAGACAACGATCAATAGAGGCATTCATGGAATCAATAAACAGACACCTGAAAGGAGTCAGGGAGCCCACAAAGGCAATGCTGAATGGAGCCCAATAGAAGGAATGGGAGTCCAAGGAAACCATAACCCATCAACTAAGTGCTTTGGGAATAAACACTGAACACCAAATTAAGGAAGTAAAGAATTTCATACAAGATCTAAAACAAAGCTCCAACAAAGAATTTGAAGCCATAAAAGCTGACCAATTAGAAGGAAAAGAAATGAAAAATAAAGTAGAAAGTCTTGACGGTAGGTTAGATAGACCATGCAGAAGATTGAATCTCCGGCATTGAAGACAGCCTAGGCATTATAGAGAAAGAACATACAACTATCAAAGACAAATTCAAGAAATATGATAGATATATTCAACACTTGGAAGACACCATCAGAAAGCCTTATCTGAGGGAAATGGGTGTATAGGAGCACATAGAGACAGAAATTAATGGTCTAGAAAATTTGTTTAAGAGGATCCCAACAGAGAACTTCCCAACACGCAAGAAGATAGGCATATTCAGATACACGAAGCTTTTAGAATTCCAAATAGACCAGACAAGAACAGGACATCCCATCGTCACATTATAATCCACACAGGATCAATTCAGACCAAGGAAAAGATCCTTAAAGCTGTGAAGGAGAAAAGATCAGTCACCTATAAAGGAAAACCAATTAGAATCACCACAGATTTCTCAACAGAGACAATTAAAGCAAGAAGAGCCTGGAATGATGTATGCCATGCCCTAAAGACAAACAACTATCAACCAAGAATAGTGTACCCAGCTAAACTCTCCTTCCTAACTGAAGGTAAAATAAAAATCTTCCATAGTAAAGAAAAACAAACAATATATCTCCACCAAATCAGCTCTACAAAAGATACTTAAAGATGTCCTACACATAGAAAACCAACAAGACCACAATAAAGGCCAAGAAACCACACGCAAACCGAATCCAAGTACCATAGGAAGAACCCAGTAGGCGTAGCTCCCAAGAAGATGGATAAAATGGCAGGAACACCCAAATACCTTTCAGTGCTATCTCTCAATATTAATGGATGTAACTCTCCAATTAAGCGACATAGACTGTCTAGTTTTTTTTAAATGCAAGAATGTTCTATCTGCTACCTTCAGGAATCACAACTTGCCCCCCAAAAAAACACATTTTGAAAGTGAAAGGCTGGAACAAAATCTACCAAGCAAACGGACCCCATGAACAGGCATGAGTTGCAATCCTAATATCAGATAAAAAGACTTCAAATTAAAATTATTGAGAAGAGATAAAGAAGGTTACTATACACTAATTAAGGGATCTCTCCTACAGGAGCATATTAAAATTCTAAATATTTGCCAAACAATAGTGCACCCAAATTTATCCAAGAAATACTACTTTAAATCTCACATAGATCCAAAGAAATTAATTGTTGGGGACTTTAACACACCACTATCCCCACTAAATAGATCAACTCGACAAAAACTCAACATAGAAACCGCCGATCTAAACAAGTGCATACATCAACTGATTAGCAGACATCTAGCGAATATTCATCCAGCAGCATCAGAGTACACTTTTTACTCAGCAGCACATGGAACATTTTCCAAAATACACCACATTTTTGGTCACAAACAAACTTGTCAAAATTCAGAAACATTGAATTTATATCTTGCCTTCTCTCAGACCAAAAGGGAATAAAATTAGATCTCAACACAAAAAGTCACCAAAGAAAATCCAGTAATACATGGAGGTTGAAAAACACACTTTTGAAACCTCAGTGGGTCATGGAAGAGATGAGAAACGAAGTTCAAATGTTCATGATATTCAACAAAAATTGTCACAGAGATTATCTGCTCCTCTGGGACACAGCAAAGGCATGATTCAGAGGCAACTTCATAGATCTGAGTTCCTATATCAAAAAATTGGAGAGATCTGAAACCAACAATTTAATGAGATCTGACACTCCTTGAAAAAGAGCATCAAGATAAACCCCAATCCAGTAGATGGAAAGAAACTACAGAAAGCATTATACTCAATGGTGAAAAACTAAAGCTATTTCCGATAAACTCAGGAACGAGACAAGGATGCCCACTCTCTCTATTGCTCTTCAATCTAGTATTAGAATGCCTATCTACAGCAATAAGACAAGATGCAAACATAAAGGGGATTCAAATAGGGAAAGAAAAAGTAAAACTCTCCCTCTTTGCAGATGACATGATCTTGTATTTAAAGACTCCACTCCCAAGTTACTCAAGGTGACTCAAAACTTGGGCAAAGTAGCAGGGTATGAAATTAACCATCAAAAATCAATGGCTTTTCTGTATGCCAACATTGAGAAAATTGTGTCTGAAATTAGGAAAGCATCTCCATTCGTAATAGTCCCATAAATAAAAATACCTAAGAATTAACTTAACCAAAGGCGAGAAGGACGTCTATGATGAAAACTTTAAATACCTGGAAAAGAAAATCAAAACAGATTTAGAAAGTGGCAAAAACTCCCATGTTCCTAGATTGGAAAGATCAACATCGTGAAAATGGCAATACTTCCCAACGCTATCTACAAATTGACTGTGATACTTATCAATATTCCAACCTTATTCTTCAAGGAAATAGAAAAAGCAATCCAAAAATTCACATGGAACAATAAAAGACCCGGAATAGCAAAAACGATCCTTAACAGAAAGAACAGTGCTGGAGGAAAATCAATACCAAATTTCAAACTCTTCTAAACAGTTTTTAAACATTTTGCTTTTCTGCTGAAGTTTAAGTATTTAAATGGTATCATCAAAGTATATTCCTTGGGTACTTGGGGCAGTTTCTTATAAAGTTTTTAACTAATGGCTTCTAAGAATTCTTAATTGCTATAATATTTGTTTTATTTTAATTTCAGTATAATTTTATTGTAAAGGTAATGTAAAGGTTACAGTTACATAAATAATGTAATGAGTACATTTCCTTTGGAAGGAACATTGTTTTCCCCTCCATCGATTTTTTTGTACACTGAAAAAATTACTGATGCTTTTGTTGTTGCTATTGATCAAATGTACTTTTGCTTTCTTTGTTCACGCATTTTTTATTATAAAATTGAGGTAAAAAGGGATTACAGTTACTTAAGTCAACTAAAGAGCACACTTCATTTTATTTTCTATATTTCAAATTTTGTTCTTAATTACTCATTTTCTTGTTTCTTTAGGATAATTCTTTTTTCAGAGGTGTAGGTTAATTTAATTTTGCATGATTTTTACACATGTAAATTATTCAGACACATATATGTTGCTTTTAAAATATTTAACATGTGAATATTTAAAATTATTTTCTTAATTTTTATATGGTTAGTGAATTTAAATAAATTGATTTTCTTATAGTTCTAAACATATTTTTCCAGGTAACAAATAATTACTGTATTTTCAAGAAGCACATACTATATTCAGAAAGCCTTCATTTCCTGGTCACTTTTTTGGAAATATTTGTACTTGAATTAAAGAAAAGTTTGAGCTGGGCATGGTGATTTGTGGCTTCAATTTTCTACCTATGGTAGAAACTGCGAATAGGGTTTGTAATTCGGGAGAGCCTGAGAAACTATGAGACCTTATCATAAAAATATCCAGAGTGAAATGATTAGAGATATAGCCACCCATAGTGAGATATAGAGCACCTGGTTATCATATTCTAAATCTTGAGGTTAAAACACCAGTAACAGTAATCGTTTGTCAAAATTAAAGGATACATGTTTCAACATGTTTATTATTTAAAACTTATTTGCAAAGGTTCTCATGTCTTCTTTTTCTTAATTTTCAATTTACTTAATCTATAAGAATCCAAGTATACTGTGACTATTTGATTTCTAGTAAACGTTTAAATAGTATGAGCAATATTATGATTACATATATTAACATATTTTTATTATTTGTGATAATTTCGAATATTTAATATTATAATATAAATATTCCAAATGTGTGTATGTGTTGTGTGTGTATGTGTGTGTGTATGTTTTTGTGGTTTTTGTGTGGGTATGCTTTGTGTGTACTTTGTAATGCTTGGGAGATCACACCATTATTTCACATATGCTATGTCAAGATTTCACCACTGAACTATACTGTGTAGTTATAATGTAAATAGTGTTTTAAATTATGACATTTAAATTTTCATTCCTAGTATGTTTTTCAAAATTATATATGATAAAATGTGATCCATTTTCTATCCAAGTTAGCAATTTTTATTGTTATTTTATTGGTATTTAGAATATTTCCACTGCTTTTTCACTTCCAAATTCTTGTGTTTCTTATTGATAAAGGCTTTACTTTGCTTCTTTTCTCTCTTCATTCTGTTTGCCTTTAGAGTTTACCTATTGTTTCCTTTATTTCTTTGGAAATTAATTATCATATTCCTATTACAGTTTATTTACATTGTAAGAGGTCTATACAATGCTTTACTTTCTATTTTATTTTTCCCATCTTCTCTGACTCTCAGTCCACACTATTAGGTGGATTAAAAAGAAACTTGATTAAGGACACTGATTATTTTCCTCCTTCTCTTCTCTGAAGTCTTTCTGTTTTTGAAAAACAATAACAATGACATACAGCTCGTAGGTGGACCCTCATTCTATCCCCTCTCACTCTCCTCTGTAGTACAGCTCAAGTCGTTATCATTCAAATTTATTATGCTATAGTGTTAACTAAATCTTAACTCATTGCTAAATTAATTTTAGTTGTTTTAAGCATTTTCTAAAGACATTTTTCCCTATATAATATCTTGGGTCTTGTGTTTTCACAAGTTGCAAAATATAAGTGACTATCAAACATCTAGATATCTGTAGAATGTTGGTCCACCTGCTCAATAAACTTGTATATAAATTCAAGGAAGACAGGTCAGTCAGAACAATCTTGTAAAATGGTGTAGCTTGAGCACTCATACTAGATTTGAATCTTATTACCATGTTTTTTAGTGAAAGAACCGACACATAGAAGAATGTAACAGATTTATCAAAAATAAATTCTTAGTTTTATTGTCAATAGATTTTGAAAAGGATGCCATAACTTAATGAAATAAAAATAGAATCTTAAATGGGTGTATTGGTACTACTGCCTCTCTAGTTTTAAAGAATGAACTTAGACTACTACCTCAAAACTTATACAAAAATTTAAAATAAAAAAATGATTATCAAACTAAATGTTAGTTGTAAAAGCCTACAATACATAAATGTAAAAATTCATGACAATGGATCAGTAAAGGTTTCCAAAAATTTGACACGAAAGCACTAGTGGTTAAAGAAAAGCAAGAATAAACTAATATCAAGGGATAACCTTTCTTAATTCCATGAAAGTAGTGAGAACATATCCAACAGATAGAGGGCACATAATTGTTAATGCTACAATGTTAATGCTACAATGATCCTGAATCTTAAGTACTTTTATATCTTCTCATTCTGTATAAATTTTTCCTGAACAGGATATTCCTATAAAGAACATATGTAAATTAATAGTCAATAGGAGGTGCATATGAATTAAGCTCCTATTTAGTATCTAAGAAAAAAGAAAAAGAAAACTCACTAGTATGACCATAATATAAAAAGATGACACAAAATATAGTAACGCATTTGTGGAGAAATTGATATGCTCCGCATAGTAGAATGGTTTGTGTAATACTGCAGTCATTTTAGCAAGCACATTTTCAAGTCTTCAAAAGGTCAAAGAGAATTGTATATGTTCTAGCCATTACAATTCTATGTATGTAAAAAAATTGTATGAATCAGGTATGTAGTTCATTGACAGTGCACTTCAACAGTATGAGTGAGAACCTGGAAATAATTCCCCAAAACAAATTTTGAAAAGACACCCTATAGAAGATGTATGCAGGACAAATTCCGGTAACTCAATTTTATATCTATTTTAATATCTGTTCTAAAATTTATAGCATTTCTATTTGTAAAAATTAGGCTTGGAAAAGCTATGATTGTACAATTCACTTCCAAAGCAGTAAAATGTATACAATGAAAGGAGATAATATAATGCATGCGAATTTCATATCAGCAAAAAAATAAAACTCTAGTTAAAAATTATTCACACAAAATCCAAAATACTTAAAAAGATGTTTTTGGTGTTGGCTAAAAATTCTTTGTAAACTACAGCTTCTAAAAAAAAGATGTGATTTCTGGGGTTTTTTTTGAGTTTTTTTGTCTGTTTTTTGAGTTTATGCAGAGATAACCCAATCAAAAAATGTATGTGATAACTGGAATATCTAGGAATTATACATCACTTGTATGTAATTGATAACCTTTTCTGGAAGAAACTTTTAGCAAATGATAGAAAACACAAATCTGTGCATCTGCATTTTATGATAGCCATATGTTACTTGCTCAATATATTTGCTTTTCTCTACTTTGCTAGAAAAAAGTATTCTCAGGATAAGAGCCAATAAAGTGAAAAGACATAATCATCTTGGTTTATTTGTGACAAAAACAAATGAAATAAAACAATTCCACTTATTATTAGTAGTAGTATCTATGACGATGATCCTGAATGCCAACATCCATTGAATTTTTGGAATTTTAATTTCTACGAATATATGAAAATTAGAATAAGAAAACAAATATAGTCTTAGAGCAAACCAGCCTTGGAATAATTTTCCTAATTGTTTGAAATTACAAAATAATTAATACCATTAAAATTATCCTTTCCTATGGAAATCATTTAAAATTTTATCATTTATTATGATTAAAATACCAAGCAAGAGTAATTTTACAGAATAATTACAAATATCATTTTATTACTATCATAAAATAGAATAAAAGACCAGTCCCAATATATTATCATTATTTTTAATTTCGAGTCATTACCTAAATATCTTAAATAATCTAAATAGTCATGTCTTTAACCTAGACATAAATATTCTATACTTTTTTACCTAACATTTTTCATGGGCATGTGTTCGTGTTTCTAAAAAATGCTCACAGCAGGTAAAACATGCTTCTGTGAAATTAATGTGATATATTTTGTTGTTGTTCTTGATGTTGATTGCAAGGTTAGGCATTGTCCCTAAGCCATTTTGTGCTCAAAGCCAGCACTCTACATCTTGAGGCATAGAGCTAATTCCTGTTTTTAGTGGTTAATTGGAGATAAGGATCTAACAAGTACTTTTCTGTCTGGGCTAGATTCGAACACAATTCTAAGACCTCATTTCCCAGAATAGCTCGAATTATAGGTGTGAGTCACTGGCACTTGGTTTAATGTATTTTTTAATTTTAATTATGCTTCAAGATTTTTGTTTCTCTATAATATGCATCGTTCTACACATACATTTAGATATATGTACATATTTCTGATGACAAATAATCTCTAAAAATGTATGTCTTTCTACACATAATATATATATGTATATCTATCTATCTATCTATCTATATATATATATACAAATATATTTCTGAAGACAGACTCCCTCTAAAACTTTTTATGCTACTATTTTTTTACCTTTTTATTTCAAAGATATACAGTGTATTTTTCCAAAAGTTTCCTAGAATAAAATAAGTAATATTTGAATGGAATATAGCGTTTATTACGTTTAAGGGAATTTTAGATATACACATAATATTGTAGTAATATTTATAGTATATTTTAATTCTGTTCAAACTTTTAAATATTTGTGTGTAGTGGTGGGGAGAGAGGAAGTTAATTCATACTGCTTAGGAAATTGGAAAACTTCAAAAATCTATTCTATAATTTGTTATAAGCACATAGTCAAGCTACCTGTTATGGTTTAGTTATATTTTGTTTCTTTGTTCAAAATTTTAATATGGATGCATGCACAGTGGTAACATTAAAATTATTAATCAAAAGACAAATAATCGGAAAATCACAGATACATATCAGAGTTTCAATAGTTATCACTTATGATGCTAATAATTTTGATGAGGATAATGATGACCACAGTATACCCTGATAATGACAATATTGTGATTGAAAAGGAAAAAAAAAACTTTACACATTTTGAAGCTGTATTTCCCACATTGAATATATAGTATTAAATAGCGTTGGATTACATACAATAAGAATAACAAGAGGAGAGTTTAAATATTAAGAAATACTATCACATAAACAGGTAGAGACAATAAAAACCCTAATGTTATTCCTGCAAGTCTCTCTAATGTATACACACTTTTCTTGGTGGTATTAATTTCTTATAAACAAACTTATTTCCACATTTTGATGGGCTAAGATATAGTTTTCAGCTTAGTGTGATTAGTTCAAAAATATTCTCATATAGATACTATTCAATAATCAATGTTTCCCATGATATATTAAGGGTATGTTTTCAATACATCTGAAAAAACATGACACTCTTTACACAGTACTACTTACATATCTGTAGTTACCTTAAAAGGAAATAGACCTTAGAGACAGGAGGTGAAATTTATTTTTATTTCTGCAGGAAACAATTTGTGACTTTATACCAACAAACTGAATTTGACTCTTTCCTTATTTGTAAGGTAAGCTGGAAAATGTAAGGACTCTTCACTTTTCTTTTTTCTTGCTCTAGAAATCAACACATATATTGTTCATTATTTCTGGTATATTACATCCATTTATAGATGAGAAATGTAAGGCCAACAGTCAATGTAGTGAGTAAATGATACTAGAATTTGTATCTGTGTTCTTCACTCTCTGTGCTTACAAAGAGAGTAATTTGGTGATGGAGAGGACCAATATGAAAAGACTATGGGGAAAAAGCATAATTTGGAAATGGTTGTTTTAGGACTAGGTGACAGTGTTGATTAAATGAAACAGGATGCTGTCAGGTGCATAAAAAGGAGTATATAGAAATCATTTGAGTAGGGGCTGGGAAGGTGGCTGAGTGGTAGAGCGCTTGCCTTGCATGCATGAGGCCCTGGGTTCGATTTCTCAGCACCACATAAGCAGAGAAAAAAAAGCCGGAAGTAGTGATGTGGCTCAAGTGGTAGAGTGCTAGTCTTGAGATGAAGAACTGAGGGAAAGCGCCCAGGCCCAGAGTTCAGGCCCCACCACCCGACCCACCCAAAAAATAGAAATCATTTGTGTTACAGAAAGAGAAAATCTTGATCAACTTATCTAATGGGAAGGAGTAGAAGGGTAAGAAGAAATCTAAAAATCTAATGTGCTTCCACACGTTTGGCTGGCAACTGTGTTAGTGCTACTCTTAATTATAAGGACCACAGGTGGAAATGATAGATTTAGGGGAAAAAAATCTGATAGTTCTAAAGTTTAGATGCAAAGATGGGTCTGTTTAGACATCATCAAAATATCCACTACCATGAATATGAAAAAGCATAATAAAATTGGGGATACTATTGAAGGGAAAAGGAAAAGGAAATTCTGACACAAGTGTGTCAGAATGTGGGCACCACTGTAGACAAGATTGGAAGAAAGAGATAAATAAGGAAATAAAAAACTAATAAACACAAATTTACAGAAGTAAAGGAAGGAATTTGCAAGAAGATATTGAAAGAAATATGCTATTTGGATTTGAAAAGTAAGAGGACATAGACAAGTTCAATAAGAACATTGTTTTGGTAAAAGTCATATTGATAAAATTTTGGGATAGGAATATGAAGACATATTATTATGGATCCATAAATTCAACAGATCCTGTTGATTTTAAATGTTGGGAACCAATGCTTTTATTCTGACCTTAGAAGAATTATACATATATAACTGTCATGAACTTTACTTATACGTATTGTGTGAATATTTTTGAAGACTTTGTTTATTCAGGAGTTTATACATTGAACTACACACAGAGAAGCATAATTTGTCCTACAGTTCCAATGTGTGGCCCATCTATCCACATCAGTTTGGGATTTTATTGAAATATCTTTAGATATGTTTGGATGTCTTATCAGCCTATTCATTATAAACGTAGGGCAAGTAACACTAAGTATTAGGTTGAGCATACATCATTACTGATGTGACTGAATGCCGCGGACCGGCTCTGTCGGGACAACGGAGGACACCTAGTGGAGGAACTGGAATAGGTGGGGAGATGGCAAACAGACAACTCACACACAAGAGGAGTGGATGCTGAGTGTGATTTAATGCAGAGGATAACAAACTTTTATAGCAAAGTCTCCATGAGAAAGGGCAAAAGGTTACAAAATCTTCATTCTTGGATGGTCACCAGCTGATCGCCTGATAGGTACTTGTTTCCAGCTTATATCTATTTTTAAGAAATACAATGGGTTTCGATGTTTATCATCAATTAACCATTACTTTTTTCTATAGAGGCCTTAACTATCCCATGAGATCTTTCCTGTTCCTTCTTTAATAGTAAGCACCACAGAGGCCTAGATCTAGCAAGTCTCTTAGTAAATGAAAGAGAGTAACAGGAAGTTCTTTCTCCTAAGAAGTTATCCCAGCAATTGCCATAAATTCTTCCTGTTCTAGCCGTGCCTAAAGCTTCTTGTAAATCTCTTACAAACAATTCCTTCTGCTGAAATGGCATCATGAAACCCCAATACTTTTATATTTACTTATGACTTGTCTATTAGCCTCCATAAGAGGGGCTTTCAGGGTAGCATTTAACTCTGGTGAGTTAGTCATATTTTAAGACACTCATCAGATGTTGGAGTCGTCAACACTCTTAAGAAAGAGCCTTGAATAAGGGAACGTTGAGCATGAGTAAGTACAATGAGCACCAGGAAGAGTAAAAGATTAATAGGCACTCCTATACAGTGAAGAAAAGAAAAACAAGAACAGAAACACATCTTTCCCAGGGGCTTGCCAGCCATTCCAGGAGGTCGGCCTCTTTGAAGCCCCATCTTCTGAGGTAGACTTCGGTGAAGTCCCATTCTCAGAGATAGGTCTCTGTGAAGCCCCATTCTCTGAGGTAGACTTCAGTGAAGTCCCGTTCTCAGAGATAGGTCTCTGTGAAGCCCCATTCTCAGGTCTGAAAGCAGGTTTCCCATGCTAAGCAGACTCCACCGGAGTAGGCGTGGCAACTGAAGACTCCTCGAATTGATTCTTCTTTAGAATAGAAAATGCCTCACTAGCCATTGACACATCATAACTGCCATATACTCTATTTAACTCTAATTCTTGTTAGGGATATCTCCATGGTGAAATAACCCTGTCAATCAACCTGCCACAAATTCTTATATGTAGAGAATGCTTTTATAAACTTCAATCTTTTATTGAATGGACGAGTTCAGACTTTACCCTCAGCAGTATGACTGAATGCCTAAAAAGATAAGACATTTTGTTTTAATGCCTTTCTTTCATTTTCTCATACCCATTGGCAAGTAGGGAAGAATTCTGATGTAACAATAATACAATGGTGACTTGTACTAACACAACATCTAGGATCTAGTGTTAATTCGGATACTTACTAATTAGCTCTAGATTTTGTGTCTATTTATATTTCTCATGGGAAAACTAATGAGTTCCAAGGAAATTGACCTAAGGAGACTTTCAATTCTAATATCAGTTTGTCTCAAAATGCTTTAAATTCTACATCCTCTAATGTGGGCATAGGTTTACAAATTGGAACTTTTCTCCTTAAAGAGTGAGAACTACCCTATTGCTTATTAGGGACAAAGTACTTTCATACATAGACTGGTCTTGTGCAAACAAGAAGTGGTAGTTGAACAATGTTCTTAGCAGTTTATATAGACGAAATGGAAATAGAGCAACTATGAACTCAAAACGAATGTGCAAAAAAGCGAGAGGTACAAAGTAGAATGTGCCAAGGAAATGCTGAAGTATAATTTCAGCTTAAGCAAAAGTAGTTGTATATCTTGGGGAAAAACTGCTTTAAACTCTTCTGGGATAATTGTACAAGTAGAAGTCCCTAACTCTGACTCTAATCAGCCACGTCATCATCAACTTAGGGACTATTTTCCAAGTGCAAAGTGAGAAAAAGAGGGCTCATCACAGTTAGTGTTCAGGTTGAAGTAATGGAAATAACATAATTTTTCCTATAAGACTTCACTTATTTTGGAGGGTTAAAGTAGGAAAAACCCAAGTAAATATTTTGCATGTACCTAAATTAAGTGGGACATAGTATATTACTCTCTTTTTAACTGGGAAGTTGTACATTATGGCATTTTATACTCTAACTTGGGACAATGATCTGCTGTCAGTCATTTTCTTCCCCCTCCCATCTTTTGCCCTTCCAATTACATAATTTTTATTTAAAGAGACATACTTGAGCTTGCATTTCTAAATCCTTCAAAATTATCTGAACTAATTCATACTTCTGGCAGCCTCCTATATCTTTCTCAAGGGAATATTTTGTCACTACCATTTTAACCCATACGATATTGGAAATCTTCCTGCCTAATTCAGTGCAAGATATACATTAGACTCATCCAGATATCCCAACACCTGTACCAACATGAATCCTATCTTCATAAAAACCATGATTTTATAATATCTGGGGAGGTGGCATCTGTCATGTTTTAAATCAATATGCCTCTCAGTAGATGAATGAATTGACAAAATGAGATCTATATCTATATCTATATCTATATCTATCTATATCTATCTATCTATCTATCTATCTATCTATCTATCTATCTATCTATCTATCTATCTATCTATCTATCTATCTATCTATCTATATATATCCACTGTGCAATTCTATGCTTCCAATTCATACGGAAATGGAAAAATCTTACTAAGTAAAATAATCAAGACACAAACAAAGAGATTCCATGGTTTCCCTAATTTGTAACAAGTAGGAAATATCTAGGATAGTCCTAGCAGATGAGCAGAATGGCTCAGTAGCTAGGTGTAAGATGATGATGAGCAAAATGATCTCCTACATATGGAAACAAAGGTGTTCTTTGTGGTTGTTGTTTTTAATGTACTCTGTGATTCTTTTTTCTTATCTTAATTAGGGAAGGGAAGAGGAACAACATGTTGTGACAAAGTACAAAGAACAAACCAATGTAATAGCAATGCTCACAAGACAAAATTATGGAAATTTACATTACAACTTGTGAAGGGTATTGGGGTGAAGGAAAACTGTGAGAAAAGTGAGGTAGTGTGTAAAAAGTTCGACATGTTATATATTCACCATCTTATAATTACGGCAACCCCTTCTATATATCACCTTGACAATAAAATTAAATAAAAAAATAACTTACATAAAATATAATTTCATTGTATTGATATAGTAAATACCATTCTATTCCCCCTTTCTTTATCAGAGGGTCATCAACTTGAATGTTATCAAACTATACAATATCTTCACAATATACGTGCTTTTATGTTGAAAAACCATTATATCATACTTAAACAGAATATAGTTTAATTCTATGGAAACTCCTAACTTTTAAAACTGAATAATTGTTCAGTCGACAGAATGTGTGTATTCATCAAGATTAAGATGACTACTAACTAATAGTTTTCAAATTTTGATCATGTCATACCAGAGACATTTAAAACAGTATCTGTTTGCAATTTAATTAATTCTGCAATAGATGAAATTTCGAATGTGATGTTACATATTTAAAAGTCAATAGAAAAAATAGCCACATTCTGGTAGAAGATAAAACTATGACCTATCAATAATAATTAATTCCTGAAGAGTAAACATTTGTTCATCAGAGTAATCTATTATTTCTATGACAATCAATCCCAAGTTTTATGCTGTAAAGTCATCCTAGCCCAACAGTTTGCAACTTGTAAGGTGCACCTAAAAATTGCCTGAATTCTCATCATGACTAGCTTATCAGTATTGTGAAAAAAAATACTACACTTTTGCTGTGATGCCCTCCCAATTGTGTGAAGAACACTACACTAAACTTTTCTGCATCATTTTCCCTCCAGTGGTATTCTTGAGATCACAACACTTGCAAATAGTATTTATATTATTATTTTATATTACTTTTATTATATATTTTTATCTAATCATAGATATTCAGGAGATCTGAATATCTGAATATTAAGATCTGAAGATTATGGTTCAAACCCACCCAGGTAGCAAGGTTCCTTAGATTGTTATTTCCAATAAACTCATAAGGAATAGCCAGACAAAAGTGGCACTGAGGTTCAAGTGGTAGAGCACTAGCCTTGAGCAAAAACAGGCTCAGGGACAGTACCCAGACACAGAGGTCAAGCCCTAGCATAAACTAAACAACAAAAAACAAAATAAAAACAAACATTAAACCTAGCTTTTTTTCCCTCATTGTATGAGTAATTAAGAGGTACGTAAGGAAATTTCTTCTTGTGTTATGTATACGTAGAAGAAAAAAGATGTCATACAATTACTCCCTTCATACCATATTACACCAAAGTCTCAAAAATTGCTCTTTTTCTAAATTTCTAAATTAATAGCATCCATTTGTTGACAACTTTGTCTAGATTATTCAGATTATCATGTTATACATGAACTGTTGCAATAATCTATTAACAAATTTCTAATTATACCTCATTGGAAAGAATATTCTAGGCAAATAGAATGCCAGAATCATTTGTGAATTTCTAAATTAAATCTTCTACTTGAAAACAATTTTGTAGTATCCTAGAGAATATGAAATTATAAACAAAGAACATTCATTCCAAATCTAAATTCTAACTTAGGCAAGTCTCCAAAGTCCTACATTAGATGAACTTTGCTATTTCTCCAGGCTTAAGCTTTTGTAATTCTTCATCATTTCTTTGGAATTCAACAGAATGATGCTTACTTTTTCAAATTTTTGATTGGGAATCATGAGCTATTTTGCATCTAGCAATGTTCTGTAATGAAGAGAGCATGTAAAACACAAGTGAGGATTCTATATGAGTTGCATTTCAATAGGAAACTTGACTTATCAAAACATAGTGAAAAAATTAGCCCAAACTTCCAACTGTGTATTGCTTTCTTGTTGTTTCGCTTGTTTTATTGAGACAAAATTATACTACCTGGTCCAGGGAAGGTATCGCTATGTAATTCCACTCTCTAATCTCCTATCTTAGTCTGAGTGCTAGAATTCCAGGCTTGTATCACATTGCCCTGCCATAGTTTGTTGGTTTATTTAATCTAGAAACAGACTAGCAATTCTGAACTTCTCTAATGATCTTATACACTAGACTGACAGCTCTGACTGTTTATGTACAATTTTCAAAGACGTTCTAACATTTGACACAGGATATGAACATTTTTAGATGTACCTGCAGGGTTCTCTGATTCATTCCTCCATGGATATGATCCCTTTATTAATGATTACTTGACTTTCTTAATGTCTCCGGTCCTTACTTTTGTAATATTCTCAAGCTCTTTTTAGGAAAGTTCACTTGAGGATTTTCTAATATTAAAAATTATCATTGTTCTATTCTTACTCAGGACAGATGTTCTATTATTTTCCAACTTTTTCTACACATTCTGAGAGTTGTTTCATATGTGTGTTTACACATCTAAGTGCCTCTGCGTATGTGCATGCTTGCATGTATATATGCCAAAACCTCAAGCTCTTATTCAGCAGTCTTGCTTATACCTAATATTCCATCACTTCAGCCATTCTTACAATGCAGGTTTAGGCTGGTTAATTATAGGTATTGTCGCAAATACATTTTTCCCCCCAGGCTGAATGCAAACTGAACTTCCCAGAATCCTTTACATTCTTAGGTTTTATCTTTCCAGGAGTATCAACTTTTAAAATTGAAACAGTTTTGTGAATGTAAAGTCTAACCCAGATTTTTAACTTAAGAATTCATAAAAAGATAGATGAACATACACATTACATATATTGAGTGCACACTGTTAGAAATGTGATCTTAAGCCTGGTGACAGTGGCTCACGTCTATAATCCTAGCTACTCAGGTGGCTGAGATCTGAGGATTGCAGTTCAAATCCAGCACAAGTAGGAAAGTTTCTGAAGCACTTTTCTCCAATTAACAACCAGAAAACTGGAAGTGGCACTGTGGATCAAGTGGTAGACTGCTAGCCTTGAGCTGAAGAGTAGAGGAAGAGTGCCCAGGCCCAGACTTCAAGCCCCACAAATACCAAAGAAAAAAGAAAAGAAAAGGAAAGAAATAAAAAGATATATGAACTTAGCAAACAGTTCATTGCTAATATAATTCCTTGTCTCTCAACATGGCTTTTTTCCAGTTAACTCCATGCTCTTATATCTGACTTGCTTTGAAACTAGAATTCTTCTTCCATTCTACTTTTTACAAATTTGTATGATTAGTTGCCATCATTTAGTGCTAATAGAAGAAACAGAGTGGCCTCATCCTTCATGTTCCACTTAGTAATAATGCTTTCTCTATATCACTCCCGTAGATTTACATACTGGCCTTGGCTTTATTGTTTCAAATTTGTCTTATTTGCAGAGTCTTCTATACTGTATTGAACAACCATACTTAAACACAGAACTTCTTTTTCTCCTATTATTCATATTGTTTCTCCTACTGTTAACTTATGTACACTTGTAAAATAATGCACAACACATACACAAATATTTCTGAGATCCTTCTTCTCACTTAAAATTGGTCTTAATTTATAGAGCATTTAGGAAATTTGAACTTAATGTACTCCAAGGTAATGGATTTTTCATGTTTTTTTATTGTAAAAATGTTGTACAGAGGGGTTAGAGTTATATATGTAAGCTAATTAGTACATAATCTATCAAGCATTGTTATCTCTTCTTTTGTTTTTCCCCTGCCTTCCTTTCCCTCCTTGTCGCCCCAAATCCCCACTGCCCTCCTCAAGTTGTAGAGTTCATTTTCTACATAGTGTCTTGTAGAACTCATTGTTACAATTGGTCATACTGTATCCTTGTTTCAGCATTTTGTTATTTCCCTTCCCTTCCCCACATTAGAAAAAGGTATATGCAAGATGCAGATAACCGACATCAGATACAGTAAAAACAGGGGTTATACCGTGGAGGTAGAAAATAGAAGAGAAACAAAACTATCACATAGTACCTGTTAGGTGACAATAAAGAAAAATCAAGTTGTGTCCTATCTTGGAGTCCATTTCACTTAACACCATTTTATATGGCCATATGTACATGTATAATGTTTTATAAACGATTTAAATTCCGTATTTTCTCATTACTAAGTTGTTTCTGAAACACATGTTACCTCATGTACAACGATTTACTTGTGCTATTTCAATGAAGCCACAAAACGTTCATTTTACCTGGAGCAGCACCATAGATTGTTTCTTGAAGTAATTGGAAGGAACTGTTACTGGAAGTGGAAACTGATTCCAAGAGAGGAATTGAACATAGAGAAATGACAAGTTCAACTTAATTTGTGCTCTCGTTTTACTGTACAAGAAAAGAATTCAAAGCTGGAAGGAAACTCTGTCCCTGACTTTTTCAAGTGTGTTCTTTACTCACATAAAACTTGTCCTTAAATTTCTAGTTGAGAGTAATACAAAAGGAAACAATATGCCATTTGAAGGCCAAAATAGATAAAAATGGAAACAACGTTGTTTTAAAAGTGTTCTACTGCAAAGAAGCAAGGATATGTAGGTTTAAATGTACCTTATGCCTAGATATTTCACTCCTGACAGGATTGTCTTGTTGCAGGAGTCAGTTATCCATTTCTTTAATCTGGTCCTGAGTTCACCATAGCAATAAGGATTCCAAAAAGCAGGATCCGTGAGTATGATTAGCAAAAGGAGCCTCTTTTCAAACCAGTGCTTTAAGGATGGTCCCAAAGAAATATGTGGGTTTTTTTCCGTGCTTGTTTGTTTAGATTGTGCTGCTTCTGGGGCTTGAACTCAGTCTGGACCCTGTCCCTAAACAGTTGTCTTTCCTGTCCTCCTGCCACCATAGCTAGTACTCCACTGCTTGAGCAACAACTCCACTTCTTGCTTTTTTGGTATTTAATTACAGATAAAAGTTTGACAGACTCTCCTGCCTGTTGGCTTTTAGATTGTAATAAATCCAAGAGACATCAACTGTATGGACTTCTCTTTTGAACCAAGACATGTTAGATGAAGTTTATTATAAATCTAGTATTCAACAATTTTTTAAAAGAAGAGAATATGTTCAGCAAAGAAACCATAATTTAACTCAGCAAACGTAGGTTCACTGAATTATTTTGGAATTATGTTCTCTGCTTGGGAAGATTACTATTGTGTTACAAGTGTGAGTCACCAGCACCCAGCTAGTATTTGCATTTATGTGCACTAATGACACTATGTTAACAAAGAATGGAAATTTGAATCAAATTGTGTGACATTGCAGCTTTCAATAAAATGGAGGTAGCAATAAATATGTCCTCCTTTTCCATGTTCTTACATTAATGACTCATGAGCTATGGGACTCTTACATTAGCATCCTCTGTTGTCTGCGTATGTAGACTTAGTATCAGAAATTGTTCATAGAGAAATAGAGAAAGACAGATTTGTAGAAAGCAAAGGAGATCAGGTATGAAAGAGCAGCATAGAAGGATATACAACTTATCACACAGAGATTACGAACTAGTCTAAGTTGTTAGAATGCTAAAGGCAATGAGGAATAAGCCTAGTTGATAACTTGTTCTTCAATAACCAAAAATGGTTCTCTACAACAGTTTATGGTATAACTTAGTTATTATTATCGTTTATTCCTTCCATCTGGAGTTATTCCTTCTGTCAAAACTATTAATTAACCTCTGCCTTTTTGGTGCCTTAGCTTACCAAAAAGATTTTCAAATCTCACTTATACTACCCTTCTGATTGTGAATTGCAGTGGCCACTCACGAGCCTGGAATCGTTGAATTTCCAGGATTAATCTTCACTGATATCTAAGCACAGTCCTGGTATTAATTGCCATGACCTATTAACACAACGGTTTTTTTTGTTCAGCACAGTATTCTAATATAGGTAAAGTGCATGAATTAAGGACTATTGATAGGTATCATTTGGAAGGAGCAATTATATATTCCAAGCATGGGTTCTTTATTTTGCTTTTCCTAGTTAAATGACTCTTTTGCCAGTACTAGGGCTTGAACTCAGGGCCAGGGAACTGTTCCTGAGCTTCTTTTTTTGTTTTTGTTTTTGTTTTTGATCAAGGCTAGAACTCTACCACCTGAGGCAAAACACCACTTCCAGTGTTTCTTTTTCTCTTTATGTGGTACTGAGTAATTGAACCCAGGGTTTCATGTATGCTAAGCAATAACGGTTCCATGAAACTACATTCCCAGAGCCCTAAATGACTTTCTTTTTTTATATTAATAATTTTTTTGTGTTAAAATACAATACAGAGGGGTTATAATTACATGAGCAAGGTAATGGCTACATTTCTTATCAAACATTTTTGCCTCCTCCTTTGTTTCCCCTTACCATCCCTGCCCACCAATCCCCTCATACTGCCAAAGTTGTAAAGTTCTTTTTTTTGATATAATGTCTTGTTGCAATGGAAATTTCTTAAGATGGCATTTCTTTTTCATTCCGTTAATATGTATTACAATTTAGGCCAGGTGGTAGAAAAGGAAGTGGAAAACAATACTAAGTCCAGTAAGGCTGACATTCCTATCACATCACTAAGGAAATAATGTCAAGACCTGCAGGACTCTTAGGGCTGTTGTATGTGATATTATTATGTAAAACACTATTAACTGTCATCCCCGACATCCATAACATTCTGCTTCCACTTTCCTTGTGAAGAACCAATTATCTACGCCTTTATATTGATTGGGTGTGTTTCCTAGGAAGGAAGAAGGAGGATGTAGTACGTGATGGTGGAAAAATATGTATATTGGCTCTCTGTCCACATTTTTTGCATTTTTAAAAAGTGCTACTGATGAACTCCCACTTACATCTAATTGACTTGCTGTTTGCACAAGATGCAGATAAATGAAGACATTTATTCTGGTGGATAGTCACATATATTAACAAAATCCATTTCTGGAAAAATAAGATACTAGGTAAGAAATTATAAATTATTGTCTATAAAAAGGTGTCTTTTCTTGGAGAACAAAAGGTAGTATTGAAATGATTACTCCAACTTTCTTTGAGATTTTATGCTGTCTCAGTATCAAAATGTTCTCTAATTTCTGTAACATCCAAACATAAAAGACATGATTTGAAGATCTCAGTAGTTTCAGAAAATAAGGAACGTAATAGCATCCTTCCTGCAGACACATGTGATGGCAAGTATGATTGATTGTATTATGGTTCTCTTTTTTTTTCCTGTTTATCTCAAGTTTTACATATCTTGGCATATGACTCTATGTCCTGAATCAGCTTCCTGTAGGTGAGATTTACCTCTACTCTGCAATGTCAAGGTTGGTCATGTGACTTACTTCAGCTTACAGAAGTGAACCAGAAGTGGTGAAAGGCTATTTCTAGGGGAAGATATCTATCTCATTATCTGTGTCTTTTTTCCCCTTAGCTATCAAAGTAGCATATTTCCAGAGGGAGTCTTCTTTCAACTTATAGGTTGGAAGAGTATAGCATGTGAAATTGAGGCAAAACTCAAATACAACCTCATACATATAACACAGGCAGAACTAAGCTAATATTAGGATATGATATTAAGATGCTAGTTTCTTACCATTCTTTTATACTTTTATGATAGTTGACTATAGTACACTAGAATTTGACAAATCCTAAACAAGAACTAAACAAATTGATAACATTTCTTATTGGATGATATTACAATTTTTAATAAATAAACATTCTCCATGTGATAACTTGTGGGATTATCTATTTCTATAGATGTGTTTAATCACTCTAGAGCACAGTATCTAATATCCACAATCATTATCCAGACCTTGTGATTGAGATGAGGAAGAAAATAATATCTAGATTTCTCTTTCTCTTTTCCTCTTCTCCTTTTTCTAGTGTGGATTTTCATATTTTCTCCAAATTCTCCTTTTAATAAAGGAAGAATGACACATTGTGGATATGAAGCAAAAGGCTTCAAAACCAGAATTTTCTTCTTTCAGAAATAGATGAAGTAAATCAGAGTGGCTCAAGGAAGAATAAAAACATGATTATTTTTCCCTTTCTGGATTTCACCATATACTCTGAACATGACTCTAAACAGCTAGTGAAACATTTGCCTTGGCTAACTTTATAAAAATATAGTTTCTAAAACAAATTATAATTAAAAAATTAAAAATAATTTAAAAATAAATAGTAATTTGTTGTTTGCTTTGGGGAGGCATGAAATAAGACTTCATTAACATTGTGTGAGTTGAGAGGCAAATTTTATCAGAATGTAAACATAATGAAAAATAGATGATTTTAAGATAAATAGCTAGTAGATACATTTTTACTTTGACATACCCACAGAGATATATTTTTTTTCTTCTTTTCCTCTCCATGCTGATTCAACTTCAATAAGCAGTCAATGTAATGCAAATGGCTGTGTTTCTTTCAGAAATAGAATAGATCCAAAAAAGTTAGAAAAAGAGAACCAGTATTGGGTAATGCATTCTTTAAAAATAGCAGTCAAATAAATATTAACCATAATTCCAAAATAATAACAATCCAATGCTCTTCAAACGAGAAGACTGTAAGCAGAATATACAAAAAGTGATAGTGCCACAACTACTTCAGGTGTTGCTCTCTGGCATTTAGGATTTCTAGTACATGACAATGTTTTAATCAGGATTAATTGCTTTCCAGGACTAATTTTTTTTGTTTAGTTATATTTCATTGAAGAAATATATTGTTCAAAATTAATGAAAGGGTAACAGTTTATAGTAGAAAGAATGCTACACACTCATTTTACATATCAAAATACCTTTCCATAATATCTGTCTTCCCCAAATAACTAATCTCTCAAATGTACATTTGCATTATATGTATATTAGTTTGTAAAATAATCACCTTTCATAATCCAAGGAACACAAATATGAAGAATTATCAGATGGGTGAAATATATTCAAATGGGTACTTTAAAGTCCCAGGTGTAGTTCGAAAAGACATGATGAGGTTAGAACCATCAAAGACATGTAAAGATGCTACATTAGAAAATAAAACAACAACAACCCAGATTCTGAATTTCTGGAAAGAAGAACAGCAAGTAAATGCTTTGTCCACTAAAATTATTTGAAAAATATTTTAGCTCTGTAGGTGGCTCGATTTTAATCTAGTGAGACTTCTTTTAAATTTCTGTCGTTTAGAACTGAAAAATGATAAATACAGATTATTCAAGCCAACTAACGTGTAGAAATATTTTACAGCAGATTTAGCTTAGTAAACTAATTCAACTACAACCTTTTCCTGAAGCAACTACAGGGACACAACATTTCCTAGTTTTTGAGAATAAGAAAATGTTGCCACTGTCTATGTACACATGTATGATGTGCATAATACTTACGGGCCTTACATAGAGAAGTCTTGAAATTCTAAATAATATTTAAATAAGAAGTTTCCTATCTTTATTTTCTCATTTGGAGATCACTAAATACCAAAATTATGTAGAAGGCTAGGGAAAGAATGTGGAAATGAAATGTCTCCTAATATTATAGAGATAATATATGTCATTTTGAGTTACAGTTTCTAACGTAATAAAAATAAGATAAAACAGATTCAAAACTCACTTGTCTATCCTTCCTAACTTTCCAACAGCAATTAGAGAATCCAGTAAATGTCCAGCCATCCCAGGATGGTATAGGATCACTAGACGGTGAAGAAGAAGATAACAAAAATGGTTCCCCTGAAACAATGGGAAACAAAATCTACATCTACAGAGTGTGATATAGCTAGAAAATAGTTTCCACTATTCTAAGTCTTTGATATTTTAGGTTTGTTTACACAGCATCTTTCTACTCTTAGGAAATAACCCATTATTAATACTCAAGTGTTTGCTGCTTATAACCCAGAAACAAACAATGCTTCTAAATGTAAAGAAGAATGATATTAAGAGTAATCAAGGCACTTCCATAGCTATAACTGATAAATAAGAATGATATTGGGGAATAGTCCAATAATCTTGAACTTTTTCATATCATTCTCTTCTCCAACACAAGAAGTCCTAGTCAAAATATGATAAACATTAATAGAAGATTTTTATATTTTTTATTGTTCACACCAAAGCAAATACACTTTCCTCTTTGCAAGCCTGACTTTAAAAGAGTCAGACCCTCAAAATTATTTTATAGACAAAAGTTTACTGCTTTGGCTAGGTGTTTTCCTGCCTTTGGGTGTTGTTCTCTATTATTTTGACAACTGCATATAAAAAAAGATAATTCCATTATGCTTGTGTTGAATTGTTCAAAGTCAAGCTGTCTTCAAACAAAGTTTTCTGTTCCCTTCTTCACTGCTAATTAAAGTTTAATTATTGCTCTTTAAATGTAACAAAAAGTGATACTTTAACGTACATTCTCATCGAAATTGATGAAAACAGGAGTGTCTGTGATTGCTTTTTTAATAGTTTTCAAGTGTTTTCCTTGGCTGTTTTCATTATTGCCTTTGTTCCGGTCTTCTAATCAGGAACAGAAAGTTACCCAAAAATATCTTCTAAGATATAGGATGTTAGGTAGAAAAAAAATAGATGTATAATTAAAGATTTTCATCTTCTTAAAGACTGAAAAGCTCAGAAGACATTTTGCTATTACTGGCATTGTTAAGGTGATTTGAATAATTTGGTTCTTAAACTAAGTGAAACGTTACTTGTTCCAACAATGATTATGGCTTATACTTTTCTGCTCCAATGAGATGAAAGGTCTGACTATGTTGGAGGGCATATTGATTTTAGGGTAGGAGGGTTAAATATAGAAAGCCAAGGAAGATTCCTAAAACAGTATTGGCTTTCATGTATCACTTAATTATACTTAAGGTATATAAGTATAGAAATATACAAAAACGAATTGAGTGACAAATGTGTGATTTACAAAATTGATTCAATGATAACTAATCCAGAAAGCAATTCTCTATATTTATATAAACTAGTATACCAAGTAAGGATTTAAAAATTTTTAGAGTATAGTTTTTAACATTTATGTCAAAATATTTGTTTATTTCTAACTGTTTATTTTTTAATTTTTGTTGGTCGTGGGGCTTGAACTCTGGGCCTGAACACTGTCACTCAGTTCTTCAGCTCAAGACTAGTGCTCTACCACTTGAGCCATTGCCAGTTTTCTGGTGGCTCATTGGAAATAAGAGTCTCATGGACTTTCCTGCCTAGGCTGGCTTAGAACCATGAGTCTCAGCTCTCAGCCTTTTTAGTAGCTAGGGTTATAAGCATGAGCCACTGGCTCCTAGCTACACAATTATTTTTTACATAGCTATGAGATATTGATTGATAATCGCATTCATTTATATGTTGTGTAATGATAAAGCTACATCATATCCATTAATTTCTACATGTAACATTTCTTTTTAGTGAGAATGCTCAAAAACATCTTCTGGCTAGGATGAAATATCTATTCTTAACTATAATCACTTTGCTTCTTGTAGTATACAATTAATATATTTAGTTTTAGTCCTGGAAGTCTGCTAATTAAAGTTACATAAAACATGAATTGTAAAGTGAAAGAAATTCATGACTCCATTACTTGTTTTAAGAAAACAATTATGCCTTTTGTTACCAATTATATTTTTGTGGGAATGTGGAATATTAATTGATTTACTGGTTAAAATTTATAACAGTTACATTATATCAAGTTGATTCCAACTTGTTTGGTCCCCGGGGCTTGAACTCAGGGTCCCTGAGATTTGTTGCAATTTTTTAACAATTTACCATTTCAGTCATGCCTCACTTCTGGCTTTTTTGCTGATTAATCAGAGATAAGATTATCAGGGAGTTTATTTTGTGGGCTGCCTTCAAACAGCAATACTCAAATCACAGCCTCCCAAGTAGCTAGGATGAGATACATGAGCCACCTGCTCCCAACTTCTATTCACCACTTATATATGAGCTTTCATAGACTAAATTGTTTTACATTTTTATTGAGTTCAACTCTTTCATTTTCCTTTCCTATAGTTTTAATGCCAAATTTGACTGCTTCATCTCAAAATTGTCAAAACATCTTCCTTTGCTTTACATTTACATCTCTTTTTTGTTTTATATGCCACGTTTTAATCCTGCTTGAAGTTAACATTTGAATAAATTGCTATGTTTAAGTCAATGTTCACTTTTTAATTTTCCCAAATACTGCCTATACTATCACCTCTTATTAAGCAGAACGTCATTCCACAAATGTTTGGATTTACCCCTTATTAAATATTCCTTGATAATATTTATGTGGATCTAATCTGGTACCCTACAGACCCATTGAGGTGTATAATCTTTCCTCTACAAATATAACAATTTTACACTAATAACTTTAATATTTTACAGAGAAATATATTCCAGTTTATTTTTCTTTGTCACTGACTCAAAGAGTGCTAGTCAGGTGTTTTTAGAAATTGTCATAAACATAAATAAAACTGTGAATCCGAGCGCTGTTGGCTCATGCTTGTAATCCTAGCTGCATAGAGGCTGAGATCTGAGGAGTGTGGTTAAAATCTAGCTTGAATGGGAATGTCCCTAAGACACTTATATCTAATTAACCACCCGAAAACCGAAAGTGGCACAGTTGCTCAATGAGTAGAGCATTCACTTTGAACTGAAGAACAGAAGGACAGCACTAGGACTAGAGATTTCAAGCCCCATGAATGACAAAAAAAGGGGAAGAGACAATTTATATCTTTTCTCAATTGTATCCTCCAATCAACAAAAATTATGACTCCATTTATTTAGATTTTTGCTTTTATATTCAACATTGTATAATTTTCAATGATGGTGAGTAAATAGCACTTTAATACATTTTGACAATGTGTGAAGGTAGCACAAAGAAATTCACAGAAAACAGTTGAAATATAAAGGACAATATGCTTAGGACCGGCTCTGTAGGGACGAGGGAGGACACCTAGTGGAGGTAAATAGAACAGGTGGGGAGATGGCAAACAGACAACTCACACACAAGAAGAGTGAATGCTGAGTGTGATTATTGCAGAAGATAACAAACTTTTATAGAAAAAGTCTCCATGAGTAAGGGCAAAAGGTTACACAATCTTGGTGCAACGCTTCGTTTTGGGTGGTCACCAGCTGGTCGCCTGATCTTGTTTTTTGGATGACAAGCTAGGATGATAGGCGCTTGTTTTCGGCTTTACCTCTATTTTTAAGAAATACAATTGGTTTAGATATTTATCACCTATTAACCATTAACCAGAGCATATGGGCAAGGTGCTGGACAAAAAGGCATGAACTAAAAGTACATTATTGTTACTTTTGTTTAGTTTTGTACTTTATGCGTTTCAAATCTTTTCTAAGCAATTGTGCTTCTTTGCCATTCTTTCAAGGGTCCCCAATTTGTGGCCAAAAATCATGATATTCAGTATACTTAGTTAAATCTGGCCATATATCAAATTCAAACTCATAGTGTCTTCTCTGTAACCCTTTCACAATCGATTACTCTTCTCCATAGAGGCCTTAACTCTCTCATAAGATCTTTCTTGTTCCTTCTTTGATAGTAAGCACCAAGGAGACCTAGATCTAGCAAGTCTCTCAGTAAATGGAAGAGAGTAATAAGAAGTTCTTTTTCATAAGTAGTTTTCCCAATGGTTGCCCTCCTTATCATACACACCTGTAAAAGGCTATGGATCTGGGGGAAGTCTTTGGGGTCCTCTAGATAATGGAGTATCCCACCATTTTCCTCTGATAAGCCATTGCCACCTTCCATCTACCAACCTTTAGGAATCTTATTTAGCTTTTGGTCTAAATATCCCTCTACATTTTTCTTATCTACAGGATATCTATATGAGTCTATTGTAATTCTTCAGGATTAAAGGGAAATCTCCAATAACCATACACTCTTTCTCCTCTAGCCGTGTCTACAGCTTCTTGTAAATCTCTTACAAACAATTCCTTCTGCTGAAGTTACGTCATGAAACTCCCAATACTTTTATATTTACTTATGACTTGTCCCATGGCCTCCATAAGAGGGACTTTTAGGGTAGCACTTAACTCTGGGGAGTTAGTCATATTCTCAGGACACTCATCAGATGTTGGAGTCGTCAACACTTCCAAGAAAGGGCCCTGAATAAGGGAACTTTGAGCATGAGTAAGTAGAACAAGCAGCAGGAACAGTAAAAGATTAATAGGCACTCCTATACAGCGAAGAAAAGAAAAACAGGAACACATCTTTCCCAGGGGCTTGCCAGCCTTTCCAAGAGGTAGGCCTCTTTGAAGCCCCATTCTCAGATCTGAAAGCAGGTGTCCCATGCTAAGCAGACTCCACCAGAGTAGGCGTGGCAGCAATGGGAATGGAGAAAGCCAGAAACAGGTTAATCAGGCCCTTCATCCATATGTGAGAGTGTAAGATATTTCAATAAGATATCTTCATATAATTAATATACATCAATAAATAACTATCTTCCATAGGCTTTGGTATTCAAGTATGACATAAAGGATATAAAAATACACATTCTGTGGTGAAATGAAAATAAAGATAGATGAAAAAATGCATACTTATAATGATTGTGTAAATAAACTAAGAAGTTCAGTCAACATTCTGAGGGCTCATGGCTCATTTGACTCGAAGATTGTTGGTATCTAAGATAATTCTAAAATGTTAGACTTGATCCTATCTTTAAGACTGCTTAATACTATTGCTTTTTGAGTCAGTATTCTTTTTCTTGTTGCTGGTTTTGGTGGTGGTTCTGGGCCTTGAACTTTGGGCCCGGGCTCTGTCCCTCAGCTCTTCAACTCAAGGCTAGAGCTCTACCTCTTGAGCCATAGTACCACCTCAGGCATTCTGGTGGTTTATTGGAGATAAGAATTTCATGGACTTTTCCTGCACACGATGGCTTTGAACTATGATACTCAGATCTCAGGCTCCTGACTTCCTAAGATTACAGGTGTGAACCACCTGCGCCTGGCTCCTCTTTACAACATTTTAAATGTAAAATAAATTAAAATCAATAAAGAGCATGTTTGGCAAATAAAGTAAAACAATAACTTACAGTCAAATGAAAATAATAATATATGTATATGTATATTTACATGTATGTACACATATTATATTTTTATATATGTATACATATATAAGAATATATACACATATAAGAATGAATATATGCATTTGCACATGTAGTGTGTACACATATACATTTATTTAAATAGACTTGAATCAGAAATATATTAATAGCATATAAATGCCAATGAAATACTTTAATCATCCTGAATAAGTTATCCAAAAATCCAAATATATATCTCTATAGTAATATAAAAGCAGTCAAGGAACATATGGAAAGATCATAACATACCTAGACATTGCATACATATAGAGATTAGTGAAAATAGAAACAATAAGTTAGCCCTGCACAAGCATTATGTAGAAATTGCAATCCTTATACATTGGTTCTTGGCACTTAAAATGATATAGTCAGTTTCTTAAGCATACTGGAAATCTTTAAGACATTACACATAGAATTGTCTCTATGATCCAGCATTTTGAATTATAATTTTATATACAAAATAGATTTCAACATATGTCCAATGAGACACATGTACAAGATTATACATTGCAAAACCCTTCATAATAACACATAATAAAATATTGAAATGCCCATTGAGGATGTTATTCCAATATATGCATGCATACAAAACAATATGCTCTATCCATGAGAAAAATGTACATGGACTTACTTTGGAAACAGTGATATTACATGGGAGAAATGGATAAAATAGACTACATTTTCTAATTATATGAGGTTTTTAAAATTGACACATCTGTAGAGGTAGAATATGAAATAATAGCTGCTTAAGGGGAGAGTAGGTGGAAATGATGACAGGAAATGACTATTAATAAATATTTGAGTATTTTGAGAGGGTAGTAATGATAAAATATTCCTGATCTGAAGGTGATGTTCTTACTCCAACAATTTAACATTCTAGGAATCATTGTACTTTATCGAAGAATTACAGATTGCATTTGCATTAACCTTAGGAAAATTTTTATAATAGTAGTGGGTGAATCTGAGTGATAATTTAGAATTTAAAATCACAGAATTCTATAATGCACAACTTTAGTATGTTGATGAATAAGACTTTCAAGAAAATATGATCTGTGATATATCCTCTGAGTGACTATAAATAACATTAAGAGCCAGTGAATATTCTACAAATTCATGTAAATTGAGCTATGAAACAGGATTGAGAAGGATGAGGGATAATGATCATCAAGGTGCATTGTATTGCCCATGGAATGTGGCTAAGTGGTAGATGCTTGCCTTGCATGTGTGAAGCCCTGGGTTTGATTTCTCAGTACTACATAAAGAAAAAAGCAGGAATTGGCACTATGACACATGTCATAGAGTACTAGCATGAGGAAAAGAAGCTCAAGGACATTGCCAAGGCATGAATTCAATCCCCAGGACTAGGCAAAAAAAGGTTCATTTTATTAAGCTGTGCACTAGCGGCTCACGATTGTATTCCTTGATAATCCGGAGGCAGAAAATTGACGTTTGAAGCCAGACAAGGCAAGAAAGTTTGTCATATTCTTATCTCCAATTAAATCTCAGAAAAATCAGAAAGTGCTGCTGTGCCTCAAGTGATAGAGTTCTAGAATTCATCCAAAGGAGCTCAGGGACAGCCCCTAGATCCAGAGTTCAAACATCAGGAGAGGAAAAAGAAAAAAGAAACTCTCTATACACTGTTAATATACTGCTTTGTCAAACAGCAAGTCCCACACAAGTACCTAAAATTATCTAAAAATATGATAAAATACAAGTCATTTTGGGAACCAGACAAAGATAGTATACACGGGACAAAGTAAATGTTATATCATGCAGTTTGAGTTGAAATTTGTTCTATAGTCTTATTACATCATTTATGAAATTGACAATACTGCCAATTATAGGTCAATTTCCTTGAGGAACAGATTGTATTCTGTTGTCTTTTATATGAAACCATAACGGTGATTTTTTGCCAGGTATTGAACTATATCTGATATTTTAAAGTAGATTTGTCCTAATATAATATTAATTTAATCAATCATTTCATTAGGTTAGCTTTTTTTCCAGTAAATCTTATCCCCTATAATAAATGAGAGCATGCTGTGACAGTCTCCTATTAATATGAAAAAATGCTTTATAAAATTAACTTAAAAGGGGGAAAGACTAAACTTGACTTCTGATTTTATATTTCTTATCCTCATTGACTTGGGTGGCACAGTACCCGATGTCAAGAATATGTGTTGGAATATGTGTATTCATGGAAGCCAGGAAGTAAAGAAGAAGAGGCATAGGAGTGGGAGAGGGAGAAGGAGGAGGAGGGAAGAGAGAGAGGGAGAAGGAAAAGAAGAAGGAGAAGGAGACAAAGAAGAAAAAGAAGGAAGAAGAGGAAAGGACTTTGAACTTAAAACCTTTGATCACAAGTTCTCAGTGACCAAATCTCTACAACTATGCCCACATGAAAGGATTCACCTCTTTATCGCAACTTAGTGAAAGCTAATTATTAATCTCAATCATTTATGTTTTCAGGTTTAATTTCTAGAGTGGTGGGTAGATATTTCTATACATTGTGATAACTTCTGTTCCTAAATATTTACTTGAATTAATCAGAGAAGCTATTTGGCATGGAGGTGGTTTGGTTATACCATTGCTGGAGAAATATTTTGAGTGCAAATACATTTTATTTAACAGATAAGGAAGCTTCAGAGATTTCATCTTGTGACCTTCAAAAATGACTATTTCATCTAAATCATAATGACTTTAATTTTTCATAATTTTATGACATTTCTATTCAAGTTTTTGTCATCTATAGTTAGGTTCTTGCTTTCTAGTTGAAGGAAAAATAAATACTATCACAAACATTTCTTTCTTAATTATTCTATAGAGTAGGAATAATATGAATTTCCTATCATTCAAAAATAAGGTATTTTCAAATCTATAAGAATAATTGATTCATTTATTGATTGATTCAATTTCTAAAAATCACTGTTTCTCTGAAAAGTCTCGGTACTCAAACATCAGAAATAAATGACCAGTAATTAGACTTTTATATACTCAAAAATGTATAAATCTATATTTTATGTCAAAAAAGTTTAGGTTTAAAAGAAGAGAAAATCATGTGACCAGAGTAGATAATATAATTTAATGAAAAATTACTTCATTCATCCTGACACAGCCTATTGGTTATAGCTTACATGAGAAATTTGATTAACGGTCCCTTCATCGCTTTTGAATATTATAGTATTTCAATTTGTGCAAAGATTCTGTCATTTAAACTTTTGAGTGTATATTTTTTCATAAAAATGAAAACTTTTTTTCACACTGCAGGTTCAGATTCAATAACTAAATAAATATCTAAATGTTAATTTGTTAAATTCAGCCTCTAGAATTCAAATAACAAGAAATGTATTTTATTCTTACATATATTATATCATTGCTGAATATGGGTATCTCAAGCTTGTAATCCTCACTACTCAGGAAGCTGGGGTTCAAAGCCAGCCTTGACAACAAAGAAATCATCTTATAAATATGTTAGAAACAATTACAAGAAAAAAAACATTTGAATATTTATTTTGGGGTCCATTTCACCTAAAATCAACTTATCTGACCTTTGCTGCTTGTCTCAGACATGCCCCTTCCCCTCTGCTTTCATTGTATTTGATGTTGGTATAATTTGTGGAGGAGAAGGGAAAAAACAAATGGTTTAAATAAGGATAGAGGTGGACCCACTGCAAGTATGAGGTGTAAAAGTCGTTATGTTGAAAAAAGAGCTTCACAACTTTGGCCGGGTGAGGGGCGGAGGGGGGGTAGATGTGAAGGGTTGGGAAGGGGAAACAAAGGAGGAGGCAACAATGCTTGATAAGAAATGTACTAATTACCTTGCCCATGTAATTATAACCCCTCTGCACGGTATTTTCACAATAAAAAATAAAAATAAATTTAAAAAGCCAGACTTGGCAAGAGTTTGTGAGTCGCACCTCAATTAATCAAACACACATCACAACACACGCAAACACACACAAAGCCAGAAGTTGAGTTGCGGCTCAAATGTTAGAGCAATGTCCTTGCTAGGAAAAAAATCAAGGGATAGGTCTGGAGTTCAAATCACAAGAACAACACAAACAAAATATTATGTATAAATTCTTATTTTAGTTTGAAGAAATAAACAATATTATGGAAAGTAATATTTGTTACATATCCTGAAATTTTGTGAAGTTGTTTTTATTACAATTTGTCTTAAGATATAACTTAGGTTATTAAGATTAATATCAATATAGTATATTTATAATTACTCATAACACCTTGGAGTATAACAGTTGCTATTTTTTCTATAGCCATAAGAAATAGTCTGAGTAAAAGAAAAAAAGGAAGAAAGGAAGAAAATGAAGGAAAGAAAGAAGGAAAGAAAAGAAAGGAAGAGAGAAAGAGAGAGAGGTGTAGGGATGGAGGGAAGGAAGGAAGAGAGAAAGAGAGAGAGGTGTAGGGATGGAGGGAAGGGGGAAGGAAGGAAAGAAAAGAAGGAAGGAAGGAAAAAAGGAAGGAAATAAGGAATGAAGGAACGAAGAAACGAAAGAAGGGAGGGAGGAAGGAAGGGACAAAAACAATTTAATTCATAAAATGTGCTATTTAGCCCAACATAAACTTGTAATTAACACTTTAGTAAATGCAAGTTTGCAATTTTCATTTCTCTACATGTTCCCCATAAATGAATGAAACCAACAAATGAAGGTTCAGAAATAACCAGGTGAATCTGTTTGCATCTGTAGAAAATATGTATGCAAATCTTTTTCTCATTTTCCATACATCATCAAATAATTATTTGCAAACAATTTACATTTATTTAGGTAACCAAGGGATGTCAATATATTATATAATGTGAATACTAGTAATTATAATGCTATTAATACTAGTCTTTATGTTATATTAATTGTAACATTTTTATTATATATTTTATCAGAGAAATTAGCATATTCTGATTTTGGTGTTTGTGGGAGTCCTAATAGCGGACAGTAATTAAAATGAAAGGAGATCTGAATTTGTTGGCACAAACGAATATTTCTGAAAGCAATTAACTCATTGGAGTTTGTTCAAATACATCAGAAGAGCCTTAGAAAGGCTGTACCATGTTAACATGGTTACCTATGATGTGATTCAAGAGCCACTAAACAATCATACTTCACTTTGCCATCACTATAATTATTCCCATTGTAAGAAGAATCATTCACATAATTTACATGATATAATCTTGTCCTTAATTTATTATGTTCTATGAAATAATATCCAAATGTACACCACACTGAGTTAAAGCAAAAAAAAAGTGTTTTGGGTGATGTAACTCCTTCTAGATATACATGTTAAAATTCTATTCTCTTGTCTGGTGACATTAGAATCAACCTTTCAGAGATGACCCTGCAATAATGATCCTGACGAAAGAAGCCCAATATAATTACTCTGCCATGTGAACGTCCAGCAAATAGATTATAATGAATCAGAAAGTAGACCCCCCCAGAAGAAAATGAATTGCTTTGAATAACCATTTTTAAAATCAATGTTTAAGCTTCTACAATATGGATAATATACTCCTGATGTTTTTAAGCCCCTTACTTTAAAATATTTTAACAGTCCAATGGCTGACAAAAAGCAAAGTTTTGATTTAAATTTCACAAATTCTAATAAAAATGATTCATAAGGTTTTATTATTTGAATTTTATTCTCCAAGTCTCCGGTTTAAATATATTTTTAAATAGGAATTGAGGTGCAACATTCTATTAACTATCATAATTAATTTTTTGAATATTTTTATTATCTTTAGTTGTACAAAGGAGTTGCCATTCACTGAAACAGTGTGTGGATACAGTGCATCTTGATCAATGTCACCTCTTTCAACACTCTCATCCTCCCCTACCAATCAACCCCAATCCTTATGTATCTCAATATTATGTTATGGAATTTTTTGCCATTTAACAAAGCAGTTTATGTGTACAATGCACCTGGATTTGTGTTACCACTTCAACATCGTGAACCCCATTTCACACTACCCCTTGCTTTGTATATTTCAATTCTGGGAAGTATACAATGGATTCTTGCCTGTATTCTATCCTTTTCCCCTTCAATTTCCTACCCCTCACACATTGCCCCCCACTGTCCTCTCTTGCACTACACATTTACTGGTATTTATTTTGTTGGGCTTTGACTTAGCCTTTTAAGAGAATTATAGTATTTTCACTCTCCATGGACCATGACACTTCAGTTACTTCTTTGCATACCATCCAGTGTGTTTACTTTTACATTTATAGACACTCCTATCTACCAAAAGTGAGGAAAGTCATGCAAACTAAGTTTCTCTGGGTCTGCTTTATTTCACTTAATATTATTTCTAAGTGTTTCATTTTTCCTTAAGAATGGTGCAATATTATTATTACTGATGGATGAACAGAATTCCATTATGTATGTATTTATATGTTTGTATACATACATTTATATACGTACATATATACTTGTAAATTGGGATCAATAAAATTAGATATAGATGTATAAATATAACTTATATATACATATATAATTCTTGATCTCTTTTTAAAATGAGAGGCATCTGGGCTGATTCCATATTTTGGCTACAGAAAATAATGCAATAATGAACTTAATTATGCTGGTAGCTTCAGTGTGGCCTTGTTTCTGCTCTATTGGATAAACGACCATAAGTGGAATTGCTGGATAATAGGTAGGTAGCTCTCTATTCAGTTCTGTGAGCAATTTCCATAGTGTTTTCCAAAGTGATTGAACAAGATTACATTCCCACCAACAGTTTCCTTTGGGCCACATCCCTATCAGTATTTGTGATTGTTCGGTTTTTCATAATGACATTGTAAGAGGGGTGAGATGAATCTCAGTGTTGTTTGGATTTGCATTTCTTTTAAGGAGAGAGATGCATCTATTTGTCATTCTTACTTCTTCTTCTAAGAAGTTATCTTTAAGTCTTTATCCCATATATTAATTGGTTTCTTGTTTATTTGAGGGGTTATTTTTGTTGGTTTTAACGTTTTGACCTCTAAATATGGGTTAGTTATGAAAACACTTGTCTACTGCTTAGCTAGTAAAAATCTTCTTCCATTCTGTTCTCTTTCTATATATCCTGCTAACTTTTTCCATTGCCATGTAGAAACTCTTCAGTATGATGCGATTCCATTGGTCCATAAAGAATGACATTACACCATTCATAAGGAAATGGAAAGACTTGGAGCAAACTTATATTAAGTGAAGAAAGACAGACTCAAATAAATATAGGTTGCCTAATTTCCCTCATTTGTTGTAGTAGAATGTGCCTCTAATTGTACATGTAAACACAGTTGGATGGTAAAAGAGAAAACATTACACTTGGACATAACAAATTTTATGGGATTCTAAACATTTATACAGTTATATCAAAGGAGGATGCCATTTGGAAAGGTTCACAAAGGATCAATAGTTGTACGAATATTTTCATATAAAATAATGTTCATTAAAATGATCACCAAGAAATGATTATGAGTGTTTGTTTATTATTTTGCTTTTTCCTTCAGTGTTCTGATGCCGTTTTTTTTTTTTTTAATTTCTGCACCTTTGGTCTTATATGTACGTTTGGATAGGGCAAGAGGGAAAAGAGAAATGGTGGCACGAATGCTTAAATGCAGCAGTGCTACTCAATAGACACTACATTGTTAATGAACTATACAACTTACGCGAGAGGAAGGGTGAAAGGGAAAAACTGTGAGAACATGAGTGAAGCGGTGACACTGTTCAAAAAGAAATGTGCTCATTAACTCACTTATGTAATGGTAACCCCTCTGTACAACATCTTTACAAATTAAAAATGGACCTCATAATCAGACTAGAGGAGCTACACTAATATTAGATAAAATTGGCTTTAAAGTAAAAGTGGTATGAAAGTAAAAAGAGGCAAAGAAGGACATTAAATACTGACGAAGAAAACTCTCCATCAGAGGTTTATAACAATTCTAAATATCAGTATCCTGAATCCTAGAGCTCTCAAATTAATCAGAGAAATACTAATTACCCTAAAAACATGCATACATCCAAATAAATTGTTGGTTGCTTGAACAAAACATTCTTACCTCTGGACAGGCCATCAAGGTAAAAACTTAGCAAAAATCTTTAGAGCTAAATAACTGTATTGTCAAGCTATACCTAACAGATATCTACAGAGTATTTTACCTACTATTGTCACAATATATATTCCACTCAGCAATCCATGGAATGTTCTCCAAAGTAGATCATATCTTAGATCACAAGGGAAATCTTTCAAAATTCAAAAATAAAAATGAAATTACTCTTTGTATCCTGTCAGACCATGATGGGACCAAATTAGATCTAGACATCAAAAGGCATCACATAACATTCTGAAACTCACAGAGACTGAATAACACATTGCTAAATCATCAGTGAGTCACTGAAGAGATATGCAGGGAAGTTCCAGCGTTTATGGAATTCAGTGGAAGTGAACACACAAAATACTACTTCCTCTGGGACACAGCAGCAGCACAGACAATACTCAGAGGAATATTTATAGCTTTGAGTATGTACATCAACAAATTAGATAAATCTTAAATCAGCACTAATGGTGCACCACTAAGTATTTGACAAAACAGGAAAAACAAAACCAAAAATCAGTAGACAGAAATAATACAAATTAGATTAAAGAAATAAATTAATCAGTCTCAAAAACATACAATCATAATTGACTTTTATCTACTAGATGCTCAAAAATTCGCCCAATGAATGTCAATGTCGCTATTTTCAGAGATAGACTCAACCAGCTTAAACCAGTGAACAAAACAAACTTCTAGGATTCTAAGAAACAACATTTTGTTTACCTTTTTAACAGAAATTTACTCTGTTGTTCTTATTAAGGAGATTTATAGATGGATTACAATAACAAGTGTCAGATTATGAATACATTTCCTTTTGTGAAATGTCTTCAGTACCCACACTTGTTCCCAATCCCACCCTCCTGTCCCTACCCATGTGTTAAATAGTTCACTTTCATCAATGTTCAATGAACTCCACTGTTGCAATTTTTCACTCTTTTCCCTAAAGCTCTGTGCCCACCCCTCAACTTCCTGAAGACATACAATGAATATACCAGGCATAAGGTAAAAAAGACAGAATTATCACAAACTTTAAACAACAACAAACACAAAACACAAAAGAAGTTTTCTGTTTCCATAACTCATAGTTAGTTTGAGAATGTATATCTTGTTATATTAATCTAATTATTTTTTATCATTAAGTCAATTCAGGGGGTAATGTGTGATAACATAATTTTGCTTTCTATTTAATGATGCTTTTTATTTTAATATTAAATATGTAAGTAACACAATTCAAGTCCTAGTGAAATTTAAAAATTCAGATTTAAATGTTCCAAATGTCTAATAATTCAATTTTGGCAACCAAAATGAAAAACAGGCATGTTTTATCCTCAAGAATGTCATTATTTCATGTGGAAAAAATAAAATAAATATAATGTTAATTCAGTGGACATAAGGAATCAAATACTTATGCAATTCATCAGTACCATAGATTATGACATCTATTAATAAAATTTATAGAACTTGTTTTAAGTAGATTACTTAAGACATGAAGAAAGTGATAATTTTCTTTTCTAAGTGAAGTTATATAGAAATCACAGTCCAAAGATTCCAGAATTCTGTGTGCTTTATACATGTCAATTTACACATATTCTAGGCTGATCTCAACATTATTTGAAGATAACTGAGAACAGAATTAGAATTAAAAAATCATGCAAACGGTTAGCTGTATTTTGTGACTAAATAGGTCTCTTTTATATCTCTTTATATTATTTCAAAAGTCTGAAAAATTTATTTAAGTCACATCAAAAATAATGAGAAATAAGCACCCTTAGCTACTTAAAAGAAAATCAATAAAAATAGGAAACAACAGGGCTGGGAAGGTAGCTCAGCGGTAGAGTGCATGCCTTGCAAGCATGAGGCGCTAGGTTTGATTCCTCAGCACCACATAAACAGAAAAAGCCGGAAGTGGTGCTGTGGCTCCAGTGGTAGAGCGCTAGCCTTGAGCTGAAGAGCTGAGGGACAGCGCCCAGACCCAGAATTCAGGCCCCATGACCGGCAAAAAAAAAAAAAAAAAAATAGGAAACAACAAAGAAAAAATTGAACCTCATTTTGCATGTGGTCTTTGTATATTTTGGTGCTTTGTTTTTGTGGATTATGTAACTATCCCATGAATCTGGGCTCAAATCACAAGGGCTACAGGAAGAAAATTTCAAAATCTAGAGCAGCTAATATAGCTGTGCAGTTGTTTGCTGGTTTCACTAAAGTCTCAGCTGGACATGAACATTACAAAGGAAATAATTCTACTGCTTTGCAGGCAAGAATGTGATGAAAAGCATACTGTTATCTTCTTATATGAAATAAGAAGTCCACACTTTAAAAGCTGACTAAATGATCAGCCCTTTGAATAACAGTGCCATTTTTAATGCACTCTAGATAATTCAAATCCTTCATCCCTCCACAACCATTAATGACATTCACAAATCATTGCCGAGGGGAATTTCCAGTTCTATATGATATTTCATTTGGATTAGGAGTAACATAAACAATAATTCAAGTTGTTGAGAATATTTAATTTAGAATAAGCAAACAAATCAGATTCAACTCCATAGCATAACCTTTAGGAAAAATGAATTAATATATGTGGCATGTCCTTTGTAATTTAATTATAGACATTAAGGCAAAATGTCAGAAACACTCTGCAAGAAGGAAACAGAAGTTTTGATAAGATATATTAAAGATTACAAGTTATTTTACCTACAATTTCTATTACATGATAGCATATTTTTTCTGCTAATCAGAGACAAAATATTTTTATTATGATATGAAAAATGCATTATCATGAATGAATGAAATCAGGGTGTAGATGGCTCAAGTGCTGGTTGGTTCTGTTAAATATTCTCATTATTTTGAATGATCTGGTGTTTTTGTCTGTGTAGAATTATGAATGTATTTTACGTCTGGGCAGGAAAATTTGATTATTAGATCACTGCTGACACCCAATGTCAGGAATCTAACCTGAGTCAGAGTGGTAAATATATATGTGTGCGTGTGTGATTGTGTGGGTGCCTGCAAGTCTGTAGTTAGAAAGAAGTATCTCATTTTCCTCAGGGTATAAACTTAATTCTATTAGTTATACTTCATTAATGACAGCAGATGAATGTAACTAACATTTTGAGACATATGTTTATGTCCCTATGTTTGCATGAACAAAATAAAAAGTTATATTTTGGGTATGAGTTTTGTGAAACGTCAGTTGAAAGTATAAATATCATGACAAAGATGTCAATGGCAATTATTTCAGTGTAGATCAATTTCAGACAACACTTGGAAGAATATGTAATCATTTATGAAAATGCAACATTTATTGATTTTCAAAAGCTACACAATTCGAGAAATATTTTGGAAAACAATTAAATTATGGAAACATAAAAGTAATGTGATTATTTATTGCATACAGTCTTATATTTTAGTTTCGTCAAGTAAAAATGCCATTTATTTCTACTGGATAGGAAGGAAAATCCTAAATATTACAGTTTGTGCAATATTTCACATTGAGAAGCTTTGTCTATATCTTTGTCTATTTCTTTTGTTTCTGCTTTTCTAGTCATAATTCTGTGTCTCATAGTCTTCTTCTAAGGACTTTTCCTTTCTGCCAGTTTGAAGCTTGAACATACATTATGCTCTCAGTTTTGTTTTTTTTTGTTTTTTGTTTTTGCAAACTGTAGTCAGTCTACTATTTGAACCATGCCCCAGCCCAGAAATTTTTGTAGTTAATTGGAGATAGAACCTCATGAACTTTCCTACCAGCCTGAAAACCATTATCCCCCAAGTCTTGTACTTAATAATTGGGATTATAGAGATGAGTCTTGGATCTGAAGAGTCAATGACTTTTCGTGTCTTATAGCTTCTACATGTTTGCTAGTAATTGCAATAATAAACTAGCACAGATTGGGTAGCATTAACATTGTAAATACATTGTCTCTGAGTTGGTGGAATTAGAACTCCAGATTAGAGTTGGCTTCTGATTCCTTTTTCCTTGGCATATTCAAGACATTCTGCTTCTCTTGGAGTAGACTTCAACTTAAATGCTAAATTTGAGATTCTGTTTCCATATGCAGTCACTTTGTAAGACAATGGGTTTTTTTAATTTTAGTCTGATTTCAGTGGGACATAACATATTACTTAATAGAAGAAAATCTCTAATATGAAATTATTTGTTTGGGGTAGGGAAGTTATGGTTATACTTTTTAAAAATAGCAAAAGAGGTAAAGGTTTTATTAGAACTTGTAAGACAAGTATGAAGTCTTGATCTTAGACATGCCACATTTAAATTCCCAGCGCTACTGGAGATTGAACTCAAAGCCTACACTTGTGAACCAGCATCTCTACTACTACCATACCTGCAGATTATAATTTGATTGCTTATTTTGAGGTAGTATCACTATGCCTGGGCCTGCTTGGACTGAGGTCCTACTAACACAAGCATAAAACATTTTGCCTGGAACTGGAATTCTCTAAGCTCTGTTTTCCAAGTAGATAATATTATAGATTTGAGCCACTTTATCCAGTAAAGGTATTCAATTTCAAAATATCTTGACATTGCCTATATTTGTGCTTAACATATGTAGCTAACCTTAACTTTCTCCCTCTTTTGTTTAGTACTCTGAGTTGAAAACATTGGCTTTCTTGATATACATGGCTTTGTTTTGGATGGAATCACATCACAATCAAAAAAGTCTCACAAAAGTTTATGTCAAAAATCATGGAAAACAAGGCTTCAGGTTGGAAAAATCACTGATCTTTAAGTAATAATTGCAGTATTATTTATAGTGTTAGTCAATGCTTGCTTAAGTATCAGGAGGAAGCAGAAATGTGAAAGATGTCAGGTCTCTGTAGAAATTTTGTAGTTGTCACTTCATGTTGTCTTCCTTCCTTTAAGCTTGTTTCATTAAAACCCTCTGGGTGTATATTGGTTGGACTGATTGTTAATCATCTCTGGAAATAAAGCTGATTTTAAAAGGCTGATGGTGTTGTAAATAAAGGAATGATCAGAATGAGCAGAGATATTGTCACAGATTGAGCCGACCATGTTAACTGCTGAACAGCAAAAAAAAAGCAAAGTTTCAAGTTTGATGATCCACATTGGAACATATACAGGTATATATATATATATATATATATATATATATATATATATATATATATATATATATATATATATATATATGTATGTATATATATATATATACATATATATATATATATACATACATATATATATACATACATACATGAAAAATTAAATCTCCATTAGATTATAGAGAAACTTGGAGTGACAGGTATTAAACTATATCAAACTGGTTGCAGGAAAGGTACAGTAAAATATAGATAGTTTAGCATAGATTTTGCATACATTTTGTAGAGGATGAAAATTCTTCCTTCATTATATACTTTACAAATATCCTTATTATATTTTAAGTTATTTTCTGAAAATACCATACAGAGGCGTTACAATTACAGGGACAATGTAATAAGTACATTTCTTATCAAGCATTGTTACCTCCTCCTTTTTATCTCTTTATCATCCCTTTCCATCTCCCTTTCCTGACCCTCTCTCCCATCTTGAGCCAAAGTTGTAAATTTCATTTTTCTACATAACATCTTGTACATCTCATTGTTGCACTGGGTCCACCTGTATCCCCATTTAAACAATTTGGTTTTTTCTTCCCCTCCACAAATTATACCAACATCAAATACAATAAAAACTAGGTTCAGATTTTTCTTATATTGTAGTAGGAGCATCTATAAAATGCTGAAAATTTGAATTACACAAAATATTCAACATGGGTAGGCACTGGTGGCTCAAGGATGTAATCTTCGCTAGTTAAGTGGCTAAGAAGTGAAGATCACAGTTCAAATCCAGCCTGCATAGGAAAGTTCATTAGATACTTATCTCCAATTAACCACCAGGGCAAATGGAGTTCCAGTTCAGATTGTATGTCGAGCACTGGCTTAGGACACAAAAACATCATCCAGGCCCTGAGTTTAAGCCCTGGGATCAACAGAAACAAAAATATAAAATAAAACATGGAGTTAGATATTTTATAATGAAGCATAATTTAATATACTCTACATTGTTAGAAAGACTAGATTTCTGGATTAGCTTTATAACCTACCATAATAAGTGATGTTGTCGACTTATTGAACAGAAATGTTGATTCAGATTTACAAGTTTGAAGGTTTCAGTGTATGTTCAGTTGTTTTTATTGTTTTGGCAGCCTGTGACAAGACAATGGCAAGGTGGCGAGCATGTCAAAGAGAAAAGCTTTTGACCTAGACTGATTAAAAGATAAAATAAGAAAGTAGTTGAGAGTCTATGTTCTCATAGCTTACACGCTGAATAACTTAATCTCCAGAACTATTCAGATATTCTCCACAGTCTGGGAGGAAATAAAAAAAAAATTTTCTTTAACACATAGATCTTTCTGGGGCATTCTAAAACCAATTGGCAACACCTTCACAAATGATAATGACTTGTCCAGGGGAAGAAGTAGGTAAATATTTCTGTAAATTCTAATCAGAACTCAGCAGACTAAATATTTTATGGAATTCCTATTAAAATATTTTCTTGCAGACGGGGTGGGTCTTTATACTACAAATGTGTGTATCTGTGTGTTTGTATGTGTGTTGTGTGTGTTTGAATAAACTAATACAACAATGTAGCAGAGAAAAGTATTAATGGGGCTGGGAATGTGGCTTAGATGTGGAGTCCTTGCCTTGCATGCATGAGGCCCTTGGTTAGATTCCTCAGCACTACATAAACAAAAAGAAAAAAGCCAGAAGTGGCGCTGTGGCTCAAGTGGTAGAGCGCTAACCTTGAGATGAATAGCTGAGCGACAACGCCCAGGCCCAGAGTTCAGGCCCCAAAACCGGACCCCCCAAAAAAATATTAGTATGGCCTTTCATTTTTCTTCTTATACTATGAAAGTGTGCTACAATTCCCAATTAAATCCTATCCAAGATTCAAACATTAATACTGTCCCAAAAGTTTTGCATGCATGAAGGGCTGGGAAGGTGGCTCAGTGGTAGAGCACTTACCTTACTTACCAAAAGTTTTGCATGCCAATCCAAGTATATCTACCTCATTTAAGATGGCCATGGTATATAAAATTTTAAGTCCTCCAATTACGTTTCACCAAGGAAACAACATATAATATTTCTTTAAAAATACCTAGATTGTAGAACACTTTACCCAGAAAATTGAAGGAATATACTATATGGAATTTAATTTAAATATTTAGTCACTGAAATGGATGTTCTATATCCACAACTCAGAGCCCTATTAAACTACATAATCGCAAAACTCATCTATTACCATCTTCCATGAACACAGTCCCTCATGAAAACAAACCAGATGTGGTAAACAAATTAACATGTATGCCATTGTCAAATGCAGCTGTTCTAAAGCATGGAACTGACAGAGCAATTAATGCCTGTAAACAGCTGTTTCTAAGGAGTACGGAAAGTGATTTTTCCACTATATGTGGAAAAGTCCACAGCTGTTTCAGATTGTGTTTCATTGTTGGCATTTGTGAGATATATTTTGGAAAACACAATGAATGAAAGCACACTGTTTTGTAAAACTTTGCTGGCTGACACAGCAGGGAAGGAAACTTTTGACATGTTTCAAATGAAAAGCCAGACAATAGGGTGGGTAAGTTGTGGTATGCAGTTTAAATACAGACTGAAGCAAACCAAAGAATGGGAAAAATTCTTTTTCCTTAAGAAATGTTCTCTGGGTATATTGTGCTATACATTATAATGGTGAAATAATCATTTCTTTGGAAAACTAAGGAAAAAACACTCACCTGTTGAACGTCTTTTTAAAGTGAATCTTACATGACAAGGATGAAGAAATTTAAATGGGTTCATATTATCCAGTATTACTTTAATTTTTGATTAAAAGTTAAAACAAACTGACAAACTATTAGTCCATGAAGATTTACAGAGTAAGTTTCTGACATATATTTTATTTTGTTCCTCTTTTTTGGGGGGGGTGATATAAATATTTTATTTCAAAAAGGCAACTGGTTTTAACCATTACCCACAAAATTTGTGCAGTCATAGAATAAGATTTTTTTTGATTAATTTAAGACAATAGTAGGCTCATTTTATGCCATCAGAAATATAAAAACCAATGACATTTTCACTGAACAACCACTAATAAAAAATCATGAAATAATATAGTAAAACTCTGTGTCAATTTTTTTTTGTTCGTTGTGGGCCTTGATCTCTGGGCCTGGGCACTGTCCCTCAGCTCTTCAGCTCAAGGCTGCCACTGTACCATTTGAGCCACAGTGCCATTTCTGGTTTTAAGGCAGATTATTGGAGATAAGAGTCTCACAGACTTTTCTGCCCAGGCTGGCTTTCAACAACGATGCTCAGATCTCATACTCCTGTGTAGCGAGGATTACAGGCATGAACCACCAAAGTCCAGATCCAGGTGAATTTTTAAAAAACAAGCTTATTGAAACTTCTAGCTTTTTCCAGTAAACAATCTTATTTTTTTTCAGAATTAGCTTATAACTGAGTAATTTTTAGATGTAACCGTGAATTTTTTGTTTGTTTGTTTTTGGTCCGGTCATGGGGCCTAAACTCTGGGACTGAGCACTGTCCCTCAGCTCTTCAGCTCAAGGCTAGTACCATACCACTTGATCCACCTTCGCCACTTCCGGCTTTTTACTTTTTGCTTATGTGGTGCTGAGGAGTCGAAACCAGGGCCTCAGCCATGCAAGGCAAGCGCTCTACCACTGAGCCAACTTCCCAGCCCATAACCCTGAATTTTTTTATAGAATCAAATATAATTCTATTACTCAGTATTTCACAAAAATCCACTGTAATTGACTTTCCCCCAAAGAAATTATTACATACTATCTCACACACTATAATCATTACATTCTAAATAGTTTGGATCATTTCATATAAATTCTATGTGCTATTTTACATTATAAATTCACATCTGTGGTTTTAAACTAAGGAGAAAAGATTTTAGAGGTAAAATCACATATGAATATGTAGTGTGGCTCAATTAAACCAAAAATTGTGAATTCATACAGACAAAATTATTTTCTTTTCACTAAATACGTTGAAGTAATACCATTGGAAATATTGAGGCAGGAAGTGGCAGAATTCAAATCTCATCAAACAATGTTTCTCTTATTCTGCTAACCCCTGCACTAAGAAGATGTCCCTTTTCCCAGTTGTCACAAAACTTGCAGTGTCTCTCTTAGAATTCTATTTGGAAAAGTTCTAAATCACTGATTCTTTTTTTTGTATTTTCTGTTATATAAAACAAAATATAGGCACAAAACAATTGAAATAAAATGCACACATATGTTGAAGTCATCACAGCTGGAAAAACAACAAACAAATTGGAACTTCCCCAGAACAAAAACATGTTGTGCCCAGTTTATTTTTTAAATTACAAAACCTTCAAACATAATTTAAGTAGAGCTATAACTGTCTCTCAGAAATAAGGTTGTGTTAATATGTAATTAAATTCATCTGGATCAACCTAATATAGAAAATCCCTTGAATGGATCAAATTGTTTAAAACAAATGAAGCTGTATATAAAGTAAGATCTGCACATATTTAAAAGAAAAAATGCTACAGTATTAAATCCCAAAAATCATAACATTCTTAAAAATTCGGAAATGCAATTAGTAATTCCAAAATATCCATAATGAGAGCTAAATACTACTGACTTAACAAGAACAAAATGTGCAAATAATAGAATCTGAGCAGTGTACATGAGTGTACATAATTTAAAAATACTCCAAATTATACTGTTTTTAGAAGATTGAATGTGGATTATCTAAAGGAAAACTAGCACATTATATAAATGAAATTAAAAATCTCATGAAAAGAGAGAAGAGTAGTAGTTTCTGGAAAATAATATTTTAATAAATGTTGGTCAAAATCTAGTACTGACTAAATTGTATACCTAATTAATTAGATCCAAAGAAGACCCAAGTTACTCGAGCTGATTTGAAACTGTGGCAAAGTAGTAGAATACAACTGTAACATTATTATGGATGTTGACTCTGGCATGGAATTCAGTTCCTCTTTGATCTGACAAATGAATATATGAAAGAACATAACTTCTCCAACTAAATATCAAGACCTAACTAAACATATAACTAGAAAAGTCATCATGCATTCCGTATTGCAACTGGAATAAAAAGAAAAATCAGTCATACTGATTTTGTATTTATTTTATATGTTGGCTTTTTTCAAAAATTATATCCTTTGTCTTGCATTTTTTAAACATTGTGTTAAATGATTTATATCTTGGTAACTAATTTTGCATGCCTCCTTAATATTTGTTCTGGGTTTAATATCTCACTTCAGTTCCTAACCCATGAAATCTTGTTGTTTACAAAACAAATGCTAATTACCACTGTTTTTAATACACAAAATCTCATAAGCATGATTTCAGGAAGCATAGGTTAACATTTTGATATCATGGTCTCATGACTGATGAGGCCTATTGCATGAGTAAAGTTGTACCTACATTCCTCAGCCTAAATTTAGCCACTTTTAAAAAATGTTTATACCTTTATCTGTCACCCATCAGAGGTTAAACCAGAATATAGACTCTAAGGAAAATCATAAGGTAAGAATTGAGCTCTTCTGGATATAAAGTAAACCAAAATGCAGGATAGAGTAACTCATTCGACTAAAGTCAACTTATTTCTCTAAAACATGTTAAGCATTCCCTTACAATGTGTATTATTCTCAAGAAGGGACTGAAGAATGTGAGAAGAGGACTAAGCAATATTGTCTTCAAATATACATAATTGAGATTTACCTCTTTATTTCGTTACAGGAATTTTTGATAAAAACTGTTTGAATAATTGATTTCCTGGTCAGGTATAATATACTCTAGTTACATATACCAAACCGCATTCAGAAAATGGTATATAGTAATTGAGTAGAAAAATATTCTATAAATAACAAAAAGTATATACCTATAGGATAATATTTTGAAGAGTCAATTGGAAATATTCTAATATAATAATTTGAACAATTTCACATTGACAGTAATTATCTAGAATACTTTAATGCTAATTGGACAAGATTGTCCTTCTAAATGAGCAAAACCTATTTCTCCTTTTACTTTATCAGGGAAATATCTAAGCTAAAAATGGAAAATAACATATGAATCTATAACAACTGGAATGAATTTTACTTTTTATTAGCAAATATTAATTTCACAAAAGTATTTTATTGTGTTATACACATATGTCCACATAATGTAGCTTGTTAAATTTTATTCCTTTTATTAATTTTATTATCCTATTTTTATACTTGTATTTTATTATGTCACCATACTAACTTATGAAATATTTGAACATATTTACTCCACAATGTTTCTCTTCATCTCATCTCTTACTTTTTTCCAAACTTAATCAGTTCCATCTTTACACGTGGGTCATTCATTTTATTTTCTGGGTCTAGAGTCTGCATATGAGAAATCTAATATTTGTTTTTCACAGTATCGCTAATTGCTTTAATATGAAGGTTTCCAATTCTCTTTTCTTGAAGATGATATGATTTCATAATTATGTGTGGCTAAATAGTATATCATTGTGTGTGTGTGTATATATATATATATATATATATAAATATATATATATATGTTACAGTTTCTCTCTTCAATGAGTGATTAAGAAACATGTAGTTAATTCTTTAGTTATTTATGCTTTTTTATGTGGGAGAAGGAAGGATGGAAATAATGATGTTTGGAATAAGAAACATGCTCTTTAAACAGGCACTCTACTATAAGGATACAGGTGGACCCGTTGCAACAATGTTGCAACAAGTTGTCATGTTGAAAACGAACTTTACAACATTGGTGCAGGGTGGGGAGGACTGGGTGAGGGGTGGGGATAGGTGGGAAGGGATGAGAAGGGGAAACAAAGGAGGAGGATACAATGCTTGATAAGAAATATATTCATTATCTTGCCCATCTAAGTGTAACCCCTCTATACAGCATTTTCACAATAAAAAATAAATACAAATTTTAAAAAAAGAAACATCTCTCATCTGCTCTTTCATCAATATTTCAATAATGCATTGTATTTAAAAATAAAATATAATTACATTTGCAAAGGTTTTCTTTTTCAGTATATATATATATATATATATATTATTTTTATTACAATGTTACCTTTAGTATGTCATGTGAGTATGGGGATGTATGTGAGCATGAAAATCTAGGCATGTTTGTTCATGCAGCTGACTCAAAGGAAACTGAGTGTATGTGAGATAAAGGATTCAAATGAAAGTTTGAGACCTGTAAGTTGCTAAATTGATGTATATGTCCAGTTTGTGGAGTGTGATTTCAAGATCACATTTGGGTAGGTTTTATACCAAGTAAGTAGATGTTTCTAATCCAAAATCATAAGGAATAAAACAACAACTCTGTTTCATAATCATTCAGTCTTAGTACTCCAGACATTGTAATAAGTGGATAAAATTATTGAAAGTATGGTGGGTCAGTAGTAAGCCTTTAGACACTCTACATTTTCCCCAAAATCTTCAGATGTACTCTTTGGATATAAATTAAAAGTATATTTATCAACATACAGATATAATATGATCTTATATATGTAAATATATGTATATATTATAAATACATCATATATTTACTTATATTTTAAATGATTATCACAAATATTGATTTATATCTAAATGTAATTCATCTCATCATAGACACATAGACAGACAGACTGACAGGCAGACAGACAGACAGACAGACAGATAGATAGATAGATAGATAGATAGATAGATAGATAGATAGATAGATAGATAGATAGATAGATAGATAGATAGATAGACAGATAGATAGATAGACAGATAGATAGATAGACAGATAGATAGATAGACAGACAGATAGACAGATAGATAGATAGATTAGATAGATAGATAGATAGATAGATAGATAGATAGATAGATAGATAGATAGATAGATAGATAGATAGATAGATAGATAGATAGATAGATAGATAGATAGATAGATAGATAGATAGATAGATAGATAGATAGATAGATACTTTTTTTTGGTCAGTCGTGGGGCTTGAACTCTGGGCTTAGGTGCTGTCCAAGTACTCTTCAGATCAAGGCAAGAGCTCTACCGCTTGAGACGTAGCGCTATTTCCAGTTTTCTGGTAGTTTATTGGCGATAAGACTCTCATGGATTTTCCTGCCTCTGCTGGCATTGAAGTATGATCCTCAGATCTCAGCCTCCTGAATAGCTAGGATTATAGGCATGAGCCACGGGCACCCGACTATACTTATATCTGAGATTTGTTAGTGGAATAAAAGGTACAGAAACTATTATTCTTATCATGAAAGGACTTCACACTGACAGGTATAATTACAAGAAGAAAAACAATAACTATTCACAGTTGCACAAAAATACCTTAGGTGCCTAGCAAGACAGCATGCGTTTCCAGAAAATGCATGTGGTGTGAGCAGTTTGCAACCCAAGCGACTGTGGACGATATTGGACCCTAAAGAAACCTGACAATTGCATAAACACCGCCCTCTATGACAGATTTAGCAAGGCCTATCTTAGAGATTCTTTTTAGGGACAGGATGAAAAAATTTATAGTTTAGTTGCGATTACAGAACTCTTTTACACATATCACTCAACCATTAACTATATTTAACATAGTTCCTATTGCTCTAACTTATATTTTCTTGGCTCAGTAAACTGTTTTTTGTTTGTGACAAATTAGCTGTTCAAAAACATAGACATGGGTTTTTAATATTTTTGAAATTACTGTCTGTATAGTGTTGTATGAGATGAGCTTCTCTTTACCATATCAGGAATAAACTTAATCTGATTCAAACTTGGAAAAAGGTAGCTTGTTCTCTCTCCTAGAAAACCATCTATGTAAACTTCTTTACATGTAAACAGACCCTCATTTACTTGCAAAAGTCTGTCAGTGAGTCAAACCTAACTCACCCAAATGAGGTGAATTCTTCTTTCATGCTTCCTTTACATTAAAAATGGTAAGAACTGTTCAGTAATGTGCATACTTTTTAGTATGAAGTGTGACTCCCATTTTAAATAATATAAATCAATTAGAGGAATTAGTTTAAGATGTGAAAGAGCCTTAAAAAGAGTCTTGGACCTTGAAAATTTTCCTGGGTATGAATTTTTGGAGAAATATCCCTTTTCAAAGACAAAGGACCCATTTTTTAAAAAAATATTGTTCTGGTACTGGGGTTTGAACTCCTGGCCTTGACCTCTATCTGGGCTTTAATTCTCAATGTTTGCTCTACACCACCTGAGCCACACCTTCACTTCTTCCATTTACCACAAGTGGAGAAAAGAATCTCTTAGGTTTATCTACTTGGAATAGCTTCGAATTACAATTGTCAAGTTTGAACCTACCAACTATCTAGGTGTAAGCCACTGGTGCTGTGCTAGAACTCACTTCTTAAGAATAAAAAAAAATCACAAAAAGAGGAGAAAAAAACACTTGTTCAATTATTTATGTGTTGTCTAATAAACCTAATCACTTGCTACTGGAAGAGAAAAAGAGAAAAGTTAGAGATGAATATGCAGGAGAGAGACACAAAGAAAGAAGAAAGGAAGGGAGGTTAAATGAGGGGAGGGGAGTGGAAGGGAGGATACGAGAGGACCAGGTAGCTGAGTAGAATTGTCTACTCCTCACTTAGGTTTTGTTGGACAATCAGTACCTTTGCATTTATGTAGCCAAAGCTATTATGTTTGGTATTAGTAAGCTGGGATATAAAATACCAGTTTACGGGTAATAACCTGTAAGTGTGCTTCCTTCTGCACCAAGGAAGCCACAGTTAGGTTACTGTCAGAGAGAAGGCAAGAGGAAGCAATTTAAGTGATTCTGAGAAACAATAATTGACATGCCAGGAATGCTCCCTTGTATGGTGAAGTCAAGCATCAATCTTGTTCCCTGCTCCAGTCTTCCTCTCAACAAGAAAAGCAGAAACAGAAGAAGAAGGAGATATCTGAGTAATGATCATCACTCTGTTTACCCTCATCCCTTGGTTTCAAAAAAATAAAGTGAAAGGAGACTTAACCTGAACTAGTGGGGAAAATGGCAGGAAAAATTTCAGTCTAACTTATTGTGAAACTTTTAAAATAATTGGAGCAGCATTTAAAATACTGAAATAAAACTTTTTAAATTATTAACAGAAAGTAATTTGAAATTTATCGAAAATTTAGAAGACTACAGGGCTCACTACATAGTGTAAACTGAAAATTAAAACTGATTCCTGCTTCTATCATCAGAAATTGAAGATCGTCCCTAAACTTCCAATACTAGGTAAATTACCCTTGATATTCACTTATACTGTGTGAATATAATTCAGAAAATATTTCTTTAAATTTAGACTTCTGAAATGATAAGCGATGGGAATTCATGATAGATAACATAATGCTAAGAGCATGGAAATTATTTCCCTTCCAACTTCAGTGTGTAGAGAATAAAAATGCTCTATTGGATGGCCCTGAAAGTCCAATTCTAAATTTAGGACAGAAGGTGAATAGTAAAGGAGATCTATCTTAGCCATTCTGAGATTAGTTTTGTGGAGAAATATACTCATTTATGTAAGTCAAACCTGGAAGAGAAGATGTGGCAAGCCCATAGCCAAATGCCAAAGTAGAGATATCTAACAAAATACCATGAATTTGAAACAAGTCTTAAAAGGGGATCTGGGCTAAAAGGGAGTAGAGTAGAAGAATGGAGAGGGAAATGGTGGACTAATACATTCGTAACATTCAATGTACACGTCAGAATATAAGTAGGAAACATGAAGGGATAGGTGAGGTTGGGGTAAGGGAAGAAAGAAAAATGTGAAGTTTGACAATAATCCAGATGCACTGTATATTGAAATGCACATACACTCTATTCAACACTGACATGATGAAGCAAAACCCCTCTGCACAACTAGCTAAACATAAATTTTTTGAAGTTTTAATATTCAGAGACCAGAAGCATAAACCTTTAGAGATTAATAAGAAGAGAATTGGCATATTGTTGAGGCTTGTTTCCCTTTCAATATACAAAATTTAGCGTGTCAAGTCTGCTGAAAATGTAAATTTTATTTTGCCTATTCTTTTATGCAAATTGCTTAAAATGTAGAGAACCAAATTCCAATATCCCTTCATTTCCAATAAAAAAAAGTCTTATGCACCTTTAAGTTTCTCAGTTATTTATAAATACCTTAATGCAATGCATTATTGGAACTAATTTGATTCCATATTTAAATTTATTGTTTTGCTGTTGTTGTGAAAGTACTGTACAAAGGGGTTTCAATTACATGGGCAAGATAATGACTACATTTCTTATCAAGCATGGTAGCTTCCTCCTTTGTTTCCCCTTCCCATAACTTCCTGTCCTCTCCCCACTCCCCAACCAATCCTCCCCCCCCACCAAAATTTTAAAGTTTGTTTTCTACATAATGACTTGTACATCTCATTGTTGTAATGGTCAAACTGTATCCCTATTATTTAAACGATTTGCTTTTTCCCTTCCCCTTCACAAATTATAACAACATCAAGTACAGTGAAGGCAGGGTTTTTTACAGTGGGGGAGGGACATGCAAAGCAAAAAAGAAATAATCTTATAAATGTGTTAGAAACGATCGCATTACAGGAAAAATAAACAATTGAATATATATCTTAGGTTTGATTTCCCTAACATCAACTTGACTGACAGTTTCTGTTTGTCTCAGACATATACTAGTTACTGCAAATAAGGGAAAACATGGCACTTAATGTTTCTTTGGGCCTGGCTTACATCACTTAATATATTGTTTTTCCTAATCTTTCCATTTCCTAACAAATGGAGCAATGTCATTCTTTCTGATGGAGACATAGAATTCCAGTGTGTACATTTACCACATTTTCGTGATCTACTCATCTACTAAGGGTCATCTGGGTTGATTCCATATATTAGCTATGGTAAATAATGATGCAATAAACATAGTTGTGCTAGAAGCTCTAGTGTGGTCTTGTTTGTGAACATTTGGGTAAATACCCAAAGTGGGATTGGTGGGTCATAGGGGAGCTCTATGTGAAGACTTTTGAGGAACCTCAATAATTAATTCCAAACTGGCTGAACAAGTTTAGACTCCCAGCAACAATACATTAATGTTCCTTTCTTTCCACATCCCCTCCAGCATCTGTTGTTATTAGAGTTCTTGAATTTTGCTATTCTAACTGGCATGACGTGATATCTCAATGTTGTTTTGATTTATATTTCTTGTATGACTAGGGAGGTTGAGCATTTCTTCATTTGCCTACTGGCCATCCTTCTTTCTTCTTTAGAGAACATTCTCTTTAAGTCTTTAGCCCACTTATTTATCTTCTTTGAAGACTTTTTTGGGGGGATTTAATTTTTGAGTTACAGGTATATTTTAGATAAGAGACCCTTGTCCATTTTATGGCTAGCGAAGACATTCTCCAAATCCGTAGGCTTTCTATTAATCTTGCTAGCTATGTCCTTTGCCATGCAGAAGCTCTGCAATTTTATGCAATCCCATTTGTCCAACTTTTCTTTGATTTGTTGTGTTTCCAGGTCTCTACTAAGAAAATTTCAGCCAGTGCCAACAAGACTTAGGGTTTCTCCTATTCCATCCTGTAATGTTTTCAGAGTGTCTGCTTTGACTCTGAGGTCTTTGATCCATTTGGAGTTGATCCTGGTTCAGGGTGATACATATGTATCTTGCTTTAGTGTTCTACAAGTTGTTTACCAATTTTGCCAGCACCAATTACTGAAGAAGCTGTCTTTCTTCCATTCTATTTTTTAGCTCCCTTATCGAAGATTAGATGGCTATAGTTCTGTAGGTTCATTTCTGGGTTTTCAATTCTATTCCATTGGTCCTGAGGTCTTTCTTGTGCCAGTACCAAGCTGTTTGGATTACTATGGATATGTAGTTGAATTTGAATTTGTATTGATATTCTTCCAGCACTGTTCTTTCTGTTAAGGATCATTTTTTGCTATTCAGGGTCTTTTATTGTTCCATATGAATTATTTGATTGCCTGTTCTATTTCCTTGAAGAATGAGGTTGGAATATTGATAGGAATCACCTTGAATTTGTAGATAGTCTTCGGAAATATTGCCATTTTCACGATGTTGATCTTTCCAATCCAGAAGCATGGGAGTTTTTGCCACTCTCTAAGTTCAGTTTTGATTTCTTTTTTCAGTTTTTTAAACTTTTCATCATAGATACCCTTCACTTCTTTGGCTAATTCCTAGGTATTTTATTTTTTGTGGAGCTATTACGAATGGAGTTGCTTTCCTAATTTCAGCCACACTTTTCTTATTGTTGGCATACAGAAAAGCTATTGATTTTTGAGGATTAATTTTACACCCTGCTACTTTGCCAAAGTTTTGAATCAGCTTGAGTAATTTTGGAGTGGACTCTGTGCGATTCTTTAATTACAAGAACATTTCATCTGCAAAGAGGGAGAGTTTTACTTCTTCCTTCCCTATTTGGATCCCTTTTATATTTTCACCTTGTCTTATTGTTGTAGTTAGTCATTCAAATACTAGATTGAAGAGAAGTGGAGAGAGTGGGCATCCTTGTCTCATTCCTGAGTAAGAGGAAATAGCTTTAGTATTTCACCATTAAGTAAAATGATGGCTATAGGTTTGTCATATACAGCCTTTATTGTATTGAGGAATGTTCCATGGATTCCTAATTTTTCCAGAACCTTCATAATAAAGGGGTGTTGGATCTTGTCGAATGCTTTTTCTGCATCTATTGAGACTACCGTGTGGTTCTTATCCTTGCTGCTGTTGATGTGATGAATTATATTAATTGATTTGCATATATTAAACCAGCTTTGCATCCCTGAAAGGAATCCTGTTTGACCCTGATGTATGATTTTTTGGATGAATTGTTGAAGTCAAGTGGCCAAAATTTTGTTGAGAAACATTGCATCAATGTTCATAAACGAAATGGGTCTATAGTTCTCTTTCCTTGATGAGGCCCTTCATGGTTTTGGGATGTGTGTTATGATGGCCTCATAGAATGAGTTCATTAGTGAACTTTCTCTTTCAGTTTCATTGAAGAGTTGGAGGAGTATTGGTGTGATCTCTGTTTTGAAGGCCTTATAGAATTCTGCTGTAAAACCATTTGGTCCTGGGCTTTTCTTACATGGGAAGGCTCTTATTGCTGGTTCTATTTCAATGCTTGGTATAGGCCTTTTAAGATAGTTTGACTCATCTTGGCTTAGTTTCGGCATGTCAGTATTTGCTAGGATAAGGTCCATTTCTGCCAAGTTCTCAAACTTATTAGTTTAAAGGTTTTAGAAGCATTCCCTTATAATGTTCTGAATCTTAGTTGTTTCTCTGATATTTCCATTCTTATCTCTGAGTTTATTTGGGTGTGTTCTCTTCTTTTTCTGATAAGTTTGCTAAACGTCTGTCAATTTTGTTAAATGTTTTGAAGACTCAACTCTTTGGTTTCTTGATTCTTTCTATTTTTTTTTTTACATTCCAATTCATTTAATTATGATTTAATTTTAATTATTTATTTGCATCTACTGGATTGTGTTTATCTTGCTGCTCTTTTCCAAGGAGGCTCGGATGTCTCATTAAATTGGTTTCACATCTCTCCAATTTGTTGATGTAGGAACGCAGAGGTATAAACTTGCCTTTGAATACTGTGTTTGCTGTGTCCCAGCGGACACAGCAAATTGGTGTGTTCATTTTTGTTGAATATCATGAACATTTGAATTTCCTTTCTAATCTCTTCCATGACCCACTCGTGATTCAGAAGTGTGTTGTTCAGGATCCATGTATTACATGACTTTTTTTGGTGGCATTTGGTGTTGAGTTCTAATTTTATTCCCTTGTGGTCTGAGAGAATGCAAGGTATAACTTCAATGTTTCTGAATTTGGAAAAGTTTGCTTTGTGGCCTAAAATGTGGTCTATTTTGGAAAATGTTCCATGTGCTGTGGAGAAAAACGTATTGTCTAATGCTGCTGGGTGAAATATTCAGTAGATGTCTGTTAAATCTACTTGGTTTATGCAGTTTTTTATATCTGCGGTTTCTCTATTGTGTTTTTGCGAAATTCAGCTATCTAGTGGGGAAAGTTCTGTGTTAAAGTCCCCAACAATTAATGTCTTTAGATCTATGTGGGATTTGAGGGAAAATAGTGTTTCTTGGATAAATTTGGGTGCTCCGTTGTTTGGCAAATAGATATTTAGAATTGTAATATCCTCCTGAAGGGGTAATCCCTTAATTAGTATGTACCGAACTTTTCACTAATTTTAATTAAAAGTCTATTTTATCTGATATTAGGATTGCAACTCCTTCTTGTTTATGGGGACCATTTGCTTGGTAGATTTTGTTCTAGCCTTTATAATTGAAAATGTTTGTTTTTTGGCCAAGATGTAAATCCTGAAGGCAGTAGATAGAAGGATCTTGCTTTTTAATCCAAGTAGACACACTTTGTTGCTTAATTGGAGAATTAAGTCCGTTAATGTTGAGAGATAGAACTCAGAGGTATTTGGGAGTTCCTGCCATTTTATCCAACTTGTTAGGGGCTGCCGCAACTGTATTCTTATGGTTCTTGGATTCTCAGTTTGGGTGCTGTTTCTTGGCCTTTATTGTGGTCTTGTTGGTTTTCTCTCTGTAGGACATCTTTAAGATTCTTTTGTAGGGCTGGTTTGGTAGAGATACATAGTTTCAATTTTTCTTTGCCATGGAAGTGTTTTATTTGACCTCCGATTATTAAGGAGAGTATAGCTGGGTAAATTATTCTTGGTTGACTCGTGTTTGTCTTTACGGCATGGCTTACATCATTCTAGGCTCTTCTTGCTTTGATTGTCTCTGCTGAGAAATCTGAGGTGATTCTAATTGGTTTCCCTTTACAGGTGATTGATCTTTTCTCCATGACAACTTTAAGGATCTTTTCCTGGGTCTGAATTGATCCTGTGCATATTATAATGTGACAATGGGATATCCTGTTCTGGTCTGGTCTATTGGGAGTTCTAAAAGCTTCTTGTATCTGAATAGGCCTATCTTTTTGCATGTTTGGGATGTTCTCTCCTAGGATCTTGTTAAACAAATTTCCTAGACCATTGACTTCTGGCTCTAGGTGCTCCTCTACACACATTTTCCTCAGATTAGGCCTTGTAATGGTGTCTTCCAAGGGTTGAATGTTGAATAGATCTATCATATTTCTTGGATTTGTCTTGGATGGTTGTATGTTCTTTCTCTATAATATCTAGGTTGTCTTCTATCCTCAGGATTCAGTCTTCTGCATGGTCTATCCCACTATCCAGACTTTCTACTTTTTTTTATTTCCTTATAGTTGTTGGGCTTTTATGGCTTCAAATTCTTTGTTGGATCTTTGTTTTAGATCTTGTATGAAATTCTTTACTTCCTTAATTTAGTGTTCAGTGTTTATTCTCAAATCACTTAGTTGATTAGTTATGGTTTCCTTGGACTCCCATTTCTTCTGTTGGGATCCATTCAGCATTCCCTTTGTGGACTCCCTGACTTCTTTCAGCTCTCTGTTTATGGATTGCATGAATGCCTCTAGTGATCTCTGTCTATTCTCATCCCACTCTCATTTTCTGTATTACTCTTTGATTAGCTTCCTCACGTTCATGCAATTCCTGTAGTTCCCTTTGGTTGATCTCACTCTGCTCACACAATTCCTTTATTTCTTTTTGAGTGTAGTCAAACTGCTCAGGCAATTCCTTTATGTATATTTGAGTAGCTTCCTCACGCCCATGAGCTTCCTGTTTTGATCTTTGGTTTGCCACCTCTCTCTCCCTATCATGATCACACAGAGTCCATTGCAGGTTTTCAATCTTTTCATTTACCATGTTTACCATTAGTGTTTGTAGAGCTTTTTGGGAGCTCTCTTCTGGATTATTCATTATCTGTTCTGTCCACTGATTATCATGAGTGGAGTTAAATGTATATGTAGAGTCCAGTTTTCTGAGGATTCACTCATCTGCCTAGGAATTCATGCTGGCTGTTGGAAAAAGAGCTCAAGTAAAGATGCCATTTAAAGCCTTACCAGGGTATTCTCTTGCTACTTTGGTTGTTGGGAGTGTCTACAAGACTAAGAATTCCGTGAGAAGAAGGGAGACACCATATGACTTATACCCAATTGACTTGCTATCACTTGTACAGCATTTTGTAAGTCAAATCTCTCTAAAACTACCAGTTTTAAGAGATAAGAGGAGTGATAAAAGAACTCTTAGAGACAAATACATCTTCAACACATATTGTTCCAAGTATTTCGTTTAGGCATATTCAATAACTGGTGAAACTTATGTTGGCTGTAATTATGTGTCTTTCTCCATGTGTGCATGTATACATGTGTATATGTATGTGTGTGAATAGTAACATACATGTGTACATTATGGCTTATATCATCATTTATTCCTTGCTAACAAATAAAGTAAGGAATCCCTAAAGTTTTAACAGAAACTGTGTAGTTAAAGTCTTAACTCTTCACTCTGCTTCTTTACACAAAGACTTTGCAACTACTCATTAATAAAGTTTCCATAAACTCTGAAATGTACATACTTAATGCTTAATGTCTGCTACCATAAATCTTAAATACTTTATAGAAAAGTTTTATACTTGCCAAATAGTCCTATTTTTTGGCATATATAAGCAAAATCCCCAAAGTAAGCATATTTAAAACATTAAAACTTTTAACAAACCTTAACACTTTCTGCAATGTTCATTTTGACAGGTGCCTTGTATAGAATAATTGAATTTCTCCTCCTACACATCTCTTGAGCAATAAATATCCAGAATTATTTTGTTTTTGGCATGTCTATCTTGATTTTATTCTTAAATGTGTGCTTATGTAAGAAATACATGATTCTAAAATTTCACAACAATTCTTTTGAACTTACTTTTTGTTGAATTGTCTAGTTTAATAAAATCAATGAAAATTATACTTTATATATAAAAAATGCTTTATGCTCAATTTAGCATCACATACACTAACATTGGAACAATACAGAGAAGATTAGCACACCCCAGGCGCAAGGATGACATGAAAATTCGTGGAGCGTTCCATATTTTTTACAACAGAAGCTGAAAGGTATGTGGCCACAAGGGAACCGTATTGCATTCTTGGTGGGAGTGTAAACTTGTTCAACTACTTTGGAAAGTAGTATGGAGTTTCCTCAAAAGACTCCACATAAACTCCTCTATGACACAGTAATCCCACTTCTGGGGATTTACCCAAATGATCATAAACAAGACCATACTAAAACTACCAGCACAACTATAGTTATTGCAACATTATTTACGATAGCTAAGATATGGAATCAACCCACATGCCCCATTAGATGAATGGATCAAGAAAATGTGGTATATATACACAATGGAATTCTATGTCTCCATCAGAAAGAATGACATCTCCCAATTTGATAGGAAATGGAAAGACTTGGAAAAAAAATTATTGTGTAAAGTAAGCCAAGTCCAAATAAATATAGGTCCCATGATTTCCCTTATTTTCAATAACGAATATATGTCTTGGATAAGCAGAAAAGTTCAAAAGATATGTGCATATATCCAGATAAGATGATGTTAAAGAAATTGAACCCCAAGATAGGGATACAAGTGGATTTTTTTGTTTCTTGCTATTGTTTCTAACGTACTTATAATGTGCGATGTCATTTTTTTTTGTTTCCTTGTATGATTCTCCCCATGCTATAACCCCTGTTTTCTCTGTATTTGAAGTTGGTGCACTTATATCTTGTATGTATGCTTCTCTAATTTGGGGAGGGGAAGGGAAAAAATGCTCAAATAGGGATACAGGTTGACCCATTGTAACAATGAGATGCACAAGACACTATGTTGAAAAATGAACTTTACAATTTAGGCGTAGGAAGGAAGGGTGAGGGGAGTGTACTTGTAGAGGTGGGAGGGAAGGGATGGTAGGGGAAATACAAAGGAGGAGTTAACAATGATTGTTAGGAAATATACTAGTTTCCTTGTTCATGTAAATGTGACCCCTCTGCACAGTATTATTACAATAAAAAACATATAAAATGCTCTGAGATGGAAGAGTTTATTTCCTCTATTTTACCCATATAATATCGTTAACAAAGAAATTAATGCAGAACACTGATATGAAGGTAATTTGAATAAATGTGTGTGTGTGTGTGTGTGTGTGTGTGTGTGTGTGTGTGTGTGTGTGTGTGTGTGAGTGAGTGCGGCACCGCACAAACACCTGCGTGCGTGCAAACACATGCCATGCATGTATATTGGCGTGCTGAGAGTTTAAAATCAGGTCTTCAAGGTCTAGCTAGGCTTTTACTATCTAGCTACGATATAAGCTACATCTCAATTCCTGGCTCTTTGCTAATTCATTAAACTTTTTGAAAAATAATTTCATGACGTGTTTTTTTTGGCCCTGATTGGCTCCCAAGTGTTATCCACAGATCTCAGTCTCCTGAGCAAATATTCAGAGTAGATAGGATTATAGGTGTGACCAGCCAGAACACGGCTTTTAGAATAATTTTTAAAATAAAAGAAAATTTACTTCAAGGGAGCCTGTTTTATCATCTCCTAATTTGAAAGCCTTTTGGAGTGATTTTATGATAATTTAATTTGTTTGGGGATTGTTAAAAGATAGAAAGTGATGATATTTAAAAGCTTTAGTACTTTTTAAAAAAGAAACTGGAACTGTGGGACAGAAGAAATTTGGCTGTCTTTGGACATCAATTTATAAGCTCAGCTCTGTGCATGATAACCTAATTTCACCAACGCAGTCTGTGTTGAAGACAAAATGTGACAGAAAACAATCACCATGGGCAATATTTGCTACGCTCTTATTTCTTGGGCAATATGAATATTGAATTGAGAGTATAAAAAATGGAGAGATTTTACCCACCTTTTTGGTATTGCTGAAAGACTTTTGGAAACTTTGACTCATTTCCTTCCTCACTGTGTGTGTCTTTGGGCCATGCACTTACTGTCTTTAACTACAATTTTTCCCAACACTACAATGGTAATAACATTAGCATTATAGCAAATGTTATCTTAAGAATTAAGAGAATAAAACTTGTGAAACACTTAACATAATCCTATGAATGATCTTTGAGTTTAGCCACCAATCTTTTTAAAACACTAAAAAGAATGTGATAAGTAGTACAGAAACCATTACATGTAGTGTGAGCAACCAGAATTAATATCTACTGACCATGCCCTGCGTCCAAGGAAGCCAGGTGTATAACTTCTTATGCTGTAAATCAAACTGGTTATCTTATGTCATGATAGTGTAAAAATATCAGGGACAGAACGATGAGGGAATGTTGTAGACTGAGGTGAAATCCATATGAAAATGTGTAAAACTGATAAAACATGGAAGCATCTGAGCAGTATGTTGTGTTTTACATCATTTAAGTTACATCGCAAAGATAAGGAAGACCTAGAAGAATAAAACGTCTTTTTGATAGTCTATCATAGGTCCTTAGAAGGATGAACACTTTCCTCATTCTTGTAGAGGCATCGTCAGATGAGGGGAACTATATTTTTTGTTTGCTTCCTTCCATTTATTCTTCAGTTTGAAATCTGAAGAACATGAGACTGAAAGAAACCAAGTGAAATTAGCCATGTAGCCTTTAGAAAGAACAATCAAAGAAAAATAAATAAAGTATATATAGCCTTGTAAAAGGTCTAACTACATTCAGTTATATAGTCTCAAGCGTTAACAGAAAATGATTTAAAAAATATCATGTTAATAAAAATTGAAAAAAGGTTTGGAGCTGCTTAATCTTTTTCCTTTCTACTACTATGAATTAATTATTGATTTTCTATAGAGAGATTAAAGATCAGATTAACAAGAAACTTGATTAAAAATGGACAAAAGTTCTGAATAGACATGTTTTCCAAAAAGCCCTGAAAATCGCCTGTGGATTTACAAATTTGTATTTAATACAACTTCTATGCTGGCTTAATGCTTTGTGAGCAGAAGTCATTAGAGAAATGCAATTCAAAATTATTATGATATTACTTCTTAACTATTATAACTCTCATCAAAAATATCCAAGGAACCAGGTGTGGTGGTAAAGGCTTGTAATTCCAAGTGATTGGAGGATGGAGTAAAAGGATTTGAGTCTAAGGCCAGTCTTGGGTACTGCACACAGTAAAAACCTGCCATTTAAATAAACTCAAAAGGTAATAATGTTGGCTGGCGACACTGTGGAGAAAAGGAAATTTTCTACACTCTTGGTCAAAATACAGGTTAGTGTTCTCATTGTAGAAAGTAGTATGCAGTTTTCTAAAGACATCCAAAGTTGAAATATCATCTGACCCACCAATCGCGTGATTATTTCTCTCTGGGTAACTCATAAATATATCTGTAGTTCATTGTTATTCACATTATTCACAACAGCCAAGATATAAATCGAAGTCCAGTGTTCAACTACAAACTAATAAAGCAACTGTGGTACATGCACAAATATCTTTTTCTGTTGATCCCAAAGTATTTTTTATTATTTTCCTGTTTCCATTTGATTAACCTCCAAATTGGAAATCCAGATATATGATTTAATTTAACCAAAACTACTTATTGAGTATAAGGAACTTCTAGTCTCTACATTCTTCCCACTAAGATCACCAAATATGGTGAGTCTGAAATAGTCTCTTTTTGATCTATGTTAATATTCTTTACAATATGAGTGAAATGTTTAAAAAGTAGCATTTGTTTTAGCTTAACTGCTCTGAAGAGACAATAAATGATATTATCAAAGCTTAAAAATGATTTGATTTAAAATTTAGAATTCTGGAAATGGTTTTGACCACTCTGGTTACTGGAGCTTTCACTACAACCTCATGAGACAATTTATACTGATAAAGCAAAAATCTGAGGTTAGACATTTATGAATAAAAAAATCATGTCATTCTGAATATGTAGAGCTACATATAAAACATAAAAAATTTAGCTTTTAAATACCTGAATATGCTAGTACATTTAATTGCAGGGTAAATACTAGGTCTGAAATGAGATAAAATTGCACTTATTTTGAAATATAAACCTAAGTATTTATTTGAATAAAAGAAAATGTTTAAAATATCACTCATTCAAGAATAAGATGTAGAGTTAGTTGTTTTTCATGCCAATTAAGTTCTCTAAACTTACTACAAATATAGATTAGAAAAACTAATTCATTACTTTGTAGGGAAATAGCAATCCCGTTTCCTAAAACTCATGAAAATAACTTTTTCTGAAACAATTGCTAAGTAACTGTTTTATATTGTTTTGTCATGGAATCTTATTCGATAAATTTTTATTCATTAAGTTAAATAATTGGACAAAAATATAAATTATGCATAAAAAATGTTTATCTAACACGAGTTTATTTTTTCAGAAGACAGATTATGGCTCTCTTAAAGAACACTAGAAGACAGTGTTCTTTATTAATTTTTAGTTATTTTGTTAATGGATATTAATTGTCAGAAGTGACAATTCCATAATATGTTTAACATATTTGATTATACTCCCTCTATTTCCTTCTCATTACTCATTCCTCCAAAGATCTTCTGTTATTCACATAAAATTACATCTTCATATATGCACATATAAACTAACTTGGAAGATTTAAGCTAAACTGCAAGTTAATTCAAGATGTACAGTGAATTAATACGATTAAACAAAAACCTGAATATCTTTTGTTAACTTTTGAATTGAGCTATTATTATTATTATTATTGTTAAGGTTAGAATCCCAGACAGAATTAGAATTAGGATTAGAGAAATAGAAAATTTAGGTTCATCAAATGATGACCCATTGCAACAATGATACTCACAAGACACTATGTTGAAAATGAAGTTTACACCAAGGGGAGGGAGGAGAAAAGGAATTGGGGAGGGATGGGGTAGTGGGAGAACAAGAAAGAAGTGGGTTACAATGCTCAACAAGAAACGTAATCCTAACCTTATACATGTAACTAATCCCTCTTTAAAGCATCTTTGCAACAAAATAAAATTTTTAAAAAATAATAAACAATAAAACCTGACAGGAAATAGAAAAGCATTTAAAAATTTATGTTCAAAATGCAAGTAAAATTTAGACCTACACGCTGAGCAAGAGTTAGGATAAATATGAAAAAAGTGGCTTGCTATTAACACGATGATTCGGTTATATGTAGGCTTAGGATTAGGCAAGGTGTGCCAGTTAGAGCGGGGTTAGGATGAGAAAAACATGTAAGACATTGTGCAAAACTGCCACATATTTTAAGAAGAATGAATGGCAAGAATGATTGAAAACCAGTCTCTGTTACTTTAAACGTTCAGATATAATTTGGTTTAAAGTGTGAGATACTTTTTTGTTCCAGTTAGGGTTAGGGAAGGATAAGCTTTAAGGTAAATTTTAGTTTTCCAATTAGAAGTAGAAGCCAAAAAAATGTGCGATTGAATAGAATCTAAACAATTTTCCTTACATTAACCATTTGGTGTTAAGTTCCGAATGTGATTTGGATTAGGTTTCTGGTTTACCGGTGTTGAGGATAGAGAAATGGGTTAAACTAGTGGCTCGCACCTATTATCCTAGCCACTCAGGAAGCTGTTTTCTGAGGACCGCAGCTCAAAGGTAGCCCAGGCAGGAAAGTCCATGAGACTTTTATCTGAAATTAACCACCATAAAACACAAAAGCGGTGCTATGGCTCAATTGGTTGAACGCAGACCTTGAGCTAAAGAACTCAGGAATCATGTCCTGGCCCAGAATGCAAGCCCCATGACCGACAAAAAGAAAAAAAAAAGAAATGTTAAATATTAAGTAAAGGTGAACCTATTTTTCAGATTCCAGGAATTCAGGAAAAGCTGGGATAATGGACGTACAATGTATTTCTTAATATCAGGATTTGAGATCAATGGGTATAATGATTCCTGTTATGGAACAAAATACATTCAAAGTTAAGAATGAAAAAATCCGTAGGGTTTACCAAAAACCTGCAATTTATTTCAAGAATTACCAGTGGAATTTCAGTTAGGCTTGCACAAAACGAGCATTTTTCATACATTTTAGAATTGTTATACGATTAGTGGCAAGGTTATAGTTAGGATTCCAGCCATGATTAGGCTTGGAGTGAAGGAGAAAATAAATGAGGGTCAAATTGAAGGTAAATTTTAATATAAGCCTGATAAGAATTAGAATGAATGTAAACTAAATTATTGCTTTTAATATTAGAATCTACTTACAATTAGGCTGATGGTTATTCTCAATGTTCTAGTTAAGAAAAATTAAGTTTAGGGTTAGAAAATGACTAAGATATTGGAAAAATTGTAACCTATGTTTGGAAGGATGAATGAAAACTAGTGTACTTGTGTGTTAGTATTGTCATATAATTTGTATTAAGATTAGGGTCAGTATTTTCTTTTGATTATATTTACTGATTATATTTACTGTTTGAATAAGAAAGCTTTTAGTATAAAATTGTGTTCACTAACAAGTAAAAGCAAATATGTGAGGCTGAATAGTAACTAGAACATTATCATTATATTTATTCCTCAGTGATCATTCTTGTAGTGATTAATGAGAGTTTTCCAGTCAGGTTTATGTTGAGAGTTAGCGTTAAGTAATGGACTAGATGGTAAGAAAATCTGAAACTGTTTTCAGATACAGTGGTTCAGGAAAAGGTAGAATCAATGGAAACTACAGTATTTTCCTGGTAAGAGAATTTGAAGACAAGTAATATAATGGCTCATGTTAGGGAACAACATAACTTTCGAGGTAGAGTCAGAAAATTTGCGTGAATTAGGGCAAACTGAAACTCATTTCCAGAGTGAAAACTGGAATATTCATTAGAACGATTAAAAACTAGAGTATTTTTCTTAAGCATTAGAATTGGATTATCATTAAGGTGAAAGTTAGGTTTTTAATTCCAGCTAGGCTTACTCTAAACATTAGGGAAATGGAAAATTTAGGGTCAAAGTGAAAGTAAATCTTAGAATAACAAGTAGAGTTAGAATTAGGATGAATGTGAAATAGAAAACTGCTAATAATATTACGATTAGAGTATGATTTGGGTGAGGGTTAACATCAATATTCCAGTTAGGGTTAGGGTTACAATAAAGACAAGATAATGAGTGAAACTACAAACTATTTTTAGAAAGATGATTTGAAGTTAGGATGAATAAAAACAAATGTATTTGTGTGGCTTTTAGACTCCAAAGGTCATTAGTTCTAGGTTTAGGTTTATTTTCCTAATTCCGTTTAGGCTTACTTTCCTAATTCCGTTTAGGCTTAGGGTTAGGGAATGGTAAACTTTAAGGTAAAACTGCGTTTCTACTAACACTTTCAAGTAAAGTAAGTGCGAAATTTAACAAAAACTACAGAGTTTCCCTAATTTTCCTATTCAGGGTTCAATAGGGTTAAATTTAGAGTTAGGTTTCTAGTAAGGTTTAGATATATCATTAGGGTTTGGAAGGAGAGTAGATTTTAAGTAAACCCGCAGCTTCTTTTTGGATATACAGGAGTTCAGTTAAAGTTAAGATCAATGGAAACTATGGTATTTTTCATGATATGAGAATTTGAGGTTAATGATTCCTAATAGGGAACAAGATAGATTTCAGAGTCCAGGTTAGGAAATCTGTAGGATTTGGAGCAAATTGCAAATCATTTCAAAGACAATGGGTATCTGTAAGGATGTATCTAAACTGGAGTAATTTCCATTAATTTTAGGATTGGGTTACTATTATCATCACGGTAACTCTTAGGGTTCTGACCAGGATTAGAGTTAAGATTAGGGAAATTGAAGGTTGAGAACTTGAGAGACTTACTTCATTTGTGTATATATATGAACTATTCTAAGGCTTTAACTCAAGACTTGGGTTCTGTTCTTGAGATTTATTCTGTAGGCTACGAGCCACGAATCCACTTCCAGCTTTCTTTGGCAGTGAATTGGAGACCAGAATCGCACGGACTGTCCTATCCAAGCTGATACTGAACTGAGATCCCCAGATCTCTGACTTCTGATTAAAATTAGAATTAAAGGCATGAGCTATTAGTGCCAGGGAAAGTGCTTGACTTTTATTGATTGTTTTTACTTATGTTCAAGATCAAGTCTTGAATTCAATATCTGAGAGCGTTGGTCACAAGGTAGCCAATGCCACGTGAACCATATCAACTAAAATGATTATGTTAAATAGCTGGAAATCATTAAATTTTCTTCAGATGATAGGCATCATTACTGTTGTTCTAAAACTCATCCTAACGAAAAAATATTTATAGACCCTAGAGTTGATCTGTGCACATTCTCATGCTTTGCCTCTAATTGCATAACATTTTAGGGACATGATTTTTAGTCATTATTTTGAGTTATCATTAAATAAAGCAGGTAATGCGTACAGTATACTTTGATCAATGCCAACCCTTTCAACATTCTCATCCATCCCACCTCTATGAAAATCTTTCTTCACTTTTCTTAATTTTGTAGGAAATTTACTGGATTCCTCTTTACTGTTCCTCCAATTCCTCTTATTCATTCTATCTTTTCTCCCTTTACCTCTCTTTTGACTACCCACTTCCATATTTTCCATCAACTCTACTCCTAGGCATTTACCTGAAAGTTTACAAACCAGGATATAGTTAAAGTTTCAGCACAACCATGCTTACTGAATCAGCCCAGATACCCTTCAAGTGAGAAATGAATGAAGAAAATGTAATACACACACACACACACACACACACACATTGGAAATTCTACTTACCCATCAGAAAGAATATTGTACCATTTGTATCTCTCATCTCTCATTTCTCTTATTTCTTCTGCCTGATATCACATTGTCGCCTTACTGTCCCTGTACTGCAGTAACTGACAAATGCAAACTGATGTAAAAGATTTTCAGGGTTATTGTCTAACCATAGATTTCTGAATACAAGTTCTTTGCTCCTTCTCTTTGTATATTCATGCCTTTGAGTAGTGATTGTGCAGATTCATTTGTACCATTTGCTACACAGAAAAGAGATGAACTACTTGCACATATATTTACATACATGTATATACATACATACATGGATATATGCATTTTATGTTTTCAAGAATTATGGAGCTAACAAAAATCAAATGCATTTTCCTTTCTTTTCAATTCTTTCAAGCCTAAATAACTTTGTCTCTTTTGAATACCTGATTTTAAAGAAATGTCACCATCTCTGATCTGTCAGTGGCCTTGAAATTAGATGTTTAAATAGGACAAACTTATTTAGGCTTTTTGGTGGAAGAGAGGAGTATTACTAGGGTTCTATCCAGGAGTTCTCTGCTTGCTAGACAGGACTTTTGTTGTATAGCACCAAGAAGCTCAACCACTGTTGCCATACTTCTAGTCCATATTATTTGCTTGAGTTCTTGAATTTTTGCATTGTCAGGATGAGCTGAAAAATCAAAAACAGGCAAAATCCTTCTCTGTGACTGAGCCCAGCTGGAGGCAGGAACTTTTATTTCCCCAGATATGTTCAAAATCACATTTGTTATAAAAATTACTAGATGAGACCTTCATGGGTGAGGTGATATTGGGTTTCTGGTGAAGCTCTGTCTGGTTTAAGGGAGGATTTGGTATTGGCACAGCCTGTATGGTGGAACAGGACAGGGCTTTGAGGGTGAAGGCCAGTGTGTGTAGGACTTTGAGACATCAGGGAGGGAACAGGAAGGACTAGACTTGGTAGGGGAGGGGTCTCTTGTGGAGTAGGTGGGACTTAGGATGGACGCTGGCAGGTGGACAGGTTTTCATTGGAAGTAGGTTGGGTCACTGGGGAGGAGGCAGTTTGGGGCGGGGCTTTGAGAAGGAAGAATGAGGCTACAAAGGAGGAGGTTACTTAGACGAGGGGATTTGGTGGAACACTGTGAGCCCTTGTGGGATATGTAGGGTGAGGTTTCCCATAAGGCAGGGCAGGGAATGGAGGCAAGAGGTTGACAGAAAGTGGGGATTCTGGAGCAGGAATGCGGAGCTATGAGGGAGTGGCTTTTGAGGGTGTGGCTTTGAGAGGGCAGGGTGGTACTCAGAAGACATAGGTTAGCAAGGGGCGGGGTTTCTCATGGAGAATGGCAGGCCTTTGGGAAAGTGTTTTAGGGTGGAGGTGGGGTTTCCAGTAGAGCAGGATGTAGTCACAATGTATGGAGGCGTTATTAAGGACCAGGGCTTTGTGAGAGCAGTGATAAGATCCAGTGCACTAGACTAGGTAGGATGGGGTTTCTGGTGTAGCCAGTCACCACTTCGTAAAGAAGAGTAAGATTGGATGGGTATTTCAGTGTTGTAAGGCAGGACATGGATTATGGACAGGATTTCCAGCAGGGCAAAACAACCTTCCAAAAGGGACTATGGAGGGACTGGGATTTACAGTTGAGTCTAGTGAGCCTTTCAGAGGGAGGCCAACTGGTGCAGTGGTTTCCAGTGGAGCAATGTGGGTGTCCAGAAATGGCATAGTGTGGTGGGGGTTTTCTAGTGGGGTTTTTCAGGAGCAGGGCAGGGTTTGGAGCCATGGGGCTAGTTGGAGGAGGGACTTTGAGAAAGAGTGGAAGAGCTACAATGGTGAAGGATAATTTTGGGCAGTGTATCTGGTGGAGTAAGATGTGTAACTGAGGGAGGAGCCAATAGGGGGCAGGATTATCTGGAGAGCAAGGCAGGGCATTGAGAGAGTAGATGTGGGAGGTACAGAGGCTTGTGGTGGAGCAGGGCTGTCTTTTATTTTTAATTTAATTTTATTTTATTTGAGAACATATTGTACAGAGGGGTTACAATTACATAGGCAGGATAATGCATACATTTCTTACCAAGCATTGCATCCTACTCCTTTGTTTACCCTTCACCTCCCTTCCCAGCCCCCCTCTCTCTCCCACCCAATCCTTCCCTGCCTCCCCTGCCCCACACTGACATTGTAAAGCTCGTTTTTGACATGACATTTTGTACTTTCAAGGCAGGAAATGGGCTGTGTGAGAAGCTTCTGGCCAAGCAAGGCAGGGCTTCAAGGGCAGTTATAGGGAGCTGAAGGGTTTTTGGTATAGCATGATGGGCTTTGTGGGAAGAGGTAGGTTTAGGTCTGTGTCTGAGGGATTAGGTCTCTTACAAGTAGGCTAGTTATAGGCTGAGTATCTGATGAAACCGGGTGGGGGGGCGCTGTAGTGAGAAGGCTGGTTGGGGGTGAGGTATAAAAGGGAAGGGAGGAGTTTGGAAGTACTAGGATATGGGAGCAATGCGACTATGAGGGACTAGAATAGTTAGGGGCGGACTTCATCTGGTGGATGAGGTGGGGATTTGAGGGAGGAGCCTGGTGTAGGCGGGGTTTTATTGCAGCAAGGTGGGACATAGAAGGAGATATTGATGTGGCCTGGTTTCTGGTGGTGCAGAGCAGGGATTCCAGGAAGGGGTGGAGTAGAAGAGGGGTTTCCCTAAAGCAGAGGAGGGCTATCAGGAAGGAGTCTGGTTTCAGTCAGGCCTTTGAAAGTTTTTAGCAGGGCTTCCATGGGGTAGGTTAGTTAATGTTGAGCTTTTTAAGGGTAAGGCTTACTAGAAGTGGGTTTCCAGTTGATCTAGTCAAGTTTTATGGGAAGGAGGGATAGCAAATGGGCAAGACTTAGTGAAGAGTGGGGCTACAAAAAATAAAAAGTTACTACTAATAAATAAAATATAAGAACACCATTTTCTTTCAGTGTAGAATTATATTATTTTTATGTGTGTGAGAGATACTGGAGAAAGTAACCAAGTTTTAATTCCTTCCTAGGGAAATTTTGCTTTATTCCAGTTGATTGAAAATAAAACCATAGGTCAAATCAGGCTCAGAGGCACACAGTAGACTAAGACACATGAACCAAGAACTTGATTCCCCAGCACCACCATTAAGGACCACAAATAAAAAGTTTAAAATATCTCACTTGGTCATAATGGATAATATTATCTTAAAATTGTGAATGAATAGAACTTTTATTCTAACCATTTTAGAAATCCTAAAACTAAGTAAGTAGTAATGTTTTAACTTTATACAATATTGAAAAGTATACTAAAAATAATTAGGAAAATATAAAATTGTACACAGAATGTTCGTTCTCCAGCATCAATTCTAATCTGAAAGAATTTAAAACCAGAAAATTGCGATATAGTGAGATTGCAGGATCGTTTCTTTTCAATCATCAAAATGGTTACTTAAGCAATGTGTCTTTATCATCGGATGCATCGATGTTAAAAACATATCTAAGAATGTGAAGCATTACTATACATACCCTGAAGAAATTCAGAAGGATCTGTGAAATGATGTTGGAATAAAATTAATGACTAATTACAGTAGGATCTTCACTAGGCCGATAAATACTTTCCAGAAGAAAAAGGCTACATTGAAAAATAAACAGTGAAAAGGAAGCAGGCAGGTAGACCTTGAAGTAAAACTTATCCAATTAACAACATATATGGAGGCATGATTGCAATCTTCTTTTACCTAAGTTATAGTTACTGACCTATGTTCTTCCCTAATGCCAAATAGCAAAGCCATGAAAATGCAGTAATCATTTTCAAGACATTAGACTTTACAGAAAGAATTCAATGAATGTATTGCTAGAAAGTAAAGATTGATATTTGAGCTAAAGAGTGAAGAAAATATCCCCAATTTCTGACCCTCTGAGGTGAGAGGGGTACAAGACGAAGCACAAGGAGAATGGACAGAATTACAGTAGTGCATACCAGTATTTCCCAAGATGAAATGATGAATGTAACAGGGGAGAAAATCAACATGATCATCACAGGACTTAGCATGGGAGAGTAGAGAGAAGAACAGTGAAAATGCAAGGAGATTTACAAAGGATGTCCTTGCATATTTGGCAGAAGAGTGCATGGCATTGATGTCTAAACTATGTGGAGGTATTATAGGAAAATACCTGTGCTCATATGATGCCACAAGAAGTCATGAACTTATGATTTACAGGACATTGAATAATCATAAAGGTGCTGCTTCAGTAGTGCAGAGTTAAACCTTGGTAAATTCTGTTTTGAAACACCTAACACACTGTAAAACTAAGAAAAGAAGATTCAAATTATATATGTGACTTGACCTTTTGCAACAATAGAGTTCAAAAAATCAAATCATATAATGTGTATGTAAAAGGATAACATTAATAAAATAATATTTAAACAACACCCATTTTATGTGAATATTCTTGGTATAAGTGATTTGTTTTCCATACAGATTTTGGATGCACAAAACAACAAAAAACAAAAACAAATCAAAGCAAAAAGCACTTGTCAATAAAGCTGGATGCCAGTGCCTCATCCCTATTCCTAGATAGTCACGAGGCTGAGCTTGGAAGATCATGGTTCACAGATGGCTGAGGTAGCATTCCATGAGATATTTATGTTCAATTGTTCAATCAAAGACAGATTGAAACCTTGGTTGAAATAGTACAGACTCAGTCAGTCATGAATGAAGAAACCAAGCAAGAGTTTTGAGGCTCCGAGTCAAGTTTCACTACTGTCTGCGTACACACACACACACACACACACACACACACACACACACACACACACACAAATGGCATGAAAGAAGAAGAACGAGAGAAAAAAAGGGAATATTAAGAGTTTAAAAAGTTAACCTGTCTGTCAGGACTATCCTAAGCATATATTAATTAATAAAAATGAGGCAAACCTTGGAACCTATTTTTCTTTGAGTCTAGCTTCCTTCACATAATATGATTGTTTTCCAAGTCTTTCCATTTTCTTAAGAAAGGAACTATCATTCTATCATTCATTCTGATAGAAGAATAACATTACCACATTTTCTTGATCCATTCATCTATTGAGGGGCATCTTGATTGGTTCCATATCTTAGCTACAATAATAATGCTGCAAAAAATATAGTTGTAGATTTAGTGTGTTTTATCTTGAGATCATTTCTACAAGTGCCCATGAGTGGGATTTCTGGCTAAAGATTTATATACATTTGACCTTACAAAATGATGCTAATTGAAATGAACTCGAAGACATGGAAACAACAAATCTTTTTTTTTGTTTTTCAGATATCAACCTTGATGTCGGTAGAGTATCTAGATTTTATTTTATTTCACTTGTTTTTTCTATTGGTTTATCCCTAGCAAACTCTGTGTTGATTTTGATACCTTCCATCTTGTATACACATTTATCTGATTTGGAGATGGAAGGAGAAAAAATAAAGTGATGAAAGAAGTACAAGAGTGACCCATTGCAACAATGATATTCCCAAGACACTTTCAGAAATGAACTTTACAACTATGGGGTGGGGAGGAGGTGTGGAGAGTGGGAAGAGAAATGAGAACAAAAATGGAGTGGGTAACAGTATTCAACAAGGAATATATCTTACTCATGTAACTGTAACCACTCTGTACAGTATTTTTTGAAGTAAAATAAAATTTAAAAATTGAACCTATCCTAGAAAAAATATATTTTTCAAAATAATACATCTGTCACAGTACTTGTGAGGGATTCCAGGGTCAAACTGTTAAACCTGGAAAGGGATAGAGTGGGAAGACATCTCAAACAGCAATCAAAAGGCTGAGAGCTCTGCTCTGGAATGGTCAATCAAGGGAAGACAGGGGTATGAGTTATTACCTCAAGAGTATTCAAATTCGAGCTGGGGGACACTAAAAGATTAAGACTTTGGAGACAAGATGGATGTCTGTGTTATGGATGTTATGACTATTGCTCCCTTCTGCTCCCTAACAATAAGGGATTCAATTATCACTATGTATACAAACAATACCTCATGTTAATAGTTGTAACCAAAGCTAGGTTAATGCCTTAGTTTATGGATATACCTATAGCCACTGACCACCAATCCCCTTGTAGTAGAAGGAATATAAACTTGTTAAGCAGGATTTGGTGATCCAGAAGCTGGCAATGAGGCTGGGGGTCCTCTGGTGTCTTCTTTCCTATCACTTCCTGTGATTTCTCAGTTCTTTGGCCAGGTATCCCATCATCTTTCCTGTCCCATGGTTGCGGTTAGTGACAGTAATGATTTTCTGAACACCTCAAAAAAAACTATGGAAAAACACTTCCTCCAAAAAGATTGAGGAAGATTGAGCACCTGGAAAGATACCAAACGTTAGCAGTGACCCTGTGATCTTCTAGCAAGTAAGTACAATTCAAGAGTATCTTTACTTCTGATAATATGAGATGGATAATTGTCCTTTTTGTATATTTGGTATTTGGTATTGTATGCATTTTCAGAAACACATCTGCATTGTGAAATTATGTCATTTATTTCACATGTCACAGACCATGTCACTGGAGTGATGACCCTAATGTCTTATCTCAGTTGCCTGAGTCAGACTTAGATGAGTGTGAATTGCCTAATTATGAACATTTCTCCATGAAACTCAACAACAAAGAATGAAGTGTCAGGGTCAGGCCATTCCATACCTGTAAGGATTTTTACATATATTAGAGTAATATACACCTACACTGCTCAGCACTCATGGCACAGTGGTATGTTATAATTGTCCTCAAATCAGAAATATGCTAGACCTTAAAGTAGAATGATGGGCTATTCATTTTCAACGCAAGAGTAATGATCACCCCCTGAAATTATTCTCAGTGGAGAATCCTTCCTATAAATTTTAATGACTTAGCTTCTACTCTCTGTTTACCATTCTCAGGAAGGGTCACAGTGTATCGTGCTACAATACTGCAGCAACGTATCTGCCTTGAATTTTACCTCCAATCTTGATACCAAGGTCAACTCTGCAACTCTAATCACATAGTTACTGGACACCCGAACTTTTCAAGCCTGGTTAAAAATTCAGCTATCCCTGCTCATTGCCAGTGTTAAAGAACTCACTACTTTAGATGTATTATGTTTCTTCTTGTATTTCCAACACTGCCTTAGATGTTGGTTTTTGAAGTAGAGCTTTTAGTTTACTTTTGATTTATGGAGGTGTTAGTGATGCCAGTTGTTAGTAATTTGATGTTTTGACATTGTGGCTATTGAGGAAGTGAATATACATCACTCACAAAAGTTTCTTTATGTGTATAGGTATTGCTATATTGTGAACTTCCTAAAAGCCAGCCATGGGAACACATATCCCTAATCCCATCACTTATGTCACTAAGACAAGCCTTGAAAGGTCCAGACCACTTGGAACATTGTAGTGAGAACCTTTCTACAAAGAAAGGAGAGAGAATAGCAAAAAAACAAATGAATCTTCCAACAGTTTTATTACATATTCTTTACACTTAGCCATTAAGAGCACCATAATAGTATTGTAATTTTTATGACTTCTTACCTACTCTTTTCCTGTTCTCAGCTGTTTTATTTATGGATCTCTAAGAAGTCATATGAGAACCACATAAGAAATCGATATAAATCATAAAAGAAATCATAAAAAAATAGTTTGTTAGGGATATATAATCCAAAGGTAATAATTTCAGGAAAATACTAAGCACATAAAATGTAATGCATTTACTATTGAAAACTTCAGCAGTTGTAGTTTATTTATTCCCTATAAAGATTATAAACGAAGTTACAATAGTATTCCAAATGGAACACAGAACTAGAAATATGAAGGGTAGCACTAAAGAATACTTCTGCTATCATTAATAGGGTAAGAATGAAATTTAGGCAAAACTCCTTCAGAATAAAAGCCACAGGACAACCCCAACATTGCTTTCATTGTTTCATATGAAGATAAGACTTTTTTTAGTAAAGACAAATTTTCACAGATATTAGCATCAACTGGGTATATATTTCTTAAGGCCTTCAGGAAGGATGATGTGACCATGTTGACGGAAGCTGACTTTTTTGGGACCTACTACACAATTTGCAGACACCATTCCAAGCACTGAACCTACAATAGGGTAATTTAAGTGCTCATGAGTGTTCTTCAAGTTAGGAAATGAATTAAGTATTTTATTAAAACCAAAAGTAGGCAAGAAGCCCAAACAAATTTCCCAAGTTCTTAAGACTGATCAGTTGAGACCCATAATTCAACTCCAGAATTCCACCAGCCATATCTGAAGATATTCTTTGTCACATTCATTAATTTTCAAGAGTTATGGACCAGATGAATCCACATTATCTCCCTAATTATGGTAATAAGGGCAATAACATTGATACAGAATATAAATATTTTTAAATGAAAAGGGTGTGGATAATGACAGCATAAGTGATCTTCATACCAAATGTAGATCAGTTTAATTTCTAAAGAAATACCTGAGTGAACATCATTCAGCTTACACTGTTTATTATTCCTGGTGTCAAAGACACCTGTGCTGATGAACACAGGTTTTTATCAATCAGTACCCTCAATACACAGGGAATAGATTGCTATGGATATACAATCCAAAACGAATAATTTTTGTGACAACTTACTTCCTTGTTGTACCAAAAAAAAAATCTATTCCCTATTCTAAAACATATATCAATTTAATGGATATTAGTGTTATCAGTATAAATTAGGTGTGCATAATATTTGTAATGTATTTTATTACATAACATAGAAGTTATATATTTATATATCATATATATACATATATATGTATCATTACTGATAGTCTACCACTACTATAAATAATATATGCATTAAACATTTTAGTATTATACTGTGAAGGATACAAGGAATGACAACTTTATTTAAATAAATATATATGTATGTTTTAGTCACATAATTTATTTTTCTGCCATTACTCAGACTGGGTGTTGTCCCTGAGCCATTTCACTCAGACTGGCTTCATATAGCTATCTTCAGATCTCAGCTCCTAAGTAGCTGGAATTACATACATGAGTCAGGTTATAGTTTTTTAACTCCATCCTTGGCATGTTTTTACATAATGATTTTTGAAAGCTCAATTATATTCTGATATTCCATTTCTAAACCAATTCAGAATAAATAACTTCTAATTGGGTAAAACTCTATGTTGCAATCGAAATTGTAAGGACCCTACTTTCTATCCATTTTCAAAGATATTGCTAGTTTAATTCCTGGACAGACAAGTAGAAAAATTAAATTATGTGTGCATAATATATGTAATATACTATATTACATAACATAAAAATGATATATTTATAATATATGCATAATTAGTGATATTCTATAATTATTATAAATACTACATGTATAAACCTGGTTTTAATATTATACTGTGAACAATACAAGGAATGACAACATCCCTATCGTAACTGTCTCATTTTTAACAGTATACAAACTATGCTATAAATATATATCTTCAAGAAAGTACACCTCTGTAATCACCTTCAAATATTCCCCTCATCATTATGATCATCCTCTAAGATTGGCTACACTTATCCACAGCAAACACTTTGTGATAATTTCTGGATAAAGTTGCTTGTCCTCATCCTTATCAGCCATTCAGCAACTTCAGTGAAGAGCTTTTTCTCTTGTTTTCCCTGTAGACGATATAATCCTTTGTTATTTCCCAGCAAAGAAATTGTGGTTAGCAGGCTTGAGCATTGGTACATACAAAGGTTCTTTGGTTATGAATTTTTCCATTCCTTTCTTGATAAGTGAGCTGTAATAACAAAAACCTTTTAAGGCAATGTGTAAATGAAAACATATTGATTTGAAAATACCACAAATATTCGTTCTTTGAACTTATTTTTAATTCAAATATAATAGGGGTGGTTTTAGTGGTGCACACGTTTAAATCTAGGTATTTATAAGCTTGAAAACAGAAGATCGTAGTTTCATGCTAGAGCAGGTAAATGGACCATGAGACACTTATCTTTAACTAAGAACCAAAAAGCTAAAAGTGGACCTGTGGCTCAAATGGAAGACTGACAGCCTGAGCACAAAAGAAAAGTGAAAAAAAAAAACCAAGGCCACGAATTTAAGGCATAGTATTAGTACTCATATACTATATATTTATGGTTCCTAAAATATCCTGTGAGTTAATTTGTCAAAACCTGTTCATACATTACATATGAGGTGTGAAATAGTAGGTCAGTCTGAAATGAGTCCAAGATATTTTGACAAGGCAACTAGAAGAATTATCAATTAAACAAATAGTAATGAGGGATAGAATCAAAGCTCACTTTGGGTTCTTTTGAATTTGTTAAAATCAATAGCTAGGAGTTGTCAGTAGACATGATGCTATTAAGGACTTGAATTAAAGAAAGAACAGAGCTGAAGATAAAAAAAACGAAATAATTACATGTACTCAGTGGTAACACTCATGAGAAAGAAGATTACAGAACTAAGCCCTGGGATACACAAATATGTATAACATGACAAATGAAGAAAAACCGTCATAAGTATGTAATGCAGACTAATATGGATATGTATTTTTAATGCTTAAGGGCTATGAAGTGATTGTGTGATGACCTAAAATTTAAGAAATTGTTAAGGTCAACTATCTCTTGGGCAAACCAGAGCAGATAGTTTAAGTAAAACAGGGCCACAATAGAGTGTCTTGATTTGCTAACATGAAAACAGGTCAATATTTGGAAAGCTATTTTTTGGACATGTGGTTGGAGTGACAATTGCTGCAGTTTGTTCAAGTGTAAGTAGAAGGGACAGTTTTAGCACAATAATAGAAATCTTTCCGGGATCTGGTAGAATTTCCCACTATCTTCAATTTCCATTTTATTCTGAGAACTAAAATGTCATTACTGGAAGCCATTCCCAAATTGTGTCTTTGGCAAGTTATCAGATATTCAGTCTATCACATGTCTAAATAATAGAGAATGGGACCAGGTCTCCATTGAGCACTCACAGTAGACAGGTTTCTGGACATTCTCAGGAAAAGCCTTCTGCAATTGTGGGATGGATAGGGCTGGATAATTTGCAAAACAACCATCATAGATGGAAATTATTCTGCTAATTTGACCCCTGAGATATTGGATGTTTTATCTGCATTGTATTGATTTTTATGAATCAGTTAATCAGATTCTTCATACTATATGATGTTACTAAATTGTGAAATGCATGTTTATTGCATTTCCTTTGTATAACATATAGTATGTTTTGAAATTTGGTATAAATCATTCATGTTTTTATTTTTTTCAATATGGATTACTCCTTTTTCTCAAGAGTGAGGAAATGCTTTGGAACTTTGTAACTTGAAGTCATATGTTGCCATGTGTCATATATTTTCCTTATACAGTGTTGGTAATAAATTATATGTAATTTATTTTTTATTTTTATTTATTTTCTATTGCAGAGTTTGAACTTGGGTCCTGGGCACTGTTCCTGAGGTCTTTGGCTCAAGGTTATCTCTGTACAACATTGAGCCACAGTATCAAATTTAGACTTGATTGATTAATTGGAGATAAGTATCTCATGTCAACTTTTCTGCCCAAGATGGCTTTGAACTGTGATTCTCAGATATCAGCCTCCATATTAGCCAAGATTACAGGCATAAGCTACCAGCACCTAGCTATATTTAATTTCAACTGTAGTTTTCTTCAAGTGTTTCATCCTGCACTGAAGTTTATTTTTCTGACAAACTTTCTAATAAATATGCAATGTATTTAATTTTGAAAAGTACTGCTGCAACCCCCACTTATTTGTGGCATTTCTGAAATCCAAGTTCCTCTGTGTGTCAGGGTGGATACTTTTTCCTGTAACAAGTATTGTTGTTGAACACATGACATCTGGCTACTAAGAGAACAAATGATGTGAAGCTACAGTAGCCAGATAAAGAACTCCCAGGACAATTCATGGGCAACTCATGTACTCCCTGTGTAGGTGCATAGGGAACATAGAAAAGACATTATATTTTTTTTGGGGGGGGTCCGGAGGTGGGGCCTGAACTCTGGGCCTCGGTGCTGTCCCTCAGCTCTTCAGCTCAAGGCTAGCGCTCTACTACTTGAGCCACTGTGCCACTTCCGGCTTTTTTCCTTTTGCTTATGTGGTGCTGAGGAATCGAACCCAGGGCCTCATGCATGCAAGGCAAGAGCTCTACCACTGAGCCATTTTCCCAGCCTGAAAAGAAATTATTATACTTGAAATTTGATTGAGTGTGTGTGCACATAGATGTTGACTTAATTATCTGCTGTTATAGTTTTACACATTCACTAGTATAAAACAATATTTCATATATATATATATATATATATATATATATATATATATATATATATGTGCTGATCACAGTTTCCAGAATCCAGAGTTCCACCTCCATGGGCACTGCTTGCCTATGTTGCTCTTTGGGTAATAAGAATGAAACCTGGAATTGTCCAGTGGTAGAGAAATTACTCAGAGATTCAAGCATTCGTCTTTCAATATGTTGCTTGTTCCTAACTCTAAAATTAGGAAATCTGTTCATATATAATACATGTTACATTATAATATATTTATTATACTATAAAATGTATAATATATTGTACAATATACATTATATATAATACCTGACAGAATTATATATTTATAAGGAAAAATATAATAAACACATCAATGTCCATACTTTCCTAGTCATGATTAAGTTCAGCAGAGTTAGGTCCATTATATCTCAACAGGAAAACTCTACTGAAGTTCTGATGACCTTGAACTAGATAAGAATCCCTGTTAAAATAAAAACTCTCTCCTCAATTATGAGAAAAGATAAGTTTGGAAGGTTTTTTTTGTTTTTTGGGTTTTTTTTTGGCAGGTCATGGGGCCTGAACTCTGGGCCTGGGTCCTGTCCCTCACCTCTTCATCTCAAGGCTAGTGCTCTACCACTCGAGCCATAGCACCACTTCTGGGTGAGGAATTGAACCCAGGGCGTCAAGCCTGCAAGGCAATCACTCAACCAAGGAGCCCAGGTTTGGAAGTTTTTGAGAAGAGGAATTTGGCATTTTCTTTGCATCCTTGATTAGTAATGAATAGGTATCATTTTCCTCCAAATTTTGTCTCCTTTTATGTTACCTAGACAGTTACACAGGATCATCATTCCATCGCATATCTTTAAGTCCTTCTTTTATTTCTTTTTATCATTATTGTTTTTTGTTGTTGTTTTGATGATCATGAAACTTGAACTCAGGGCCTAGGTAGTGTCCCTGAGCTCCAGACTAGTGCTCTACCACTTGAGCCACAGCACTACTTCTGGCTTTTTCTGCCTGGGCTTGCTTTGAATCATAACATTCAGATCTCACCCTCCTGGGTAGCTAGGATTACAGGTGTGAGCCACTAGTGCCCAGCAAGTCCCTCTCTTTTAGATATTATTCTAAAAGCCTCCTATCCAAGGTCACTCCTCAGATAGTAAATAGACCTCTGCCAACAGTTCCTGAACACTCTCATCTCCTGTTATGGCTGTTATGTGTCTTTTCCATGTTATCATGAACCTACTTCACTGTTTTCTTCCTAATCCATGATTGTATATGTGTTACTAATAATTACCTAAATTTAGTGGCTATACACCCTAAATTACTCAACCATTAATTTCATTTTTTTTTCAACATGATTGTTCTTCCGTACCAATCTGAGCTTATACTCACCTTCTCTACCTCTTGGCATGTGCAGAGCCTTGGTCTTTTCTACCTCCAAACCAAGAGGTTTGCCAAAGAATAGCCTACAATATTCCTGCTTAGGATTCAGGAGAAGTAGTTGAGTGTCTGAAAGAAGCAATGCATTCTTGGCATGGGAAGGGGTGGGAGAGACAAGAGCCTAGAGGGCAAACTGGTAGACACAACATTTAACAACTTCTTTGGGGAAACTGACCTCCCTCACGGTGGCAGTGAGACGACTCACCTATTGAATTTTCATATATAAAGGAAGTTGTCATGTCTCACTGCACAACTCACGTTTAGTCAAAGAGAGGATCATTCTTTTGTGTACTCCTTAGGCCTAGTCTCACTTTATCTCCATCGTAGACTTTGCCCAGACTCTGTTCCTACTAGAAGGTGCCTGATGAGGAGGAAAATATGATCTTTTGGCTTCTGACTGGCCCTGTGAGGACTGAGATCACTTTTAGTATTGAACCTATTCCTCCTGACAAAGCTGTGGTGAGTGGTGGGAAAGTTCATTCTCTGAATTATGCCCTAGGACCAAATCTCTTCAGAGAAAGTCAAGGAATGATGAATCCTGCCTGAGGGATTGAGATTCTCTATTTCCAAAGAAGTCAATTAATATCTGATTCTGAGACCCAGGTGGAGGTTTTTTTACCAGATCCTCCAAGCTAGAATGGATGTTACTCAGATTCCAGACAATCCTCATATTTCTCTAGCTCTTTCTCATAAACCAAAAGGACACAGGAGTTGAGTTCAGAAACAAGGTGAAATGAGAGTAGCAGAAGAATTATTGGCAGGGGAAGGAATTAGTAATTTTTGGTGAAAAAAAGGGCTCAGAAAATCTAGGATCACCCACATCATTTGGGAATCACATCATAAGATTAGGGAATAAAAGTAATAAATTACTGCCTAAATTAGTAACTCCACTGCTCTGACTACATTACGAGTACTCTATCAAAAGGTAGCTGTCCTAGGTCAATGTTGATGAGCAAAATGGAGCACATTTTTTCCTCACAATGTTCTACTGAGTATCTAAATCCATGCCCCAGGTTGTTCTTACTCTCTACTTCTCTGTTACTTTCTTTTGCTGGATTCAATCAATGATACTTGAATGTGTTATCATCTTCAGACATGTAATCACATTTTCTTTTAATCCATTTGTTATAAATTAAAACAAATTATGGGGAAACATATGTCTATTGTACATTTTCTTCCATAGCATACTTATTTGATGTTATTAAGTATTATTTTAATTGTTTCATTTTTAAAACTTGAGGAAAATATTTTGTTAGTATTAGAACTAATCAGTTGCACATTTCTAAAATTTTTCCATGTCTGTTTTTTTTGTTATTAAGGTTCTAACATTGTCTTGTCCCCCAATTGTTGCCTTCTTAAAATTGGATCAAATTACAAACTGTATATGATGGTCCTTTATGTGTTCACTGATATATTTAAATTTCTTCTAATATCCACATACTATAGGATATCTTCAACATCTAAAAATCAATATGGAGGTCCCTTTTAAAGAAAAACAAGAAGCCACGAAACCTGTGAAATTAGGATTAGGTATATATCCAAAAATATATAACAGTGATATTGGAAAAATTCACTTTTCTTATATACCAGAACATGTTTATAGTTATGAATAGCATATTTCCTTTATTCCCTCTTTTTTGTGCATCTCGGTTGAATGCACAGATTTCTTTCTTGCTGCCATGCACATGGATATTGATGTTGATATATATTCCTTCTTTATATATCAAGGTTGCAGTAAAGGTCATCAACACATGTGTCTTTTTGGTATTGTCTAAACTTCCATTATGATCATTATAGGTTGCACTATTTTACAATACCACAAAACCAAATACAGTTCCTAATTTATTTCTACCTCTCCAGATGTTTATTTATTCTTGTCGTGATAGCTATTCTGGTGTGTAGGATGGGATTTCAGAGACTTTCCTATTTATTTTCCTTTGTATTTACTATGTGGATAAGAATCCCAAACATTTCATTTATTTATTAAACACTTACATTTGTACTGCATTCCTGATCAGTGTCTTTCTTTTTCTTTTGTTATTTGATCAGTTTTTAAGTTCTATAATATTTGATTTTTTTCCACATTCTAAATAATCACTTCAGTAAGAAGATTTTTTTCATTGCTGTGGTGCACAATTAACTAAAATCAACAGATTGTACATTTATACCACTGGAATTTTTGTTGGTTTTACAGCCAGGAAAATGTTTCAATAAAGCTTCTGAACTTTTTTCACTAGACAGACTGAAATGATAGTATCTCATATTAGCCTAAACTAATCTCAGAACTAACAGTCACAGCCTGGGCCACAACAGTCTGGGCTAAGTAAAACCACTAACACAGCACATGCTGCATTTAAAAAGAGCAAAGGGCTTCATAAAAGTTAGAAGAAAAGCACCCCATTTATGAAGCAAATTCTGAAGTCCACAAGCAGATATTAGGAATCTGAATATTAAGATCTAAAGATAAAAGTATACAGAAGAACAAATTTAGAGTTCAGAATCCAGGAGAGGGAAAAACCACTAGATACCAAACTCAATGCTGAAGGGAAGAAGTGTTTTGCACCAAAGCTCAGCTGTGTCTGACTTTCTCACACCAAACACACACACACACACACACACACACACACACACACACACACACACACACACCAAGTGGGAGACCTTAGCCAAAGTATAGCCATTTTGGACTTAGTCCATTATGAAGGCCTATACTGAAAGTATACATTGTGAAGGCATTTACTGAACGTACCCATTGTAAAGACTTTTACCGAAAATTAGGACTCAGGTTCCTGGCAACACCATGAAATGTCCCAATAACATTCTTCCCATAACTCCCCTAGCAATAGCCATCAGCAGATGACAGGAAGGTACCTAAAGCTACACATGTTTCTTAAGATTCCATATTTAACATAATTTGCTTTTTACTGCTAAGCTTACACATATTAGCCAAAAATATTGTTACAATATTAACTCATTAAATGTCAACAAATCATGTAACTGACAAGCTATGAGCCCACTTACCTCAGCCCTATGCCCTATAAAAACCCTAACTGAAGATTCAGAGTTCTCAACTCTGACCCACTGTGATGCTGACAGTTGTGAGTCCATGCTCGAGCTTGCAATAAATGACCCTCGTGTGCTCACATCGGAAATGGCTCCTTGGCGGTCTTTGGGGATCGTTATCTCAGCACAAGACTAGTGTACACAGAGAACCCCAAGGGCAGCTGTATCTGGGACAATGAAGCTTTTCCCTCTTCTAAGCTGAAATTGGGGTACGCTTTGCCTGGAGGATAGCACCCTGTGAGCCCTGCATGCATGGTAAACCAGACGTGGGAAGCCCTGTGAGCATCTCCAGGATGGCCTCTTAGAGGCCTGGAGAAGTTTACTCCTGTAGTTGGACATGGCACGAGGCAGGAGGACAGTGGGAATCCAGAAGATGGGAGAGGCACAGGAGCAAATGTGCCTAGCTGTGGAGACTCCTTGGCCATGTTAAGGTATTTCCCAGCCCACACATAGCAGCCAACACGCAAATCCCCAGAGGCCACTTCAGTGGATCTGTATCTGGCTAGGGTGGAGCAGTACCCACCAGCCATTCTCCTCTGTCCTGCTGCACCTAACCTCCCAGCAGCTGCCCAGTCCCCAGCACTCATGGCAGGCCAGCTCTGTGAGGCAAGCTGAAGCTGTGCCTGTGATTCCTGGTGCCTGCTTCAAGGCGAGAGTGAGGCCCAGTGCACAGCAGCGCTGGCCCTCACTCACTTCAAGTGCCTCGAGAGAGGCATGACCATCACTGGTTCAGCACTGCTGCCCTCCCCACCCCCAGAGTTTACCTACAAGTCCCTGCCTTTTTTCTTGAAATTCTTCAGCCACTGGTTGTCTCATTTCTCATTGCCTATTTGGGTGGGTTTTGAGACTCCTTCCTCTCCTCACCCAGCCATGAGGCCCCTGGGGCCAAACTCCACACCTCACAGACACTCTCCAAAACCCAGCTGCCTTTGGGGCTGCTGCTTCCTGAGTCATTGGCCTACTGCCTCCTTCCTCCCTTCACCAGCCTCTGCCAGGGCCTCCCATACTCTCCCTACTACCCCCATCCCCAATCCCAGCTTGGCCGCCTCCGAGACCTCCCCTCTTCTCCACACAGCTCCCAGTGCCAACCCCAGCAGGGCCACTGCTCTGGGGAAGACAACTGTGGGCCTGGCCCAGTAGAATCAAAGGTTCCACAATGTGCAGCCGGCTTAGAAATGGAGGCAGCATAGGTCACTGATCAGTGTCTTTCACTTCGCTTACACAAATATTAGTTGTATTAATTTGATATTTAATTTTGGATTTTGCAACCTCTTATTAAGCCTTTGAAGAATAGCTGGTAGAAATATAGTCCCAAAATTCGGATTGTCTCTTGTTTAATTCTTTTGAGATTCAAAGATATTTAAGTAGTTATAACCATCTTGAACTCTCATTTCTATAGCAGAGTCTATTCAGAAAATAATTGCTTAAGCATCTGTTATCAATTACTTAAAAGACTTGAAACTTTTAAAGTTTCAAATATTACAGGAAGATCTTTGATTCATGTTGAATGGAAGTGAGTAGGTTGAGCTGTTGCATACATTCTTGTGTGTTCGTGTGTGTGTGTGTGTGTGTGTGTGTGTGTGTGTGTGTGTGTGTGTGTGTTTATGTGTGTGATTGTGAGTCTGTGTGTAGGGGGGTATATGTGTATCATTGAAATAAAGGATAAGGATTTTGAGCCCTGGTCTGCACTTGTTTCCTTTTTCTGAGGTATACATTATGGCGTTTTTGTTGGTGGTATGCTCTGATTGCTTGCTTTTGCCTGATGTGCACATTCCAGGTCAATTTTTCAATTAAAGCTTCTTTTTTTATAATTCAGCATAAAGGGCTCTGATAGTGTTTTGTCTTTAGTCTGCCATCTAATATTTTCTTTTCCTCTTCAAAAATTAACATTCAATATAAATTTTATCTCCTGACTGATTTTCCCTTTAATTTGCATTTTGAAAGAAGTATTATAAGCCCTTTAATCTCTGTATTTATGAAGAAAAGTCATTTTGAATTTTCTGTTTAGTGTAATAACACCTGGACACATTTGTTAGCATCAAGATCTTAAAATTACTTTTTTAGTTTTAATTTAAAATACGTCCTCCATGTTTACAGCATGGGGAGACAAACAATTCCTAGTAACAATGATAACAATTTATTCATTAAAATATCAGATAATTCATAATTTTGATTATGTCTAGTAGCGAATGAATACATTTGCTCAGTGATTTGCTTGATAGACCTTAGCACAAAAATACCTCTTATGGGAGCTGAGAAGGTGGATAAGTGGTAGACAGCTTATCTTGAATGTACGAGACCCTGGGTTTGATTCCATAGCACCACCTAAGCAGAAACAGCTAGAAGAGGTACTTTGGCTCAAGTGCTAGAGCAGTCTTGAGCTGAAGAGCTGAAGGACAGCGACAGTTCACCATCATCAGCAAATTAAATAAATAAAACTCATACTTAAGTACATGAATTTCAAAAGTTGATTACCATTTTAGTTAGGGGCAGGGTGCCAAGACACAGCAGAACTCTGTTGCAAATCTTTAAGAAGGATTTCACCACCTAACAAATATTAAAACCAGAAAGTAAAACATTAGCTCTGCCAACAACATATAGAATTTCTACTCAAAGAGAAACCAGTACTAAGAATGAAATACTTGTTATAACATTTCTTAAGAGATTATGGCTTTATATTAATTATCATATATATTGACCTTCAAAAACTCCATTGGTGGGCCTGAGTCTTAAGGGCACCTACAAAAACTGGAGGAGAGAATCATCAACCTCGATTTTTATAATTGTTATTATATTTTTAAAATTGTTATATGGATAACCATTTTGTAAGTCAGGTAATGAGTTCATTTCTTGTTTGACAGTCCCATCCCTCCTGTCCCTGTCCACAGTGGTATAGCTCATTGTGAACACAATAGCTACAGTGTACAAGTGCTGCGTTTGTTTCCCTGTTCTCCTTGACTATCTCTGGTTCCCTCAATGCCATAAAAGAGTAAACTAGAACAGAAAAATCCCTCTTGTTTCCAATTCCTGGAATACATTTCAATATAAACATCAATAGTTTTATGAGAGTGTCAGGCTCTGTACACACATCCCAAACACGTATACTTCCTACACCCAGTCATAACTCCCACCTGATTCTAAGGTCCACACAGTAATTCTTTTCACTTTCCACACAGGAAGAAACTGAGATTCAGAAAGATTATGTAAGTCACTGGAAATACTGGGCTGACAATCCTGGCTCACTCTTATACATTACCTATTCCAGAGAGTAAGATCTGAATATCATCATTTGAAACCAACCCAGGTTGACATATCCATTACATGTTTATCTCCATTTAACCAGAAGAAAGCGAGAATTGTGTTTCACGTGGTAGAGCTAGAATGCCACCAGACATGAATGGGAAATCTAAAGAATATTGACAGTATGATGATTTTAAGAACTAATGCTCACCCATACATAATCTCAGACACCACACACACACACACACCAAAATCACACTCCTTAAAACAGATGTTAGTACTGAAATCCAAATAGTTTTTTGTTAATTTTATAAGCTTTATTTTTAGCTTTAGTGAGTTTTGACTTGATAGTTTCTACTGATGAGCCATAACCTAGAACTTTGTTATAATTATACCCATATCTGTATTCAGAGGGACATTCTCCTAGTTAAGTCTTCCTCCTTTTTCAGCAATGATAAGTTTTCTCTTCTTGGTCCAGTTTCTTTTTGGGATCTAAATGTCTTAGATTTTTCTGTCTTGCATGGTCTGTAAGTTCATTGATCCAGTAGATCTCAGCCATCCCAATAACCTGGACAGAACCTGCCTTGGGAAAAGTGTTCTAAGCTCACCATTCAGTGGAGGTTGTTAGTACTCACACATAATCGCGTTCTCTTCAGAATTTGGAACTTGTTAGGTCCAGGAATACAGGGAAAGCACACATTGTGTGCTATTTCATGCTTTTTAAATTTAATGGCAGCTTCCCACCTATTGTCTACTTTAAGCATTGTGTGAATAGAAGGATTGCCCCTAAGAGACAGAAGCACTACTAACTGTTGCTCTCAAAACACAGAAGGAAGGAAAGAAGTTCTGAAGGAACAATAGAGCCTAGAAACTGATTTCGTAGAAACTCAAACTGCCTTTTATCTTACCTTTAAAATAGAAAGTCAGAGATTGCAGTTACTTTTAAGCTCCATTTATATTCCTGAGCAGGGGTCACCTTTCCCCTTTGCCCTTCTGACAATTTACATCAGGAGCTGGTGGAACGATGTAACAAGAACACATAGAGTTTGGGCCCGGGATTAAAAACTCTTTTTTGTGATCATAAACATTCTACCACTTCCTGAATTGGGTCTGAGTGGCAGAAGGAAATAAGGTTAGACATTCAGTAACTTATAATTACTTCTAGGTTTCCTATCTAAACTCATCCCTTCCCACCCCTCAGAATCCTAATTCCCAACTGTTTAGACACCCTTACACTCTGTTTTCCTGGAGCATTTGAGTGTGGGGCATCATTTCCTTCTTATGTGTACTGCTTTACAAATGGAGATTTTCTCCTAGGCTCAAAATTATTTCATTGATTGGGGCATTGTGCAATATGCTAAACAGAGAGTTACCTGGAAGGAAGGTCCTAGAAGACAAAACATCTACTAGGACAATGGAAACCCCTGGTTTGGCATGCTTAAAGTTTTAACTTGTAAACTGAAGTAACAGGAGAAAACGACACACTAAGAAATCTGCCAATTATGCCAAATAAAGAGATATGATGAAGGTCAGAGAAAGGACATTGATTTCATGGTGGTCATGACAAGACAAAACCTTACCACACCTTAAAAATACTAATCCATACTCCCTTACTTTTTTGTTCACCCATGTCATTAGGTCTGAGTTGTATGTCGGAGACCTCAGGACTTGCAGAACAGGAAGATCTCGGGGAGAGCCTAACATTGGTCTGCCATTTTGGACATAAAATAACTAGTGTGATGAAAGCCCTTAGTAATATACACAAATATGTGCATTTGTCCTACTACTCTTGATAAGTACCCCTCACTATATTGTCTTTAGTTTGGTCACTTGCTGACATAGCAGCTGTCTGGTAGGTCCATTGTGACTTCACTTTATTCACCAGAAATGGAGAAGGAGAGACTGACCAGAACACATTTGCATCTTTCTCAATGAGCAGTGAATGGCAGGGGAGTATTTAGGAAGCTCCCCATGTTCTCAGTTAGCTAGTACCTCCTAGATTCCAGCTCAAATCTTGATAAACAGATACAGAAGTTACTTGTTGTACCAGATTCACAGCTAGAGAGGTAGACGAGAAAGTGGAAAGGCTTGGTGTTAAAGCCACAGGTTGAAATAAAGCAGAATTCAAAGGATGTGGAGATGAAGCGAGCTACGTGGAAGGGAAAGGAGAGGCAGCTGAAGCAGAAGAGCATCTAGAGAGAGAAGATAGAGCACATTTGAGGCCACCTGGACATCAAAGTATCCCATCTGAGGTACAACAGTCTGGTTGTGCTGAGCCACAGAGAAAAGTTGGAAGAACATCAACAAGTGCTCTTGCCCATTTCTAGGGAGTTCCCAGAAAGACAGGGCGATTTGGTAGCTTCCCAGAGCACTGCGGCTGAGCACATCTCAGATTCCTTGCTACCATGATCATTGACATTGGAGAGTAGCAGCAAGAGTTGTATGAGGTGATTGCAACTCATTATTTGGAGGCTGTTCTGCAGCATTGTGGAGTGTGGTCTCTCAGGATGCTTAGGGCAAAGATCCTATAGCTGGTGTCAAAGAATGCAATCTACTTGGAGTAGACATTTATAGATGGCACATGCCTGAACACAACAAGCTGATAATGAGATGCTAGAGGTAGTTTCCCTAAAGATCTAACAGCCAAAACTGGACAAGCACACCCAGAGCTCTGCACCACATCAGGACACCATGCCAATTGCTTCTACCATAGTACTGGCTACCAAGTTTGCACACCCATGACCTTGTTACCCTGGTCGTGCCCCACAATCCCTCACAACTTTTACTCTTTCACTTTGTCTATGCTTCCTAGTCCCTGCTAAACAGTTCTGGATACCTGTGTTAGCTACCCCAACCCCTGCAAAGCTGTTGCTGCTAACAAATTTCCTGACACTGGACCTCAGCAATTACAGTCACAGTTAACCTTTACCTGGTATCCTAGTTTCTACTACTCTTTTCTGCTACCCATAATTCATAACACCAGGGTTCCAGCCACCTGAACCCTGAAACCCGTTTCTCCCCTGTCTATGATACTGCATTCCCAAACAAAGTAAGGGAAGAGTGGGCACAGACAGTTGCCTTGGATACTCCACTTGCAGGCATATTGGAACAAGTTATTCCTCAGGTATTTAACATGAGGGACTAACTAGTTGTGGAAAGAAAACAGCTTACTCAAAGTTGACTAAAATCCAAGGACATAACTTATAACTTATTGCTAGGGAAAGAAGGCCTTGCAGTGAAAGTTAATGAGAAAGAAAATTTTGTAAATAGTATTGGGAACAATGCAAAAGGTTGAGCTTAGTCTCTTCTATCAGTGGTCTGAATTATTTTATGACATATGATGTGTAACTACATTGTATTTTAAAAATTATATGAAGATGCACACTTTGTGGTATTTATATTAATTGATGGAATAGTTGCATAGGATCACGTTAATGATATTCAATAGTTTATGCTCTATTATTTGCCTATGGGTCTGCTTTGGCAATATGTATTGATCTCTCTAACAACAAATGGAATTTCATTGTCAAATACTACAAGGAGATTATTCGTGCTAGTACCAAAATGAAAGTGGGAACAAGAAAACTGAATAAAGCTACAAGTTTGAAGGGAGGGGATCAGTGGTAAGGGCTATGATAAAAGACAAATTCTTCACTATGGAATCTTGGAAGAATAGAATGTGTTTTCTTGAATTACTAGCTTTTAAAACATTTAAAACATTAATGAATAGTTTAACAAAAAATTATAAATACGACTTTGATAATTCAATGATGTGAATTATGAGATTAACATTATACTCAAAGTTTCCTTGAGATAAAAGCAGGCTGCATTCCTTTTCTATTAAATTAAGGGAATACGCTTCCTTTTGAATGGTTAAACAGTCCATGACATTGTTCCAAAACAAGAAAATATACTGGAGAGAAAAAAAAGAGGAGTAGTTCCAGGAAGATGGCAGAGCAGAACCTAGAGGCTAAACAAGCTCTCACCTAGAAAGCAGTATTAGTGTTTCAGTGAACAGTCCTAGGCGGGAGAATAACACCAAGTGTGCCATCCCAGTACAAAGAGCTTTGCCAGAAAGGGGAAATCCAGGCAAGGAAACAGATTTGAGCACTTGCTGGTAGCAGTGGAGGTGGTAGCAGTGGCCATTGCTTCCACACCTACAACACAGAGAGTCCTGGACAAATGTGCCAGACACAGCAAATGATCAGATTCTACCCAACACCAGCAAGAACTGACAAGGAGTAGGTATCTTCATCCTGCAGATCACAGACCAGAGACGACCCAGGAACCAAGACACTGGCATGAGTATACGCCTTACATAATAACACCTTCTCAAGGAGCAGAGGAGGCATGGCTCCCCTCCCCCTCCCTCTCCCCACTGTGCCACTACCTGAGATCTCCATCTTTGATACTGTCAAAGGCCCAGCTGAGAATATAGCTCCAACCCAGGCCTTGGAGGAGAACAAAAGAGTCATTTAGCAGGTCAGAGGAACCTGACATGACCTGCCAGGCTCAGCTCCACCCAGGAGAAAGTCACCCAGCCCAAGCAGTGAAAACTCTGCCCCCAGAGGAATGTCTTTCTTCACTGGGTAAACAGAGCCAGAGGCTTCCCCTCCCTATAGCAGCCTAGACAATCAATTGAATTTCAGTAAACATAAACCCTGAGAATGGCTCCATGCTGGGCTCTGTGAGTGTCTCAGAAGCTAGCCCCTCAGGGAAAAGCTACTGTTTGCTGAAAGGCCTCAACTCTACCCAGAACCTAGCCTCATCACAGCATCTCCAATCAAGAGGAAACAGCCAACTCCCTCTTTTGTGAGAAACAAAGCAGATCTCCCTCCCACTGAACTAGCCTGGGAAGGGGATCACAAAATTCTGGGTAAAGCAGACCATTTTTCTGCCTGCCAAATAAACTAACTTAAGAAACCAATCAAGCCACAGGAAAACCAAACACCAAAAGCAGACCAGAGACTCCACCAAGAGACTAGTTATGGACACAAGGGAGATACAGGATCTTCCCTTTCAACCCCCCCCCCCCCCAAAGAACACTTTCTTTGTAACTTTTTATTAACTTGTTATTTTTTTAAAAAATTGTTTTCTATTAATCTTGTTTTGCTTTTAGAAATTTTATTTTTGGTGTATATGTGTGTGCACTTTTGTATTTTTATTTTATCTCTATTGAACTTTTGATCCTTTTCCTTTCTTTCTTTCTCATTCTTTTCACTTTTTCTTCTCTTCATTCTTTTTTTGGGTAACTTAATTGCTGTTCTGCTCATTCTCAGATATACCCTTCATAGATTATTAGACCTTATTCCACATTGTTTACACGATGAATCCAGAAATTTATTACTTATTTCAAAAAATCTCTAGCTTAAATTCCTTAATTACAGTATTATCTCATAATACCATATATATAATATTAAAATGATTTATTATTTTTTATTTTTATTATAAGTATTTTTAGTTCTTCATATCTCCTTTCTACTCTTCCCCTCCTCTCATCGTATTCCCATTCTTCTCTCAATATTTCTTCTTTAAAATTGCATCATTTTTGTGTTTTACTTTTTAAATTTAAATTTTTGTTTTTCCATTTTTTCTTGCCTCTTTTACTTTCACTTCTCTTTCTCCTATCATTTTGTCCAATACATTTTCTTCTTTGAGATTAGGACTTGGTTAATTTCACTCTCCTTTTACCTTTCCACATCTCTCTAATCATATTTTTCCCCACTTTTCTCCCTAAAACTAATTTCTGGTATGCCAAATTCTACTTTGCTGTTCTTACCCCATTAATACATTGTTGTTTTACGTTGAATAGATTGTACCTATTGAAATAGATTGTTTGTATCTGTCGACTTTTGATTGTGCAACTAAAGGAATTTGGTTGATGCTTGCCTTAAAATAGTGTTCTAGCACAAAACTTGTGTTACTTTCATACCAAATAGAGGCATTCGTGGAAGCCATTAAAAGACAGCTGAAAGAAGTCAGGGAGACCTGAAAGGGAATGTTGAATGGAGCCTAACAGAAGGAATGAGAGTCCAAGGAAACCATAACAAATCAATTAAGTGATTTGTGAATAAACACTGAACACGAAATTAAGGAAGTAAACAAATTCATACAAGATCTAAAACAAAGCTCCAACAAAGAATTTGAAGCCATCAAAGCCTACCAATTAGAAGGAAAAGAAATTAAAAAAACCAAAGTAGAAATTTTGAAAATAGGTTAGACCATGAAGAAGACTGAAACTCGGGGATTGAAGACAGCCTATATATTATAGAGGAAGAACACACAACTATCTAAGACAAATCCAAGAAATATGATAGACCTATTCAACATTTGGAAGACACCATCAGATAGCCTAATCTGATGATAATAGGTATAGGGCAGCACCTAGAAACAGAAGTTAATGATCTAAGAAATTTGTTTCACAGGTTCCTAGCAGAAAACTTCCCAAACACGCAAAAAGATAAGCCTATTCAGATACAAGAAGCTTTTAGAACCCCAAATAGACCAGACCAAAACAAGACATCACAACTCCACATTATAATATCCACAGGATCAATTCAGACCAAGGAAAACATCCTTAAAGTTGTCAAGGTGAAAAGATCAATCACCTATAAGGGAAGCCAAGTAGAATCACCTCAGATTTCTCAGCAGAGTCAATTAAACCAAGAAGAGCCTGGAATGATGTAGGCCATGCCCTAAAGACAAACAACTATCAACCAAGAAAACTGTACCCAGCTATACTCTCCTTCATGACTGAAGGACAAATAAAAACTTTCCATACCAAAGAAAAAGTGAAACAATATATCTCTACCAAACTAGCCCTACAAAAGTTACTTAAAGATGTCCTACACAGAGAAAACCAACAGGACCACAATAAAGGCTAAGAAACTGCACCCAAATTGAGAATCCAAGAACGGTAGGAATAACCCAGTTGGCACAGCCCCCAAGAAGGTGCATAAAATGGCAGGAACTCCCAAATATCTCTCAGTACTATCTCCCAACATTAACAAACTTAACAATACAATTAAGCAAAATAGACTGTCTACTTGGATTTAAAAAAAAAAAAAGATCTTTCTGTCTGCTGCATTCAGGAGTCACAACTTTCTCATAAAAACAAACACATGTTGAAAGTGAAAGGCTGGAACAAAATCTAACAAGCAAACGGCCTCATAAACAGGAAGGAGTTGCAATCCTAATATCAGATAAAATAGATTTCAAATTAAAATTAGTGAGAAGAGATAAAGAAGGTCGCTATATACTTATTAAGAGATCTCTCCTTCAGGAGGATATTAAAATTCTAAATATCTATTCCCCACAAGAGCACCCAAATTTATCCAAGAAATTCTAATTTTTCTCACATCTCCCATAGATCCAAGATATTAATTGTTGGGGACTTTAACACACACTCTGCCCACTAGATATATCAACTCGGCAAAAAATCAGCAGAGAAACCACAGATATAAAACTGCATAGATCACCTAGATTTAACAGACACCTACCGAATATTTCACCCAGCAGCATCAGAATACACATTTTTCTCAGCAGCACAGGGAACTTTTTCCAAAATAGACCACATTTAGGTCACAAAGCAAACTTGTCCAAATACAAAAACATTGAAATTATACCTTGCATTCTCTCAGACCACAAGGGAATAAAATTAGAACTCAACACCAAAAGCCACCAATGAAAGTCCTGTAACACATGGAGGCTGAACAACACACTGTTGAATCACCAGTGGGTCATGGAAGAGATCAGAAACAAAATTCAAATGTTTGTAATATTCAACAAAAATGAACACACAAATTACCAGCTCCTCTGGGACACCGCAAATGCAGTACTCAGAGGCACGTTTATAGCTCTGAGTTCCTACATCAACAAATTGGAGTGATCTCAAACCAACAATTTAGTGAGACATCTGAGCCTCCTTGAAAAAGAGCAGCAGGATAAACCCCAATCTAGTAGATGGAAAGAAATAATTAAAATTAAATCAAAATTAAATAAATAAGAATCCAAAAACATAGAAAGAATCAACAAAACAGAGTTGGTTTTTGAAAAATTAACAAATTGGCAGACCCTTAACAAATCTTATTAGAAGAACAAGAGAACACACTGAAATAAATAAACTCACAGATGAGAATGGAAACATCACCACAGAAACAACCAAGATTCAGTACATTATAAGGGAATACTTCTCAAAACTTTATGCTAGTAAGTTTAAGAAGTTTGCAGTAATGAACCTTTTCCTAGCAAATAATGACATGCTGAAACTAAACTGAGTTAAACCATCTTAACTGTTCCATATTAAGCAATGAAATAGAAATAGCAATAAGAGACCTCCCATCTAAGAAAAGCCCAGAACCAGATGGTTTTACAGCGGAAATCTACAAGGCCTTCAAAGCAGAGCTCACATCAATACTCCTTCAAGTCTTCAATGAAATTGAAAGTAAAAGTTCACTACCAAACTCATTCTATGAAGCCATCATTAAACTTCCTCCCCAAACTAGGCAAGGACTCATCAAAGAAAGAGAACTGTAGATCAATTTCCTTGATGAACATTGATGCAAATCTTCTCAGCAAAATTTTGGTCAATCGACTTTCGCAATTCATCCAAAAAATCATACATCATGATCAAACAGGATTCATTTCAGGGATGTAAAGCTGCTTCAATATACGCAAATCAATTGATACAATAACTCGCATCAACAAGAGCAAGGATAAGAACCACATGGTTACATCAATAGATGCAGAAAAAGGATTTGACAAGATCCAAAACCCCTTTATGATGAAGGTTCTGGGAAAATTAGGAATTCAGTGAACATTCCTCAATACAATAAAGGATGTATATGACAAACCTACTTCAAACATTTTACTTAATGGTGAAAAAATAAAGGTATTTCCTCTTAACTAAGGAATGAGATAAGGATGTCCACTCACTCCACTTCTCTTCAAACTAGTATTAGAATACCTAGCTACAGCTATAAGATAAGATTCAAATATAAAAGGGAATCCAAATAGGGAAAGAAGAAGCTCTACCTCTATGCAGATGACATGAACTTGGATTTAAAGAATCCCACGGACTCCATTCCCAAATTATTCAAGCTTATTCAAAACTTTGACAAAGTAGCAGGGTATAAAATTAACCCTCAAATAACAATGGCTTTTCTGTATGCCAAAAATGAGAAAAGTATGGCTGAAATCAGGAAAGCAACTCCATTCGTAATAGCCCCACAAAAAGTAAAATACCTAGGACTTAACAAAGAAAAGAAGGACCTCTATGATGACAACTTTGAAAACCTTAAAAAGGAAATCAGCACCGAACTTAGAAAGTGGAAAAAAACCCCATGCTCCTGGATTGGAAAGATCAACATCGTGAAAATGGCAATATTTCCCAAGGCTATCCTCAAATTCAATATGATACCTATCAATATTCCAGCCTCATTCTTTTAGTAAAAAAAAGAGGCAATCCAAAAATTCATATAGAACTATAAAATACCTCGAATAGCAAAAACGATATTTAACGGAAACAACAGTGCTGGAGGAATATCAATACCAAATTTCAAACTCTTCTACAAAGCCATAGTAATTAAAACAGCTTGCTACTCTCACAAGAACAACCCATAGGACCAATGGACTAGAAATGAAAACCCAGAAATGAGCCTATAGACCTATAGACATCTAATGTTCAATAAGGGAGCTAAGAAATTAGAATGGAAGAAACACAATCTCTTCAGTAAATGGTGCTGGCAAAATTGGTTAACAACTTGTAGGAAACTAAAGCTAGAACTTTATACATCATCCTGCACCAGAATGAACTTCAAATGGATCAAAGACCTCGGAGTCAAACAGACACTCTGAAAACATTAAAGAATGGAATAGGAGAAACAGTAGGTCTCCTTTGCACAGGCTGAAATTTTCTTAATAGAGACCCAGAATTACACAAATCAAAGAAATGTTGGACAAATGGGATTGCATGAAATTGCAGAGCTTCTGCATGGCAAAGGATATAGCTAGCAAGATCAATTGAAAGCCCATTGATTGGGAGAAGCTCTTCACTACAACAGACATGGATCTCATATCTAAAATATACCTGGAACTCAAAAAAATTAAATCCCCCAACAACAAATCCTCAAAGAAACAACTGCCAAATAAATAAGTGGGCTAAAGACATAAAGAGAATCTCCTCTGAATATGAAAGAAGGATGGCCAATAGACCCAGGAAGAAATGCTCAATCTGTCTAGCCATAACAGAAATGCAAATCAAAACAACATTGAGATACCACCTCACCCTAGTTAGAATGGCTATAATGAAGAACTCTAATAACAACAGATGCTAGAGAGGATGTGGGGATAAGGGAAATTTATTGCATTGTTGGTGGGCATGTAAACGTGTTCAACCACTTTGGAAAGTAGTATGGAGGTTCCTCAAAAGATTCCACATAGAGCTCCCATATGGCCCAGCAATCCGACTTTTGGGTATTTACCCAAAAGGTCACAAACAAGACCATATTAAAGCTCCGGCACAATTATGTTTATTGAACCATTATTTACCATAGCTAAGATATGGAACCAACCCAGATGCGCCTCAGTAGATGCATGGATCAATATAATGTGGTATATATATACATAATAGAATTCTATGCCTCCATCAGAAAAAATGACATTGCCCCACTTGTTAGGAAATGGAAAGACTTGGAAAAATTTATATTAAGTGAAGTAAACCAGTCCCAAAGAAACATAGGTCCCATGGTTTCCTTTATTTTCAATAACCAGTATATGTCTGAGACAAGCAGAAAAGGTCGGACAAGTTGGTGTTGGGTGAAATGAACCACAAGATAAGGATTCAATATTTTTTTTTCTTGTGATTGTTTCTAACATATTTATAAGATTATTTCTATATTGCTTTGTATGTCCCTCCCCTACAGTATAGCCCCTGCTTTCACGGTATTTGATGGTATAATTTGTGGAGGGAAAGGGAAAAAACTAATCTTTTAACTAGAGATACAGGTGGACCCATTGCAACAATGAGATTTACAAGTCGTTAGGTCGAAAAACAAACTTTACAGCTTTGATGGGGGGTGTGGGGAGGATCGGGTGGGGAGAGGGGGGTAGCATGGAAAGGGATGGGAAGGGGAAACAAAGAGGCAGAGGCGGCAACAATGCGTGATAAGAAATGTACTCATTATCTTGCCCATGTAATTGTAACTCATCTGTTGGTATTCTTAATATAAAAAAATAAACAAATAAAAAAGAAAAGAAAAACGAACTTTACAACTTGCCCGGCGAGGGTGGGGGGCAGGCAAAGGGGTGTCTGGAGAGCCCGGGGGGCGGGTGGCGCAGATGAGAACAGATGGGAAGAGGAAACAAAGGAGGAGGCAACAATGCTTGATGAATAATGTGCTCATTATCTTGCCCATGTAATTGTTACCCCTCTGTATGGTATTTTCACAAATAAATAGATAAATAAATAAATAAATACGAAGGAGACTCAAGGCTGCTGAAATGAGCATATTTCCCATTTGGACTTTAATAGGATTTTTCTACAATCAACAAGATTTTCATAACATAATAATTTCTAAATGTATTGCTACAGAATAGATTGTAAATGTAATATTTAATACTAATGCATACTTGAAGACAAAGTTTTACAGAAAACTTTAAATTTCAGATAAAGTGCAATATTCCAATAAATACATAGAAGAAATATAATTTAAAAATTCACTGATCAAAGCAAACCCTGGCAGGAATGTCTGAAAAACACTTATCTGAAAACAGGAATTGGCACTGTGGCTCAAGTAGTAGAGGGCTCCACTTGAGCTGAAGAACTCAGGGATATGTTAACTCCCTGAGATTAAACCCCAGGACTGACAAAAATAAAATTTAAAGAATTGAAGCATTACGGTACAGCAACCAGACCCAGAGTTCAGGCCCTCCTACTACCACCAGCAACAACAACTAATTAAAGCATCAAACAACCTGAAGTTGTTGTCCAGAATAATGAGTGCGGCATTAACAGTTTACATGACTTAGTGACTTTAAACCTAGTTTAAAAGGGGAGGTGGTAGGCAATTTGTGTGTTTGCCAAAACCTGTAAAATTATTTTGTACTTTACCAAGGAGGAAGAAAGGCGGGAATGGGGGGAGGAGGGGAGGTGTTTTGTGACCTTGCCTTTTGGTTCAGTGATTGTTTTCTGGAGTCAAATTCAGAGACATTCTGCTTGCAATCCTAGTTTCATAGCGGCGGGGAATGAAAAAGCCATGACCTGGAAATGGTTTTGTCATGTCCTTGGCCTAGTTCCAACCATCACTGGATAATCCAAGTCCCACTTCAGGACCAAGACTACTGATCCACTAGGCAGTGGACCTAACCACAGCCAGAAAAGACAAAAAATGCAATGCCGAGGGCAGCACTGGAATTCTATACCAAGAAGAGAGTTTTATATTATTTATTGTAAAATAATATACAGAGGGTATATAGTTACATAAGTAGGGTAATGAGTACATTTCCTATTGAGCATTGTTACCTCCTCCTTTGTTTTTCCCCTACTACCACTTCCCTCCACAACTCTCCAACTCCTCCCTCCTTCACCCCTACACGACATTGTAAATTCATTTTTTGACACAGTGTCCTGTACATCTCATCATCACAATGGGTCAACCTGCATCCCCATTTCAGCATTCTGCTATAACCTTTCCACTCCCCAAATTACAAAAATGTATATAAAAATGCAGAACACTTGAATCAAATACAATGAAAACAGGGATTATACCATGGAGGGATGAACTTACAAAAGAATCACATAGAGCATTATAAGTATATTAAAAACAAAAACAAGAAAGAAAAAATCACTTGTGTGTCTGACTTGGGATTCCTTTCACTTAATGTCATCTTATGTGGTTATACGTCCATAGCCTTTGATCTTCTATGGTTGTCCTAGACATGTACTAGTCCTTGCAAACAAGGGAAACCATAGGATGTATGTTTCTTTGGGCCTGGCTTACTTCACTTAATATAATATTTACCAAGTCTTTCCATTTCCTAACAAATGTGACAATTTCATTCATTCTTTCTAATGGAGACATAGAATTCCATTGTGTTTGTGTGTGTGTGTGTGTGTGTGTGTGTGTGTGTGTGTGTGTGTGTGTGTGTGTGATTGTATCACATTTTCTTGATCCATTCATGAAATGAGGAGCATCGAGGTTGGTTCCATATCTTAGCTATGGTGAATAATACTGCAATAAACATGGTTGCACAGGCAACTTTGGTATGACCTTGTTTGTGATGATTTGGGTAAATGCCTAAATGCCCAAAAGTGGGATTGCTGGGACACAGGGGAACTTTACATGGAGTCTTTTGAAGAACTTCCATACTGCATTCCAAAGTGGTTAAACAAGTTTACATTCCCACCATCAATGAAATTGGCTTCCTATTTAGCCACATCCCCTCCAACATGTTGTTATTAAATTTCTTGATTAGGGACCGGGAAGGTGGCTCAATAGTAGAGTGCTTTGCCTTGCATGAATGAGGCCCTCGGTTGGATTCCTCAGCACCACATCAACAGAAAAAAAATAAATTTCTTGATTATAGCCATTCTAACTAGAATAAGGTGCAAACGCAATGTTGTCTTGATTTGCATTTCTTTTGTGGCTAGAATAGTTGAGCATTTCTTCATGTGTCTAATCGCCATTTTTATTTCCTCTTCAGAGAAGTCTCTCTTTAAGTTAATAGCCCACTTAATTATCGAGCAGTTGTTTCTTTGAGGATTTGCTTTTGGGGATTTAATTTTTTGAGTCCTAAGTACATTTTAGATATAAGACCTTGTCCGTTTTATACCTCGTGAAGATCTTCTCCCAGAACGTGTGCTTTCTATTGATATTGCTAGCTATGACCTTTGCCTAACAGAAGCTCTCATGATTCATGCAATCCCATTTGTTCAACTTTTCTTTGATTTCTTTTTTTTGACATTTGTAATATGTTTATTACATACAGACTGTATCAGCACTTGGAATTTATAATTCCATCTCATCTTGTAATAGTAAATTACTTGTTTCATAAAGAGATGAATTAAGGAATGAATTTCTTAACTTATTTTTCTTTACTCTTTGTTTCTGGCTCTCTATTAAGAAAATTTCGGTATGTGCTAATAAGCTCTAGAGTTTATCCTATTTCTTCATGTAATGTTTTCATTGTGTCCTCTTTTATTTTGAGGTCTTTGATCCATTTGGAGTTGATTCTTGTGCAGGATAATATACACGGATGCAGGTTTAGTTTAACAGGTGTTTAACCAATTTTGCCCACACTCAAAAGGCTGTCTTTCTTCCATTCCCTTTTTTTAGCTCCTTTGTCAAAGATTAGGTAGCTATCGGTCAGGGGGTTCATTTCTGAGTCTTCAGTCCTACTCCACTGGTCCTCAGGTCTGTTCTTGCGCCAGAACCAAGCTGTTCTTATTACTATGGCTTTTTAGTAGCATTTGAAATTTGGAACTGATATTGCTCTAGTGCTGTTCTTTCTACTAAGAATTGACAATCCTACAGCCAACATTATATTAATGGTGAGAAGTTAAACCCATTTCTTATAAATTCAGGAATAAGATAAGGATGTCTGCTCTCTACACTCCTTTTCAACTTAGCATTAGAATGCTAGCTGGGGCAATAAGATAAGATGCAATCTTAAAGGGGTTCCAAATAGCAAAAATGAAGTAAAACTCTCCCTCTTTGAAGATAACATGCTCTTGTATTTAATGAAACCCATGGACTCCATTCCCAAGTTACTTGAGCTGATCAAAAACTTTGGCAAACTAGCAGAGTATACAATTAACCCTCAGAAAATAAAGGTTTTCCTGTATTCCAATAATGATAGAGTGCAGCTGAAATTAGGAAAGCAACCCCTTTTTACTAGCCGCACAAAAAATAAAATACCTAGGAGTTAACTTAAGAGGTGAAGGACCTCTATGTTGGGAACTTTAAAAACCTGAAAAAGAAAAGTAATGCAGAGCTATGGATGTGGGAAACTTCCCATTCTCCTGGATTGGGAGGATTAACATCATGAAAATGGCAATACTGCGAAAGGCTATATCCAAATTCAATGTGTTACCTACCAATATCTCAATGTCACTCTTCAATGAAATAGAAGAAGCAATCCAAAAATTCATATGGAACAATAAAAGACCCCGAATAGCAAAGAAATTTATTGTGATTCTCATTTTGATTTGCCACCTTGATTCTACAAAGTCAATTATGAATTTTAACTTTCTTCCCTCCCTTTGGATAAAGCTCACAAACATCCTGCTTCTAGCTCCCAGACACTTTACTCTTAGCTCTGGACAATTGTTCCTAGATAGTGAGTTACTTAATTGTATTTTGAGTGCATAAAACATGCATATAAAACTAGCAAATTTTGATCTTATGAGAAAACAGCCTTTTTTCCCCTCTCAAATTTACTTCCTGATAGGCATTTTTATAGAGAATCTGTTTTCGTTTTTAAATGAAAGACTGGTAGGAAACTATGTTCATAATCTGGTCCTTCTCTCACACCACAACACCTAAAACACAAATTTCACAAACCATTTACAAGAAATAATGCAAAAACCAAACATTGGGAATGCTCAGATGCAGAAAGTTTTACAAAACCCGGAATAACTCTGCTGTCTGAGGGAGGGGCTGTCTGTATAAATTAACAAACAAATCCAAAAGAGCAGCCAGGAGTACCAGACATGAGTGTCCCTGGCTGCTACTTCATGGACAAGGTGCATGGAATGACTTCATGAGCCTGCTGGAGAGTGCCTGGAGGAAAGTTTCCTTGGCAGCCTGAGTACAAAAGTTGGCTTCACCCTCCTGGGTCTGTCTTTCTTGTTTTCTCCACACAGCAGAGCAGAATTGTCCCTTGCTCTAAGGAGAATAAATACCGTACCAGCCAATCTGCAGAGTAGCTTCTGTTTGGTCTGCACACCTTCCTAGGTAGGAGCCCCTAGCCCCCGGTGTGTGTGTGCTCCCAGGGGCTGATCCTCAGGGCCCAACCCATGGGCAAGCATGTGTTAGATGTGAGTTAGTGACACTGTGTCATTCATACAGCAGCTGCCGGGTTGCTGCCCTAGCTGAACAGCAGGCCGCAATGGCCTGATATGGGCAGGCTGCCAGTAGGATCCTACTTCACCAGACAGACGAGCATGCCAGATGAAGTGTCTGCCACCTGAATTATTAATTATTTTATGGAGCAGTAACAAACAAAGTGATACACATTACTGTATGATATGTAATACTATAGCCTAGATTCTCTAGTCCAAAATCATTGAACTTTATATTAGCAAGAATGGATCTTATTGTTTGTATTCATAAGGACATAATGGAAAACTGAAATAAAAGTACAACAAAACACTTATCCATAAACACGTGATTGAATCTCAGAATTTGAAAAAAATTGTATGTAAGTAGTGCAAATGAAATTATACTAGAATAGTAAAATACACACAAAATATATTACATTAGTTACATTCAAATGTAAAATAAATAATTACAGACAATTCCTATTGGATTAAAATATTATAATGATTTAGAAGGTTGAAGTGATATAGGTTATATATTTTGTTTTTATAAAACTTATTTATATCTCCAAGTTCTGTTTATCTCAGTGAAGGAAAATGTTAGAAAGTAGATATTATATGTGGCACCTCTTGCTTGCAGTACCACGAAGGGGAGTGGCAATTCTTAATTGGAGTCCTGAGATGAAACCCACACCCAGACCAAGTAGACCCATCAGAGTTCCATGTGGTGACCCTAAGGGGATCCAGGACACCGCATTGCTGCTGCAGCAGGTGCAGGACCTTTCCGGTGGGCTGTAGCCAACAAGGTTCCATTAGTGACCAAACCAAGCAACCCAGACTCAAGTGCCAAAGCCTGGGGGGAAGGCAGGGCAGACGCCAAGTCCTGCCTTCCATCTGTGTAGCCTACATTGCCAAGGCCAAGCCCTTTCCCCTGCTTTGGAGAACAACGAGGGTAGAGGGTGACCCCATTGCCTCCAAATGGAGTATCCCTGGAATGGCACCCAGAGCTGGGCCCATGTGGGCCAGAAGGGTGACAGAGGAGGCTACACAGCAAAGCAAGAGGGGCTTCATTCCCTCAGTGCTGCAGCTGGTGTGCTGCAAGTCCAGGCTTCTCTGGCACTGATTGGCATATGTAGGGTTGGCCCTGTACCAGAGCCCACAAGGACCAGAAAATGGAGGTCCACAGAGATGCTGAAGGGGCTCCAAGTTGCTGAGCTGTTGCAGCTGTCACAAGCCAGCTGGCAGAGGTGTCAACACATGGCTCCAGTACCCAGACCCCCTTAAAGACTGATGAGGTGAACCACGGCTGGGCTGCCTGGCCCCAAGAGGGCAGACAACATCCCCAGCCTTCCTTTAACCATGGACTGTGCAGTGTACAAACATGGTGTCCCCCAACCCGCACTCATGGGGGCAGGCAGTGATCCCAGAATAGAGTCTCCTTAGGATGGGTCACGCACTCAGGAGTACAGAAGACCAGTACCAGCATAGCTGGAGGAGGAGAAGGCAGCAGTGGACTCAACTCTAGACCCATGGCTGCCAGTTCCTGGGTGAAATGGAGCAACTGAGACTGGGAATTTAGGTGGGAAGTGTGGGCATGACTCATCTGGCAATGCTGGGGAGCATGCACACACATCCACTCACTGCACATCCACTGTAAAGGAGTTGGCCACACATCTCAAAGGGTGACCTGAGGAGTCACCCACACCCACAGGGACTACAGAAATGGAGTTTCACGTGGTGACTTGGAGCAATGAACAACTGGCAAAAACAAAAACAAAAAAACAAAAAGAAAAACGAAAAAAGTCCAGTAAACCTTTTCATCAATGATAACCTATTATACATTAAAAGCAGTTTTACTTTCCTCTTGTATTATATTTTTGCATGGGGCCCTCTGAATTAACCAGAAATCTCCAGGATTTCTTCATGCATTGTAATACAAATAAATATAGCTTCTATTCTTTTTTAATTAAGGCAAGTTGCAATTATTTCCTTCCATTGTTGGATTCATGAAAAAGAAATCCTGAAGTAAACACCGAACCAAACTCAGCATATCTTCTGAACTCCTCACAGAAGAAAGAGAATAAAATGACTGAGCAACAGGTATCACCCATATTGTCACTGTGCTAGCTGTCTCTGATTAGAAAATAATCCTGCCATGCACATGCAAATCACTTATGCAAAATGTTTTCCAACAATTCTTGCTGTTATATTGCATTTATCTTCCTCCTCCTGTCTCCTCTCCTGCTCCTCTTCCCCAGGGTTCTGTTTCCCTCTTCCTTCTCTCCTACCTCTACTTTCTCCCTGTCCCCTTCTCTTCTCCCTCCTGCTATGCCCTTCCTCCTCTCTTACCCCTTCCTCCTCCTTTCCTTTCCTTTCTCTCTTACAATTTCCCTTCTACTTTTTTAATGGTCCTGGGGCTTGGACCCACACTAAGCAGATGCTCTCCTGCTCGCTACAGGCCTCCAGTCTGGACTTCATTTCAATGACAATCTATTTCTTTGGTGCAAACCCAACAAAGTCGTTTGATTCAGGATTTAATTCATTGTACATATTCTACACCATGAATATATGCTACTTCATACAGTGTGGATAATAGGTTTGGATTATGCTTTGGGCTTCAGTTAAACTCATCAGAAATAATGTGTTTGAAGGCAATCAAATGTGATCCTGTTACTCCCACATTAATGAACTGGTTACTTCATATCTTGCACAACTACTTCCATATTGCTCCAATTTAATGAATTGTCACTTTGTGGTAGCACCCACAGTAACACTAACCCAAGGATTGCTAGGGATCAGAAGATTAAGTCCAGACAGGAAAATCCATGAGATATTTATCTCAAAATAACTACTAAAAAGCCAGAAGAAAGCCTGTGCTATGTGGTTTAGTGACATACTTCCACAGAATAAGCTAACGACAGGGCCCAGACCTGATTTGAACACCTGTGGTGGGTGCATATACACACACACACACACACACACACACACACACACACACACACACAATTTCCCAGCTAGAGCAATTATCTGTTTTCCCAATAACATATCTGAGTTCCAATCTTAAGTGTTTGGATATTTTTGAAAGTTTTATCATCAACTTACCTAATTTTAATAAATGACACTCTGTTCACTATTATTTAATCCTGGTTGGAAAATGTTTTAAGACACATTTTCATGTAGAAAATTGTTTTTTCCCCAACTTGTGACTGTCTTGGTTTGTAAGAATGAAAGAATTTTGACATTAATTCATTAGTTCATAAATTAGAAAAGTAACCCTAACCCTAGAACCAATTGCCTTTGGATTCTAAAAGCCACAAAAGTACATTAAATTTATACATCTTGTCTTTGATAAAATTCATCTTCTTAAAATAGTTTCTAGTTTTACTCAATACCTTGCCATTTTTCTAACACAACATTCAGGCTAACCCTCACACTGATCATCCCCTAATCCTAATATTATTAGAAGTTTCCCATTTCATATTCATCCTAATTCGATCTTGACTTGTTATTCAAAGATTTACTTTCAGTTTGACCATAAATTTTCCATTTCCCTGATGCTAACACTAAGGCTAGCTGGAACTGAAATCCAATTTTCAACCTAATAATAGTCCAAAACTTAATATTAAAAAATACTCTAGTTTTTATTCATTGTAATGAATATTCCAGTTTGCACTCTGGAAATGAGTTTCAATTTGCCCGAATCCAACAAATTTCCTGACTCTACATGTGAAGTTATCTTCTTCCCTAACATGAACCATTATATTACTTGTCCTCAAATTCTCTTACCAGGAAAAATACTGTAGTTTTCATTAATCCTACATTTTCCTGAACCATTGTATCCTAAAACAATTTCAGATTTACATATCATCTAGTCTTTTACTTAATGCTAACTCTCAACCTAAACCTGACTGGAAAACTCTCATTAATCATTACAAGAATGATCACTGAGAAATAAATATAATGATAATGCTCTAGTTACTATTCAGGCTCACATTTTTGCTTCTACTTGTTAGTGAAAACTCAATTTTATAGTAAAACTTTCCTATTCATAACACTAATCATAATCAGAACAAAATGCTGACCCTGATTTTAGTCCAAATTATATGTCAATACTAACACTAACTAGTGTTACACTAGTTTTCATTCATCCTAACTTGATTCAATAAGCCTTCCATACATAGGTTTCAATTTTTTCCTATACCTTAGTCATATTCTAACCCTCAACTTAATCTTAACTGGAATATTGAGAATAAATATAAGCCTAATTGCAAGTAGATTCTAATATTAATAGCAATACTCTAGTTCACATTCATTCTAATTCTTACCAGGGTTATATTACAATGTACCTTCAATTTGACCCTCAATTTTTTTTCTCCTTCACTCTAACCCTAACCATGGCTGAAATCCTAACCATAACCTTAATACTAAAGGTATCCCAATTCTAAAATGTATGAAAAATGCTCATTTTGTGCAATCCTAACTGAAATTCCACAGTAATCCTCGAAATAAATTGCAGGTTTTTCTAAACCCTACAGATTTTCTCACTCTTATATGTGAACCTATCTTGTTCCATAAGAGGAATCATTATACCCATTGATCTCAAATCCTGATATTATGAAATACATTGTACTTCCATTATCCCAGATTTTCCTGAATTCCTAGAACTTAAAAAAGTTCTGCTTTACTTAACATTTAACACATTTATTTTTTTTTCTTTTTGTCAGTCGTAGGGCTTGAACTCTGGGCCAGGGCACAATCCCTGAGTTCTTTAGCTCAAGGTGTGTGCTTGTACCACTTGAGCCACAGTACCACTTTCTGGTTTCCTGGTAGTTAATTGGAGATAAAATTCTCACAGACTTTCCTGACTGGGCTGGCTTTGAACTGCGGTCCTCAGAAATCAGCTTCCTGAGTAGGTAATGAAGCTGACATAGGGATTACAGTTAAATGTGTAAGGTAATGAGTACATTTCTTGTTGACCATTGTTACTTCTTTGTTGTTGTCCAACTATCCCTTCCCTCTCCAATCTCCATTACTCTTCTCTCCCCATGGTGTAAAGTTCATTTTTAGTACAGTGTGCTGTGACTATTATTGTTGCAATAGGTCATCCTGTGTTGAACCTAAATTTGCTATTTCTCTAACCCTAGTTCTAATTCTGTCTGGTATCCTAACCCTAAGCATAATAATAATGATAGTTCAATTCCGAAGTTAACAAAAAATACTCGTTTTTGTTCTTCCTGTTAATCCTCTGTACATCTTGAATTAAGTTGCAATTTAGCTTAAATCTTCCAAATGAGTTTATATGTGCCTATATAACGATATAATTTTATGTAAAAAACAAGATCTTTGAAGGAAGGTGTAACAAAAAGGAAATAGAGGGAGTATAATCAACCGTTTTAAATATATTATGGAAAGAGAATAACGAAACTGCCGCTTCTTAAAATTAATAACCATTAATAAAATAAATAAATAAATAAATAACACACAGCCTTCCAGTGTTCTTGAAGAGAACCATGATATGTCTTGTGAAAGAAATATTGTTCTAAACTTTGTTCATGCATAATTTATATTGTTATTAGCCAATTATTTAACTTAATGAGTAAAAATTTATCAAATAGGAATCCATGACAAAAAACATAAAACAGTTACCAAGTAATTGTTTGAGAAAAAGTTATAGTCATGAGTTTTAAGAATCTTTCTATTTCCCTACAAAGCAATGATTTAGATTTATTAATCTAGTATTTGTAGTAAGTTTAGAGAACATAATAGGCATGAAAAACACTGAACTGTACATCTTGTGTCTTGGATGAGTGATATTTTAAACATTGTCTTATTCAAATGAATACTTAGGTTTACTTTTCAAAATAAATGAAATTTTATCTCCTTTCAGAAGAAGAACTTACCCTGAAATTAAATGTATTAGTATATTCAGATATTTAAAGATAAATATTCTATGTTTGTTATGTAGCTCTACATATTCAAAATGACATGATTTTTCTATTGGTAAATGTCTAAACTCTGGGATTTTTGCTTCATCAATATAAACTGTCTCATGAGGTTTTTGTGAAGGCTCCAGTAACCATTGTGAGATTTTTGCTTCATCAATATAAATTATCACATGAGGTTTTTGTGAAGGCTCCAGTAACCAATGTGATCAAAAACATTTCCTGAATTCTAAATTTTAAATCTAATCATTTTAAGGCTTTGATTATATAAGTTATTGTCTCTTCAGAGCAACTAAAATAAATACTACTTTTTAAACATTTCACTCACATTTTAAATAATATTAACATGGGTCAAACAGAGACTAATCATTTCAAACTCACCATATTTGATGATCTCAGTGTGAAGAATGTAGAGAGTATAAGAATCTTATACTCAATAATGTTTTTGGTTTAATTAAATTAAATTATATAACTAGATTTCTAAATTGCAGGTAAATCACATGGAAATAGGAAAATAATAAAAATGATTACTTTGAGACCCTTTTCTTCTTAATTTTTTTGTGAAAATATCATACAGAGGGGTTACAATTATATGGGCAAAGTAATTAGTTCATTTCTTATCAAGCATTGTTTCCTCTTCCTTTGTTTCCCCTTTCCATGCTTACCCATCTCCACACCCTCGCCAGCCAAAGTTGTAAAGTTCGTCTTTTGACATAACGTCTTGTACATCTCATTATTACAATGAGTCCAACGGTATCCCTAAAATTATGAAGCAAAAATATCTCCAGGAAATATATTTTTCAATAAAATGTTTCAATCCTTAGGTAGAGTGCATTATACTTCAATATATACTTTATCTCAAAATAGAAATTCTGCAACTAATCTAATGTATGTTTTCATGCAGAAAATTCTGTGACTTCTAGTCTTATTAAGTGATTTTAATTATATTTTTATTGTGAAATGATCCCTACTTATATTTATTACAAAGTTCTAAAATTATACAAATCATGCCTGTACATGGTAATTTACATAATTTAATACACAAACAAAGTTATCTTTTTTCTTGTCTCCCACAGGGAAAGATGAGGTGCTGAAGTATATTAAATTAAACCACTCTAACAGAGAGTCTATATGGTATGGAAATTTGCAACGTGCAGATGGGAACATGAGCACTTTCTACTTGGCTGAACAAGAATTCTTATTTCTACAGTACTTTCTTGCCATTTAATCACACAGGGAAAGCCAGAAAATTTGAAGTTCATATGAAAGAATTACATTCCTAGAAGTTGTGGCAACCCTGCTCAAAAGCTCAATCTTATCACAAATTCTTTGTGCTTGCTGGCTGATCTATATCTCTATCACATATTTCATATTATTAAGCATATTAGTAATTCAACTGGAAGTACATGGCAGGAGACGCCTGAAATCACATCTATTACAGTGTAATATTTACAAGAGAGGAAAAAGATTATATTGATCTCCAATTCCTCCCTTTGGCCTTCAATATACTAATCAATTGTCAAACAATCGTGTAAGATGTTAGTTTATTTTCCCTATTTAATTAGAGATTAAGCAAGTGTTTTTTTTGTAGTAAAGTGATGACAGTAGTATCACAGCTCTGATATGAGCACCTCCTCCCTAACAAATAATGCTCTATGGACTGTAAATATGTAAGCCACACAAAATTCTCCCTCTGTCTGTCTCTCTTTCTCTATTTCTACTGACACACACACACACACACACACACACACACACACACACACAAACAGATAGAGCTGCCACCCAGACACATCAGAGATCAGTTCCATTCCTTTGTAATTATAGTTGATTGAGGCTTGAGCTTCCTTGCTTTTCTTTGCTTCAGGATCTTGCCTGGACCTGTATGTTTCCCTGAGGTAAAGTATCTTGTTCTTAGTATACTGTGTATCTTTGTGTGCTTTAGGCCAATTAAGATTACCCTGAATACAAAATCTTCATACTTGACATTCAAGTCAAACTCCATGAATTCATACTACTCTTCCAAGATTCTAGAATGTATTGGATCTAGAGACAAAAAAAACGCCCACCTTGTTATTGAAATCATGAAATAGAAGAATATCGATCAGGAACTGAGCTAAGAGAACGGAAGTATGTGGGAAAATGAAGAATGCTGTATGTGTGTTAGAGATACAGAATAATAGGCTCATTTATTGAAAACTTTTCATCCTATATTGAAAGCTCAATTTAAGCATACAGTTTTCCAGTTACTTTGCTTACCTATCACTTCTGATCACAAATTCTCTTATGAGTGTGTATAGTACCTTTGAATAAATCACACGATTTGCAGGTACTTAACATCTTAAGGAAAGACAGTCTGCTTCTACATTTTTCATTCTACGTGAAAAACCCTTATTTTTTGTTTTCCTGTTTGCGGAATAAATGCATTCCTGGAAACAGGATATTGACAGCAAATCTGAGTGTAATTTTCATTTTGTAGATTTCAAATATAATATAAACTTTGTATTGACTAGTCATTTTTTAAAAATGAGTGATATTCATGAACACAATATTTTGATGCCTTTATGTTAATTGAAAATTGCTATGTTAGTTCATGTGTCTAATTGATTTAACCATTATATTATTCATGTATAAACACTGCAATGCACTTTTTTATTTTTATGTATGAAATAGTCCCCAAAGGTTTACTTTAAAGTGATAATAGGGGAGTTGTCTTCATGTTCCAAACTTTATATTTACTTCAGTAAAAGTACTAGAAACACATGATGTTTACTGGAGCAATATAAAAGCTGAGAACGCATTTCTAAAGAGAAAGGATTTATTGATTATAACATAGAATAGAGTAAAAAAAGGCAAGTTTCTTGCTTGAGACTGCATAAATTTCATATGAATGTAGCTCAAGATGAGACTCAAAGATAAATTCATATTTATATTACTGAGATTTATATCACAATATAAGCAATATAGATATTTTAAGGAATTGGTCATTCAAAGCCCTAGATAATTAATGGATGAAGAACGGAATTGAAAATAGCAAAGGGAAAACTATTCAACATGAAGCTGTAATGATTTTATCGTACTAATATGGAAGTAATGGAGCTTTTCCCTTTCTGAAGAAGAACGTTTAGCCAGTAATTTCAATGTAAGTCATGAATTGTAATGAGTCTAAAGTCTTTCCCCCGAGATACCCAAGAGTACTATACTCATCCTCTGAAGTGTAAATAAGTAATTATTTTCATTAGCTTTGCTTAATATTAATTTACTTGTAGTAAATAGGTTTAAATGTCTTCTCTTTCTCTCAATTTAATAACATATATTTCTGTCTCTTTCTGTTTCTTCTCACAAGCCTTAAATCAATATTTCAAAGTAGCATAAGCAGGAAAACAAAATAAACTGATACAACAATCACAAATCCTGAATTATGTGAAAAAATCCACAATATAAAAAGTAAATCTGAGGAAGAGGAAAAACAATGACAGAATAACAACAGAAAATTATCCTAGCAATCTCTAATGAAACAGAGATTTAGAGTCCTAGCAGGTCCTCCACATCTCGAGGGTCACATCAAATCAGCTATAATTATAGATATGCAGCTATAAATATAGACATAATTATAGACATAGAATTCATAAGAAGATTTTATACCGTCTTCACAAGAAAACAGAAATCTATGAAAAGGTGCCAGCCAGGAATACATTGGGCAACACATTCAAAAGCACATGTGCAGTGTGGAAATAAAAGGACAACATTGAAAAAAGCAGGAACAGAAGTGTACATCAGAGAAAGCCACACCCATACACATAGAAAATTCACCATACCACTGGACAGTCCAAATGGTCACTGGAAACACAAATATTAACATCACAACATCTCACCACAACTGATTTCTATTCCTATACTTAATGGACTCGACAAAAATGCAATTCCAGAAAACACATCACAACAGGAAACCAAATCAAGACCCAGCAAATCAACCAAGAATATAGAGAGTCACCTATTAATATCATAGATCCCCCAAAAGAAAAACTCCAAATGGACAGAACAAATCAGAAAAATACAAGAACAGTGATGACAAAGTAGTATAATTCACACAGTAAATAACCAGGCATTAGAACAGACAATCAAGGATGTAGAAGATAGTTATTAAAATGTATTACGGATACTGCTGAAAAATGTGATTAATGGAAAGATAGAAAACCTCTACAAGGAAATTTGTGAACTGTGGAGAGCTGCAGGAGCCGTGCCCAAAGAAGGCGCAGCCGAAAGGCGTGGCCACGAAAGCAACATTGTAGCTGGCGCGGCTGCAACCAAAGATGGCGCTGGCTCCCGCCTTCCGTCTTCCCGGTGACGAGTGCTCTCTGTAAAAAACAACTCCTTATATGGCTATGACTTGGCTCCTAGTTTGCTTTCGTGTTTGCAGCCCTATCGGTATATGCCACGTGGCGCTTCGGGATTGGCCATCCAGGAGGCTTATAACCGGAGCGCGGGGACGGAGGGTCAGAGAAGCAGGAAGAAGTGGGCAAGAGAAGAAGGAAAAAGTGGGCAGAAGAAGCAGGAGAGAAGATGTTGTAAAAGGTCCTGAATAAACCACCTGAAAGAAGAAACTGTTGTCGCGTCATCCTTGCGGGTCGAGGCGGTCGCGACAGTGAACAAGATGAGACCAACCAGTCATTAGCAAAATAATTCATGGAGATTTCAAACAGAAATATGAATAAATTCTGAGAAGTCAAGGGAGCCCAAGAAAAAATGATGCCTAGTTAAAAGATATGAGAGAAGACACAGCTAAGAAAACTACCCTTACATTTCCCCCAACCAAGCAAAAACTGTACAGAAAGTCCATACAAGACCTAAAACAAAGCTTTAATAAAGAGACAGAACCCCTAAAAAATGACCAATTAGAAGACAGGGAAATCAAAAACAAAGTCGAAAGTCTCCACAGCAAATAGATGACATAGAAGATAATCTCAGGGTCAAAGACAGAATAGATCTAACAGAAAAGAGGAACTAAACATTTAGAACAAATCCAAGAAATAAGAAATGATCTTGCCAGAACTTCAAGACTCAGTTAGAAGATCAAATTTCAGGGAGATATGTATCAGGAAGGAGAAGAGCAAGAAACTAAATGGATGGGAAGCATATTACAGAATTCTAGCAGAGAACATGACAAACATCCAAAGAGATAGGCTCATTCAAGGAAGAGAAGCCTTTAGAAACCAATCAGAATTCTAGAACTGAACAATCCACTATGATATCATAATCCATTAGAGGATTATTAAAGATCAAGGAAAGGATTCTTAAAGATGCCATAGAGAAAAGATTGATTATTTATAAAGGATATACAGTCAAAATAAGAAACAGGTTTCTTAGCTGATATGGTAAAAAGGAAAGCCTGGCATTATATATGACAAACATTAAAGGTAAACAACTACCAACCATGAATACGGTCCCAAGCCAAACTCTCCTTTACATTTAAAGGATATATAAACATATTTCATGACAAAGAAAACTTGAAACAACCTATGTCCACCATATTATCAGAATAGAATATAATCAAAAATATCCTACATAGAGAAGATCAAGAAGAAGAGGAACTAGTTACATAAAATGCTCCCTACCAGAGAACAAGGTAAATATGTTAACAGTAGATGAGGCACAGCTCCTAACAACAGGTGTATAACATAGCAGGACTTATCAGATATTTCTCTCTTAACTCTCAATATCAATGGACTTAAATTTCCAAATAGAAGACATAGATTAGATAGTAGTATCAAAAACCAAGATGCATCTATCTAGTATCTATGAGAGACACGTTATCAAATACATTCTATGAAGCTAGAATAAGACTCCTCCCCAAATCACATAGGGACTCACCAAAGAAAGAGAACTATGAACCAAACTCTTTGATAAGCATTAATGCAGAACTTCTTAATAAAATTCTAACAAACCAATTTCAGCAACTAACAAAAAAATCATATGGTATGATCAAATAAGATTCATCTTGGATATGATTTGATTCAATATTCTTGTCAATAAGCCTAATACAAACCATCAGCAGAAGCAGGGACCAGAAACACATGATCATCAATAGGGATGTAGAAATAGCTTTTAACAAGTTCCAATACACCTTTATGATTAAAAAGTCTGAGAACCTAGGAATGCATGGAACATTCTTCAATATTAAACTAAGTATGTATATGACAGAGATAATTAGCATTTACCTAAGAGTGGAAGCATGAAGACATTAACATGAGGAATGAGAAAAGGATGTCCACTCTCTACTACTCTTCAATATGGTAGTGGACTTTCTTGCAAGAACAATAGACAAGAGAAAAACATAAAGCAGATCCAAATAGGGAAGAAGCAAAACTATCCCTTTTTACAGATTAAATGACCCTGTATTTAAAGGACACTGTGGATTCCTCCCTCAAGTTAGTAAAGGTGATGCTAACCTTCAGCAATGTAGCAGGATATAAAAACCACAAGAATCAGTAGTTTTTCTCTGACCAACAATGGGAAGATCCATGCTGAAATCCAAAAAACAGCCTCATATACTAGCCTCAAAATCAAATCAAACCTAAACAAAACAAAACAACAACAACAAAACTAGGAATTAATTAATTTAACTAAAATTGTGAAGGACGTATATGTGAAAACTTTAAAAATATAAAAAGGGAAATTGAAGGGGATTCAAGAAAATAGAAAGTCTTTCAATGTTCCTTGTTGGAAGAATTAACATTTTGAAAACTGCAATAATTCCCTTAAACAATTGGCAATGCAATACTCATCAAAATCCCAACAACTTTCTTCAATGTAGAAGAGAAAGCAATGCAACTATAATACGGAATTACAAAATTACAGATGAAACAGAATGCTTAGAAATGAATTCATGGCCCTATAGTCATCTTACACACACAAACACACACACACACACACACACACACACACAAAATGGAATTATATTCACCCATCAGAAAGATGAATTTTCACCAGTCTAAGGAAAATGAAAGGTTTGGGAAATTATATTAAGAGCAAACAGAAAGGAATGCCGACTCAGAGCAATATAGGTTTCATGGATTCATGTCTTTATTGTAACTAGAAGATGCATACAAATCTATAAGTAAACAAGACAGATTCTACCTCGTCCATTAGAATGGCCATTACTAAGAAAACTAACAATAGCAAACACTGGCATGGATGTAGCCAATTGGGAACTCTATTACACTGTTGGTGGGAAATTAAACATGTTCAACCACTGTGGAATGCAGTACGGAGTTTCCTGAAAGAGTAAATATAGATCTCCCTTAAGACCCAGTAATTCCCCTCATTGGCAGTAATCCAATAAATAACAAACAAGCTCACATGAAAGCTACCAGCATAACCATGTTCAGGGCTCAGGCCCAGAGTTCAAGGACTGGAAAAAAGTTACCACTGCTGGTATTTGTTTCCGCAAATATTTCATTACTTCAAACAGATGGATAATTTATACTGGGATTACACAAAGTATTAATGGACTAAACATTCACTTTACTTTCATATATCCAATATAATACACTTAACCCGTAATGGACAAATAAATCCAACTCTAGAAACAATGTCAGGAATATAAAATAAACCTTAATACGTATAATCTGGCACACATACAACATCATCTACTCAAAAATTCAGTCTCTCTGTAAATATTTGGTATGAAGTAATAAAAATTCAATTAATGAATATGACTTTTAAGAATCATCTGAAATAGTCCTCGTGTATATAATTTTATAGATGTCACCTAGGCAAGAATTTAACATGCATGTAGAAATCAAATTTCCACAATTTAAGCTATATGAGAGGGGGCATACCCTCGTGTACTATGCGGTGTGAATTTTACCACAGTGCTGAACCCTTCCAACTAATACCAAGTGTCATGTGCAATAATTTATTATTTGATGTTAAGATGAGTGCTAAGTGTAGAACACACTTTGAATTATTACATTAAATCACAGAAATGAAGCAATAATGATATGTTATTTGTTTAAATTCTTATGCTTCTCAATTTTACAATTCATAAATATATTATTAAAATTATTTTCACTTTCTTTTCTATAGCTGTTGAAATTAAAATTATATATTAAACATTCAATATTAGGAAATCAATAATAAGTAAACTATTATTAAAATGATATGCTATTAAACTGTGATTTGAATTATACTTCTAAAAAATTGTGATGTAAACAAGTCAATAGAATTAAGGGTGATCATTTTAAAACTTAGCAGCTTGTTATTTTTTTTATTTTATTTTTTGGGTCCGATTGTGGGTCCTAAACTCTGGGCCTTGGTGCTGTGCCTCAGCACTTCAGCTCAAGGCTAGTGCTCTACCACTTGAAATAGAGCACCACTTCTGGTTTTTTTCTTTTTGATTATGTGGTGCTGAGAATCAAACCCAGGGCCTCAGGTATGCAAGGCAAGCACTCTACCACTGAGCCACCTTCCCAACCCAGCAGCTTGTTATTTGTTTCCTAATTGTGTCATTTGTTATTCTTGGTCCAAGTCATCTCTTCATCTTAATTGTTTAGTTTTCTATTTTATCTCTATTGGTTTGCTGATTGTGTATTTTGTTTTCCCTTTTTAATGACTGACATGAGGCTGAAAATCTGTATGTTAGTTTATTACTTGCTATGTTAATGTAAAATTACTGCTTTCCACAGCTGTTCTATTCTATGATACTACAGTATTTCCCGACTCCCATCTCCTGTATTGCTGCTCTCTTATATTTTATTTTATTTTTTATTTAAATTTTATTGTCAAGGTAATGTCGAGATGGGATATAGTTACATAAGTAAGGTAATTAATTTATTTTTTTCTAACTTGTTACATTTTCCCCTGTTTTTCTCCCTCTTCATTGCTAAAGCCCCCCCAAGATTATTTACAACATATTGTCTTGTGAGTACTACTGTTGCAAAGGTTCCCCCTTTCTCCTTTGTCTCACCATTTTGTTTTATTTTCCTTTCCCTTCCCTAGTTCAGATCAACATATTTAAAATACCCAGGGTATCAAAATCAAATACAGTGACTACAGGGGATAAACCATAGGTGGGGAAAACACAAAAGGATAAAAAGAAATCACATAGTACATTAAGAACAACAACAACAAGCCAGGCGCTGGTGGCTCATGCCTGTAATCCTAGCTACTCAGGAGGCTATCTGAGGATCGTGGTTCAAAGCCAGCCCGGGCAGGAAAGACCGTGAGACTCCTATCTCCAATAAACCACCAGAAAACCAGAAGTGGCGCTGTAGCTCAAGTGGTAGAGTGCTCACCTTGAGCTGAATAGCTGAGGGACAGCGCCCAGGCCCAGAGTTCAAGCCCCACGCCCGACAAAAAAAAAAGAACAACAACAACAAAGAACATGTCTTGGAGTTCATTTCACTTGGAATCACCTTATACGATCATATGTACATAGCTATTGAGCTATTCTACTCATCTACTAATATTATCCTTGATGTACACAATAATGCTCCCCTATTACCCAGTTATCCCACTTCTGGGCATATAACCAGGTGATCACAAACAAGGCCACAGTAAAGCTACTACTGTGTATCACAGTAATATTTACCAAAAACGACACACACACACACACACACACACACACACACACACACGCACGCACACACACACACACACAAACACAGATATACACACATGGAAAAATATGCTTCCATCATGAAGAATGTGACCACCACATTTATAAGGAAATGGAAGGTCTTGGAAAAATCATATTAAGTGAAGTACCCCAGACTTAAAGAAACATAGGTCACATGGTTTCCCTTATTTGTAATAATTAATTTACATCAAGGATAATCTCATGTATTTTAATTTGACATTTTGTTCTATGTTGAGCGTGCAACATTATTGCTATATTGTTTGTTATTATTTCTGGAAATCGGCAGGTATACTTAAAGAATTACATTCATATTATCCATTATAGAAGGAAGAACAACTAAAAGAGTAACCACTACTAGGAAGAACAACTCCTACTTACTTAGATATATTCGTATGTAAGGCCAATGTTGTCCCCTGTATCCTCATTTGTACATTACAACTCTATACCTGGTCATAATGTATATCTAGTATCTTATGCATTGTGAACTAAATGCCCCAGAAGTTCCACTTTGCTTTACTTTTTTAAAAAAAATTCTGTCTTACTATTGGAGGATGGTGTGTGTGTGTGTATATGTGTGTGTGTGTGTGTGTGAGTGTGTGTGTGTGTGTGTGTGTGTGTGTGTCTGTGTGTGTGTGTTTACAAAGATCAGAACATGACATTTTTCTTCATTTCGAATACATCTTTCAGGTCATTGTAAGTTGTGGCTAATGGGAGAAGTCTCTTGTTATTTTAAAGATGAAACAAAAAGATACTTGTGCATGTACCACAGTTGTTTATTAGTATATTTGAACACTGAACTTTGATTTATATCTTGGCTGTTGATGTGAATAATGTGAATAACAATGAACTACAGATATATTTTCGAGTTACCCAGAGAGAAATAATCACATGATTGGTGGTTCAGATGATATTTCAATTATGATTTCTTTAGAAAACTGCATACTACTTTCTACAAGGAGAATATTAACCTGTATTTTGACCAAGAGTGTAGAAAATTTCCTTTTCTTCACACTCTCACCAACATTATTACCTTTTACTTAAAAGGTAATAAAGGCCAAGTTTTTACTATCTTCAGTACCCCAGACTGTCTTAAGACTGAAATCCAACCTCCTAAATGCTTGGAATTACAAACCTTTACCACCACACCTGGTTCCTTTGATTTTTTTTGATAAGAGTTATAATAGTTATAAAGTAGTATCATAGTAATTTTGAATTACATTTCTCTAATGACTTCTGCTCACAAAGCATTAAGCCAGCACAGAAGTTGTATTAAACACAACTGGTAAACCCACTGGTGATATAGAGGGGCTTATGGAAAACATGTCTATTCAAACTTTTGTCCATTTTAAATCAAGTTTCTTGTTAATCTCATCTTTAATCTCTGTATACAAAAATAATTAATTCAAGGTAGTAAAAAGGAAAAAATTAAGCAACTCCTAACATTTTTCAATTTTCAATAACATGATATTGCTTCAATCATTTTCTGTTTATAATTGAGACTATATAACAATTTAGTTAGACCTGTTACATAGCCATATGTATTTTATTTATTTTACATTGATTGCTCTTTCCAAAGCCTGCATGTCTAATTTTGGTTTCTTTCAGTCTTAAGTAGTTCAGATTTCAATCTGAAGAATAAATGGAAGTAAGCAAACAAAAAAATACAGTTCTTCTCATCTGATAATGCCTCTACAAGAATGAGAAAGAGTTCACCTTTCTAAGAACCCTTAATTCTTAAGATAAAATTTGTTATAATGCTAATGTTATTACCATTTCAGTGTTGGGAAAAATTGTAATTAAAGGAAGTAAGTGCATGGCCCAAGACACACAGTGTTGAAGGAGATGAGTCAAATTTTCCAGAAGTCTTTCAGCAATACACAAAAGGTAGATAAATTCTCTCCATTCTCTGATACTCTCAATTCAATATTCATATTGTCCAAGGAATAATAGCATAGCAGTTATTGCGAATGGTGATTGTTTTCTGTTCCATTTTGTCTTCAACACAGACTGTGTTGGTGACATTGGGTTATCATGCACAGAGCTGAGCTTATAAATTATGGTCCAAAGACATGCAAATTTTTTCTGTCCCATAGTTCCAGTATCGGTTTTAAAAAGTTCTAAATATTTTAAATGTCATCACTTACTGTATTTTAAGAATTCAAGAATGAAAAAATTCACATATAATCAATCCAAAATGCTTTAAAACTAGGAGATGATAAAACAGGCCCCTGTGAAGTAAATTTTCTTCTACTTTTAAAATTATTCTGAAAGCCATTTGCTGGTTTGTTACACCTGTAATCCTAACTACTTGGGATACCTACTCAGGAGACTGAGATCTGTGGAAGCCAATCAGGGCAAAATAAATTCATGAGATTATTTTTCAAAAATTTTAATGAACCAGCAAAGGGCCAGGAATGGAGATGTAGCTCATACAGTAGCTCACCAATCTAGAGAGAAAGATGTAGCGACACCTTGAAGCCCTGATTTCAAACTCTGAGCATGCCAACATGCAGGAATGCACACACACTCACTTTTTCAAAATATCTTCATATCAGTATTTTGCATTAATTTCTTTGTTAACGATATTATATGGGTAAAATAGGCAAAATAAACTTCCATCTCAAAACATTTTTATACATTTTTGTTGCAAAAATACTGTACAGAGGGGTTATAGTTACATGATCAAAGTAATAAGTACATTTCCTATCAAGCATTGTTACCTCCTCCTTTGTTTTCCCCCCACCATTGCTTCCCTTCAACCTCCACAAGTACACTCCTCACACCCACAAGCCCCACCCAATATCCCCAGCCTAAATTATAAAGTTCGTTTTTCAAAATAATGTCTTGTGCATCTATTGTTATACAATGGGTCAAACTGTATTCCTATTTAAGCATGTTGTTTTTTCCATTTCCCTCCCCAAATTAGAGAAGTGTATATACAAGATGCAGATGCACCAACATCAAATAAATTGAAAACGGGGGTTATACTGTTGGGGAGGAACATATAAAAAAATCACATCTTACATTATAAATATGTGAGAAACAACAGCAAAAAAGAAAAACCACTTCTGTCTCTATCTTGGGGGTCATTTAGCTTAACATCAACTTATCTATCATATACACATAGCTTTTTCAACTTTTCTGCTTATCCCAGACATATACTAGTTATTGCAAATAAGGTATACCATGGGACCTATGTTTCTTTGGACTTGGCTTACATCAGTTAATATAATTTTTTTCCAAGTCTTTCCATTTCCTAACAAATTGGGCAATGTCATTCTTTCTGACGGAGGCATAGAATTAATATATATACATATATACATATATATATGTATATATATGTAATATGTGTGTGTGTGTGTGTGTACACATATACACACAGAACATTTTCCTTTTTTGTTTTTTAGAGCAACTTAGTTTTCCACCTTCATCATTTTTTCAAATGTTTTTCTTGTGATTAAGTGGTTACATAATTTCACAAATTTCACAATATTGTGGGATAGTGATGCTTAGTTAAAGTCACAAACACATTCTAACTTTGATGGAGCAAATTGTCTATCATGGTCTACAACATTTATGAGTTCTCTGAGCTTTGAAATAGAGTTATTTCTCCCATATGTATACTTCTTTTGTTTTGAAATATGTACATTTCTTTTGTTTTGCAGAGCATCAGCTGTTCCCTCTTTCCCACTTGTTTCCTCCTTCCCTTCAGTGACATTGAGTTGCTTATTTCATTTTGGTCAATGTCCATTGCAGCCGATGGATCCAGCTGTTGTATGTTTTTCCCCGATTACCTCTAGTTCTGTGTCATCTTCCTGGTTTCACTTCAGTGTGCACATTTGATCAGCAGAATGAGGTTACTTAGTAGTGATTCAATCAGATGAGTGGAAGTCCTTGGTTTCTTAAGTGTTGTTAATTTTGTCATATCACCTTACATTTTGGATTTAAAATCCACTTATCACGGAGACCATGTGATGTTTGTCTCTTTGCTTTTGGCTTACCTCACTCAACATGATTTCTTGTAGGTTTATTGATTTCCCTGCTAATGCCATTATTTTGTCCTTTCTAATGACTGGAAAATATTCCGTTGTGTATAGTTACCATAGTTTTTAGATCCATTCATCTCTGGTGGGACATATGGGTTGTTTTCATATCCTAGCTACTGTGAACAGTGCTGCGATAAACATGGAGGTGCATGTGTCCTTGAATATTGGTACCTGTTGTTCAGGATAGATGCCTAGAAGTGGTATGAGTGGGCCATAAGGAGCGTCAATATTTAGCTTTCTGAGGACTCACCAGACTGCTTTCCAATGTGGTTGTGTAAGTGTACATTCTCACACACACACACACACACACACTCACACACACACACTCACACACACACACACACACACACACACACACACACACACACACACACACACACAGAATGTTTTCTTGATCCATTCTTCTAATAAGGGGCATCGGGGTTGGTTCCATATCTTAGCTATGGCAAATAATGCTACAATAATCATTGCTGTGGTGGTTGTTTTAGTATGGACTTGTTTGTGATCATTTGGATGAATGCCCAAAAGTGGGATTGCTGTGTAATAGGGGATCTCTATGTGGAGTCTTTTGAGGAACCTCCAAACTGCTTTCCAAAGTGGATGAACAAGTGTACACTCACACCAAGAATGCAATAGGCTTCCCTTCTGGCCACATCCTTTCCAGCATCTGTTGTTTTAAAAATATGGAACGATTCACTAAGTTGCGTGTCATCCTTGTGCAGGGACCAAGCTAATCTTCTCTGTATGTTCCAATTTTAGTGTATGTGCAGCCAAATTGAGCACAGAACATTTTTTTATATGTAAAGTGTAATTGATTTTCTTAAACTAGACAATTCAACACAAATAAGTTAAAAAGAATTGTGAAATTTTAGAACCATGTATTTCTTACATAAGCACACATTTAAGAATAAAGTCAAGATTGACATGCCAAAAACAAAATAATTCCAGATATTTGTTGTTCATGAGATGTGTAGGAAGAAGAATTCAATTATTCTACACAAGGCACCTGTCATAATGATCATTGCAGCAAATGTTAAGGTTTGTTAAAAGTTTTAATGTTTTAAATATGTTTCATTTTGGGATTTGCTTATATATGGCAAAATCAAGACTGTTTGCAGGTCATAAAATTTTTCGATAAAGTATATAATTTTTCTGGTAGCATGTACTAGTAAGTATGTACATTTCATAGTTTATAGAAACTTTACTAATGATAAGTTGCAAAGACTGTGTAAAGAAGCAGAGTGAAGAGGTAAAATTTTAAGTACACAGTTTCTGTTAAAACTTTAGGGCTCCCTTACGTTATATGTTTGTGATGAACAAATAATGATATAAGCCACATACAAATGGTGAGATGAACTATAAATAGTAATCTTAGTGGGTAAATTAAAAAGCTACTCATAGCTTTATCCAGATTTAAATGTATAAGAATATGAGAAAATAGTAAAATCAACTGTGTACACTTCAAATACTGAAAACCCTGGTAATTGTTTTCTTTTTTATTTTAGTAATCATTAATATTTAATTATTGTTTTCTTTATTTATAGCATTTTTTCCTTGTTGTAATATAATACAAATTTTTGTGAGTAGTGATTAAGAGGTACTTTGAGAATATTATTGGGATGGCCATACCATATTTCATAGGTGCATGTGAATGTACAAAGAGCAAAACTAAAAACAAAATACTGATTAAAAATTTAATCAAGTAGAGTCTGAATCAGGAGTGTTGATAAATGTCCACACCTAAATCTTAACCCTAAGCTGAAGTAGTGTTATTACAGAATTGAGGCTACAAAATTGTTTTGTTTTGTTATGTTTTGTTTTTTTTTCTTTGGTTTTGTTGGTTGTGGGGCTTGAACTCTGGGTCTTGGGTACTGTCCCTCAGCTCTTCAGCTCAAGGCTAGCGCTATCACTTGATCCACAACACCACTTTCACATTTTTCTGCTTATGTCGTGCTGAGGCATGAAATCCAGGACCTCATGCATGCAAGGCAAGCACTCTACCACTGAGCCACCTTCACAGCACCTGAGAAACTGTGATTTAAAAAATCATCTGAACAATATTTGCTTTCTGCTATGGGTTATATAATGAAATATGTGAACACATTTTTATATTTTTGTGAATTGTCATACTTCTAAATTTATACTAACTGCAGCCAATTTATCCTTTTCAAAGTCAAGAAATATTTCTGAGAATTTGCTTCTGTGAAGAATGTTTTTGCATTTATAATTTCTTCTGAGTCATTTTTATTTTTTATCAAAATAATTTTATATTTTATGTTGATGAGTTATCATACATCAAATACCTTCAAATGTATATGTAGAGTCTCAAGATAGCAGTATGAATATTCTCATAAACCTCTTGTTTATCTGTTACGCACTATAAGTATTATGATATTTTTCTCTCTCTTTCACTCTCTCTCATTTCCGCTCTTTCTCTTTCATGCTCCTTGTCTGCTACTTAGAATTTCTGCTGGTCTACTATTATCCTTCAGGGTCCACTGGTTTCGTGGGAACATGATAAGGACCATCAGTTACCCTTGCATTCTTTAAGAGTTATAACAGTGACGTGGAATTATTCTTTGCCATTCTAAATGGCAAAACAACAGATCTAGGAATTCCTTTTCACTTTTAGTACTATTATAAATTTTATCTCATACGAATCATTGAGACTGATAAGATACTTTTAGCCTGGGTCCTAAAAATTCTTTTTCTTTTACAAACAACCTTTTTCTTTCATTATCAGTAAGTAATAAAAACAACGCTATCCTATGGAAAGTAGGCTGAAGTTGTTCACAGGGATGAAAAACAAGGTAATGGGGGAAGTGAGTACAAAGGATACACCTCATATAGCACAGATACTTACACTTTGTGATAAGGACAATGTGCTGGGAATTCTAGATTAAATCAATGAACACCTGATATATATGAACATATATTTATGTTTGTATATTTATTTATATATGCATATATGTGTATATCGGCCCATATATGTAAACATGAATGTTACTATACACACAAATACACACATACGTACACATATGTACACATGCACAAATGGAAAAAGACACATATATAGCAAACATAAGTTTTACTAGTTGTTCAATATGCCTTAGACAGACTGCTTGGAAATAAATGTGTTGAAGATGTATTTGTCTCTAAGAGTTCTTTTACCACTCCTCTTATCTCTTCCAACTTGTAGGTTTAGAGATATTCGACTTGAAAAATGCAGTACAAGTGATAGCAAGTCACTCAGAAATCTCAATAAGTATAGGTCATATGATGTCTCCCTGCTCACCATGGAATCCTTGCTCTTGTAGACACTCTCAACAGCCAAATTAGTAGGACAATATCCTTGTTAAGAATAAAGTTATAAGGCTTTAAATGGCATCCTTCCTTGGGCTCTTTTCCAACAGCCAGCATCAATTCTTAAGCAGATGAGTGACTCCTCAGAAGACTGGAGCGCAGGTCAAAATTTAACCAAACCATATGAAATGTCTAAAGTGAGAAATGCTGACTGAGGTTGTGCCGATGTCCTGGCAACGAAAATAAGAAAAAAGAAAGTTTTTTATGTATTAAAATTTGAGAATAATTTGTAACCTGTCAATAAATGTGTAGAACACAATTATACCAGCTCACAAAAGATGATGTGCATTTCCTTTATGTGCTTTTGGACTTGGAAAGTGTTCTTAAGTGTGTCTACACAAGTAGAATCACCATGAAACAAGCCAGCATTTCTTCATTTAAGACACAAGGAAAGTATACAGGTTGACCCATTGTAACAATGAGATTTGCAAGATAATATTAGAGGGGGATGTAAGGAGGTGTTGGGGATGTGTGAAGGTAAGGAATAGTAGGGGAAAAACAAAGGAGGTTGTAACAATGCTCAATAAAAATGTACTCATTACCTTACTTATGTAACTGTAACCTCTGTGTACAGTATCTTTACAATAAAATATATATTAAAAACGTACAAGGAAAACTTACTTACAGCAAGTTGTATTTGTCACTCAATATAAGTAAGGTATTGGTTTTAGGAGCACAGGCATATTAAAATTTTGCAAGCTCAAATTCTCTACATAAACACAGTTTATTATTTTCATTAGAATCTGTCCACAACCTAGTGCAGTGTAATTTCTGTGAAAAAATTTTACTACATTCTATGTTTGTAATGGAAAATAAAATATTTTCACTATCAACAGATACAAATTTATTTTAGATAATTTTTGTCTGCATTTTGTGGATGGAATTGCGAGAGCTAATTTAAAAAGCACAAATTTAATCACCAAGAGCTGTTCTCAAGATGTAACAAAGATCTAATACAGCATCATTGAATGGTATGGGACTCTAAGGAGAAGTACTTGAATTGAAACATTATCAGAAAGTGTAAGCACGCAAAGACTATTTAGAAAGGCAGCTGCTAGATTTCTCATGGAGAGCTTTTATAACATTTTGTGAAACACAGGTCAGAACCTCATGGAAGTGTAGACAATTTTCCTTCACCTTTCTGTCAATCTTGGTCATTATCAATCATAATATAGCTAATCTAGAATAATCTATAATAAGAAAATGCTTATGAGAAGTAGGGGAAGATGGTGGAGAAGAAGCTGGAGGCTAAACAATCTCTCGCATAGAAAGCTAATTTAGTGTTCCAGTATCACACCCAGTGTGCCATCACAGTACAGAGTTTGGCTAGAGAGGGAAAATCCAGGGAAGGAGACAGATCTGAGCAGTTGCTGTAGCCATGGCTGAGGCAGCTTTGGTGGTGGCCATAGCCAACCCGCCATACCTACAACAGAGAGGTTCCAGGACAAAGGCAGCAGACACATTGGATGAGCAGATTCAACTCAACAACAGCAACAACTGAAAAGGAGCAAATGAATTAAACCATCTTAACAGGCCCATATCAAGCATTGAAATAGAAAAAGCAATAAGAGACCTCATGTCTAAGAAAAGCCCAGGACCACATGGATTTACAGCAGAATTCTACAAGGCTTTCAAAGCAGAGCTCATACAAATACTCCTCCAACTCTTCAATGAAATTGAAAGATAAATCTCAGGACCAAACTAATTCTATGAAGCCATCAAAACCCTCATCCCAAAACCATGCAGGAACTCATCAAAGAAAGAGAATTATACACCCATTACTTTGATGAACATTGATGCCAAACTTCTCAACAAAATTTTGGCCAAACAATTCAACAATTCATCCAAAACATTACATACCATGATAAAACAGGATTCAGTTCAGGGATCCAAAGATGGTTCAATATACACAAATCAATTAAATAACACCAATTTATGATGAAGTTTCTGGATAAACTAGGAATCCAGGGAACATTCCTCAATAAAATAAAGGCTGTATATGACAAACCTGCTGCCAGCATTATACTTAATTGTCAAAAAGTAAAGACATTTCCTCATAACTCAGGAACGAGACAAGGATGTCCACTCTCTCCACTTCTCTTCAATTTACTATTAGCATGCCTAGCTACAGCAATAAGAAAAGATGAAAACCGAAAAGGGATCCAAACAGGGAAAGATGAAGTAAGACACTCCCTCTTTGCAGATGACATGATCTTGTATTTAAAGAATCCCATGGATTCCACTCCCCAATTACTCATGCTGATTCAAAACTATGGCAATGTATCAGGGTATAAAATTAACCCTCAAAAATCAGTGGCTTTTCTGTATGCCAACAATAAGAAAAGCGTGGCTGCAATCAGAAAAGCAACTCCATTCTTAATAACCCCACATAAAATAGAATAACATTGAATTAACTTAACCAAAGAAGTAAAGGATCTCCATGATGAAAACTTTGAAAACCTGAAAAAGGAAATCAAAACAGAACTTAGAAAGTAAAAACTCCCTTGATCCTGGATTGGAAGGATTAACATCGTGAAAATGAGAATACTTCCCAAGGCTATCTACAAATTCAATGCAATACCTATCAATATTTCAATAGCATTCTTCAAGGAAATAGAAGAGGCAATCCAAAAAGTCATATGGAATGATAAAAGGCAGTGAGTAGCATAAGCAATCCTTAATAGAAAGAACAGTGCTGGAGTAATATCAATACCAAATTTCAAACTCTACTACAAAGCCTTAGCAAACAAAACACCTTGTACTGGCACAAGAACAGACCTCAGGACCAATGGAATAGAATTGAAAACCCAGAAATGAGCCTACAGACCAATAGGTACCTAATCTTTGATAAAGGAGATAAAAAATAGAATGGAAGAAAGACAGCCTATTCAGTAAAAGTGCTGGCAAAATTGGTTAATCACTCATAGAAAACTAAAGCTATATCCTTATATATCATCCTGTACCAAATCAACTCCAAATGTATCAAAGACCTCGGAGTCAAAGCAGACACCCTGATAACATTACAGGATGGAGTAGGACATACCGTATGTCTCCTGTGAAGAGGCGGAAATTTTCTTAATAGAGACCCAGAAGCACAACAAATCAAAGAAATGTTGGGTAAATGGGATTGTATGAAATTGCAGAGCTTCTGCATGGCAAAGGACATAGCTAGCAAGATCAATAGAAAGCCCATTTATTGGGAGAAGATCTTCGCTAACCATACAATATACAAGGGTCTCATATAAAATATATGTGGAACTCAAAACATTAAATCCCCCAACAACAAATCCTAAAAGAAACAACTTCCCAATAAATAAGTGGACTAAAGACTTCAAGAGAAACTTCTCTGAAAAGGAAAGAAGGAAGGCCAACAGACACATGAAGAATTGCTCAACCTCCCAAGCCATAAAAGAAAAGCAAAACAAAACAACATTGAGATACCACCTCAAGCCATTTAGAATGGCTATAATAGAGAAGTCTAATAACAACAGATCCTTGAGTGGATGTGGCCAGAAGGGAACTTTACTCCATTGTTGGTGGGAATGAAACTTGTTCCACCACTTTGGAGTAGTATGGAGGTTCCTCAAAAGATTCCACCTAGAACTTCCCTATGACCCACCAATCTACCTTTTGGGCATTTACCCAAATGATCACAAACAAGACCATACTAACGCTACCAACACAACTATATTTATTGCAACATTATTTACCATAGCTAAGATATGGAATCAACCCAGAAGCCCCTCAGTAGATGGATGGATCGAGAAAATGTGGTATTTAACCAAGTCCTAATCTTAGAGAGGGAAATGGTTTGGATAGAATGATAGGAGAGAGATTACAAAAAAAAGAACAAGAAAAAATGAAAAAAACAAAATTTAAATTTAAGTAGTGAAACACTTAAAAATTATGTAAGTTTAAACAAATGATATTGAGAGAAGAAAAGGATAAGATGAGAAGAAGGGATGGATTGAAAGGAGAAATGAAAACTAAAAAATAAAAATTCTTAAAATTAGTTACTTGAAAATTATATACATATAAAGAGATAATACTGCTATTAAAAATTTAAGCCTAAGAGGTTGTGAATTGAGTAATAAATTTCTGGATTAAATGTGTACAAAATGGGGTATAAGGTCTAATAATCAACGACAGGTATATATCTGGGAATGAGCCAAACAGCAATTTTGTCACGCAAAAAATGAAAAAGAAAAAAATGAAAAGAATACGTAAAAAGGACCAAAAATTCAGAGGAGATAAAAAACGCATGTGCACACACACACACATACACACACACACACACACACACACACACACACACACACACACACACACACGTATACACCTACAATAAACATTATGGGAGGAAAATAAGATTAATAGAAAACAATTTTTAAAATTAATAATTTTTTAAATGGTTCAAATAAGAGTTCTTTGATTGCAACAATGAGATGTACAATTCACTATGTAGAAAAACGAAATTAACAACTTTGGTGGGGGGTGGGGGAGGAGCCGGTGTGGGGAGGGGAGAAGTATGGGAAGGGATGGGAAGGGGAAACAACAAGGAGGCAAAAACGCTTGATAAGAAATATACTCGTTATCTTGCCCATGTAATGGTAACTCCTCTGTACTGTATTCTCACAATAAAAAAATAAAATTAAATTTAAAAAAGAGTTCTTTGATTTTTTTTTTGGTGGGTGGGGGGATGAGGGCAATGGGATGATTGTGTATCTCCCATGTCCATAACCAGTCTCTTGGTGGAGTCTCTGGTCTGCTTGTGGTGTTTGGTTTTCCTGTGGCTTGATTGTTTTCTTAAGTCAGTTTGTTTGAGCAGGCAGAAAAATGCTTTGCCTATCCCATTGTCTTGTGATCCTCCTCCCAGGCTAGTTCAGTGGGAGGTAGATTTGCTTTGAGTATCCCAAAAGAGCGAGATGGGAGTTTCCTCTAGTTTGGAGATGCTGTGATGAGACTAGGTTATGGGTAGAGTTGAGGCCTTTCAGCAATCAGTAGCTTTTCCTTGTTGGGCTAGCTCCTGAGTCTCTCAGAGAGCCCAGCTTGGAGCCATTCTCAGGGTTTATGTTTACTGAGTTTTGTTTGTCTAGGCTGCTGTAGGGAGGGGCAGCCTCTGGCTATGTTTACCCAGTGATGAAAGTCACTCTTCAGGGGGCAGATTTTTCTCTGTCAGGGTTGGTTGACTTTCCCCTGGGTGGAGCTGAGCCTGGCAGGTCAGGGCAGGTTCCAGTGACCTGCTAAATGACTCTTTTGTTTTCTTCCAAGGCCTGAATTGGAGCTAGTTGCTCAGCTGGGCTTTTGTTAGTATCAAAGACAGAGATCTCCAGTGGTAGGGGACGTCCTTCCCTCCTCTGCTTCCTGAGAAGGAATGAGGAGATCAGGGTTCTACTCATGCCAGAGTCTTGTTCCTGGGCAGTTTCTGGTCTGTGATCTGCAGGATGAATATATCTGCTCCTTGTCAGTTCTTGCTTGTGTTGGGTAGAATCCGCTTGCCTGCCACATCTGGCACCTTTGTCCCAGATTCTCTCTGTAGTTATGGCTGCTAAGAGTGTGTCTGCTACCAACTCTGCCACTGCAGCCATAGCTAGCTGCATGTGTTCAGATCTCTTTCCTTGCTTGGATTTTCCCTCTCTGTCCAAACTCTCTGTATTGAGATGACACACTTGGTGTGACTCTGTAGCCTAAGACTGTTCACTGGAATACTAAAATGCTTTCTATGGGAGAGTTGTTTAGCCTTCAGCTTCTCCTCTCCCATCTTCCCCTAAATCTCATGAATTTTTTATGAGTGTTTTTTTTTTTAGGGAAAAATGTCATTGGTGTTTATATTTTGTGTTGGCATAAAATGAGCCTACTATTGTCTTAATTTAATAAAATAAAATTCTCTGGCTGGGCACCAGAGGCTCATGCTTGTAATCCCAGCTACTCAGGAGCCTGAGATATGAAGATCTCAGTTCAAAGACAGCCCGGGTAGCATAGTCTGTGAGACTCGTATCTACAATAAGCCACTAGAAAATCAGAAATGGCACTGTGGCTCAAGCGGTAGAGTACTCACCTTGAGCTGAAGAGTGTAGGACCATCGCCGAGGCAGAGAGTTCAAGCCCCACGACCAACCAATTAAACAAAACAAAACAACAACAACAAAAACAAAAACTCTCTGATTCTATGAGAGCATAAATTTTGTGGGGAATGGTTAAGACAAGGTTGTCATTCTAAAAAATATATATATATATCACCCCCCAAATAAAGGAACAATAGGAAATATATAGCAGGAAACTTATAAATCTTAATGGACTAACAGTCTGTCAATTTGTTTTAAGTTTTTATCAAAAATGAAAGTAATACTGGATAATATTTTATTAAGACATTTAAATTTCTTTAACCCTGACATTTAAGATTCAGTTTAAAAAGAAATTCAACAGGTGACAGTGTTTTCTCCTTACTTTTCCAAAGAAATGATTATTTCAACAGTATAGTGTATAGCGCAATATAACCAGAAAGCATTTTTAAGGAAAAAAAATTCCCATTCTTTTTTTGCTTGTCTGTATTTAAAGCTGCATACCACATCTTACCCACCCTATTGTCTGTCTTCTCATTTGAAACATTTCAGTAAATGTGTCAGCCAGCAAAGTTTTACAAAATAGCATGCTTTCATTCATTGTGCTTTCCAAAATATATCTCACAAATGCCAACAACAAAACACAACTTGAAACATCTGTGGATTTTTCTATTTATGGTGCAAAGTAATCACTTTCCATAATCCTTAGAACCAACTCTTCACAGGCATTAAATGCTCTTTCACTTCCATGCTTTAGAACAGCAGCATGTAACAATGGTGTACTTGTAAATTTGTTCACCACATCTGGTTTGTTTACAGCAAGGACTGTCTTCATGGAAGATGGTAATAGATGAGTTGTGCAATTATGTAGTTTAAAAGGGCTCTGAGTTGGGGATAAAGAATATCCATTTATGTGACTAAATATTTAAATTAAATCCTATAATGTATACTCCTTCAATTTTCTGGCTAACATGTTCTACAATCTAGGTATTTTTAAAAGAAATATTGTACGTTGTTTCCTTGGTGACAACGTAATTGGAAGACTTAAAATTTTCCTATACCATGGCCATCTGAAATGAGATGGATGTACTTAGGTTAACATAATGAAATGTTGGGACAGCATTAATGTTTGAATCTTGGATGGGATTTGATTGAAATTGTGACAGGCTTTCATAGTATGAGAAGAAAAACAAAATACCATACTAATACTTTTATCTGCCACATTGTTTTATTAGTTTATTCAAACACACACATATAAACAGATACACATTATGAAGACCCAGTCAGTCTGCAAGAAAATATTTTAATAGGAATTCCATAAAATATTTAGTCTGCTGAGATCTGATTAGAATTTTAAGAAATATCTAGTGGCTTCCACCCCTGGACAAGTTATTATCATTGGTGAAGATGTTGCCATTGGATTTTAGAATGCCCCAGGAAGACCTATGTGTTTAAGAGAAATGACATTCCAATTCCTCCCAGACTGTGGAGTTCTTCTGGAGATTAAGTTCTTCAGAGTGAAACACATGAGAAAATAGACTCTCATCTTCTTTCTTCTTTTATCTTTATATCATTCTAGGTAAAAAACTTTTCTCTTTGACATACTCCCCTCCTTGATATTGTCTTGGCACTGGCCCCAAAAGCAATAAAACCAGCTGAACATACACTGAAACATTCAATCTTGTAAATCTGAGTAAGCCTTTCTGCTTAATAAATAGACAATATCACTTATTTTGGTAGGTTATAAAGCTAACCCAAAGTTCTAGTCTTTCTAAAAATGTAGAGTATATTAAAATATGCTTCATTATAAAATATCTAACTCCATGTTGTATATTGTGTTTTTTATTCTGTTGATCTTAGCGCTTACAATCAGGACCTAATTGTAAAACTGTTTGCAATAAATAATCACATTACTTTTATGATTCCATAATTTAACTTGTTTTCCTACATATTTATAGAATATTGTAGCTATAGAAAATCAATAAATATTGAATTTTGATATAGGATTGCCTATCACTGCAAGTGTTGTCAAAATTTATCTAAACTGAAATGATTATCATTGATATCTTTCTCAAGATTCCACATGTTTATACTTTCAGCTGACCTTTTACAAAACTCATACCCCAAACATAATTTTTAGTTTGTTCATGCCATCATAGGAACATAAATATATGGCACAAAATGTTAATTAACTTTTTCTGCTGTCATTAATGGAGTATACCTAATAGAATTAAGTATATACCCTCAGGGAAATAAGATACTTCCTTCTAAATCCAGACTTGCAGGCAGACAGAAAGACACCCACACCCACACACATACACACACACTCACACACACACACACACACACACACATACTTACTACTCTGACTCAGGTTAGGTTCCAGACTTTGGGTATCAGACAATGATCTATTAATCAAACTTGCTTGTCCAGATATAAAATACATTCATAATTCCACACATACAAAAACACCATATCATTCAAAATAATGAAAATATAAAACATAACCACCCCGCTATGGGCCATCTACTCGCTGATTTCATTCATTTATGTCGATGCATTTTTCATATCATAATTAAAAGTCTTTTTGTATCTCTCTGATTAGCAGATAATATGTTAACATATGAGAGAAAATGTAGGTAAAATTACTTTTTGCTTATGAAATAATGACATTTGTGAGGATAAAACATGCCTGATTTTCAGTTTGGTTGCCAAAATGGAACTATTAGACCTTTTGAATATTTAACTTTAAATCTGAACCTTCTAATTTCACTGGGATTTGAATTGTGTTACTTACAACATTAATGTAACATAAAAGCATTACTAAATAGAAAGAAAATTATAAGTTTATCACACCTTAATCCCTGAATTGACTTTATTATAAAAACAATTACATTTATGTAACATCATAAGCATCCTGAAACAAAATATGAGGTATGGAAACAGAAGACTCCATTTTTTGTTCAGTGTATGTACTCGTTATTTATAGTTTGAGATGATTCTGTCTTCTTTACCTTATGCATGGTATATTCATTCTCGTCTTCAGGAAGGTGGGGGTGGGCACAGAGCTTTAGGGAAAGGGTGAAAAAATGAAGCAGTGGAGTTCCTTGAACATGGATGAAAGTGAACTATTTAACATATGGGTGGGGAAAGAAGGGAGGGAATGGGAAAATATGAGGGAACACAAGACATTTCATAAAAGGAAATGTACTCATTACCTGATTCATGTAATTGTAATCCCTCTATAAATCAACTTAATAAAAGAGTAAATTTATTTAAAAAAGGCAAACAAAATATTGTTTCTTAGAATCATACGAGTATGTTTTGTTCACTGGTTTGAGCTGGTTGCGTCTATCTCTGAAAATAGCTAAATTTACATTCATTGGGCAAATTTTTGAGCTACTAGTAGTTAGAAGTCAATTATGATTGGATGTTTTTCTGAGACTCTAACTCATTTATTTCTTTAATCTAATTTGTATGATTTCTATTTACCAGTTTTTGAATTGGCTTGTTCCTGTTTTTCAAGGACCCAGTGGTGCATTATTAGTGCTGATTTAAGATTGTTCTAATTTGTTGATGTACATAGTCAAAGCTATAAATTTTCCTGAGTATTGCCTGTGTTCTTGTGTCCAAGAGGAGGTAGTATTTTGGCTGTTCACTTCTACTGAATTCCATAAACGTTGGAACTTCCCTCCATATGTCTTCATTGACTCACTGATGATTTAGCAATGTGTTATTCAGTCTCTGTGAGTTTCAGAATTTTTTGTGATGCCTTTTGATGTTGAGATCTAATTTGGTCTCATTGTGGTCTGACATGATACGAGGAGTAATTTCATTTTTATTTTTGAATTTTCACAGATTTTCTTTGTGATCTAAGATATAATCTATTTTGGAGAACGTTCCATGAGCTGTTAAGTATAGCTTGTCAAACCAGGTATTTGGTTTTGATTTTTTGCTAGATTTTGACCTGGATGGCCTGTCCAGAGGTAAGAATGACGTGTTCAAGCAACCAACAATGCGTTTGGATGTATGCATATTTTTAGGACAAGTAGTATTTGTCTGATGAATTTGAGAGATCTAGGATTCAGGGCATTGATATTTAGCATTGTCATATCCCCCTGATGGAGACTTTCCTTCATCAACATTTAATGTCCTTTTTAGTCTCTTTTTACTTTTATACCAATTTTAATTTAAAGCCAATCTTATCTAATTAATATAACTACTCTTGCCTGTTTATGAGGTCCATTTTTAATTTGTAAAGATGATGTATAGAAGGGATCCAATTACATAAGTCAAATGATGAGCGTATTTCTTTTTCAACAGTGTCACCTCTTCCCTCATATTCTCCTAGTTTTTCCCTTTCAACCTCCCTCCCCCATATGTTGTATAGTTCATTTACAAGGTAGTGTCTATTGAGTGGCACTGCTACATTTGTTCACCCTTTGTCCCACCATTTCTGTGTTTCCCCTTGCCCTTTACAAACTTGCATATAAGACCAAAGGTGCAGAAATTGAAACAAAAAAAACAGCATCCAAATTCAGATGGAAAAAGCAAAATAATAAAAACCCCTATTATCAATTCTTGGAGATCAATTTGGTGAACATTATTTCATATGATAATATTCATATAGATATTGAGCCTTTGTGATCCTGTCCAAAGGGCATCCTCCTTTGATCTCACTGTATAAATGTTTAGAATCCCATGTAATTTATCATGTCCTAATGTAATGTTTTCTCTTTTAACATCCAACTCTGTTTTAAGTTGTAGAATTAAAGGCACATTCTAATACAACAAATGAGGGAAATCGGGCAACTTATATTTTTTGAGTCTGATTTTCTTCACTTAATATAGGTTTTTTCCAAGTATTTCCATTTCCTTATGAATGGTATAATATCATTTTTTCTGGGTGAATAGAGTTGCATCATACTGAAGAGTTTCTTCATGGCAAAGAAAAAAGTTAGCAGGGTATATAGAAAGAGAACAGAATGGAAGAAGATTTTTACTAACTAAGCACTAGACAAGGGTTTACATAACTAACCCATATTTACAGATCAAATAAACCCTCAAATAAACAAGAGCCCAATTAATGTATGGGATAATGACTTAAGGAGAACTTCATAGTAGAAAAGTGACAATGACAAATAGACATATCTCTCTCCATGAAAGAAATGCAAATCCAAACAACACTGAGATTCTTCTCATCCCTGTTACAATGCCATTATGAAAAAATGAACAATCCCAGATACTGATAGGGATGTGGTCCAAAGGAAACTCTATTATATTGGTGGAAATGTAATCTTGTTCAACGGCTTTGGAAAACACTATGGAGGTTGCTCACAAAAATGAATAGAAAGCTCCCTATGATACAGCAATTCCACTTATTGGCATTTATCCAATAGAGCAGAAACACGACCACACTGAAGCTGCCAGAACAATCATGTTCATTGTTGCATTATTTTCTGTAGCCAACATATGGAATCAGCCCAGATGCCTCTCACTGCAATAAGGGATCAAGAATTGTGTTCCTGTGTGTATATGAATTATATATATAATTTTATTGATTCCTATTTACAAGTATTTATGTATATATACATACATAATCAAATTTTATTCATCAATCATTAAGAATAATATTGCACCATTTTTTGGGGGGGTCCAGGCATGGGGCCTGAGCTCTGGGGCCTGGGCGCTGCCCCTCAGCTCTTCAGCTCAAGGCTAGCGCTCTACCACTTGAGCCACAGTGCCACTTCCGGCTTTTTTCTTTTTGCTTATGTGGTGCTGAGAAATTGAACTCAGGGCCTCATGCATGCAAGGCACGCTCTCTACCACAATTTTGAGTATACAGAAATCATAGTTACTGGTCATGTATTTCTCATGTTTGAGTATCAAGTCATTTCAGACAAAAATTGAATTTCATATATTTTATGTCAACAGTGATTTTTTAGAAATTGAATCAATCTTAATATGAGATAACTAAAGCAAGATTTTCCATGACTTTTCCAATTATTCCTATAGACATTAATATAACTTATTTTTGAATGGTAGGAAATTCATATTATACCTACTTTCTATAGAATAATTAAGAAATAAATGATCGTGATAGCATTCATTTTTCCTTCACTAGAAAGAATGAACCTCACTATAGACGACAAAATACTTCAATGAAAATGCCATAAATTATGAAAAGTTTGAGTGACTATAAGTTGAATGAAATAGTCATTTTTGCAGGTCACAAAATGAAATCTCTTGAAGCTTCTTTATCTGTTAAATAAACTGTATTTGCATTCAAAATATTTCATTCATCTCTCCAACAGTGGTATAACCAAACGAACTCCATGCCAAATAGCTTATCTGTTTAATTCAAGTAAATATTTAGGAACAGAAGTTATCACACTTGTATAGAAATATCTACCCATCATTCTAGAAATTAAATCTGAAATCATAAAGGATTGGGATTAATAATTAGCTTTCACTATGTTGCCATAAATAGGTTGTGAATCTTTTCAAGTGCGCACAGTTGTAGAGGTATGGTCACTGAGAACTTGTGATCAAAGACGATGTCAAGATCAAAGTCTTTCCTCCTCTTCCTTCTTTTCCTTTTCTGTCTCCTTCTCCTTTTCCTTCTGCTTCTCCTTCTTCCCCTCCTCCTCTTTCTCTCTCTCCCACTCCTATTCCTCCTCTTCTTTACTTTCTGTCTTCCATGAATACACATACTCCATCACATGTTCCTGACATTGTATTCTGTGCCACCACCAACCTAAAGCAATGAGGGTCAGAAACATAAACTGAACTGTATAAAATCAGATGCCAAGGTTAATCTTTCCCCCTTATTAATTAATTTTATAAAATATTTTGTCATATTAATAGGAGACTGACACAGCATGCTCTCATTTATTATAAGGGATAGGATTTACTGGAAAAAAATCTAACATCACCCTAATGAAATGATTTATTAAATCAATATTATATTAGGACAAATCTACTTTTAAATAACAGATATACTTCAACAAGAGGCAAAAAATTCACCTCTCTGGTTTGCTATGAAAAGACAGCAGAATTCAAACTGTTCCTCATGGAAATTGACCTATAATTGGCAATATTGTCAATTTCATAAATGATTTAAGAAGACTGAAGAACAAATTTCAACTCTAAATAAGAGATAAAATTTACTTTGTCCCTGCAAACAACCTTTGTATTCTATCTATGACTTGTATTCTATTTTAATCATATTTTTAATTGACTTTAATTGGTTGCATGGGAGTATCTGATTGACCATGCAGTTTATGAATAGTGTATAGTGAGTTATTTTGTTTTTTTTCTTCTCTTCTGAGGTTTGAACTCTGGGTCTGAGCGCTGTGCATGACCTCCATTCGATGAACACTAGAACTCTATCGCTTGAGGCAAAGCAGTACTTTCAGATTTTTCTGAGATTTAATTGGGGATAAGAATCTCACAGACTTTCCTACCTGGGCTGGCTTAAACCTCAATCCTCAGCCTCCTGAGTATCTAGGATTACAGGCATGAGCCGTTAGTGCTATCTTAATACAATGCATCGTTTTCTTTTTGACCAATCCTGGGGCTTGAACTCAGGGCCTTGGCAATGTCCACGAACTTCTTTTCCTCACACTGGCACTTTACGACTTCTGTCACAGTGCCAATTCCAGCTTTATTTTGTTAATGTAGAAGTGAGGAATCAAACCCAGGGCTTCACAGTATTCCCCTAAGACTACCACTAAGCCACATTCCCAGCTCAATACAAAGCTGGATGATCATTATCCCTCATTCTTTTCAATCCTATCTCATTCCTCAATTTACATAATTTTGTAGAGTATTCATTGACTTGCAGTGTCATATACAGTCACTCAGAGGATATATCACAGATCATATTTTATTGAAAGTCTTATTCATCAACATATTAAACGTGTGCATTATAGAATTCTGTGACTTTAAATTCTAAATTATCACTCAGATTCACCCATTACTATTCTAAAATTTTTCTTAAGGTTAATGCAAATGCAATCTGTAATTCTTCGATAAAGTACAATGATTAATAGAATGTTAAAGAGTTGGACTATGAATATCACCTTCAGTTCTAGAACATTTTTTCATCACTACCCTCTCAAAGTACTCCAATATCTATTATTAGTCACTTCCTGTGTTCATTTCAACCTACGCTCCACTTTTCCAACCATTACTTCATAGTCTACCACTACGGCTGTGTCCATTTTAAAAAGCTCATATAAGTAAAAATTGAAGTTTATTTTATCCATTCCTTCCAAGTAAAATTAGTTTCCGAACCAAGTCCATATAAATTTTTTCCAGGGATATACCATATAGATTTGTATGTGTGTGTATAATTCTATAATACCCTCAATGGGAATTTCAATATTTTATTATATGTTATTATAAAAGTTTTCTTTTTTGGGGGGGAAGGGGTATGGTCGTGGGGCCTGAACTCTGGGCCTGGGTGCTGTCCCTCAGCTCTTCAGCTCAAGTCTAGCGCTCTACCACTTGAGCCACAGCTCCACTTCCAACTTTTTTCTTTTGCTTATGTGGTGCTAAGGAATAGAACACAGGGCCTCATGAATGCAAGGCAAGCACTCTACCACTGAGCCACCTTCCTAGCCCTATAAAAGGTTTGCTTATGTATATAATTGTACATGTGTTTTGTTGGACATATGTTGAAATATATTTTGTATATGAAATTATGATTCAAAATGCTGCATCATAGAGGCAACTCTATGTGTAATATATGAGATTGCCAGTATGTTTAAAAAATTGACTATATCACTTTAACTGTCAAGCACCAATATATAAGGATTCCAATTTCTACATATTGGTTATGCACTGCTATTCTATTGTTTTTTCTATTTCCACTAATCTCTATATGTATGCAATGTATAGGTATGGTATGATTTTGACATATATTTTTTGGATTTTGGTATATTATTATAAAGATATGTATTTGGATTTTTTTTAGACATATTTAGCATAGTTAAAGCTTTTCATAGGCAGGATGGTTAAAGTTTTTCATAGACATTAATATATTTCTTATTCAAGTCTCTTTAAATAAATGTATATGTATGCACACTATGTGCATATTCATATATTCATACTTATATGTGTTCATACACAAATACCTATATATGTATGCATTTATATGAATATACATATGTTTATTATTATTTTCATTTTTCTTTTAAGTTAACATTTTACTTTATTTGCCAAACGTGTCCTTTATTGATTTTACTTTATTTTATTTTATTGTTAAAATGTTGTACAGAGGGGTTACAGTTACATGAGTAAGGCAATGAGCACATTGCCTGTTGATCATTATTACCTCTTTCCTTCCTTGTTGTTGTGCCACTAACCCTTCCATCCCCCAGCTCCCACCTTCCTTTCTCCCGATTCTTTGCAGCATGAAGTGGTAACGTTCATTTCCAATAAAGTCTTATTGGTATCTGTGTTGCAATGGGTCATCCTGTGTCCTTGTTTCAGCGTTTTGTAATTCCCTTTACCCTCCCCAGATTAGACATGTATACACAAGATGCAGGGTATCAAAATCAAGTACAGTGACAACAGAGGATATTCCATAGGGGAAAGAACATACCAAGGAGGGCTGGGAAGGTGGCTCAGTGGTAGAGCACTTGCCTTGCATGCTCGAGGCCCTGGGTTCGATTCCTCAGCACCACGTAAGAAAAAAGCCAGAAGTGGCACTGTGGCTCAAGTGGCAGACTGCTAGCCTTGAGCTGAAGAGCTGAGGGACAGCGCCCAGGCCCAGAGTTCAGACCCCACGAATGGACCCCCCCCCCCGCAAAAAAAGAACATACTGAGGAAACAACAACAACAAAAATGAATAAAATGACATTGTACATTTACAACAGTAACAATAGAGACCAAACTCCCAAACATGTCCCTTATTACCAAGCTAGTTATTGCAATTCATGTCCTTATCATTTTTGGAACTTCACTAAAATGTTTTGTGGCCTTCCATGTGGACTTATATGTTCAATTTTTCCTAAATCTATCTATTCCTAAGATACCAGCCAGCTCTCTTCTGAAGCCAAAAAGCAGCCTTCTACAGCTTGGTTCCAAATCACTTGTATTTTTTCTTTGTACTAAGAATACTGATTCAAGCCCAGTGCTGTTGGCACATTTTATAATTGTAGCTACTCAGGAAGCTGAAATGAGGATCGTGGTTCAAAGCCAGCCTGGGCAGAAAAAGTCCATGTGAGAGTCCGGGACGAAGGAGCCAGACGCAGCGGACGAGCGGATTCTACTCAACACCAGCAAGAACCGACAAGGAGCGGACAACTTCATCCTGCACTTTGCAGACCAGAGACGACCCGGGATCCAAGACTCCGCGTGAGTAGAAGCCCCACTTCCTCACTCCTCTGGGAGCAGAGGAGGGAAGGCCACCCCTCCCCCCCCAGCACCGGTGATCTCCATCTTGGATACCGACAAAGCTTGGAGGAGCGGCTAGCTCCAGCTCAGGCCTTGGAATAAAACTAGTCATTTAGCAGGTCACAAGAACGTAACGGCGAAGTGACCTCACAGACTCAGTTCCATCCAGGGAAAAGTCACCCAGCTCAGGCACCAGCCATTGGAGTGGCTCTCCTCACCGGGTAACCAGAGCCAGAGGCTGCCCCGCCCTCTAGCAGCCACCACAATCAATTGAAAAACAGAAACCCTGAGAATGGCTCCAGGCTGGGTGCTGTGAGTTTTTTTTTTCACAAAATAGCCCCAGGGAAAAGCTACTGTTCGTTGAAAGGCCTCAACTCTACCCAGAACCTAGCCTCATCACTGCATCCCCCTCTTTTGTGATTCTCAAAGCAGATCACCCTCCCAGTAAACTAACCTGGGAGGGGGATCTCAAAAACTTGGGTAAAGCAGAGCATTTTTCTGCTTGTTCCAACAAACTGACTTAAGAAACCAATCAAGCCACAGGACCTCAAGCTGACCAGAGACTCCAACCAGACTCTGGTTACAGACAAAAGGGAGATACAGGACTCTTCCCACCCCTCCCAAAAAAAAAAAAAAAAATCAAAGAACTTTTTTTTTTCTTCTTCTTCTTTTCTTTTTTTTCTTTTCCTTGTTTTGTTTTTTTTTCATTTTTTGTTACCTTATATATATATATAATTTTTTTTTGCTTTTCTAAAACTTTTATTAATCTTTAATTTTTGCCTCTTCTGAAAAAATAATTGTTTTCCATTAACTTTTTTTTTTTTTCTCCTCTTATAATTTTTATTTTAGGAATACGTGAATGTGTGTTTTCTTTTCTTTTCTTGTCTTCTTTCTCTTTTTCTTTCATTCTTAATTATCTTTTTGTTTTTTTTTCTAGCTCTACTGAACTTCTGATTTTTTCTTCTCACTTTCCTATCCTTTCCACCTTTTCCTCTTTGTTCATCTGTATGTGACTTAACTCTTGTCCTGCACATCCTCAGATAAACCCGTAGTTAACCAGTAGACCCTATCCCCCATTGTGTACACACTTAATCCACAAACTTATTACTCAATTCAAAACCTCTGAGACTTAAATTCATTAATAGCAGTACTACCTCTTTATACCTATATAATATTTTAAGCATTTTTTTAAAGTTTTTCTCATCTCCTCTATGTCCCTCCCTTTCTCTCAACATATTCATATTCCTCTATAAATAGATGGTCTTTTAATCTCTAAAATAACATTAATTTTTACGTTTCTATTTTATTTTCTGGTCTCTTTTCATTCCCCTTTCCCTTTCTTCTTTTTCTCTCTCTCTCTACTTACATCCTACCCAACCTATTTCCTGCATTGTGATTAGGACATAGTTAACTCTCCCTGTGCCTCCCCACACCAATCTATTCCTATTTTTTACCCACATCTCTCCCTAACCCTAATAATTTCAGGTTTTCCAAATTCTTCTCTGCGGTTCGAAGTCCTTTAACATATAGTTGTTTGATGTCGAATAGATGTATCTGTTGAACTAGATTGTATCTGTAGACTTTTGACTGTACAAATGCAAACTTTGGTTGATGGTTGCCTTAAGATAGTGTTCTAGCACAAAACTGGTGCTATCCTCATCTCAAATGGGCAGAGTAAGCCGGAAAAACACAAGAAAAATGGCAAATTCGGGTATCTCAATTCCCAATCCTGATAATCAGGGGTTAGAACAGATTATGAATAATCCAGAGGAGAGTTCCCAAACAGCTCTACAAACACTGCTGGCAAACATGATAAATGAAAAGTTTGACAACGTACAAAGGACTCTGTATGAGCGTGATAGGGAGAGAGAGGAGGCATCCCAGAAGTTTATACAGGAATATCATAAGCGTGAGGAAGCTACTCAAAAACTGATACAGGATTTGCGTGAACAACTTGAGAATACTCAAAGAGAAAGAGAGGAATGGCGTGAGCAGGCTGAGAACACTCAAAGAGATCTGCAGGAATCCCACGAACGGGAGGAAGCTAATCAAAGAGTAATACAGGAATTGAGAGACCAGGTAGAGAACACACAAAGATCACTAAAGGCATTCATGGAATCCATTAACAAAGAGCTGAAGGAAGTCAGGGAGACCACAAAGGGAATGCTGAATGGAACCCAACAGAAGGAATGGGAGCCCAAAGAAACCATAACCAATCAACTAAGTGATTTGAGGACAAACACTGAACACCAAATTAAGGAAGTAAAGAAATTCATACAAGACCTAAAACAGAGCTTCAACAAAGAACTTGAAGCCATCAAAGCTGACCAACTAGAAGGAAAAGAGATAAAAAACAAAGTAGAGAGTCTTGACAGCAGGTTAGACCATGCAGAAGATCGAATCTCAGGGATTGAAGACAGCCTAGATATTATAGAGAAAGAACATACAACCATCCAAGACAAGTCCAAGAAATATGATAGATCTATCCAACACCTGGAAGACACCATCAGAAGGCCTAATCTAAGGATAATGGGTGTAGAGGAGCACCTAGAAACAGAAGTTAATGGTCTAGGAAATCTGTTTAACAGGATCCTAGCAGAGAACCTCCCAAACATGCAAAAAGATAGGCCTGTCCAGATACAAGAAGCCTTTAGAACCCCAAATAGACCAGACCAGAATAGGACATCCCACCGTCACATTATAATCCACACAGGATCAACTCAGAACAAGGAAAAGATCCTTAAAGCTGTCAGAGAGAAAAGGGTAATCACTTATAAAGGGAAACCAATTAGAATCACCTCAGATTTCTCAGCAGAGACAATCAAAGCAAGAAGAGCCTGGAATGATGTATGCCATGCCCTAAAAACAAACAACTATCAACCAAGAATACTGTACCCAGCTAAACTCTCCTTCATAACTGAAGGCCAAATAAAAACCTTCCATAGCAAAGAAAAATTGAAACAATACATCTCCACCAAACCAGCCCTACAAAAGATCCTTAAAGATGTCCTACACATAGAAAACCAACAAGACCGCAATAAAGGCCAAGAAACTGCACCCAAACTGAGAATCCAAGAACCATAGGAAGAACCCAGTTTTCGCATCCCCCAAGAAGGTAGATAACATGGCAGGAACTCCCAAATACCTCTCAGTCCTATCTCTTAATGTTAACGGACTGAATTCTCCAATTAAGCGACATAGACTGTCTAGTTGGATTAAAAAACAAGACAGTTCTATCTGCTGCCTACAGGAGTCACATCTTGCCCATAAAAACAAACACATTTTCAATGTTAAAGGCTGGAACAAAATCTACCAAGCAAACGGACCGCATAAACAGGCGGGAGTTGCAATCCTAATATCAGATAAAATAGACTTCAAATTAAAATTCGTGAAAAGAGATAAAGAAGGTCGCTACATACTAATTAAAGGATCTCTCCTTCAGGAGGATATTACAATTCTAAATATCTATTCGCCAAACAATGGAGCACTCAAATTTATCAAAGAAACACTACTTTCCCTCAAATCCCATATAGATCCAAAGACATTAATTGTTGGGGATTTTAACACACCACTCTCCCCACTAGATAGATCAACTCGGCAAAAACTCAACAGAGAAACCGCAGATCTAAACAGCTGCATAGATCAACTAGACTTTACAGACATTTACCGAACATTTCACCCAGCAGCATCAGAATACACGTTTTTCTCAGCAGCACATGGAACGTTTTCTAAAATAGACCACATTTTAGGCCACAAAGCAAACTTGTCTAAATTCAGAAACATTGAAGTTATACCTTGCATTCTCTCTGACCACAAGGGAATAAAGTTAGAACTCAACACCAAAAGCCACCAAAGAAAGTCCGGTATCACATGGAGGCTGAACAACACACTGCTGAATCATGAGTGGGTCATCGAAGAGATTAGAAAGGAAATTCAAATGTTCATGCTATTCAACAAAAATGAACACACAAAATACCAGCTCCTCTGGGACACAGCAAAAGCAGTACTCAGAGGCAAGTTTATAGCTCTGAGCTCCTACATCAACAAATTGGAGAGATCTGAAACTAACAATTTAATGACACATCTAAACCTCCTTGAAAAAGAGCAGCAAGATAAACCCCAATCCAGTAGACGGAAAGAAATTAAATCAGAATTAAATGAATTAGAATCCAAAAAAACTATAGAAAGAATCAACAAAACAAAGAGTTGGTTCTTCGAAAAACTTAACAAAATTGACAGACCCTTAGCAAATCTTATCAGAAAAAGAAGAGAACACACCCAAATTAATAAACTCAGAGATGAGAATGGAAACATCACCACGGAAACAACCAAGATTCAGAACATTATAAGGGAATACTTCTCAAAACTTTATGCTAATAAGTTTGAGAACTTGACAGAAATGGACCTCTTCCTAGCAAATATTGACATGCCAAAACTAAACCAAGATGAGGCAAACTATCTTAACAGGCCCATATCAAGCATTGAAATAGAAACAGCAATAAGAGACCTCCCAGCTAAGAAAAGTCCAGGACCAGATGGTTTCACAGCGGAATTTTACAAGGCCTTCAAAGCAGAGCTCACACCAATTCTCCTCCAACTCTTCAATGAAATTGAAAGAGAAAGCTCACTACTGAACACATTCTATGAAGCCATCATAACCCTCATCCCAAAACCAGGCAGGGACTCATCAAAGAAAGAGAACTATAGACCCATTTCTTTGATGAACATTGATGCAAAACTTCTCAACAAAATTTTGGCCAACCGACTTCAACAATTCATCCAAAAAATCATACACCACGATCAAACAGGATTCATTTCAGGGATGCAAAGCTGGTTCAATATACGCAAATCAATTAATATTATTCATCACATCAACAGGAGCAAGAATAAGAACCACATGGTTATCTCAATAGACGCAGAAAAAGCATTCAACAAGATCCAACACCCCTTCATGATGAAGGTTTTGGAAAAATTAGGAATCCATGGAACATTCCTCAATACAATAAAGGCTGTATATGACAAACCTACAGCCAGCATTATACTCAATGGTGAAAAACTAAAGCCATTTCCTCTTAACTCAGGGACAAGACAAGGATGCCCACTCTCTCCACTTCTCTTCAATCTAGTATTAGAATGCCTAGCTACAGCAATAAGACAAGATGCAGACATAAAGGGGATCCAAATAGGGAAAGAAGAAATAAAACTCTCCCTCTTTGCAGATGACATGATCTTGTATTTAAAGAATCCCATAGACTCCACTCCCAAATTACTCAAGCTGATTTAAAACTTTGGCAAAGTAGCAGGTTATAAAATTAACCCCCAAAAATCAATGGCTTTTCTGTATGCCAACAATGAGAAAAGTGTGGCTGAAGTTAGGAAAGCAACTCCATTTGTAATAGCCCCACAAAAAATAAAATACCTAGGAATTAACTTAACTAAAGAAGTGAAGGACCTCTATGATGAAAACTTTAAAATCTTGAAAAAGGAAATCAACACAGAACTTAAAAAATGGCAAAACCTCCCATGCTCCTGGATTGGAAAGATTAACATCGTGAAAATGGCAATACTTCCCAAGGCTATCTACAAATTCAACGCAATACCTATCAAAATTCCACCCTCATTCTTCAAGGAAATAGAAGAGGCAATCCAAAAATTCATATGGAACAATAAAAGACCCCAAATAGCAAAAACGCTCCTCAACGGAAAGAACACGGCTGGAGGAATATCAATACCAAATTTCAAACTCTACTATAAAGCCATAGTAATCAAAACAGCTTGGTATTGGCATAAGAACAGACCTCAGGACCAATGGAATAGAATTGAAAACCCAGAAATGAACCTACAGACCTATAGCCATCTAATCTTCGATAAGGGAGCTAAAACAATAGAATGGAAGACAGACAGCCTCTTCAGTAAATGGTGCTGGCAAAACTGGTTAACTACATGTAGAAAACTAAAGCTAGATCCTTATATATCACCCTGCACCAGAATCAACTCCAAATGGATCAAAGACCTTGAACTCAAAGCAGACACTCTGAAAACATTACAGGATGGAATAGGAGAAACCCTGGGTCTCCTTGGCTCAGGCCGAAATTTTCTGAATAGAGACCCGGAAACACAACAAATCAAAGAAAGGCTGGACAAATGGGATTGTATAAGGTTGCAGAGCTTCTGCAGGGCAAATGACATAGCTAGCAAGATCAATAGAAAGCCCACAGACTGGGAGAAGATCTTTACTAGCCATACAACGGACAAGGGTCTCATATCTAAAATATACTTGGAACTCAAAAAATTAAACCACCCAACAACAAATCCTCAAAGAAACAACTGCCCAATAAGTAAGTGGGCGAAAGACTTAAAGAGAAGCTTCTCTGAAGAAGAAAGAAGGATGGCCAATAGACACATGAAGAAATGTTCAACATCCCTAGCCATAAAAGAAATGCAAATCAAAACAACATTGAGATATCACCTCACTCCAGTTAGAAGGGCAAAAATCAAGAACTCTAACAACAACAGATGCTGGAGGGGATGTGGACAGAAAGGAACCATACTTCATTGTTGGTGGGAATGTAAACTTGTTCAACCACTTTGGAAAGCAGTATGGAGGTTCCTCAAAAGACTCCACATAGAGCTCCCCAACGACCCAGCAATCCCACTTTTGGGCATTTACCCAAATGATCACAAACAAGGCCACACTAAAGCTACCAGCACAACTATGTTTATTGCAGCATTATTTACCATAGCTAAGACATGGAACCAACCCAGATGCCCCTCAGTAGATGAATGGATCAAGAAGATGTGGTATATATACACAATGGAATTCTATGCCTCCATCAGAAAGAATGACATTTCCCCATTTGTTAGGAAATGGAAAGGCTTGGAAAAAATTATATTAAGTGAAGTAAGCCAGGCCCAAAGAAACATAGGTCCCATGGTTTCCCTTATTTGCAATATCTAGTATAGGTATGAGTCAAGCGGAAAAAGTCAGATAATGTGATGTTAGGAAAACGAAACCTCAAATATGTATTTTAATGTTTTTGCTTCTTTCATGCATGTATCTCTAACGCATTTATAAGATTATTTCTTTGTTGCTTTGTATGTCCCTCCCCCACAGTGTAACCCCCGCTTTCACTATATTTGATGTCAGTATAACATGTGGAGGAGATGGGGACAAACAAGTCGTTTAAGGATTCAGGTGGACCTGTTGCAACAATGAGAAGTACAAAATGTCATGTCAAAAACCAGCTTTACAATGTCGGTGAGGGGGGGGGGTGGGGGGGTATGATTGGGTGGGAGGGAGGGGGGAGGCTGGGAAGGGAGGTGAAGGGTAAACAAAGGAGGAGGCTGCAATGCTTGGTAAGAAATGTATGCATTATCCTGCCCATGTAATTGTAACCCCTCTGTACAGTATGTTCTCAAATAAAATAAAATAAAATTAAAAAAATAAATAAATACAAAGTTATAACTCAAAAAAAAAAAAAAAAAGAAAAAAAAGAAAAAGTCCATGTGACTCTTATCTCCAATAAACCACCAGAAAACCAGAAGTGGCGCTATGGCTCAAGTGGTAGAGATCTAGCCTTGAGCTGAATATATGAGTGACAGCACCCAGGTCCAGAGTTCAAGGCCCACGACCACCACCAGCAACAACAACAACATGGACCAAAGGGTCCTACCCATAATACCTTCCTTCTACAGCAAATCACACAACCTCCAAAATCCACATAATTGAATCATTTAAAGACAAATGATGAAGCAACGTCTTCATTTGTAGAAATACATACTTGCGACAAGGATGGAAAAGGCACTGAGACCCAAAGGAAGATTCCATAGATAAAGGAATGTGTCCCACACACTTCCAACTATAAATCTGGGAAATCAGTCATCTTTGTCATACTAATAAAAACCACAAAAAAGCTAACTGTGGAATTCAAAAGGATTGCATGAGAACAAGTGTTCATTGTGACAGCACAGTAACTTCAGTTCACATTATTATGTCTCTCTTTCCTAGTCTTTTCCCACCTCATTCTTGAATTCTGAAGGTGAGATTCTGGGGAGCCAGTTCCCTTTGGTCCAGTAATTAATGAAAGAGAACAGGTGATTGGAGATTCAATTTCTTCACATATTTATTGGATTCTCATTTTTTATTAAGATTATGGAGAAATAATGTGATTGCAAAACACAAGAAAGTCTTAACTTTTCCACTAATTTCTAAAATGCCTGCTGTAAGAACAACAAAATTAACGAAAGAAACAACAATATAAAGCTATTTGTGGTGTGTTGATACCAGGAGAAATTGAAATGTCACATATAAATACCAAATTACATTTACAAAGCACAAATCCTAATTCTTCACTGAGCTAATGTGATAATTAAACATTTATATTTTCTAACAAAATCACCATTGAGAATACCACAGTCAATTTCATTCACAGAAGCAAAGCTGCAAAGAACTGCTAAAATTTTTACCTATTCTTTCCTGGAGTTGAGAAGGTTGATTCTGCTGACGTTGACTGTTTGATCCTCTTCCTCCTCACAAATAAGTGTGCCTATGTAGAACAATTTATACCTATACCTTAACTTCATAGGTGTCTAGCCTTTCTGGTTGGATCTTCAGTCTGAGTATCACCTACAGAGCATATATAGTTTATGAACATGGACCATGCCTTAACAAGCAAAAACATGCTCTAAAACAGTTCTAATGGAAACATATGTGATAATGGAAATATTCTATATATGCATTGTCTAACACACTATCCACTGGCTATATGCGATTAATGAATCTCAAATGTGAATAGTTTCTGAAAAATTAATTCTTCCAATTTCAGTTAAATGAAATTTTAAATCATAAGATTCATCTACTCACTGTTATCTGAACAGCTCAGGTTCCAAATAAGGAAGCTGAAGTTCTCACAAAGATGATGATAAAATATAATCCAAGTGAAGAAGTTTCCATTAGATACTAACTGAATGCCTATGAATTATCTGAGCTTTCCTGTCTTATAGAATTGAGCCATCACTCACCTAGATTGACAGCTGGGAGGAAAGGGGTGGGAGATAAACATAAGCTACTTGGGATACTGAGAATTGCTCCTTGAAGACGAGGGTTATGCATGAATATTTTCTATATTTAGTAGACAGCAAAGTGTGTGGAATCCTGTAGGCAGAAAAATAATGATTGAATTTCAATCAAACAGGTGATCTGTTTATCAAAATGGGAGAGAAGTCATACAGGTGAATTCTATAAATATACAAACTATATAGAGAAATTTTGCTATGTTCTATTCCATGATAGGCCCTGGCATAAACGTTGGCACTTTGTACATACTCTGTATATACTCACACACTAAAAAACAGAAATGTAATCCTTTATTACTGCTAAAATACATAGAATATCTTCATAATATATATTTGTGGGCCTATTTTTTTCCCTTAATTTCTTCCACACCTACATTAAGAAATGGCTCTAAGAGAAAAGCTTCTAAATGTGTTAAATTTGAATTCCATCAATTTCTTTTGTTAAATTGTACTCTAGATAGGATTGAGGCCTTAGGGTTAGAAAAATAGTAAGTATTCTCAACAAATTGTCATGCCTCATTTTTAAGGGGAGCTATGCCTTTATTAGAAAAAATATGTATTGGTCTTGGTAGCCAGGAACATTCAAGAAACAAAAGAAAAAGAACAATTCCATGGCAGTCTCAAGTGTTTGCATATCTTCAAGTGAACACTAGCTGCTCTATATTCCGTAGGATATTTGCAAGCTTTTTCTAAGCTAATGTCATCCTCCAGAGTAAAGTTCAGGCATGCCTATTGCTCATTATAAAGATAGCAGTTGCTCAAACTCAGAACCCATTGTTTGTATAAGCTTCACATGGCTATCTTTACTTCACTCAGTGGCACTGAGGGATGAGAGATACACGTGAAATTTGTAAATATACACATACACACATATCTCACTGGCTTTCACTATTACTGTAAAAATTAAGACCTTTTTGTCTCTGACCCAAGAGCATCATAAATCGTCTAGCATCCATTAAAGTGTGACAAGTTCATTATTAACTTGTAAGTAGGTTAAATCTCTAGCTTCACACAATTCTAAATACTCATATGAAGAAAAATACATACCAAGAGTTTTGGTGTGCTTCTATATTACGAAGCTCTCAATATTCATCTTATTTGCCGGGAGGAGGCAAAAATGCTTGATAGGAAATGTACTCATTACCTTGACATGTAACTGTAACCCCTTTGTACAGTATTCTTACAATCAAATATGTACAAAAAGGAAAAAAAAAAGAAATTGGAAGTCACGTATTTCCATTAAAACTAACTAAATTTAAGGCCTGTAACTTTCTACAGGTTTTTAAGGACCAAATAAGTTGTGGATATGCCCCAAGGCCTTTACGAAAAGCTAAGGGAGAGATATTCAAAAGTGGCAGTAGATAGGTGACCAGAGCGTAATTATGTAGCTTTACTTCACTGTTACCATAACAGGAGTTCAAATCAATATGATGGTTCATAGTTACAGGACCAGAAGACATACTGGAAATTGACATCAATGAAGGGTCATTCATTGTTGGAAAACATAAATCAGGATGCACCAAAGGTTGCAATCAACAGTGTCCAAAAAAGCAACACAGAATGGGATAAAGTTATTGCAAGTATATATTTGATAAGTGGTTCACATCAAGAATATATAAAAAACGGGGCTGGGAAGGTGGCTCAGTGGTAAAGCGCTTGCCTCGCATGCATGAGGCCCTGGGTTCAATTCCTCAGCACCACATAAGCAAAAAGGAAAAAAAGCAGGAAGTGGCACTGTGGCTCAAGTGGTAGATCGCTAGCCTTGAGCTGAAGAGCTGAGGGACAGCACCCAGGCCCAGAGTTCAGGCCCCACGACCGGAACCACAAAAAGAAAAATAAAGAATATATAAAAAACATCATTGCAATGACACACAACCTGATTTTACAATGTGCAAAGAACTCAGATGTTTCTCCAGAGAAGACAACTGTTAACAAGCCCACGAAGAAGGTGTTTAACATTATTAATCACCACTAAAGTGTAAGCCAAAATAATGAAGAAAATAACTACTTCATATGAATTAGGTAGGATAACTACAAAAAAATAAAGTAACAATATTGACAAAAGTGTGGTAAAATTGGAACAGTTCTATGGGAAACAGACTGGCATCTTTTCAAACAATTAAAAACAGGATTATTCATACCTATAATCCTAACCACTCAGGACAGGAGGCTGAAATGCAAGGATCACGGTTCATAGACAGCCTGGGCAGAAAACTAGAAGAGGATCTGTCGTTTAAAGTGGTAGAACTCTAGCCTTGAGGAAAAGTTCAGGGACAGTGACTTGGCCCTGAGGTCAAGCCCCATGACACAAAAATTTAAAAGAAAAGAAAGAAAAGAGAGTTTTCATGTGATCCAGTGACTACAATTCTGGGCATACACTCTAAACATCTAAAAGCAAGGTCTGGAAGAGATCTTGTACTCATATTCATTTTGTATAATACTCAAAACATGGAGGCAATCCAGTGGCCATCAACAAATGAATAGTTAAAGCAAATGTGGTTTATACATACAGTGGTATATTATTTCAACTTCAAAAAGAAATATGGGACTGGGAAGGTGGCTCAGTGGTAGAGCGCTTGCCTTTCATTCATGAGGCTCTGGGTTCGATTCTTTAGGACCACAAAAGCAAAAAGAAAAAAGCCAGAAGTGGCGTTGTGGCTCAAGTGGTAGAGTGCTAACCTTGAGCTAAAGAGCTGAGGGACAGGGCCCAGGCCCAGAATTCAGGCCCCACGACTGGACCCCCCCCAAAAAAAAGAATTATGTGACATATACTATATTATGGATGACTCTCTGGAACACTGTTAAGTGAAATAAGCCAGTCATAAAAAGATCAAATATTACATGATTATACTTATATTAGTAGTTACATAGAACAGTCTAATTGATAGAGAAAGGAAACAAAATCATACTTGATGTATACCTTGAAGCAGAGGAGAGTGGAAAATTGTTTTAATAAATAAAGAATTTGAATCTTAGAGGATGTAAAGAGTGTGGACATTGAGATTGTACAATATTGTAAATGCACTTATTACTACTATGTTATATTCTTAAAATGATTAATAAAACCTGGGAGAGACTTATGAAGGGGTTGAGCATAATCATGGTACATTGTATGCCTATGTGGATATATCAAAATGAAAAAATCCACTTATTTAAGTAGGTAATGCTAATAGAATTGAAAAAAGAAAATAAATTTTAAGTTAAGTGTGCAAGTTTAAGTCAGAGGGCTTTGCTTCTTCAAAACAGCAATTTAGATATCCAATTTATCTGTCCACATATTGTTGATGGGACATCACAATGTACAGTGCCCTGTGAGTAACAAGTGCTTATGTGCCACTCAGAGGGAGTTAAACCACTTCATATGGGTAGTTATGGATAAAAGGTAATAGTTGGCACTGGCTCCAACGTGGTGGGGATGAATGGTGCAGCAAAAAATACACACCCTTTTCCCATGAAGCTTTAGGTGCTAACACACTTTTTCTGAATATGGTCTGGGGAGTGCCCCTATACTTCCCATCCAATCAAAAGTGTTTTCTGTGCTTGTGCTCTGAGATGGGGCATCCAATAAGGAAAAATTCCATACTTATGTTCTGAGACTAGGAAACCAATTATGAGACAATATGTCCCTCTTTACGCTGGGGAGTCTGTTTCACTGCTCTGTTTTTGCTTTGAGGTAGAGACTGTTGCACTGCTCTTTTTTCACTTTGAAGAAAAACTGCTTTAAAACCTGTTCTGCTCTCTAATTCTTTAAAGAAAACAAACCCGAGACATAGACAATACTGTTATTCTGAAGATGTTGAGGGCAGGGAAGCATTGACCTTCAGCTTTGAGACTAGATTTAGATTAGAATTTGATAAGTTAGGTGCTGTGGTTTCAGATTAATCTGAACCAGGCTAATGTCTGCATTTTCTCAATTTTTCAACTAGAATCTCTAAAGTATTAGGAAAAAAAGGAAACAAACAAATAAAAAAACAACAAGAACCTGATATTAGGCAAGCAAAGGCTCCAGAAATTCTCAGATTTCTTCCTTTTTTCTTGTATGAATCTAATAAATGAAAATTAATGCAGCAAACTAGCATGTTTAAGGTGTTAAAGTCTGTAGAATGTGGTTTCTTTTCTTCCTCTTATTCTGAGATAGAAATTGATCTATTCTAAAGCCAGAGGATATGTTTTCTTCACAAGCTAGATCAGGTTCGCTGAATTTTGCTTTCTTAAAATTTGCCTAACTCCTATAAGAGGGAATTGAAGACTGCCAGGCAGGTGGGATTGAGTGTGAGATGTGGGAAGTGTTCTCATACTCTGCATCTAGAGGGCTAGAAAATATGATGATCTGCTCGCTGCCTCAAGCAATTCAGAAAGTGGCTCGCAGTTTCTAAAACTTACTTCCAAACTTTCACCTTCTCCTTCCCACCAAGAATTCCCCCTCAGGTTTCTTCTTGCCATAGTGTCTTCACAGCTTAGAACTGCTTCGCCTCAGAAATGTGGCATCAGAAGTGTGCCCTGTGGTCAGCCAAGCAGCTGGTATCTGACTGATTCATCTATGGCTCTGAAAATGCTGCAGCTCAATCTGTGCTCTATGCTCAGGGTTCAGTAAGCATGCTTAAGTCCATAGTTACATGCTTTCAGAGAGCAGTCTTTCCTCTTTCTTTAGCGGTAGGAGCACAAGTATAATGAAGCAGCGACACATAACTTTTGGTTTCATAACCACTTGCAGAGGCGAGTTGCCAAAGGGAACCAAGGCAATATGCGAATAAGGTGTTTTCACCTGGAAGCTCATAAGCCTCCATTCCAAAAAGGGAGCTGCTTATAATAAATTCCGTCTGGGAATGGACTCTGTAGGAGTTAGAATAATATTTTTCTCTGAAAATGATGGATTGAGGGAAAGCATTGACTAAGCCTAATCATCTGTCAAAAAGCTATATAACGAAAGTCTATCCTGTTACTAAAATCATTCTAGGGACTTGAAGAATAGTTTAACTCATAAAGCACAAGCTGAGTAAGAATTTTCTAACAATTTCTGGCCTGGTTGTCCTGATTTAGTGGATTGCTCTGAAATTGTTAACCCCTTTCAAAATAACCAGCTGAGCTGCAAAAGAGCCAATAGAGCAAGATTGTGAACACAACTTGTGATCAATACCAGAAGTAGTAACTCATTAGGGGTATAACCTGGGCAGACTTCCCACTCAGAGTGGTTGCTTCCTGTCAATAACATGCCCTTTAACAGAAATAAACTTTGCCATGCTAAGTTCCTTTCGACCTGGTGGTCTTTCTTGGGATATTGGGTTACAGTAGGGGAGTATACCCAACAATGGAGGACTAGTCCAGGATCCATGTTATGCAAGGGCGATGTAGGGAGACCCTCAGGAGAAGACACATCCTGACTTGTTGAGATAGCTCAAGGTTGGGTTAAACACCATCCGTTGTGGTAAAGGATGCAAAGTGTATCAGCAATTTCAGGAAAGGGCCAAGGAAGCACCTCAATAAGAAGTAATCTCATACATCAGCCATGAGAGGAAAAATTGGAGTAGAGCATACTACCTGGTTGGTTGGGGATATTTAGGGGCTGAGTGTGTCTTAGGCACAAAGAGAACTTGAGTCTCGATGTGTGTTTTCATTCCCTGGCCCAAGAATATAAATGTGGGAGCTGGAGAAATCTTCAGTAACGGGAGAGTTAAATATGAAAAGGGTGCACAAGAAACTTACAATAGGGAGTTTTACATGCATCAAAAACTGAAATCACAACAGACCTGCTAAAATGGGGAAATAAGAATTCTAGGCCTAAGGAACCTAAGAAAAATGATCTAAGGACCTGCTTTTGATAATCCATAGGGAGAATGTTGACAAAGGTCTGAGAACACTATTATATAATTTATGATTTTCATTATGGAGCTCCATAATGTGCACATGTCCAAACAAAAACTTGTTATGAATATGTGCTTGCATTTGTGTGTTTTAAATCTTAAATCCTGAAAGGGGATCTCAAAAAAGTCCTACTCACTAAACTCCCTCAGCTGCCCACTTTGACTCTGAAGCCTGGATTGATCCTCCAGCTGATCCAAGGATGTATGGAATTGAACCTTAGTTTCAGAAGCAGACTCTCTGGGTAGACTTAAAATTCAAGTCAAAAACCAGGTGCCAGTGGCTTGCACTACTCAGGATATGAGAATTAGAGTTCAAAGCCAGCCCAGGCAGGAGAGTCCTTGAGACTCTTACCTCCAATTAACCACCAACAGTTAGAAGTGGTGCTGTGGCTCAAGTCGTAGGGCTTTTGCCTTGAACTCTGGGCTTGGGTGCTATCCCTGAGCCCTTCAGCTCAAGTCCTATGACAAAGAAAATAATGCTTTGGTGAAATGGGTTAAATATTCTGCCCACCATTACTCTTAAGATTCTGTGGCACAGAAACCAGAAAAACAAGTGGTCCACTTCCTACTATGATGAATCTCAGATCCTCAAGGGCATGGAGTGCATGATATGTCATTCAAACACAGCCTGGGGAAACTTGTAAGACCCTGCTGATGCTGTTCACAAGAGTATGGATCTAAGACAAAAACCCTATCTTCCCAAGCCAACTATACCCCTTGCTTCTCTAGGTACGGGGAGGGGTAATTGGCATTTCTGGGAAACTTATCAAGATGCAGTGGAATCAAAACCTTGAAGAGATGAGCAGTAATCACTAAATATAGTCAGGGGAGATATCTAATGGTATTGTGGAGGACCAGTGTTGTAGACCTTCCTGGCCAACTAGAGTAGAACCCGTACTTTGGTTCAATTGGCCATCCCTTTCACCCTAGCATTTCATGCACTTGTCCATTCTCAAACATTTTATACTAGTTAGGAGAGACCCCTTCCCTAGAGGGTCATTCGTATTTCCTAATTATTTAGGTGCTTTTCAGGATCCCCCCTGACAAAGTTTCCAAAAAGTTCAAAGCTTGAAACCAGAAAGCACCTTATGAATCAGTTTTATTCTTATGATTAGTATAAATAAAATATTTTGGGAGTTGGGAATATGGCTTTGTGGGCATGAAGCCCTGGGTTTTATTCCTCGAAACCACATAAACAGAAAAGGCTAGAAATGGCACTGTAGTTCAACTGGTAGAGTGCTAGCCTTGAGCAGAAGAAGCTCAGGGAGCTCCAGGACTGGCAAAAATAAAATATAGAGTAGAATAAAATCAAAAGAGGTTTGCTATTTATACTAAATTTTTTTTTAATCCATAAACTAAATGCTGTAGTAGGATGGCATGGGAAAATTAGCTGTAGAAACATTATCTGACAAGGTAAGAGCTTCTGTGGTGATTGGAGACAAAAGTTGCACAAAGAACTTTGTTCCGGTCGTGGGGCCTAAACTCTGGGCTTGGGCACTGTCCCTCAACCCTTCAGCTCAAGGCTAGCGCTCTACAACTTGAGCCACAAGCCACTTCCGGCTTTTTTTCTTTTTAGCTTATGTGGTGCTGAGGAATCAAACCCAGGGCCTCAGGCATGCAAGGCACACACTCTACCACTGAACCACCTTCCCACCCACTGCACAAAGATCTTAGAAGGTTTGAACATTGGCAAGTGAGTTAACTAAAAACTCAGACGAAGAGCTGGGAAGGTGGTTTAGCGGTAGAGAGCTTGCCTTGCATGCATGTACCCCTGGCTTTGATACCTCAGCACCATGTAAGCAGAAAAAGCACTGTGGCTCAAGTGGTAGAAAGCTATCCACGAGCTGAAGAGCTGAGGGACAGTGTCCAGGCCCAGATTTCAGGCCTCACAACCAACAAATCCAAGAACAAAGAAAAGAAAAAAAGAAAAAAAATATGGGCACTGGTGGCTCACGCCTGTAATCCTAGCTACTCTGAAGACTAAGATCTGAAGACGGTCATTCAAAGCTAGGCAAGGCAGGTAAATTCTGTGATACTCTTATCACCAAGAAACCACTCAGAAAACTGGAAGTGGTGTTGTGGCTCAAGTGGTAGAGGACTAGCTTTGAGTTGAAGAGCTGAGGGACAGCACCCAGGAAAAGTGTTCAGTTGCAAGACCGACCAAAAAAAAAAAAAAAAAAAAAGGCAAGCTACACCTAAAGGGTTTCCTACCAAGAGGGATATGATGCAAATTCATTCTTGGAGCAGACACTCTGTGTATGTATTCCAATTTTGAGTCTACCCAGATTCAAATTGAAACTGAATAAGTGAGGTAAATACTGTGGTGATTGTGTCCACAAAAGGACTACTGCTATGACTGTGTGGCAGGGAAGCCATCTGCTGTCATGGAGCTCAGACCCCATGTGCATGAAATTCATGATAGGTCAGCAAAATGTGATCTGAGACAACTTGGAACACCTTGTTACTCTTCTCAGAAGCAAGAGTCTATTTCAAAAATCCCTGAAACTGATCAGCTCTATTCTTTCCAGGTCAACTACCTGGGGAAAATTGGACATTTCTGGGAAACTTACCTGGATGTAGTGAAGGCTAACCCTTTGAGATGAGCAGTAAGTACAAATCATAGCCAGGGGAAATGTCTGGTGGTATTCCAGGAGACTACTATTGGAGATGTTACGGGCCAACTGGAGTGGAATCTGTGCTTTGGTTCCATTGGCCAATCCACACCTGACCATTCTCAAACACCTTAAATTAAGTAAGGAAAGATTTCTTAGTTAGAGGGTCATTCAAACTTCATATTTGCAAAAACAAACTACATATTTACAAATTTCATATTTACTTAGGAACCCGTGAAAAGTTCCCAAAGAGCTTAAAGCTAGAAACCAGAAACAGCAGCTTAAATTAATTTTATTCTGTTGATCTCCATAACCTATGATCTTCATAATCGAATTATTCCAATATGTGCTTTTATTTATCAGAAGGATTTGTTTATTGGAAATGCCACCATGTAAAAGTAACTAGAAGCCCCTGGTAGGATTGAATGGGAAAAGTTTGGTCTAAATATAATACTTGATCAGATAAGATGGTGATAAGTGAAATGAACCCCAACATAGGGGCACAAGTGCTTTTTTCATTTCTTGCTATTGTTTCTAACATAGTTATAATGTTCCATGTGATTTTTGTTTCTTTGTATTCTGTCCCCCCACCCACCCAAAACCGCATAACCACTGTTTCCAATGTTTTTGATGTTGGTGCCCTCCATCTTGTATATAGAGTTCACTAGATTGAGGAGGAAAAGGGGAAAAAACTTAAAGGGGAATACAGGTTGACCCATTGTAACAATGAGATGCACAAGACACTGTTGAAAAACAAACTTTACAATTTAGGCGGGGGTTGGGGAGAGTGAATGGGGTAGTTTTGGAGCTAGGAGGTTAGGGATGGTAGGGGACATATAAAGAAGGAGGTAACAATGCTTGATAGGAAATGTATGCTTTACCTTGCTCATGTAACTAACCCCTCTGTACAGTATTTTTACAATAAATATATAAAAATAAAAGAATATATATACTTCAAAGGTAATCTGTGTGGTGGTTGGAGGCCAATGATACAGAAAGACTTACAAGGATTGAATACTGGAAACAAATTACCTAAAAACTGAGATGATGCTGAGTATAATCCTAAATGCTCAGGTGGCTGAATTCTGAGGATCTTTGTTTGAAGCCAACCTAGACAGGAAAGATGAGACTTTTATTTCCAATGAAGGTGCAAAAAAAGATACTACTGGAGTTGTGGCTAAAGTGGTAGCCTTGAGTAAAATTGTTCTGGCACAATGCCCAGAGCATGAGATCAAACCCAAGACCAATCCCACAGTCACTTATAAAAAAGGTTGTATGTCTGTGTGTGGTGGCAGATCCCTTTACTAGTTTGATGACAGAATGAGCATTTTAACAATGAGTCATGGTGGCAATATTTACCTCTTTAGTAATTGTTTCCTTAGTAATGTGTGCACAGGTGCTTTATCTCTTCTATAAAAGGTTTTGTTCAGTGACTGACTGAAAAACTGCCTTAATCAAACCCTTTTTTAAATCAAAATATCTTATTGGATACTGCTGAATAGGAAAGTCAATGATTATTGTTTGGAAGAAAAGAAAGCAAAACCAGATGGGAGAATTGTAGAAGTTAAATCTTGAAGTGCTTGACTGATATAAGCACTGCCTTTGTAAAGGTAGTCAAAACCTTACTAATGCTATTTTAGAGAAGTTCTAGGGGCTAGAGACATGGCACTAGTAGTAGAACACCAGCTGAGTAAAAGTTGGTTGTTTTTCATATGGCCAGGTGTTCAGATTTGGTTGATTATTAAAGCTTTTGACTAGTTTGAAAGGGGTCAAAATTTTGATCCATCATGAAAGATGATCCCAAAGCTCAAATTCATGGGAGCCAGTGGTGGGCTGCCTAGCCAGTGTGCTTATTCAACTTGGACATGCAACAGGATGCCTTCTGCAGGAGTAAACTTTGCCTTGCTGAGATGGTGTTTGTAGGATATCTTAATTGCCCCCAGTATTTCCAACACAGATCTTCTGTGCCATTCATGAGGCATCCTACACATCCAGCCACCCTGTTGAGCCAACCTCCTGGATGGTCTAAACATGCCATTCCTGGTAGCTGATAATGGAACTAGGTATAAAGTTAATCTGCAACATCAGGAAGAGCTACAAACAGACACACTCAGAAGCAAGCAACTTCATGCATTGGCCTTGCTAGAAAAAATGAAACTATGTATCCTGCTTTGGTACTTGTGTCTTTGTAGGGATGGTGTATGAGAGAAGTGTCTTAGATTCAGGCTCTTAAAAATTCTTTCTGTCTAAGAGTCTTGATCTGCAAATTCATTTGTCCAGCTAGGAAGAGTGAAAAGTTGGAGATGGTGTCATCTCTGAGAAAAATCTCTAATAATGGAGTTGAGAAAAGGGAAGAACGAGAAACACAGTCTGAAGGGAAAAGTGTACCAAAAAATCTTACTCCCATTACAGCATGTCTCTGTGATTTAAGAATTCTAAACCTAGGGAGCTTAAGAAAATTGGAGCTAAAAAGCCTCCCTCAGACATTCTTAATATTGTCTTCTTTTAGGGAGAATGTGGGGAAAGCTATGAAAATATGTATTAAGGCTCATTTTTATTTTTGAGCTCTAATTTTAATGTTCACTTGTTAAACTAAATCCTCTATATGCCTGTCTCTGGGTAAATACTCATCAACATGAAATATTAAGTGATTTTGATAAAAAATAAAAATGACTCAGAAGAAATTATAAATACAAAACAATCTTCACAGAAGCAAACTCTCAGAGATATTTCATGACTTTGACAAGGATAAAGTGGGTGAAGTTAGTATAAATTTAGAAGTATGACAATGCACAAAAACATAACAAGATACTCATATATTTCATTATATAACCCAAAGCAGAAAGCAAATGTTGTTTAGATGATTTTTAAAATCCAGTCTCTCAGGTACTGGGAAGGTGGCTCAATGGTAGAGTGCCTGCCTTGCATGCATGAGGCCTTGGGGTTTTTTTCGCAGCATCACATAAGCAGAAAAAGTTGGAAGTGCTGCTGTGGCTCAAGTGGTATCACTAGCCTTGAGCTGAGGGACAGCACCCAGGCCCCAGAGTTCAAGCCCCATGTCCAACAAAATAAAAATAAAAACAAAACAAAACAAAACAAAGTCTCTCACTTTCCTGGCTTCAACTTTGTAATAACTCTGCTTCAGCCTAGGGCTAATATTTTAGGTGTGGACATGTATCAACACTCCTGAATCAGACTCTACTTGATCATTTTTTAAATACATATTTTGTTCTTAATTTCCCTCTTTATAAATTCACATGCACCTATAAAAAATGGTGTGGCCATCCCAATACCCTTCTCAAAGTACCTCCTAATGACAACTTACAAAAAGTTGTATTATATTACAAGAGAAACAATGCTACAAATAAAGAAAACCAATAATTAAATAATAATGATTAATAAAATAAAAAACAAAACAATTATCATTTTTTCAGTTTTTGAAGTGTACTACAAATTAGATTTTATTATTGTCATATTTCTTTACATTTAACACTGTCTAAGATTATGACGTTCAACAAGAATTTTATAGGCTATGAGTAGTGTTTAAATCACCCACTAAGATTACCATTTATAGTTCATCTCATAATTTGTATATGGCTTATATCATCATTTGTTCCTCACTAACATATAAAGTAAGGAAGGCCTACAGTTTTAACAGAAACTGTGTAGTTAACATAGTCAACTCTTTATTCTGCTCCTTTACACAAAGACTTTGCAACTTCTCATTAGTAAGGTTTCAATAAACTCTGAAATGTACATACTTAGTAGTAGTTATGTGCTACATAAATCTTAAATACTTTATAGAAAAGTATTATGACCTGCCAAACAGTCCCAGTTTTGGCATATATAAGCAAATTCCCAAAATTAAATATATTTAAAACATTAAATATTTTAACAAACCTTAACACTTGCTGCAGTGTTCAATATGACAGGTCCATTGTATAGAATAATTGAATTCCTCCTCCTACACATCTCTTGAACAACAAATATCTGGAATTATTTTGTTTTTGGCATGTCAATCTTGATTTTTTCTTAAATGTGTACTTATGTAAGAAATACATGGTTCTAAAATTTCATGACAATTCTTTTAAACTTACGTTTTGTTGTATTGTCTAGTTTAAGAAAATCAATTACAATTTATATATAAAAAATGTTCTTTGCTCAATTCAGCATCACATACACTAACATTGGAATGATACAGAGAAGATTAGCTGGCCCCTGTGCAAGGATGACAGGCAAATTTCTGAAGCATTCCATCGCCCAATTTGTTAGGAAATGGAAAGACTTGGAAAAAAATTATTAAGTGAAGTAAGCCAAGTCCAAAGAAACGTAGGTCCCATGGTTTCTCTAATTTTCAATAACTAATATATGTCTGGGATAAGCAGAAAAGGTCAAAAGTTATGTGTATATGACCAGATAAGATTGTGTTAAGGGAAATGAACCCCAAGTTAGGGACACCAGTGGTTTTTTTTTTTTCTTGCTATTTTTTCTTACATATTTATGACGTGCAGTGTGTTTTTTTTTTTGTTTTTTTATATGTTCCTCCCCCATGCTATAACACCTGTTTTCACTGTATTTGAAGTTGGTGTGCCTACATCTTGTTTATACTCTCCTCTAATTTTTTGAGAGGAAGGACAAAAAAAACCAAAATGCTTAACTAGGGATACAGGTTGACCCATGTAACAATGAGATGCACAATACACTATGTTGTAAAGTGAACTTTACAATTGAGGCCGGGAAATGGAGGGGGTTAATGGACTTGTGGAGGTGGGAGGGAAGGGATGGTAGGGGAACAATAAAGGAGGAGGTAACAATGCTTGTTAGGAAATGTACTCATTACCTTGCTCATGTAATTGTTACCCTTCTGTGCAATATTTTTACAATAAAAATGTATAAAAATGTTCTGAGATGGATGAGTTTATTTCCTTTATTTTACTCATATAATTTCGTTAGCAAAGAAATTCATGCAAAACTCCGATATGAAGGTAATTTGAATAAATATGTTTGTGAATACACGCATGTGCTTAAGCACTTGCATGTGTGTTGGCGTGCTCAGAGTTTGAAATCAGGGCTTCAAGTCTTGCAAGGCCTTTTCTCTCTAGATTGGTGTGCTACTAAATGAGCTACATCTCCATTCTTGGCCCTTTGCTAGTTCATTAAAATTTTTGAAAAATAATCTCATGAATTTCATTTGCCCTGATTGGGTTTCAACTGTTATCCACAGATCTCAGGCTCCTGAGTAGATATCCCAAGTAGTTAGGATTACAGGTCTGACAAACCAGCAAAGACTTTCAGAATAACGTTAAAAGTAGAAGAAAATTTACTTCAGAGGGGCATGTTTTAGCATCTCCAATTTTAAAGCATTTTGGAGTGATTATTTATGATTTTTTAAATTTTTGGTTACTTATAAGAAAGTAGATGATGATATTTAAAAGTTTTAGTACTTTTTAAAAAGGATACTGGAATTGTGGGACAGAAGAAATTTGCCTCTCTTTGGACCTCAATGTATAAGCTCAGCTCTGAGCATGATAACCCAGTGTCACCAACACAATCTGTGTTGAAGACAAATGTGACAGAAAACAATCACCATGGGCAATATGAATATTGAATTGAGAGTGTCATAGAATGGAGAGATTTTATCTACCTTTTGTGTATTGCTGAAAGACTTTTGGAAACTTTGACTCATTTCCTTCCTCACTGTGTGTGTCTTTAGGTCATGCACTTACTGCCTTTAATTACAATTCTTCCCAACACTAAAATGGTAATAACATTAGCATTATAGCAAATGTTATCTTAACAATTAAGGGAATAAAACTTGTGAAATACTTAACATAAACTTCTAGGAATGAGCTTTGAGTTTAGCCAGCATTCTTTTTAAAATACTAAATAGAATGTGATAAGTAGTACAGAAACCATTATATGTAGTTAGCAACCAGAAGTAATATCTATTGATCATGCTCTGCTTCCAAGGAAGCCAGGTGGATAACTTCTCTTGCTGTAAATCAAACTGGTTATCTTATGTCTTGATAGTGTAAAAATATCAGGGACAGAATGATGAAAGAATGTTGTAGACTGAGATGAAATCCATATGAAAATGTGCAAAACGGATAAAACATAAAATTATCTGAGCAGTATATTGTGTTTTACAACATTTAAGTTACATCGCAAAGATAAAGAAGACATAGAAGAATAAATTCATTTTTTTGTTGTCCCATCATAGGTCCTTAAAAGGATTAACTCTTTCCTCATTCTTATACAGGCATCATCGGATGAGAGGAACTGTATTATTTTTTTGTTTGCTTACTTCTATTTATTCTTCAGTTTGAAATCTGAGCTACTTGAGACTTAAAGAAACCAAGGGAAATTAGACAAACAGGCTTTGGAAAGAACAATCAATGTAAAATAAATAAACTACAACCTTGTAACAGGTCTAACTAAATTGAGTTATATACTGTCAATTGTTAACACAATGATTTAAGCAATACCATGTTATTAAAAACTGAAAAATGTTAGGAGTTGCTACATTTTTTTTCTTTTATACTACCTTGAATTGATAATTGATCTAATTTAGCAAGATTAACGATGAGATTAACAGAAACTGGATCAAAAATGGACAAAAGGTTTGAATAGACATGTTCTCAATAAAGCCCTGAAAATTGCCTGTGGGTTTACAAAGTTGTGTTTAATACAACTTCTATGCTGCCTTAATGCTTTTTGAGCAGAAGTCATTAGAGAAATATAATTCAAAATTACTATGATACAACTTCATAACTATTATAACTTATCAAAAAATTAATGGAACCAGTTATGGTGGTAAAGGCTTGTAATTCCAAGCATTTAGGAGGTTGGATTTAAGTCTAAGGACAGTCTAGGGTAATGCAGATAGTAAAAACCTGCCCTTTACCTTTGAAGAAAAGGTAATAATGTTGGTGAGAGTGTGGAGAAAAGGAAATTATCTACACTATTGGTCAAAAAACAGGTTAGTATTCTTGTTGTAGAAAGTAGTATGCAAGTTTCTAAAGAAATCCAAAGTTGAGATATCATGTGACCCACCAATCATGTGATTATTTCTCTCTAGGTAACTCGAAAATAAATCTGTAGTTCATTGTTATTCACATTATTCACAAGAGCAACCAAGATATAAGTCAATGTTCAGTGTTCAACTGCAGACTATTAAAGCAACTGTGGTACAAGCACAAATATCTTTTTCTGTTTCATCCTTAAAATAACAAGAGACTGCTCCCATTAGCCACAACTTACAATGACCTGAAAAATGTATTGGAAATGAAGAAAAATGTTGTGTTCTGATCTTTGTAAACACACACACACTCTCACATACACACACACACACACACACACACACACACACACACACACACACACACACACCAACCTCAAATATTAAGACAGAATTTTTTTTTAAGTAAAGCAAAGTGGAACATCTGGGGCATTTAGTTCACAATGTAGAAGATACTAGATATACAGTATGAGGTATAGAGTTGAAATGTACATGAGAATACAGGGGACAACATTGGCCTTACATAGGAATGAAGCTAAATAAGTAGGAGTTGTTCTTCCTAGTAAGGTTGCTCTTTTAGTTGTTCTTCTTTCAGTAATGGATAAGATGAACGTAATTTTTTCAATATACCTGCCTGTTTGCAGAAATGATAACAAACAATATAGCAATAATGTTGCATGCTGAACATAGAACAAACTGTCAAATTAAAATACATGAGATTATCCTTGATGTAAACTAATTATTACAAATAAGGGAAACCATGGGAACTATGTTTATTTAAGTCTGGCTTATTTCACTTAATATGATTTTTCCCAAGACCTTCATTTCCTTACAAATGAGGTAGTATCTTTCTTTCTGATGGAAGCATAGTATGTGTGTGTATGTGTGTATGTGACTGTGTGTCTCATTTTCTTGATCCATTCATCTACTGAGGGGCATCAGGGTTGATTCCATATCTTAGCTATGGTAAATATTACTGTGATAACCATAATTGTGCTGGTAGCTTTAGTGTGGCCTTGTTTGTGGCCATCTGGTTAAATGCCCAGAAGTAGGATTACTGGGTAATAGGGAGCATCATTGTGTACATCAAGGATAATATTAGTAGATGAGCAGAATAGCTCAATAGCTATGTACATATGACCGTATAAGGTGATTCTAAGTGAAATGAACTCCAAGACATGTTCTTTGTTGTTGTTGTTCTTAATGTACTACATGATTTATATTTTTCCTTTTTTATGTTTTCCCACCTATGGTTTATCCCCTGTAGTCACTGTATTTGATTTTGGTACCATGCGTATTGTAAATATGTTGTTCCGAACTGGGGAACGGGAAGGAAAAAAAAAATAGTGAGACAAAGGACAAAGGGGGAAACTATGCAACAGTGTTACTCACAAAACAATAGCTTGGAAACGATCTTGGGAGGTGCGTTGGTAGGGAAGAGGGAGAAAAATGGGTGAAGGGGTAACAAGATAGAAAATAAATTAATTCATGACCTTAATTATGTAACTATAACCCCTCTGTACATTACCTTGACAATAAAATTAAATATATATATATATATATATATATATATATATATATATATATATATATGAGAGCAGCAATACAGTCGGTGGGACTAGGGGAAATGCTGTACTATACAAAGAAAAGTATAACAGCTGTGGAGAGCAGCAACTTGACTTTAATGTAGGAAGTAATAAACTAGCGTACAGATTTTCAGCCTCATGTCAGTCACTAAAAAGGGAAAACAAAATGCATAATCAGCAAACCAATACAGATAAAATAGAAAAATAAACAATTGAGGTGAAGAGATGACTTGGATCAAGAATAACAAATGACACAATTAGAAAACAATAACAAGATGGTAAGTTTAATAAACATTACCCATAATTCTATTAAATGTTGTTTACATCACAATTTGTTAGAACTATAATTCAAATCACAGTTTAATAGTATATCATTTTAGTAATAGTTTACTTATTATTGATTACTTCATATTGAATGTTTAATATATAATTTTACTTTCTGCAGATATAGAAAAGAAAAAAATGAAACTAATTTTAATAAATTAATGTGATAATTCAAAGTGTATCCTACACTTAGCACTCATCTTAACATGAAAAAATAAATTATTGCACCTCACTCTTGGTATTAGGTGGAAGGGTTCAGCATTGTAGTAAAATTCACACCACACAATACAGGAGGGTATGACTCCTCTAATCTAGCTTAAATTGTGGAAATTTGAATTTTACATGCATGTTTAATTCCTGTCTAGGTGACATCTAAAACATATACAATCATATACACGAGGAGTATTTCAGATGATACTTAAAAGTCACATTATTAATTAAATTTTTATTAGTTTGTACTAAATAAATATTTAAAGAGAGACTGAATTTCTGAGTAGATGATGGTGTATGTGTGCCAGATTATTCATATTGAGGCTTATTTTATATTTCTGACATTGTTTCTACAGTCGGATTTAAATTTCCATAAGGGATTAAGTGCATTATATTGGATATATGAAAGTAAACTGAATGTTTATTCCATTAATCTTTTGCCACTTGTCTAATCCCAATATAATTTATCCATGTGTTTGATGTAATGAAAATAACAACAGATAAAAGCAAGATAAATCACTCTGTAGTAGACAAGTATTTTCACATTTATTTTCATAGTTGGTCCTCTTTTACACTACAGAATATTCTTGGGAAAATGTGCTCCAGGCTGGCCACAACTGCAGAATATTATGGTTTGATGAATCATAAGAGAAGGAAGGAAGGGGACCTTTCTTCCAAAAGTCTGCTCCATGGGATGTCATCTGTTTCATGGTGCTGAATTGGAAATGAACATTTTTCACAGTCAACCTTGAAAAGCCATCTTGATAGACCATTTCTATAAGTGGTTACAGAGGATTATTGATGGCTTTGCAAGGATGCCAGATTGACTCATTTTGAGACAATTAACAGGAATTTAGTTAGCTGTTTCTTTGTATCTTTAGGAGAAAAACTCATTGACTCTAGGTCAGGGGATCATTGGGTCCCAGAGAAGCTACTACCTTGAATAGTAATTCTAGACCTCTAAAACAAACAAACAAAAAAAAAACCACACAAAACCAACCAACAAACAAAAACTCCAGTAAGCACAGCCAGTCAGGTCTGCTATCACAGACTACATGAAGTCAGGCAAAAAACAGAAGCTGAAAGTCATTTAGCTGATCAATAATATATTTTTTATGAGGCCGACTCAAATGAGACTCCAGAGAGTCAGAAAGACTGAAGACAGAGACTAAAATTGATCACACAAAGATTAGAAAGTAAAATTCCTTGTAGAACAAATAAATCATAGAAAGCCTATGCATGTAAGAACAAGGCAGAAAACCAAATTCCAGAAATGCACATTTTCTTAGAGGTCAGCTTAATGAATTATCAATGGAAATCTTTGAATTCTTAAATATTTGACCACATGTGGGAGAAGGCTGAAGAGAATGAAAATGTCATTAGTCACATTAGGAAGTAATCAAGCAAAGATTTGTTATAAAAAGAGAAAACAATTATTCCAAAAGTGGGTCTCATTTGTTTTGATGTAACAGTTCTTGATTTAGGTGCTAGCAATTGCCATACAACTGTTCAGTCCCACAGCTGAGTTGATACTGGCTGCAGTATTCCTGCATGAAGGAAAAGAGAAAATTTACAAATGTCTGATGAAATGAGTTGAAGGTGAAGTGTCCTAATAGTGATATATGAGGTGTAGACACAAGTGAAGAGGTGGATTTTCTTTTCTAAAAAGCCTCCATTTTTAGCCTGGTGCCAGTGACTCACAGCTGTAATCCTAGCTAATCATGAAGCTGAGATCTGAGGACGGCGGTTCAAAGACAGCTTGGGCAAGAAAGTCCTTGAGACTCTTATCTCCATTTAACCACCAAAAAACCAGAAGTGACACTGTGGCTCAAGAGATAAAGTACCCCACCTTGATTTGAAGAGCTCAGGAACAGTGCCCATGCCAAGACTTCAAGCCCCTCGAACAACAACAACAACAAAATCTCCCTTTTCTTGGACTGCCTACATCTTTTCCTAATATTCAACAAAGAAGCCATTTTGTCACCCACTACCTTTAAGTCCTATGCTAGCTATTGCAAATAGAATGATTTGGTATCTTATGTCAAAGGGTTCATTTTTGTGGAAACAAATGCCAGCAGTGGTAACTTTTTTTCCAGTCCTTGAACTCTGGACCTGGGCACTGAACATGGTTATACTTGTAGCTTTCATGTGAGCTTGTTTGTTAATTTTTGGATTACTGCCCATGTGGGGAATTACTGGGTCTTAAAGGAGATGTATATTTACTCTTTTCAGGAAACTCCGTACTGCATTCCACAGTGTTTGAACAATTTAATTTCCAACCAACAGTGTGATAGAGTACCCAATTGGCTGCATCCATGCCAGCATTTGCTATTGTTAGCTTTCTTCATAATGAACTTTCTAACTGGGAAGAGGTAGAATCTGTCTTGTTTACTTGTAGATACCAAAACTGAATGAATCCATGGAACCTATATTATTTTGTCTGCATTCCTTCCTCTTTTCTCTTAGTAGAATTTTCCCAAGCCTTTCATTTTTCTTAAGACTGGTGAAAAGTTATCCTTTCTAATGGGTGAATAGAAATCTATTGTGTATGTGTGTGTGTGTGTGTGTGTGTGTGTGTGTAAGATGACTATAAGCCCATGAGTTCATTTCTAAGCCTTCTGTTTCATCTGTAATTTTGTAATTCCATATTAAATTTGAATTGCTTTCTCGAATGCATTGAAGAATATTGTTGGGATTTTGATAAGTATTGCATTGTTAGTAGTTTGGGGGCAGTATTGCAGTTTTCACTATATTAATTCTTACAACCAGGAGCATTGAAAGAATTTCCATTTCCTTGAATCTCCTTCAGTTTCCCTTTTTATATTTATAAAGTTTTCACAGTAGAGGTCCTTCACATTTTTAGTTAAATTAATTAATTCTCAGTTTTGTTGTTGGTCTTTTGTTTAGATTTGATTTTGAGGCTAATACATATGAGGTTTTTTGGGGGGTTTCAGCCTGGTTCATCCCACTGTTGGTAACAGAAAAACTACTGATTTTTGTGGGCTATATACCTTGCTACATTGCCGAAGTTTAACATCACTTTTACTATCTTAAGGCAGGAAGCTATAGGGTCATTTCATCTGTAAAAAGGGATAGGTTTACTTCTTCCCTATTTGGATCCTCTTTATGTTTTTCTCTTCCCTATTGCTTTTGCTAGATAGTCCACTACCATATTGAAGAGTAGTAGAGAGAGTGGACATCCTTGTCTCATTCCTGATTTTAATGCCTCCATACTTCCACTGTTACATAATTGCTAGTTATCATTATCATATACATATTCAGTAGTATATTGAGGAACGTTCCATGCATTCCTAGCTTCTCATAACTTTTTAATCATAAAGGGGTATTGCAGGTTGTTAAAAAGCTATTTCTATATCCAAATAGACAATGATGTGTTTCTTGTCCTGGCTTCCGCTGATGGTTTGTATTGTGTTTACTGACAAGAATATTGAATCCAATTGTATCCTATGCTCAATCCTATCTGATCATACGATGTGATTTTTTTGTTAGTGGCAGAAATTGGTTGGTGAGAATTTTTTAAGAAGTTCTGTATCAATGCTGATCAAAGAACTGGGTTCATAGTTCTCTTTCTTTGGTGAGTCCCTATGTGATTTGGGAAAGAGTCTAATTCTAGCCTCATAGAATGTTTTGATAATTCCATTTCTCTTTCTATTCCATTGAAGAGTTAGTTCTAACTACTGTAAGTTCTTTGCAGGCCTTAATTTCATGGTAAATTCATTGAGTCCTAGATTTTTCTGGAATGGAAAGTGGTTTATTGATATTTCATTTTCATTACTTCTTATGTGTTACCTCTTGGTTCAGATCAAGTATAGGAAAGCATGAATTTCTCCAGGATTCTCCAGGTGATTGGCACACGGTTTTCAAAGTACTCTCTTGTAAACTTCTTAATTTTTTCTTATTTAAGTTGTGATGTCTCATTTTTGTCTGTAATTTTCTCTATTTGGGTGAGTTCTCTTATTTTTTGGGGGCGGGGATTTTATATCATGAAGGTGATATACTGAAGGGTGGGTTACAGTTACATAAGTAATGAGTAAATTTTTTGTGTGGGGAGGGGGTCCGGTCATGGGGCCTGAACTCTGGGCCTGGGTGCTGTCCCTCAGCTCTTCAGCTCAAGGCTAGTGCTCTACCACTTGAGCCACAGCGCCACTTCTGGTTTTTTTCTTTTTGCCAATGTGGTGCTGAGGAATCGAACCCAGGGCCACAGGCATGCAAGGCAAGTGCTCTACCACTGAGCTACCTTCCCACCCCCATGAGTACATTTTTTAACAGTATTACCCCTTCCTCATTTTGTTCTCCTTCCCCCAACCCTGACATCCTACTCCCCCAAAGTTGTGAAGTTCATTTCTAACATATCGTCTGTATATCACTGCTGCTTTGGTTAATCTTTGTCCCACCATTTCTGTGATTTCCCTTCCCTTCCCCAAATCAGATTAATTTGTCTATAAGACAAAGGGTACAGAAATAAAAAAAAACAGTGACTACAGGGAATAAACCAAAGGGTAAAAACTAAATAGAAATAACTAAAAATTGTTCACTATACAATCATCTTGTATCCATGTCTTGGAGCACATTTCAATAAGCATCATTTTATATGGTGATATGCATATTGCTATTGAGCTATTGTGAATATCCTAGACATATTCTATTTTTTCCAAATGAGTGAAAACCTGTAGACTCTGATTCTTTGGGTCTCGCTTGTTTGACTTATTATGTTTTCCAAGTGATTCCATTTCCTTACTAACGGGGCAATGTCATTCATTCTGACGGAAGCATAGAGTTTTGTGAATATATTTGACATTTTCTTGATCCATCATTGCTGGGTCATATAAGAGCTCTATTGAGGAACCTCTATACTTCATTACAGAGTATTTGAACAAGTTTACATTTCTACCAGTAGTGTAGTAATGTTACTTTTTGGCCACATCCCCACCAGCCCAGCATCTCTTATTATTAGTTTTCTTCATAATGGTCATTTTAACTGGGGTGAGGGTGGAATCTAAATGTTGCTTTGATTTGCATTGCTTTTATGGCCAGAAATGTTGAGTATTTCTTTATGTGTCTTTAGGCGATGCATATTTCTTCTTCAGAGAGGTCTCTTTTTACATCTGTAGCCCACTTATTAAGAGGGTTGGTATTTCTTGGAGGATATGTTTTTTGGGTGACATTAACTTTTTGGGCTCTAAATATATTTGAGATATGAGGCCATTGCGCGTTGCAGAGCAACTAAAGATCTTCTCCCAATCTGTGTGCTTTTTATCTATTTATCTACGTAAGTTCTCATCTTAGTCAGATTTAGTAAGGATCTGTCAAGTCTGTTAATTTATTTAAAAAACCAACTCTGATTTAGTGATTCTTTCTATGTTTTATTTTGTCTTTATTTAGTTATTTCTGATTTAAACTTTTTATTTGTTTCTGTCTATTGCCTTGGGTTAGGGCTTCTACCTGTTTTCAAGGAGCTTGAGCTACATAATTAAAATATTCATTTGAGATTTCCCCAATTACTTGCTGTAGGCACACAGAGCTATAAATTTTCGTGTAAGTACTGCAAATATCAGAGTAGCTGGTATTTTGTGTGTTCCTTTTTGTTAAATTCTAGAAACTTTCAGATTTCCATTCTAATCCCTTCAGTGTTGCACTGGTCATTCAGTAACTTTTTGTTCAGTCTTCATGGGTTTGAGGTTTTTTTTTTTTTGGCTTTAGCTGTTTAATACTAAGTTTGTTCTGTTATGGTCTGACAAGAAATGGGAATTCATTTAATTTTTCTTTCAATTTGGACAGAATTTCTATGTGACATAGGATATGTTCTATTTTGAAGAATCTTCCATGAGCTGCTGCAAAGAATGTATAGTCTGACATTGAATGTATATCATGTAGATGTCTGTAAGGGATAGATGGTCAATGTAGTTATTTAGGTCTGCAGTTTCTTGGTTGAGATTTTCCTGCATAACCAATCCATGGAAGGGAATGATGTGTTGAGATGTCTTTTTAGGCTAAATAGTATTTGGTTGATGAAGTGGGATGCTGCAGTATTCAGGGCATTAATATTTAGACTTGTTATATCCTCCTAATGGAGAGTTGCTTTTATCAATATATAAATGTCTCTTCCTACTAATTTTAATTTTAATTCTATTTCATCTTATGTTAGTAATTCTGCTGTGGCCTGTTTATGGTCTCCATTTGATTGAAAATTTTCCTTCCAGCTTTTTAGTTTGAGTATGTGTTTGTTTCTGTCAATAAAATGTGTCTATTTTAGATACTATATGGATGCGTCTTGTTTTTTGATACTACTATCTAATCTATGTCTTCTATTTGGAAATTTAAGTCCATTGATATTGAGAGTTAAGACTGAGAAATATCTGATAAATCCTGCTATGTTATACATCTGTTGTTAGGAGCTGTGCCTCATCTACTCTTAATATATTTACCTTGTTCTCTAGTAGGGAGCATTTTATATAACCAGTTCCTCTTCTTCTTGACATTCTCTATGTAGGATATATTTGATTAAGTTCTATCCTGATATTTTGGTGGACAAACGTTGTTTCAAGTTTTCTTTTTCATGAAATATGTTTATATATCCTTTAAATGTAAAGGAGAGTTTGGCTTGGGACCATACTCACGGTTGGTAGTTGTTTACCTTTAATGTTTGTCATATATAATGCCAGGCTCTCTTTTTACCATATCAGCTAAGAAATCTGTATTTATTCTGACTGTATATCCTATATAAATAATGAATCTTTTTTCTATGGCAGCTTTAAGAATCCTTTCCTTGATCATTAATGATCCTCTAATGGATTATGATGTGGTGGTGGATTGTTCAGTTCTAGAATTCTCTTTGGTTTCTATAGCCTTCTCTTCTCTGAATGAGCCTATCTTGCTGGATGTTTGGCATGTTCTCTGCTACAATTTTGTAATATGCTTCCCATCCATTTATTTTCTTGCTCTTCTCCTTCTTGATACCTATTTCCCTGAAATTTGATCTTCTAACTGAGTTTTGAAGTTCTGGAAAGATCATTTCTTATTTCTTGGAGTTTTTCTAAATGATTATCTCCTCTTTCCTATTAGGCCTATTCTGTCTTTGACCCTGAGATTATCTTCTATGTCATCTATTTACTGTGGAGATATTCTACTTTGTTTTTGATTTCCCTGTCTTCTAATTGGTCATTTTTAGGGGTTCTATCCTATTAATGCTTTGTTTTAGGTCTTGCATTGACTTTCTGTACATTTTTATCTTTGGGTGGGGGAGTTGCAAGGGTTGTTTTCTTAGCTCTGTCTTCTCTCATATCTTTTAACTAGGCATCCATTTTATTCTTGGACTGCTTTGTATTTTCAGAATTTATTTATCTTTCTGTTTGTAGTCTCCGTGAATTATTTTTCTAATGATTGGTTGGTCTCATCTTGTTCACAAATTTCCTTGTAGAGGTTTTCTATCGTTCCATTAATCACATTTTCAGCCATATATGTAATGTATTTTGGTAACTATCTTCTAGATCCTTGATTGTCTGTTCTAATTCCTGGTTATTTACTGTGTGAATTATACTACTTTGACATCACTTTTCTTGTATTTTTCTGATTTGTTCTGTCCATTTGGAGGTTTTCTTTTTGGGGGATCTATGATCTTAATAGGTAAATCTCTATGTTCTTGGTTGATTTGCAAGTGTTGGTTTAGTCTTCTGTTGTGATTTGCTTTTCAAGAACTCTAATAACAACAGATGATGGAGGGGATGTGGACAGAAGGGAACTTTACTGCATTGTTGGTGGGCATGTAAAGTTATTCAACCACTTTGGAAAGAAGTATGGAGGTTCCTCAGAAGACTCCACATAAAGTTCCCCTATAACCCAGCAATTCCACTTTTGGACATTTACCCAAATGGTCACAAACAATACCATACTAAATCTACCAGCACAACTCTGTTTATTGCAGCATTATTTACCATAGCTAAGATATAGAACCAACCCAGATTCCCCTCAGTAGATGAATGGATCAAGTAAATGTGGTGTATATACACAATAGAATTCAATGCCTCCATCAGAAAAAATAACATTGCCCCATTTGTTAGGAAATGGAAAAACATTATATTAAGGGATGTAATCCAGTCCCAAATAAACATAGGTCCCATGGTTTCCCTTATTTGCAATAATCATTGTGTGTCTGAGACAAGCAAAAAAGGTCAGACAAGTTGATGTTAGGTGAAATGAACCCCAAGGTAAGGATTCAAATGATTTTTTTCTTTATTGCAATTGTTCCTAACATATTTATAAGATGATTTCTTTGTTGCTTTGAATGTCCCTCCCCCACGGTATAACCCCTGCTTTCATTGTATTTGATGTTGGTATAATTTGTGGAGGGGATGGGAAAAAACAAATCATTTAAACAGGGATACTGGTGGATGTATTGCAGCGATGAGATGTACAAGTCATTATGTAGAAAAGGAACTTTCAACTTTGGCTGGTGAGAGTGTGGGGCGGGCAGGGGGGTATCTGGAGAACCGGGGGAGATGAGAACAGATGGGAAGGGGAAAAAAAGGAGGATACAACAATGCTTGATGAGAAATGTACTCATTATCTTGCCCATGTTATTGTTACCCCTCTATGGTATTTTCACAATAAAATAAATAAATGGATGTGCTAAAGAATAGATTCTAAATGTAATAGTTAATGCTATTGGATTACTTGAAGACAATGGTTTACAGAAAAATTTAAATTTCAGATATACTGTAATATTCCAATAAACACGTTAAAGAAATATAATTTAAAATTTCACGGCTCAAGGCAAACCCTGACAGGAAAGTCTGAAAGACGCTTATCTGGAAACAGGAAGTGACACTGTGGCTCAAGTGGTAGAGGGCTCCTCTTGAGCTAAAAAACTCAAGGATATATTTACACCCAGGTCCTGAGATTAAACCTCATGACTGACACAAAGACAATAAAATTTAAAGAATTAAAGCATTAGAGCTGGGAAGGAGATTCAGTAGTAGAGTGCTTCTCTTGCATGCATGAGGTCCTGAGTTCAATTCCTCAGCACCACATAAGCAGAAAAAAACTGGAAATGGCTCTGTGGCTCACGTGGTAGAGCTCTAGCCTTGAGCTGAAGGGCTCATAAGGGTCATTGCCCAGTCCCAGAACTCAGGCCCTCCTACCACCACCACCAACAGCAACAAATTAAAGCATCAAACAATCTGAAGATGTTGTCCAGAATAATGAGTGAGGTATCATCCATTTACATGACTTAGTGACTTTAAACTTAGTTTACCAGGGGAGGTGGTGGGCAATTTGTGTGTTTGCCAAAACCTGCAAAATTATTTTGTACTTTCCCAAGGAGGAAGAAAGGAGGGAATGGAGGAGGAGGGGAGGTGTTTGGTGAACTTGCCTTTTGGTTCAGTGGTTGTTTTCTGGAGACAAATTCAGAGAAATTCTGCTTGCAATCCTGGTTGCATGGGGAATGAAGAAGCCATGGCCTGGAAGTGGTTTTGTCCTGTCCTTGGCCTGGTTCCAACCACCACTGGATAATCCATGTCCCACTTCAGGACCAAGATGCCTTGAAGACTACTGATCAACTGGGAAGGTGGAACTAACCACAGCCAGAAAAGGCAAAAAATGCAATGCTGAGGGCAACACTGGAAATCTACCCCAGGGAGAGATTTTTAAAAAATATTTTTATTGTAAAAATACTATACAAATGTTTTACAGTTACATGAGTAGGGTAATGAGTACATTTCCTATAGAGCATTGTTACCTCCTCCTTTGTTTTTCCCCTACTATCCTTTCCCTCCCCAACTCTTCAACTCCTCCCTCCTTGACCCCTGCCCAACATTGTAAATTCATTTTCGGCTCATTGTCCAGTACATCTCATCGTCACAATGAGTCAACCTGCATCCCCATTTCAGCATTCTGCTATATCCCTTCCACTCCCCAAATTACAACATATGTATATAAGGTGCAGAGCACTGGAATCAAATACAGTGAAAACAGGGATTATACCATGGGGGGATAAACCTACAAAAGAATCACATAGTGTATTATAAGTATATTAAAAACAAAAGCAAGAAAAAATAAAACACTTGTGTCTCTGACTTTGGGTACATTTCGCTTAACATCTTCTTATATGGTCATATTACAATAGCCTTTGATCTTCTTTGCTTGTCCTAGACATGTGCTAGTCCTTGCAAACAAGGGAAACCATGGGTTCTATGCTTTTAAAACTTATTTATATCTCCCACTTCTTTTTATCTCAGTGAAAGAAAATGTTAGAAAGTAGAAATTATATGTGGCACCTCTTTCTTGCAGTACTACGAAGGGGAGTGGCACTTCCTAATGGGAGTCCTGGGATGAAAATCACACCAGCCCATGTAGACCCATCAGAGGTCCGTGTGGTGACTTTGAGGAGATTCAGAATACCTCTTTGTTGTTGCTGCATGGACAGCACTTGTTGCTGTGGGCTGTAGCCAACGAAGCTCCATGAGTGACCAAACCAAGCAACCCAGATTCAGATTCCAAAGCCAGGAGGGAAGGCAAGGCAGACCTTAACTCCTGCCTTCCATCTGTGCAGCCTACACTGACAAGGCCAGACCCATTGCTGCCCTGCTTTGGAGCCCAATGAGGTTAGGGGGTGAGCTCATTGCCTCCAAACGGAGCATCCCCGGAATGGCACTGAGAGCTGGGCCCATGTGGACCAGAAAGACAATGGAGGAAGCTACACAACAAAGCCAAGGGGGCTTCAGGCCCCAGGTGCTGTAGCTGGTGCACTGCAAGTACAGGCTCATCTGGCACTGATGGGCATATGCAGCGATGGCCCTATATTCTGAGTCCACAGGGACCATAAAATGGAGGTCCACAGAGATGCTGAAGGGGCTCCAGTTTGCTGAGCTGCTGCAGCTGTCTCAAGCTGGCTGGCAGAGCGGCCAGCACATGGCTCCAGTTCCCAGACCGCCTTACAGACTGATGAGGTGAACCAAGGCTGGGCTGCCTGGTCCCAAAGGTGCAGACTGCATGTGCAGCCTTCCTTCTCCCATGGATCATGCACTGTACAAGCATGGTGTCCCCCCACTCTACACTCATGGGGGCAGGGAGTGACCCCAGAACATAGTGTCCTGGGATGGCCCACATGCTCAGGACCACCGCAGACTAGTACCAGCACAGCTGGAGGAGGATAGGGCAGCAGTGGTCTCAACTGCAGCCCCATGGCTGCCAGCTCCTGGGTGAAATTGAGCAACAGAGAACAGGAAGTTACATGGGCAGGGTGGGCGGGGCTCATCCGGCAATGCTGGAGAGCATGCAAACACTTCCACTCACTGCACGTGCACCAGAAGGGAAGGGGCCCCACTTCGCAACGGGTGACCTGAGGAGGCAATCATACCTACAGGGACTACAGAAATGGAGGTTCACGCTGTGATTTGAAAATTGCTCCAGGGCACAGGCTTGCTGCAGCACTGAATAAGTGGCAAAAAAGAAATAAAAAGGAAAGACATCTACTAAAATTTTTCATCAATGATAACCTATTATAATTTAAAAAGAGTTACTTCCCTCTTGTCCTATATTTTTGCATGTGGCCCTATGAATTAACCAGAAATCTCCAGAATTTCTTCATGCACAGTAATACCAATAAATATAGCTATACAAATAAATACGTACTACTTCTTACATTTTAGCTAGTAGGTTTTGATTATGCTTTCAGTAGCAGCCACAGTAACACTAATCCAAGGATTGCTGGGGATCAGAAGATTAAGTCCAGACAGGAAAATCCATGAGATATGTATCTCAAATTAAGTACTAAAAAGACAGAAGAAAACCTGTGGTTACGTGGTTTAGTGTCATCCTTGCACAGAATAAGCTGATGACATAACCCAGGCCTGAGTTGAAGACCTGTGGTGACTTCACACACACACACACACACACACACACACACACACACACACACACACACACACACACACACACACACACACACACTTCCCAGTTAGAGCAAGTAGAATATCTGTTTTCCCGGTAACATTTCTGAGTAACTATCCTATATCTTTGGATATTTTTGAAAGCTGTAGCATCAACTTACCTAATTTTAATAAATGACACCCTGTTCATTATTATTTAATCCTGGTTGCAAGACACATTTTCATGTAGAAAACTGTTTGTTCCCAAAATCCTGACTGTTTTGGTTTGTAAGAATGAAATAATTGTGCCTTTAATTCAGTAGTTCAGAAATTAGAAAAGTAACCCTAACCTTAGAAGCAACTGCTTTTGGATTCAAAATGCCACACAAATACATTAGATTTTATTCATCCTATCTTTGTTTCAACTCATCTTTCTTAAAACAGTTTGTGGATTTACTCCATATCGTGACATTTTACTCCATATCATGCCATAACCTGAACTCTAACTGGAAGTTTTAGGCTAACCCTCACACTAATCATACCCTAATCCTAATATTATTAGCAGTTTCCTATTTCATAGTCATCCTAATTCTAACTTGACTTGTTATTCGAAGATATACTTCCAGTTTGACCCTAAATTTTCCATTTTCCTAATGCTAAAACTAAGCACAGCTGGAACTGAAACCTAACTTTCCACCTAATGAGAGTCCAAAATTAATTTTAAAAACTACTCTAATTTTTGTCATTCTAATGAATACTCCAATTTGCACTCTGGAAATGAGTTTCAATTTGCCCTAATTCCAACAAATTTCCTAACTCTACCTCTGAAGTGATCTTGTTCCCTAATATGTACCATAATATTAATTGTCCTCAAATTCTCTTATCAGGAAAAATACTGTAGTTTCCATTGATCCTACCGTTTCCTAAATCACTATATCCTAAAACAGTTTCAGATTTACTTACCATTTAGTCCATTACTTAAAGCTAACTCTCAACAAATACCTGGCTGGAAAATTCTCATTAATAATTACAAGAATGATCACTGAGAAAAAAATATAGTGATAATGCTATAGTGACTATTCAATCTGACATTTTTGCTTCATTTCTTAGTGAAATCTTAATTTTATAAAAAAAACTTTCTTATTTATAACACTAATTATAATTAGAACAAAATACTGACCCTGATCTTAATCCAAAATATATATCAATACTAACATTCACACAAGTACACTAATTTTCACTCATCCTAACTTGATTCAAATAAGCCTTCCAAACATAGGTTTCAATTCTTTTCCAAAATCTTAGTTATTTTCTAACCATAAACTTAATCTTAACTGGAACATTGAGAATAAACAGAAGCCTAATTGCAAGGTGATTCTAATATTAATAGCACTACTCTAGTTAACATCCATTCTAGCTGGGAAGGTGGCTCAGTGGTAGAGCGCTTGCCTTGCATGCCTGATGCCCCGGGTTCAATTCCTCAGCACCGCATAATCAAAATAGAAAAAAGCCGGAAGTGGCGCTGTGGCTCAAGTGGTGGAGCACTAGCCTTGAGCTGAAGAGCTGAGGGACAGTGCCCACGCCCACAGTCCAGGCCCCAGGACCAGACCCAAAAATAAATAAATAAATAAATAAAACATTCATTCTAATTCTTAAAAGGATTATTCTAAAATTTATCTTCAATTTGAGCCTCATTTTTCTTAGCATCCAGAATTTATATGATCGTTAAAAAAACTATAAATATAAACAATATTTGCAAGTGTTCCGATCTCAAGAATACCCGTGGGGTAAAAATGATGCAACCCAGTTTATTGTGGTGTTCTTTCCAGAACATGTATGGCATCACACTAGCAGAGTTGTATTTTTTTCACAATAAAGATAAGCTTTCCATGATGTGAATGAATTAAGGGAAGTTTGAGGTGTACCCTAAAAGTTCTAAACTGTTGGGCTAGGATGACTCTATATAATAAATATTAGGATTGGTGGTTATAAAAATCATAGCTTACTGTGATAAACAATTGCTTACTCTTGAAGAATTATTACCGATGCTACATAGTTATATCCTCGTCCAGAATGTGGTTATTTTTCTGTTGACTCTCAATCTGTAACACCATGTTGGAAAATGCATCTATTGCAGAATTACAGAACATGCAAGCCGGTACTGTTTTGAATCTCTCAGGTATGGAATCTTCCGAATTTGAAAATGAGTAGTTACTAGTCATTGGAATGTTGAAGAACACATATATTCTGTTTTCTTAACAACTTATTTAATTTTAAAAGTTATAGGTTTCCATAGAATTAAACTGTTTTCGCTTTTAGTACTATATTTATTCTTTTTTTTCAAAATATTGGTAAGTATATTGTGAAAATATTGTCCAGTCAGATAGCATTCAAGTTAATGGTCCTCTGATTAAAATGTGGTAATTAATTCAAATTACATGCCAAACAGTATTGATTTTTAAAAAGTTACTACATAAAGAATAATATTTACTCTACCAATACAGTGAAATTTTATTTCATGCAGCTTATTTTTTAAATTTAATTTTATTGTCTAAGTGATGTACATTGGTGTTACAGCAATTTTAAGGTAGTGAATACATAACTTTTCAAACTTGTTACCGCCTCCCTCATTTTCTTCAGTATTCCTTCACCCCAATACCCCTCACAAGGTGTAATGTACATTTCCAACATATTGTCTTGTGAGTATTACTATTGCATTGGTTTGCCTTTGTCCTTTGTCTCACCATTTTGTTGTTCCTCTTCCCTTCTCTAATTAAGTTAAATATATGCACAATACACAGGCTACCAAAATCAAATACAGCTGGGAATAAAGCATAGAGGAATAACCCAAAAGAAAATAGAAATCACATAGTACATTAAAAACAACAACCGCAAATAATACTCTCGGTTTCATATCTTGGAGTTCATTTTGCTCAGAATCAGCTTATATGGTTATATATACGCATAACAAAGCCACTTGAAAATAATAGTTTCATGGGCACTATATCATGAAAACAACATGTTAACTGTTTTTGATGGTAAAGGTGGAGTTAGGATTGGTGAATTCGCGGTTCTAATAAAGGAAATTCAAAAGTGTTTTAAAATTATAACAGGTAAATTTTAACTTGTTCAAAATTTTTCACAACTTAGCCTATTATGAAAATTTTAAATTGTCTGGGAAAATAGGCGTTCATGCAAAGTAATCCATGGAGACTTAGCTGACAGGGAGCAATGTGGGTGAAGATGGCTCATTTTCACACTAAACAAACAAACCTCAGAAACCTTGCTATATATCCTGTAGGTTCCCTTGAGAATTGTCTTTACCCAGGAAATCTACTCTTACTGTGTGAAACAAGGTTGTAGTGGAATTTAAATTCAAAGTTCTTAGAAAAAAGACATCAAAATTTGTGAATTGACTTTAATTACCAAACAGTAATTCTCTGAAAAATATAATTTGGGTCCAAATATTTAGGGAGAAAGTGCCCTCAACAATGAAAGAAGGTACTGGGTTTACATTTTTGTTTGTAATACTTTCCAAAATGTCTTTGTACATGACACACTGAACCACAGAAAAAAATCTGATTGGATACTTGAAACAAATGATTTCACATTTCTTAGTAGCTCACAAAATATAATATCCTCATTATCATGAGATAGTGAAGAATTCTCTTATTACATAAGCCAAAAAGTTTTGGGATCAGAAAAGAATTGAGCAAAATGAAAAGACAACAAACACGTTCTTAGAAGCCCTAGCTAAGCATATTGGCTTCAGCATTGGAGGGAGGCCAAACTTTTTGACATATTGTCTTAATATTTTTGCTACCTAAAGTGATTTTACAGAGCCTATTTAGCTCACTGCAATGCAGAACAGATTGAATGAAGGCATGAAAATAAATTCCACATCCAAATAAAAGAGTTTTAAAAGGAAAACCATGAAGATGTAGTGTGGGTAGAGCCGGTCAGATCTGGTTGAGTCAGCTAGAGTAGCAGTTGAAGCACATTTCCTGCTCATAGAGACGTGACCCACAGGCATCACTGCCTAATTTGCCAGCCATGAGCTGTCCATGCTCCCTACATGCCCCCGGGGGACCAATCAGGGCCTGTCACCAAGCAGTGCCCATCACAAGTGCCCATCATCAACTCCCCACTAAGTAATTGGCTGGGAAGGACTCAGGAGGTTGGGAAAGCTGGGGCTATAAAATCCCCACCTTGTGCAGAAATAAACAAGACCTGATTAAGCTTGTTCTCCCAATGTGTGTTCCTTGTGTGTGTCATTCATGCTTACCTCCTGCTGGAGATCTAACCCTACAAGTGGCACCCAAGGAGGGGCTCGATCGCTTTTGGCAAATGGGCGTTTTAGGATCTAGTGCAAGGTTAGTGTCTCCAAGGGCAATCTTCCCCCCACACCACGAGATCCTCAATCACGAGCACTTGTTGTCCTGCTCCGGAGTAGGCAGATTAAAGTATCACAAAAGGAAACTAGTTTAATATGGGAAATAGTGAGTGAATTGTGTCTCTGGATTGATTCTGGAATTGGAATCCAGACAGGTGGACCCACATCCTTCAGGCAGCTCATAAGAAGGAAGTCTGTGAAGGCACTGAGCTGCCCCTAAACTTTTACCCCATCATAGTAGCTATTCAAGCCTGTCTTTCAGGGAAAGAAGAAGGGGAAACTCTGCAGGCATTTAACACCTCGCTGCAAGAAGAAACAGAACAAAAGGAAAATTGCAAAGCTGCTCAAGCACTCCTATCTTCTTATGACACAGCAAACAATTCCAGCAAGAACACAGATAACCAACCACTATCAGGTGATGCAGGGGGGCAGCCAGCTACACTTGTACAACTGCCTCCCCCACACTATCAGTCACAGGAAGCCTGCCCAATCACTTCTTTTGGCTCTTTAGGCCAGCCTGGGAACTCCCCTCAGAAAACTTTGTATCCTTGGGCAGAGATATCCAACTTTGCCCAAGAACAAAAACCCCTTGTTCCCCATGTAATACAAAAGTTGTTCATGGGCCCCACAACTACCGTGGCAACGACAGCCAAGCCTATAAATGAACCCCAGTTCATGTTCCCGGTAATCGTCCACTGAATCTCTGCACGACCTAACCAATGGTACCCCCATGACCCAAAAGTTCTTGACAAATACCGGGCCGCTGTCAGGGAAGATGGGTTACACTCCCCGAATGCTCAACAGATGCTTGAAACCCTTAGCATTGATCTTAACTGCCCCCATGATTGGAAGAGCTTAAGGAGCACAGCATTATCTTCAGGGTCTTCCTTTGATGGAAGGCTGCTTTTTAAGAAGAATGTGAACAACAAAGTGCATGAAATATCGCTGCCTGAGAGCAGGATGCCACCATGGGGGACCCTGATTGCTTAAAAGGGGAGGGAGCTTATGTGTCTCCTGCCGCACAAGCAGTGGCACCTCCGCAGTACTTTGACCAAGTAAGCCTCTGTGCATTTCGAGCTGTCTCCTCAGTCCCTTGTAAAGAAGGGGACAAACAACTAAAATCACTCATACAATGTCCCAATGATCCTTTCACTGACTTCGTTGCCAGTGTTCAAGAAGCAGTGGCCGGGAAAGTATCCCACGCTGGAGCCCGAGATGCGCTAACCAAGACCCTAATATGGGAAGGGGCAACACAGGAATGCAGAAAATCCATTGCCCGTGAACGAAATGGGGTGATCACTGATTGCATCCTAGCCACCAAAGATTTGTGGACATAAACTCATGCTATGAGTACCCTTCGCTGCCTTTCGCCTCTATGACTGCCAGTGCTCGCGCGCCCCCTAATGGCACAATGGGAAATCGACCTTGTTGGGGATGTGGCAGGAACTGGTCATTTTAAAAAGGATTGTCCATCACTCTGGGGCTCATCCAAAAGAAAACAACCTCCTTCTGTATGTCCTAAATGCAAAAACAGTTTTCATTGGGCCTCTGAATGCTGCTCTACGACTCAGCCTTTCAACTAAATAAAGGGCAGTCCTCAGCCCCGACCCCAATAGGACAAAGGCAACAGCCACCACCTCAAGTGTTATGGACTATTCCTATACAAAATGGAAAAGCTAGAATGAAACTTAAAATCAATGGAACAGAATTTAAGGTCATCATTGATACGGGAGCTGACTGTACAGTCCTTAGAAAAGATGAAGTAGAAGGGTTGGGATTGAACCTAATTCCTGGTCCCTGCATACAAGGTGTCGGTGGAAAAACAGATTCCCTCCATGTCCAATGGCCTGTAAGATGTGAAGACTGTGATGGAGCCACCGGGTTTTTTAAACATCTTGTTGACCCTGGCCTTCCATGCAATCTTTGGGGAAGAGATGTCCTCACTAATATGGGTACTCTGATGACAACAGAGGATAAGGCTTTTTATGAAGACATCATAACCGATCAAGCCATTAATCACCCACAGTACCCCCAATTCTAATTGTCACTGTTGCGTGACCAGAGCCAGTTCCACTCCAATGGGACACCACCAAACCCATTTGGGTCGAGTAGTGGCCTATTTCCTCTGAAAAGCTCCCTCATCTCCAGGCTCTAGTGGAGGAGCAACTAAAAAAGGGACACATAGAACCTACCATCAGTCCCCACAATTCCCCATTTTTATTATCCAAAAAAGTGCTCAAGGAAAGTGGAGATTTCTCCATGATCTATGTTCCATAGTCATAAGAAAAAGATAGGAATGCTTCAACCCGGACTTCCACACCATTCTGCAATACCCAATTATTGGCACATTGCCATTATTGACATCAAGGACTGCTTTTTTCCACCCCCCTACATCCCAAAAATAAAGAATATTTTCCATTCTCAGTATGGGAACTTAATTGTCAATTACGCACTCATAAATATCTATGGAAAGTTCTCCCTAAAGGTATGAAAAATAGCCCTACTATATGTCAGATGTATGTTGCCCATGCTATTAGGCCTTTCCAATACATGGATGACATTTTAATTGCACATAAAGATGCTACAACCATGCAAACCTGTTTAACACAACTCAAGGAGAGCCATACAGTGCTGGGCCTTCATATTGACCCCGAAAAATTCAACTCAAAGCTCCTTATGCCTATCTTGGATACCATCTAAATCAAACAATTACCCCAAATGGGCCTCATATCGTCATTAAATCCGAATATACTTTAACTGAATTACAACAATTATGTGGACATATCAACTGGGCATGTGATTTTATGCGTCACCTCACCCAACAAATCCAACTGTTATTTCAATTGCTTCAGGGACCCTCTGACCCAACTTCCCTATGTATACTTTCACCTGATGCTCAACAAGTTTCACAAGTCGCTGATCAATTATGGTCAATACCCTTGGTGTTTTTAGGTACCACCCAAAGAATCATCCTAATTATATTAAATAATAATGGCCTAATGGCAGCACTGACGCAAACCCATGGTGTGTTACAATGGGTACACCTTGCCACTTCCCAATTTCCAAAAATTAGCACACCCATTACCATGCTATGCAACCTGGCCATCAAAGGCACGGAAGGATGCCCTCAAACTTATGGCGGATTCCCCGACCTTCTTATATGGCCCATTACAAAAACAATCTTTGATTTCCTAACACCCGAAGAGGCATTAGCCTTACAAGTCACCCACTACTATTTTAACATTGATAATCATATGCCCCAACCCCCCCCCCCTTTTAAAAGTTACCCAAGAACTCCCACTTTCATGGAAATGTTGTACTTGTTCCAATAGGCAACCTATCCATCAAGCCATTGTAATTTTTACCGATGCTAACAAACTGTTTATGGATTTTACAATGCCAATACTAAAAAATATATGCTTCAACAACCTTCCCTGTCTGGTCAAGCTGCTGAAATACTGGCAATTTTGCTCGCCCTTACATCTTTTCCCAAAGAACCTCTTAATATTTTTTCTGATAGTTTATATACTGTACAAACTGTTGCCATTCTTCCTGAAGCTTTATTAAAAGATGATGCTCATGATGTAACACAAATAATGTGTAAACTACAAAATGTATTAGACAATTGTGTCCAACCCTGGTACATTCAACACATTAGATCTCAGACTAACCTCCCTGAACCCCTAGCTGCTGGTAATGAAGCCATTGATTGCGCTGTCACACCAAATATACTACTCACCAATATGTGCATGGACCAGGCCCTAACATTACATGGTCATTGTCATTTATCAGCAGCTACTATCAAGCAGTTATTTCCTGATTTAACACACCAGCAATGCAAGCACATGATTCAATCCTGCTCCTCCTGTGCAACTCTTTTACCCTTAGGACCACTTCAACCCATGGGAACAATTCCACGAGTCCTTAGACCCAATAGCTCATGGCAAATGGACATAACCCATATCCCCCAATTCGGTAAACAAAAATACATCCATGTATGCATAGATACATTCTCAGGCTTTATAAAAGTCTAAGCCTAAACAGGTGAAACAACAAGGCACACTATTAAGTCACTTCTAGATGCCACTACAATTATGGGCGTTCCTTGGACCTTTAAAACAGACAATGGCCCTGCTTACACCTCCAAACATTTTCGTGAATTTTGTACATTTTGGAACATTACCCACCAGACAGATATTCCATGTAACCCACAAGGCCAAGACATTGTTGATCGCAGTCATAAAGAAATCAAGACACTTCTTTTAAAAGAAAAGGGGGAACTGGAGGGACTACAGCTTAAAGATCCCCAAACACAATTAAATTATTGCCTTATAGTAAAAAACTTTTTTAACGTTCACACCCACCACATGTGGGACGCCAGTGTCCCTGCATTGGGGGCTCATGAAAACACCTACTCTGTTCCCTTTGGTTAGATGGAGGGACCCCATCACAAGAAAATGGGAGGGCCCTGCTCCCTTAATGGCACAAGGGAGAGGATTTGCTTGTATCTTTCCAGACAGGAGTGATATACCTGTTTGGATCCCACCTGGAGTTGTGTGACCAACCGTCTCCACATACAAACAAGATGTGTCAGCTATGCTTGAACAGCGTGAGGAGGAGGAGACATAAACCTCGAGCCCATGCCATCACTTGGGGAGACCTAAAGGGTTGGTAGAACAAGCCTAGACTATGGCCCCAGACACTGACCCGGGGCATGGTACTCTATTCTCCCTATTGTGTGCCATTTTTATAGCCAATTCTCAATCAGCTGCAGGGCAGTGTAAGATAACCTTAGTGCCCAGCCCCCAAATCTTAATGATGGTAGGTGAAGTTACCACCATCTTCCCTCCAATGCTGTTTTCCAATGGCACGGTTGGCCTTCCTTTATCAGCAGATGCCTTATGGCATCAAAAAACAAACCTTACTTTTAGATAGAAGGGAGCCATCTCTTTTTGTTTTTCAAACGAGATGATAAAGCAATTTAATGGCTGTATCATCCCCCTTGCAACAGTAACGCATGGGATGGGATGGTGGAACTACACATGACCCTACCCCATTTGTCCCACTGGAAAAAATTGAAATCAGGCTACTGACATACCTTTTCATATGCAGTTGTGCCCACGGAGGGAGTTTAATAGCTTTGGCACTATTTCTACTCCTCTTGAGGAATTAGTGATTAGCCTTTGTGCCAATTCCTGGCAAGGCAAAGTATTTGGGGACCCCACATTGTCTCTCTACCCAGATATATACAACCAATCTGAAAAAGAAGCCAAACCTCAAAATCTAAATGAGTTTTATGACTCTTCAAGAGGACGATTGGGAGACCTAGGACGCCCCCCCCCCCACCATGCCAATTGTTTGCTCATCACATTCCTGTCTAGATTTGATCCCTTTCCTATTGGCCAATACTTGTTGCTGTAACCAATCTGGATATGACCAGGTGTCAGGAATGGTAGTGGTTAGAGCACTGTTCTTTTTTTGTCTAGGAGACAACTCCTCCACTACTTGCACTCTCAGCAATCACTGGCAACCCAATGACTCATATCCTATTGCAGGTTTGGTACTTGTTCCCCCATTTATTGCTCTGGCTACTAATGACTCTCAGTTTTCCCAGGTTCAATTGATTCGTCTGCACACTAAAAGAGCAGTAGGATTGATCATTGCAATCAGGTCTGCAATCATCGCTACAGTTACTTCAGCTACCACTGTAGCTATATTGCTGTCCCAAAGCGTGCCCATCGTGCAACAGATAAACCAGCTCATCCCTCAACTGTCATCCATTGAATTACAACATTTGCAATTTGCCAATCATCTTAGGGGAGGCCTCCTTGTGCTCCAACAACAAATAGACTTGCTCCAAGAACAGATTACGTTTCTTTGATTACAACAAGGAAGACTATATAATGCTATGACTACTTCTGTCAGCTTTCCACTCCCGCACCCAATGTCACTGAACTTAGTAACTGCATCAAAGGCCCTTGGTCCCTTAAGTACTTAAACTTCACCCAAAACCTGCTGCATGATGTTACCTGCCTAAACCAGACTACCATACAGCTTATTCCTGGTCCCTCCTTTTTAGAAGATGTGCTTAAAAAGTTACAACAATGGTTTTTGCCATCCTCTCTGGTCATCTGGGGAGGCCTTGCACTTGTAGGGCTTACTCTCCTAGGAATTATTAAATGCTTGCACTCCTGGCAAAAATACCTCCAACGACGGATCACCATAATAATGGTCCTTTTAAAATAAAAGGGGAAATTTGTGGGTAGAACCGGTCACATCTGGTTGAGTCAGCTAGAGTAGCAGTTGAAGCACACTTCCTGCTCATAGTGACATGACCCACAGGCATGTCTGCCTAGCTTGCCATCCATGAACTGTCTACGCTCCCTACATGCCCCCCGAGGACCAAACAGTGCCTGTCCCCAAGCAGTGCCCATCATCAACTCCCCACTAAGTAATTGGCTGGGAAGGACTCAGGAGGTTGGGAAAGCTGGGGCTATAAAATCCCAACCCTTGTGCAGAAATAAACAGACATGCTTAAGCTTGTTCTCCCAATATGTGTTCCTTGTGTGTATCGTTCATGCTTACCTCCTGCCGGAGATCTAGCCCTACAATGTAGCAATGGGGGAGGCCTTATAGTCCTTCACCTTCACTAGACTTGAAGCCAAGAATCTGTGATAAGTTGGAAATCAGGCAAGACTTAAGAGGAGGACAGAGAAATAGGACATAGGAGCATTGTACTTTTGTAACAGACACTGTCATCCAAGTTATGGGCAATTTAACTCTATTCTTCTCCATACATCTTGTTGAGCAAATGCAAGACAAGAGAAAAATAATCTATTGAAATAATTTTGGAAAAATAACTTCACTATTCCTGATATTGTATCTAAGGAGAGTCTTAAGAGAGAAGATAAAAGTGCAGTATTCTTCGGTTTCCTCTAAGCATCTTGTTAGCAAAATGTATCTTTGAGGTTATAAGTGATTGAACCAAAAATTGGTGGAATACTTATTTTTGAGGGCACTTTAGACAAAAGAAGACTTTCAAGGTAAAAGAAAAATGAAAAAAAAATATAGCTAAATATTTGTGATCACAGCTTGTTGGACTGGTATTTTGGAGACAAAGTTTTACATTAGAGATTGTCCTCATTAATATTGATGCTGGGATTCCGTGGCAACCAAATGCAAGGGAGAAGTTTAATCGACTCGCTTGGATAAGTAAACAGCATAAGAAAAAAAATGTCAAATAATATTCAGTGAATTATTTCGAACAATTACTTTGCCAGAACAAAGGAGGAAAAATATAATTCAAATCACTTGACTTAAACTTATGAATAAAAGTAGTCAATAGAAATGAGAGAAAACATAGAGAACTGTTTCGTCTCCAGTGGAGTAATGGGTTCTTGATCTTGTTTCTTCCATTCTATCTTCACACGCTATCAAGTGTGGCTCAGGACTGGAGAATCCAGTTCAGACCAAGAGAACTCGCAGAGGAAAATATTTGCAGCAAATGTAGGTGATTTAGACAATCTATTTAAATCTGTTAAAATTTCTCCTCTACCCCAAACTGCCCACTTTAAACAACTTTGTATGCTTTTCTCAAGATTGTCCTTCATTAACTATTTAAAATTTTGAGAGGTCATAATAATACTCTATAGAGATTGCTGTTTCGTTGTGCTTTTATTGAGTTTTTGTTTTTTGTTGTGTTTTTTTTCACTGAATTTCAAAAAGTTGTTCTAGTGTGTTACGATTAAATATGTCCATCTAATTGTTCAATGTTCCTGGATCAGAGTCACTCCTTCTATCATTTTCAACCAACCTGTTCTACAAGATTTATTTCCGATTTACCACTTCCTTTCTCACATGTGTACAATGAGTATTCTAACTGTACTTGCCCCTTGTTCCATTTTTCATTCATTCTATGACTTGACTATTATTCCTCTCTTGTTTCAACTTCCTGATAGTCATTCTTTTAAAGTGTCTGTTAGTCCTTTGAAAGGTTTATATACATTGCATGGAGTTTCAATTCTGCATATACTTAAACTGATGTCAGCTTATATTTCCATAATTCATTCATCTGAAGTAACAATTTGCAAGACTGGAGACATGAAGCACCTAGACATGATTTTATTCTCCTCTATTTGGAAGATTAATCTGTAGTAAACAAGAAAGTTTAAAAATGGCTTAGAATGTATTCCTATCAGATTTATAAATGGCTTTGTACAGTGGTTTGTGATTATTTTATTTTACATGGGATAAAATTTTCTACTACCTATAAGTTTTGGAAAAAGAAGAAAACTGAAATTTACTACTGAAGAGGAATATGATAGAAATAGAAGACAGATTTTATGTTTGTCAAATCTGTGATGAGTATCCATATTCAAGACTTAAAGTCATATTTCTTACTATGTTAGACAGATAGGGAAAACATAAAAACCATATGATAAGGCAACTATTCATGACTTTTATAAATGTACTTATTATGTGATGAAATTTACTTTATTAGCTAATGTTTTGGTTTGAAATATGGGAGGCTGATCTATTTAATGAATTTTCGAAGGCACCTACTGAAAAACACAAATGGGGGGGGGGGTCCTATTTCTACACTTTAATGAATGGTTGAACCTGTTTGGCATTATTGCTGGGTAAATAAATCAACTCTATTGTAACTTGTCCCTACACTTGAAAAACTAGAAAAGTCACTAAATATCATCTACTTGTAAAGTGTTATTTTGGTAAATGTGATTTTAAAAAGTTTATTTGAAAAGGAATATACTTTCAGGAGATTAAATGTAGGTTATCATTTGTTTGAGAATGACAACATTTTTACACTACAGAACCAAGGTTTCCTGAAGCACCAGTGTTTTGAAGCACTAAGGATCTTCTCAATTAATGTATTTTTCTGAATTATATTTGACCTCTATGTCAAGTATTCCTAGCATTGGTAGACCAATTATGGATCTATCATTCCAGGAACTATTTTTTGGCCTGTTGATGCTGGACTGAAATCATTCATTTATCATTAGGAGAGGGATATTACAAATAATCTTGTGACATTTGTGGTCTTGTTCACTCATATGGAGTGGTCATCTGAAAATTGAAATTTTGAATTACTGTACTTTCACATTTTGTGATTTCATCTTGCATTTTCAGTTGCCTTGCATTTCCCAATTACTTACTGTTAATTCCTGCATTTCAAGGAATTGGGGCCCTGAAATAAAGGAAATGAGAAATTGAAATGGGTTTTCAATTACTTTCTGTTGGCATGTTGCATGGGCCTAGGTGAGATCTCTTGCCCTAGTTATCTGATCATGCAGATAACTGGGATCCTAGGACCCGTGGAACCTGTAGAAGAATAATGCCTTTTAGACACCATATCAGCAAAATTTGAGTATAATCAGTAGGAATGCTTCAGAAATATGGAGAAAAACAGATTGGGACCAGCGAGTTAAAACAATAATCAGAGCAGCAGAGTAAAATCCCTTATAAATTAGAGGAAAACAACATTGTTTTTTTTACCATGTGAAATCAGAAGACCAAGAACACTTAGAAGGTATCACAAGTTTATACCAAAAACATTGCATTGATACTTTTTATATTCTAATATATATTCTAATCCTGATTATTTATATTCCAATCTATTTATTGTAATAAATATCAATTAATTTGTCAAATTACCAATTAATTCCAGTAAGATTCACTGTGTGAAATATAAAATCAGTTTTTTTAATATAATGGATTTTATATAACTTTTCCACACCCTTCCAAACCTCACCCCACTTTAATTTTTTCTAGTTTCATACATCTGCATTGAATATTATACCTTCACTCTCTTCCTCCATAACTCTCTTTATTCCTTCCTTTTGACTTCCATTCACATCTTCCAAGTGATAGTTTCCTGGTATTCATTTTCTTGGAATAAAATTCAATTTTATAAGAAATTACACCTTTGAAATACTCCTCTGCAAATAGCATGCTTTGATTAATATTTTTGTGTAAACTTGTATAAATTTCTAGCTTCCAAATATGAGATAGAACATGGATACTTTGTGTGTCTGGCTCTGACTTAGTTCACTTAATATATTTTTAGATCTATCCATTTCATTGCAAATAATGTAAGTCTTCAAAATGGATGGGTGTAATCCAATTCTGTGTATGTGCCACACTTTCTCCAACCATCACTCCGCCAAAGGGCATCTGGGCTGTTTCCGTAACTTGGCTACGGTGAATAGTGCATTTTAATGTAAACATTTGGAAGAATTCATCACTACCTTTATGGTCTGTAGCCCTAATTTCTCCTGATTATTTTTCATATAATTGTGTATGACCTTGGGCTCAGATCACGTTATGCTATTTTTCCTGGAATTTAGAATAATAGGTGCATGGCATTGTTTACAGATATTTCTGTCCAGTCTGGGCTTTAACCTCTATTCTCACAACAGTAGACTCCCATGTAGTCAGGATTTTCATAAGCTTGTCATAGCTGATGTTTTTTTTTTTAAGTCTTTGCAGTTCTTGAATACTGAATTAATTTGTTTTCTTGGGTTGTTTTGTTCCATTTGAATGTATGTGTTGAGTTGTTCCTCACTTTTCCTTTTGTTTCTTTCAATCAAGTTCTTACCTAAAGTGCTGAGAAATCAATTCTTCTTTTTCATGATAGTCAAGGTGAACATGATTTGTTCCAAAGCAATTTCAGTAATATTTAAACACCTTCATATCTATGGATGGTATATAAATTATAAGTGCTGCGAAGGGTCTTTTTATTTTCACAGCAGTCTTTGTCATACACAGACAGATCATGAAATATATGAAGAAAATGAAACTACAGGTGCAAGCAAAGAGAAGAAAAACCTATTATTAATTGTTTGACAGAGGCTTCCCTTCTAGTGAAAGAAATACGTTGCTTGATGCAGGATTTCACAAAATTATATAGCTTGGAGGAAGCTAAACAATCACCTAATTCTACAGAATTGAGGGAGAATAATCAAACTCCTGAATAGTTTATATTTGGGTCAAATAAAAGCATGCTTCCAAAAAGAGAGTTGACTTAGAGAAACATGATGAGTTGTATGTAAATAGATGCTTAGTTGATTTTGTTAGTTTGTAAACTAATTCAGGGAAATAGAGTACAGCAAGGTAAAAAAAGAACTTCGCATTGAAACATTCACGTGTGTGTGTGTGTGTGTGTGTGTGTGTGTGTGTGTGTACATGCATGTGTATACACACACACACATGTGCAAGTGCTCACTCATTCATTCATTCATCATCCTTAAGTTTCTGTGACCAAAGATAGGGGTTTACCACTTGAGCCATTGTTCTCTTTCAGGTTTTTTGGAGATAATCGCATGTATTTTCATGATTGGACTGGCTTTGAATAGTGGTCTTCATATCTAAGCCTCCAGAGTAGCTAGCTAAGCTTATTCAGCCTCCAAGTAGCTAGTTAAAATTGGGGCTATCCTCTACGTTTCACTGCTCTTTTATTCTTGTCCTGAGGTGTTCACATGCCTAAGTCATATATATGTCTAGTTGCTTTAAGAAATACTCTTACTGCTTGGCACCAGGGGCTCCCATCTGAACTCTTACCTACTGAGGAGGCTTGAGAACAGAACACAGGCCAAAAGTTTAGTGGACTTCCTTCTCAATCTATAGCTGGGTGCATTGGATCATTTCCACCACCCTGCACTATCTACAGGTTAAGATTGGAAGGACTGCAGAATCCAGACCAGCCAAGGTAGGAATCTAGACAAGTTGGTGTGCAACTCCTATGCCTTTGATAATGGGCAGGCTAAAAAGACAGATCAGGTGCATGTTCTTGTGGAAAGGGAACCCTTATCCTAAAATTAACCACTGATATGACACCAGTCTACCAAAAACAATACCCCAATTTGAACACAATTTCCCACAACCAAAATAAGTATATACTTTAACATGCAAAAACTTAGTACAATCTGCTCTTTGCTCTAATATCAGCTTCATCTAATTATCATATGGTGAATAGTTTCTTCATTAAACTTATTATATATTTAAAAAGACCTAGAGCCGGGCGCTGGTGGCTTACGCCTGTAATCCTAGCTACTCAGGAGGCTGAGATCTTAGGATTGCGGTTCAAAGCCAGCCCGGGCAGGAGAGACCGTGAGACTCCTATCTCCAATAAACCACCAGAAAACCGGAAGTGGCGCTGTAGCTCAAGTGGTAGAGCGCTCGCCTTGAGCTGAAGAGCTGAGGGACAGCGCCCAGGCCCAGAGTTCAAGCCAAACGACCGACAAAAAAAAAAAAAGAAAAGAAAAGAAAAAAAGACCTAGAAAATTCTTTCTCACTTATTAAGTGCAAACGAATGGCAAATTGCCTCATTTCTTACATATTGACTACCACTATAAATTCATCTTATGATTATTATTAGTAGTAATATATTCTGATTTATTACTTTACTTTGTAACAGTTTTTAAACTTTTGGCTTCTCTGCTGAAGTTGAAGTATTTAAATAGTATCATCAAATTATATTACTTGGGTACTTAGGGCAGTTTTTTAAAAAGTTTTTAACAAATGGTTTCTAGTAATTCTGTTTTTTTTTTTAGGTGGGGGGTCCGGTCGTGGGACGTGAACTCTGGGCCTGGGCGCTGTTCCTCAATGCTAGTTCAAAGCTAGCACTCGACCACAGCGCTACTTCTGGCTTTTTTTTTTTTCTGTTTATGTGATGCTGAGGAAACGAACACAGGGACACAAGCATGCAAAGCAAGAGCTCTACCACTGAGACAACTTCCTAGCTCTCTACGAATTCTTAATAGGTATATTATTTAGTTAATTTTTAATTTCAATTTAATTTCATTGTAAAGGTAATGTACAGAGGGGATACAGTGATATAAATAAGGTAATGAGTACATTTATTATGGAAGGAACATTGTTATCTCTTCCATTGATATTTTTACACACTCAAAAAAAAACTACTGATGCTTTTCCTGTCGCTATTGCTCATTGGGTACTTTTCTTTCTTTGTTCATGCATTTTTTTATTATAAAGTTGATATACAGAGGGCTTACAGTTACTTAAGTCAACTAAAGAGTATACTTCATTTTATTTTCTAAATTTCAAATTTTGAACTTAATTATTTTCTTTTGTTTCTTTAGGGTAATTCTTTTTTCAGAGTTGTAGGATTAGCTAATTTAGTTTTGCATGATTTTAACACATGTAAATTATTCAGACATATATTTTGCTTTCAAAATAGTTAACATGTGAACATTTAAAGATTATTTTCTTAAATTTTATATGGTTGGTGAATTTAAATAAATTTATTTTCTTATAGTTCTAAACATATTTTTCCAGATAATAAATACTGTATTTTCAAGAATCACATACTTTATTTAAAAAGGCTTCATTAAATGGTGAGTTTTTGGAAATATTTATACTTGAATTTAAAAAAATGTTTGAGCTGTGCATAGTGATTTCTGGTTTCCATTTTTTAACTATGGTGGGATGTATAAATAGGGTTTGTAATTCGGGAGAGACTGGGAAACTATGAGACCTTATCATAACATTTCCAGAGTGAAATGATTAGAGATATAGCCATCCCTAGCAAGATATAGAGCACCTGGTTATCAATTTCTAAATCTTGAGTTAAAAAACCAGTAACATCAATCTTTGGTTAAAATAAAAGGATACATGTTTCAAAATGGTTATTATTTAAAACTTGTTTGCAAATTTCACGTCTTTTATTTCTTAATTTTCAATTTACTTAATCTATAAGGATCCAAGTATCTTGTGACTATTTCATTTCTACTAAACTTTTAAATTGTATGAACAATGTTATGATTTCATATATTAAAATAATTTTATTATTTGTGATAATTTCCTCTGTTTAATATGATAATAACAATATTCCAAATGTGTGCATTTGGTGTGTGTGTGTGTGTTTATGTGGATTTTTTGTGTGTGTGCTTTGTGTGTACTTTGTAAAGCTTGGGAGATCACACAATTGCTTCACATATGTTAGGCCAATGTTTTACCACTGAACTATACTGTCTAGTAATAATACAAATTGTGTTTTACGTTATGATTTTTAAATTGTCATTCCTAGTATGCTTTTTCAAAATTATATATGATAAAATGTGATCCATCTTCTATCCATGTTAGCAATTGTTATTGTTATTCTTTCTCTTATTTCTTTGGAAATTAATTATATTCCTATTACAACTTTTTAACATTGTAACAGCTCTATTCAATGCATTATTTTCTATTTTATTTTTTCCATGTTATCTGACTTTCAGTCCAAACTATCAGATGGATTAAAAAGAAACTAGAATCAGGACACTTTATTTTTCTCCTTCTCTTCTCTAAAGTTTTTCTGTTTTTTGAAACAATACCAATGAAATACAGCTCCTATGTGGTCCACCATTCTTCCCCCTCTCTCTCACTTCTGCAGTACAGTTCAAGTCGTTATCATTCAACTTTGTTATGCTATAATGTTATCTAAATCTTAACTCATTCCTAAATTAATTTTAGTTGCTTTGAGCAATCTCTAAAGACATTTTTCTATATATACTATCAGGGTTTGTGTTTTCACAAGGTGCCAAATATAAGTGACTTTCAAACGTCTAGATATCTCTGGAGAATATTGATCCACCTGCTCGATAATCTCATATGTAAATTCAAGAAATACAGGTCAATCAGAACAATCTCGTAAAATGGTGTAGCTTGAGCCTTCATAGTAGCTTTGAATCATATTACCATGTTTAGTGAAGATAACATAGTTGTACTATAAGAACAAACACATAGAAGAAGGTAACAGATTTTTCAAAAATAATTTCTTAATTTTATGGTCCACAGATTTTGAAAAGGATGCTATGACTTTATGAAATAAAAACAGAATCTTAAATGGTTGTATTGGCACTATTGCCTCTCTAGATTTAAAGAATGATCTTAGACTACTACCTCAATCCTTTGTTTCTTTGTATGTTGGTCATGGGGTTTGAACTCTGGGCATGGGCACTGTCCATGTGCTATTCAGCTCAAGATGAGCACTCTACCGCTTGAGCAACAGCAAAACTTCCGATTTTCTAGTGCTTTATCCGATATAAGAATCTCATGGACTTTCCTACCTGGGCTGGCTTTAAACCATGATCCTCAGATCTCAGCCTCCTGAGTAGCTTGGATTACAGGCGTGAGACACCGGCACCTGGCCTACCTCAAACCTTATAAAGAATGATTATCAAACTAAATGTGAGATGTAAAAACCTATAAAACCTAAATGTAAAAATTCATGACATTGGATCAGTAAAGGTTTCTAAAATTTTGACATGGAAAACATTAGTGGCTAAAGAAAAGAAAGAACGAGATTATATCAAGTCATAACTTTTCATAATTCAAAGGCCACTGTAACAGAAGTGAAACCATATCCAAAAGATAGAGGACACATATTTGTTAATGCTACAATGTTAATGCTACAATGATTCTGAAACTTTAGTATTTTTTTTTTGGTCTGCTGTGGGGCTTGAACTCTGGGCCTGGGTGCTGTCCCTCAGCCATTCAGCTCAAGGTGAGTGCTCTACCACTTGAGCTACAGTGCCACTTCCGGCATTCTGGTGGTTTTATTGGAGATAGGAGTCTCACGGTCTCTCATGCCTAGGCTGGCTTTGAACCACGTTCCTCAGATCTCAGCCTCCTGAGTAGCTAGGATTACAGGCATGAGCCACCAGCGCCTGGCTGAAACTTAAGTATTTTTATATCTTCTAATTCTATATAAAATTTTTTCCTGAATAGGACATTTCTTTAAATAACATATGTAAATTAATAGTCAATAGGAGGAGCATATGAAGTAATCTCCTCTTTAGTGTCTAAGAAATAATAAATAGAAAACTCACTAATATGACCATAATATAAAAAGAGGATGCAAAATATAGTAATGCATTTGTGGAGAAATTAATATACTTCTCATAGTGATAGATTTGTATAATACTGCAATCATTTTAGCAAACAAGGTTTCAAGTCCTCAAAAGGTGAAAGGATCCAGGCATTACACTTCTATGAATGAATTAAACAGAAGTAAAAAACTTTTTGGACAGAGAATGTAGTTAATTGACAGTGAACTTGAATAGTATGTGTGAGACCCTGGAAATGATACCCAAAAACATATTTTGAAAAGACTCACTATAGAGGATGTATGCTGGACAAATTCCTGTATCTGTATTTTATATCTATCTTAATGTCTGTTCTAAAATTTACAGCATTTCTATTTGAAGAAATGCAAGTTTGTGAAAATTAGGCTTTGAAAACCTATGAAGGTACAATTCACTTCCAAAGCACTAAAATGTATACAATAAAAGGAGATAATATATTGTAAATGAATTGCATGTCAGGAAAAAAAAACTATTGTTAAAACTTCTTTCACACAAAATGCAGAATAGCTAAAAAGATGTTTTTGGTGTTGGTGAAAAACCCTTTGTAAACTACTGCATTTAAAACAAAGATGTTTTCTGTTTATTTTGAGGGTATTTTGTCCGTTTGAGTTTATACAGTGATAACTCAATCCAAAAGTATATGTGATAACTGGAATACCTAGGAATTATGCATCACTTCTAAGTTATTTTTTTATTATTTTTATTTTTTTATTGTGAAAATACTGTACAGAGGTGTTACAATTATATGGACAAGATAATGAGTATATTTCTTATCAAGCTTTGTAGCCTCCTCCTTTGTTTCCCCTTCCTATCCCTTCCCAACCTCCCCCGCCTTCCCACCCAATCCTCCCCTCTACCTCCCCCACCAAAGTTGTAAAGTTCTTTTTGACATAACGACTTGTACATCTCATTGTTGCAATGGGTCCACCCGTATCCCTATTTTTTCCTCCATGCTTTCCCTTATTTACAATATCTACTATATGTCTGAGTCAAGCAGAAAAGATCAGATAAGGTGATGTTAGGGAAATGAACCTTAAGATATGAATTCAAATGTTTTCTTTCTTTCATGAGATTGTTTCTAACACATTTATAAGGTTATTTATTTGTTGATTTGTATGTCCCTCCCCCACAGTATAACCCCTGCTTTCACTGTATTTGATGTCAGTATAATTTGTGGAGAGGAAGGGGAAAAACTTTTAAGTAATTGAGAAACTTTTCTAGAAGAAACTTTTAGGAAATGACAGAAGACACAAATCTATCCATCTGCACTTTTTGAAAGTCATATGCTAATTACTCAATCCAATTGCTTATCTCTACTTTGCTATGAAAAACGTATTCTCAAGATAAGAGCCAAAAGCAGTGAAAAGAACAAAATACACAATCATCTTGATTTATTTGTGAAAGTAACAAATGAAATAAAACAATTCCACTTAAGGGACTCCAATATTAGTGTATGTGAAGATGTTCCTGAATGCCAATAACCATTAAATTTTGGAATTTTAATTTCTATTAACATGAAAACTAGAACAAGAAAACAAATATAGACTTAGAGTGAACCAGGGTTGAAATCATTTTCTTACTTGTTTTGAAATTACAAAAAAATTGATACTCCTTTGATACTCATTTAAAAATATTTATCACTTATGATAATTAAAATACCAAGCCAGAGTAATTTTATATAATCATTATAAATATCATTTTATTACTATTGTAAAATAGAATTAAAAAAACCAGTCCCAATATATGACTTACCTATCATTATTCTTAACTTCTAATCATTACCTAAATCTTAAACAATCTAAATAGTCAAGTCTTTAACATAGACGTAAATATTCTCTACTTTTTACTTAACATTTTCCAGGGGTATGTATTCATGTTTCTAAGAAATGTTCACAGCAGTTAAAAGATGCTTTTGTAAAATTAATGTGATATATTTTGTTGTTGTGGGTGCTGTTTTTAGTGGTTAATTGGAGATAAGAATCTAAAAAGTACTTTTCTGTCTGGGCTAGTTTCACAAACAATTCTAAGATCTCAGAACCCAGAATTGCTCTTATTATAAGGGTGAGTTACCGGCACTTGGTTTCATGAAGTTTTTGTTAAAATTATATTTTAAGATGCTTGTTTCACTATAATGTATATCATTCTACACATAAATTTAGATATATGTATATATTTCTGAGGACAAATAATCTCTAAAAATATACTATTCTACACATAACATTTACATATATATAGAAGACATATATATATATATATATATATATATCTCGGAGACAAACTCCCTCTAAAATATTTATGCTGCTCTTTTTGACCTTTTTCATTTCAAAGATATACAGTATATTTTTCTAAAAGTTTCCTAGATTAAAATAATTAATATTTCTATAGAAAGTAGATTTTATTACTTTCAAGGGAGTTTTAGATATACACATGATATTTTAGTAACATTTACAGTATATTACTTGATAGGGTTCTGCCCAAACTCTTAAATATTTGATTGTAGTTAGGGGGAGAGAGGAAGTTAAATCATACTGATTAGGAATTTGCAATGTTTCAAAAATTCTATTCCATAATTTGTTATAAGCACATAGTCAAGCTACCTGATATGGTTTAATTTTTTTGCTCATTTGTTCAAAATTTCAATATGGATGCATGCACAGTGGTAACATTAAACTTATTAATCAAAAGATAAATAACAATAAAATCATAGACATATATCTGACGTTCAATAATAAGCACTTATAATGCTAATAATAATTTTGATGGAGAAGATGATGACCACAGTGTAGCCTGATAATGATGATGTTGTGATTGAAAAGGAAATAAAAAACTTAGACATCTTTGAAGCTGGATTTCCCACATTGAATGCATAGGTATAAACAGCGTTAGATTACATACAATAAGAATAACAGGAGAAGGGCTGGGAAGGTGGCTCAGTGGCAGAGTGCTGGCCTTGCCTACATGAGGCTCTGGGTTTGATTCCTCAGCACCACATTAGCAGAAATAAGAGGAAGTGGCACTGTGGCTCAGGCCCCATGACGAACCAAAAAAGAAAAAAAAAACAGAATAACAAAAGAAGAGTTTGAATATCAAGGAATAAAATCTCATAAACAGGTAGAGACAGAAAAAACCCTAATGTTATTCCAGGAGTCTTTCTAATGTATACTCACTGTTGTTGTTGGTATTATTTTCTTTAAAATCATCTATTTCCACATTTTGATGGACTAAGATGTAGGTTCCAACTTAGTGTGATTAGATCAAATAAAATTCTCCTCTAGATACCATTCAATAACCAATGTTTTCCAATGATATATTAAGAGTATGTTCTTCAGTACAGCTGTAAAGACATGACACAATTTACATAATACTACTTACATATCTGAAGTTACCATAAAAGAACACAGGCTGTAGAGCCAGAAGTTAAAATTTATTTTTACTTCTGCATGAAACTATTTCTGACTTTATACCAACAAACTGAATTCGACTCTTTCCTTATTTGAAAGCTAAGGTAGAAAATGTAAGGACTCTTCACTTTTCCTTTTCCTTGCTCTAGAATTCAACAAATATATTCTTCAATATTTCTGGTAGATTACATCCATTTTCAGATGAGAAATGTAAGACCAACAATCAATGTTGTGAGTAAATAATGATACTAGAATTTTTGTCTGAGTTCTTCACTCTGTGTGCTTACAAGAAGTGTCACTGGTTGATGGAGAGGATCAATATGAAAAGACTATGGGGAGAAATGCATACTTTGTAAACAGTTGTTTTAGGACTGAGTGACTGGTGTTGAGTATTTGCAATAGGCTGGTGTCAGGGGCATATAAAGGAGTACATAGAAATTACATTAGTGACAGAAACAGAAAATCTTGATCATTCATCTTATCTAATGGATAGTGGTGGGGTAAGAGGAAATCTATAGTTTTTCCACATCTCTATCTCCTAACTGTGTTAGTTACATTCTTGGTCATAAGGATTATAGGTGGAAAAGATGGATTTAGAGGAAAAAACCTATCTGATAGTTCTAAGGTTTATTTTAAACAGATTCAAAGATAGGTCTGTTTGGACATCATCAAAATATTCACGACCATGAATATGAAAAATAATAATAAAATCAGGCACATTATTAAAGGGAAGAGGAAAAGGAAAGTTTTGAAGAAAGTGTGAACAATGTGAGTACCAGTGTGGAGAAGATTGAAGGAAAGAGATAAATAAGGAAACAAAAAAGTAATAAACACAGATTTACAGAAGAAAAGGAAGGAAAGAATTTTCAGGAAGATATTGAAGGAAATCTAATATTTGGATTTGAAAAGTAAAAGGATATAGACAAGTTCAATAAGAACAGTGTTTTGGTGAAAGTCATATTGATAAAATGTAGAGATATGAATGTGAAGACATACAATTCTGGATTCATAAATTCAACATGTCCTGTTGATTCTAAATGTTGGGAACAAATGCTTTAATCCTGAACTTAGAAATATTATATACATATAACTGTCATGAACTTTTCTTAGTGGTATTCTGTGAATATTTTTGAAAACTTTATTTAGCCAGGAGATTATAGATTGAACTACAGCACAGACAAGCCTAATTTTTCCTACAGTTCCAATTAGTGACCCACCTATCCATATCAGTTTGGGATTTTATTGAAATATATTTAGATATGTTTGGATATCTTATCAGCCTACTCATTATAAATGTAGTAAAAGTAACACCAAGTATTAGGTTGAACATACAGCTTTACAGATGTGACTGAAGGCTCCTGGAATTGATTCCTCTTTAGACTAGAAAATGCCTCAATAGCCATTGACACATCATAACTGTCATATACACTATTGAAATTAAATTCTTGTTAGGTTTATCTCCATGCTGAAATAACCCTGTCAACCAACCTGACACAAATTCTTATATGTAGGAAAATGATCTTATAAACTTCAAGCTTTTATTGAATGGAAAAGTTCTGATATTACTCTCACCACTAGGATTAAATTCCTAAAAAGATAAGACATTTTGCTTTAATGCCTTTCTTTCATTTTCTCATACACATTGTCAAGAAGTGAAGGATTCTGATTTAACAATAATACAATCCCAACTTGTATTAACACAACATCTAGGATCTAATGTTAATTAGGTTACTTACTAAATAGCTCCAGATTTTGTGGATATTTCTATTTCTCCTGGGTAAACTAATGAACTCCAGGATAATGTCCCTAAGAAGCCTTTCAATTCTAATATTACTGTTTGTCTGAAAATGCTTTAAATTCTACATCCTTTAATGTGGGCATAGAGTTATATTGTGGAACTTTTCTCCTCAGAGGCTGAGTATTACCGTATTGCTTAACATGGACAAAGTACCTTCATTCATAGACTGGGCATGTACAAACAAGAAGTGGTAGTTGAACAATGTTCTTAGCAGTTTGTACAGATGAAATGGAAATAGAGCAACTCTGAACTCAAAAGGAATGTGCAAAGAAGACAAAGTCACAAAGTAGAATGTGCCAAGAAAAGCTTAAGTATAATTTCAAATAATGTGCTCAGGTGTGAGGGTGTGTTCAAAGTACAGGTTCAGACAACGTAGTTGGATATCTTGGGCAGAAAACTTCTTTAAACTATTCTGGGATAATTGTACAAGTAGAGGCCCCTTAGTCTGACTCTAATCAGCCACAACATCATCAACTTAGGGACTATTTTCCAAGTGCAAAATGAGAAAAAGAGGGCTGATTACAGTTAGTGTTCAAGTTGAAGCAATGGCAATCACATAACTTTTCTCATAAGTGTTCATTTATTTTGGAGCATTTAAGTAGGGAAAAGCCAAGAAAATATTTTGCATGTACCTAAACTAAGTGGGACGGATTATATTGGTCTCATTTTAACTTAGAAGTTATAGATTATGTCTTTTTATACTCTAACTTGGGACAATGATCTGCTGTCAGTTATTTTCTTCTCTTACCCTTCTTTTGCCCTTCCACTTACATAACAATTATTTAAGGAGACATAATTGAGCTTGCATTTCTAAATTCTTCAAAATTATCTGAACTACTTCATACTTCTGGCAGCCTCCTATATCTTTCTCAAGGGAAATATTTTGTCACTACCATTTTTATCCTACATGTATTGGATATCTTCCTGCCTAATTCAGTGCAATATAGACTTTAAACTCATCCTATATCTCAACACTTGTACCATCATAAAATACTATCTTACTTAGAAATCATGATATTAGTATATCTGGTGAGGTGCCATCTGTCATTTTTGAATGGTCTTAAGTGATACTTACATGCAATCATGTTTTAAAACAATATGCCACTCAGTAGATGAATGAATTGACAAAATGTGGTTTATATATGTACAGAGTAAGTCTATGCTTCCAATTCATAAGGAAATGGAAAGACTTGGAAAAATCCTACTAAGAAAAATAAGCAAGACACAAAGAAACAGATTCTATGGTTTCCCTCATTTGTAATAACTAGGAATTATCTTAGATAGTCCTAGAAGATGAGCAGAATGGCTCAATAGCTATGTATAAATGACCATATAAAATGATGCTGAGCAAAATAAACTCCTACGTATGGAAAGAGAGGTTTTTCTTTGTGGTTGTTATTTTTAATGTACTATGTGATTAATTTTTCTTTCTTGTTTTCCCCTACGGTTTGTCCACTGTTGAATTTGATTTTAGTATCTTGTGTGTTGTATGTACATTTATCTTCATTTGGCAAGGGAAGCAGAACAATAAAATGGCGAGACAAAGGACAAAAGGCAAACCAATACAATAGACACACTCACAGGACAACATGTTGGAAATTTACATTACAATTTGTGAGGGATATTGGGGTGAAGGGAAAGTGTGAGAAAAAGTGGGAGGGGGTAAAAATTTTGACATGTTATATATTCAATACCTTACAATTACTGCAACCCCTTCTATACATCACCTTCACAATAAAATTAAGTTAAAAATGAGCTACATAAAATATAATTTCACTGTATATTTATAGTAAGTATTATTCTATGTGTATTATCTTTTAAAAATGAACATTTTGGCTGCTAATTTGAATTAGCTCTTTCTTTATCAGAGTGACATCAACTGGAATGTTATCAAACTACATAATATTTTCAGAATATACTTGCCATTATTTTGAAAAAAACATCATTTTAGTATTGTCTTATACTAAAGCAGAAAACAGTTCAATTGTATGGAAACCCCTAACTTTGAAAACTGCCTAATTGTTAAGAGGACAGAATATATCTGTTCCTCAACATTCCTATGACAATAACTACTCATTTTCAAATTTTGAACATGCCATACTAGAGACATTCAAAATAGTACCTCTTTGCATTTTATTTAATTCTGCAATAGATGCAGTTTTCAATGAGGCACTACATATTTAAAAGTCAACAGAAAAAATAGACACGTTATTGTAGAAGATAAAACTATGAAGTATCTATAATAATTAATTCCTTTTTTTGTCTGTCGTGGTCCTTGAACTCTGTTCTTGGGCGCTGTCCCTGCACTCTGCAACTCAAGGTGAGTGCTCTACCACTTGAGCCACAGCGCCACTTCCAATAAATGATTCCATAAGAGTAAACATTTGTTCATCAGAGTAAGCGATTATTTCTATGACAGTCAATCCCAAGGTTTTATGCCGTAAAGTCATCCTAGCCCAACAGTTTCCAACTTGTAAGGTGCACCTTAAATTCCCTAAATTCACATCATGACTAGTTTATCACTATTGTGAAAAAATAGTACACTTCTGCTAATGTGATGCCCTTCCTATTGTGGAAAGAATACTACACTAAACTTTGCTACATCATTTTTCCCGCAGTGGTATTCTTGAGATCAGAACACTAGCAAACATTATTTATTTTTATTTTATGTTTTTTATTACATATATATATTATATATCACAGATATTCAGGAGATCTGTATATCTTAATATTAAGATTTGAAGATCATGGTTGAAAGCCCACCCAGGCAGGAAAGTTCCTTAGATTCTTATCTCCAATAAACTCATAAGGAAAAGCCAGACCCAAGTGGCACTGAGGTTCAAGTGGTAGAACAGTAGCCTTGCCCAAAAACAGGTTCAGGGATAATGCCCAAACCCAGAGGTTAAGCCCTAGGACAAACCAAACTACAAAAACAAAAAAAAAAAAAACAAACCTCAAACCTAGCATTTTTCTCATTGTATACAGAGGTACATAATTAAGGAAATTTCTTCCTGTGTTATGTATAGGTAGAAAAAAAAGGATGTCACACAATTACGCTCTTCATACCATTTTACACCAAAGTCTCAAAAGATTGCTCTTTTTCTATATTTATAAATTAATATCATCAATTTGTTGGCAATATTTCTAGATTATTCACATTATCATTTTACACATGAACTGTTGGGATTATCTATTAACTAAGTTCTTATTATACCTCACTTGAAAAACTGCTCTAGTCAATTAATGCCAGAATCATTTGTGAATTTGTAAATTAAATCTTTTACTTGAAAAGAATTTTGTAGTATCCCATAGAATATTAAATTACAAACAAAAAAAACATCTATTTTAAATCTAAATTCTAATTTAGCCAGGTCTACAAAGTCCTACATTAAATGAACTTTCCTATTTCTCCAGGCTTAAACTTTTGTAATCCTTCATCATTTCTTTGGAATCTAACAGAATGATGCTTAATTTTTCAAATTTTTGGTTGGGAGTCATAAGCTATTTTGCATGTAGAAATGTTCTGTAATTAAGACAACAATTTAAACACAACTGAGCATTATATATGAGTTGCATTTTTATAGTGAACTTGACTTCTCAAAACATAACGACAAAATTAGCCCAAATTTCCAACTGTGTATTCCTTTGTTGTTTATTTTTTATTCCTTTCTTGGTTGGTTTTATTGAAACAAAATTATATTCTGCTAATTGGCCAAAGTTTTTGATCAGCTCAAGTAAATTGGGTGTGGAGTCCATGGAGTCCACTAAATACAAGATCATGTCATCTTCAGGTTTTGTTTTCTTCTTTTTTAAAAAAATTTATTATTTTTTTGTGAAAATACTGTACAGAGGGGTTAAAATTACCTGGGCAAGATAATGAGTACATTTCTTCTGAAGCGTTGTAGCCTCCTACTTTGATTCACGGATCCATCTCTTCCCATCCTCCCCTTGTGCCGCCACCCAATCCTCCTCCCCACCACCAAAGTTTTAAAGTTCGATTTTGACATAATGACTTGTACATCTCATTGTTGCAATAGGTCCACTGTATCCCTAGTTAAATGATTTGTATTTGGCATTCCCCTCCAGAAATTATACCGACATCAAATACAGTTAAAGCAGGGGTTATACCATGGGGGAGGCACATACAAAGTGACAAAGAAATGATCTTATAAATGTGTTAGAAACAATCTCATGAAAGAAAAAAAATATTTGAATACATATCTTAGGGTTCATTTCCCTAACATCAAATTATCTGTCCTATTCTGCTTGACAGAGACATATTCTATTTACTGCAAATAAGAGAGACCATGGGAACTTTGTTTATTTGGGTCTGGCTTACTTTACTTAATATAATTTTTTCAAAGTCTTTCCATTTCCTAACAAATGGGGCAATGTCATTCTTTCTGATGGAGGCATAGAATTCCATAGTGTATATATACCACAATTTCTTGATCCATTCATCTACTGAGGGGTCTCTGGTTTGGTTCCATATCATAGCTATTGTAAATAATTCTGCAATAAACATAGGTGTGCTGGTAGTTTTAGTATGGTCTTCTTTGTGATCATGTGGGTAAATGCCCAAAAGTGGGATTGCTGGGTCATAGGGGAGCTCTATGAGGAGTCTTTTGAGGAACCTCCATATTGCTTTCCACAGTGGTTGAACAAGTTTTCACTCCCACCAATGATGTAGTATGGTTCCCGTCTGTCCACATCCCCTCCAGCATCTGTTGTTATTAGAGTTCTTGATTATAACCATTCTAACTGGGGTGAGGTGGTACCTCAATGTTGTTTTTATTGGCAATTCTTTTATGGCTAGAGAGGTTAAGCATTTCTTCATGTATTTATTGGCCATCCTTCTTTCCTCTTCAGAGAAGTTTCCCTTTAAGTCTTTAGCCCACTTATTAATTGGGCATTTGTTTCTTTGAGGATTTGTTGTTGGTGGATTTAATTTTTTGAGTACAGATATATTTTAGATATGAGACCCTTGTCCGTTGTATGGCTAGTGAAGATCTTCTCCCAATCCATGGTCTTTCTATTGATCTTGCTAGCTTTGTCCTTTGCCATGCAGAAGCTCTGAAATTCATGCAATCTCATCTTTCCCATTTGTCTTTGATTTTTTGTGTTTCTGGATCTCTATTAAGAAAATTTCGGCCTGTGCCAAGGAGACCTAGGGTTTCTGCTATTTCATCCTGTAGTATTTTCAGTGTGTCTGCTTTGACTCTGATGTCTTTGATCCATTTGGAATTGATTGTGGTGCAGGGTGATAAATAAGGGTCTAGCTTTATTTTTCTACAAGCAGTTAACCAATTTTGCCAGCACCATTTACTGAACAGGCTGTCTTTCTTCCATTCTATTTTTTTTAGTTCCTTTATCGAAATTAGATGCCTATGGGTCTGTAGATTGATTTCTGGGTTTTCAATTCTATTCCATTGGTCATCTTGTATGTTTTACGTCATCTTCCCCTATTTGGATTCCCTTTAATTTTGCATCTTGTCTTATTGTCCCAGCTAGCATTCTTATACTAAGTTGAAGAGGAGTGGAGAGAGCAGACATACTTATCTCTTTCCTGAGTTTATAAGAAATGACTTTAACTTTTTACCATTAAGTATACTGCTGGCTGTCGGTTCGTCAGTCCTTAGCCAAAAGAACAGCACTGGAACAATATCAGTTCCAATTTCAAACTATAGTGAAAAGCCATAGTAATAAGAACATCTTGGTACTGGCACAAGAACAGACCTGAGGACCAATGGAATAGGACTGAAGACTCATAAATGAACCAAGTGCCCTATAGCCACCTGATCTTTGACAATAGAGCTAAAAAAAATAGAATGGAAGAAAGACAGCCTTTTCAGTAAATGGTGTTGGCAAAATTTGTTAAACACCTGTAGAAAAGTAAAGCAAGATCCATATATATACATATATATGTATATATATATATATTATATATATAATATATAAATATATATATATTATATATATAATATATATATATATATACATATATATGTATATATATCAGCCTGCATGAGAATCAAGGCCAAATGGATCAAAGACCTCAAAATAAAAGCTGACACCGTGAAAACATTACATGAAGGATAAGAGAAGCTCCAAGGCTCTTTAGCACAGGCCAAAATGTTCTTAATAGAGAACCAGAAACAAAACAAATCAAAGAAGTTTGGAGAAATGGGATTGCATGAAACTGTAGAGCTTCTGCAAGGTACAGTTCATAGATAGCAAATAATCGAAAGCCCACTTACTGGGAGAAGTACTTTATGAGTCATAAAACAGACAAAGTTTTATATCTAAAATATACTTAGGACTCAAAATCATAAATTCCCACAACAAAAAATCCTCAAAGGAACAACTGCCCAAAAACTAAGTGGGCTGAAGTCGTAAGGAGAGATTTCTTTGAAGATGAAATAAAAAATGTCTATTAGACACATGAAGAAATGCGTAACTTTTCTAGTCATAAAAGAAATGCAAATCAGATTGAGATTGCACCTTACTCCAGTTAGAATGGCTATAATCAAGAAATGTAATAATGACAGATGCTGTTGGGGATGTGGCTAAAAGGAAACCCTACTGCATTATTGGTAGGAGTGTAAACTTGTTTAACCACTTTGGAAAGCAGAATGGAATTTCTTCAAAAGACTCCATTAGATCTCCCCAATGACCCAGCAACCCCACTTTTGGGCACTTACCCAAATGATCACAAAGCTACCAACAAAACCATGTTTATTGCAGTATTATTCACCATAGCTATGATATGGAACCAAAACCGATGCACCTCAGCAGATGAATGGATCAAGAAAATGTGGTACACACACACACACACACACACACACACACACACACACACACACACACACACACTGGAATTCTATGCTTCCATCAGAAAGAATGACATTGCTCCATATGTTAGGAAATCGAAAGACTTGGTAAAAATTATATTAAGTGAAGTAAGCAGACCCAAAGAAACATAGGACCCATGGTTTACCTTGTTTTACCTTTGTTTGCAAGGATTAGAACATGCCTAGGACAAGCGAAGAAGATCAAAGACTAAGAACATATAACCATACAAGATGATGTTAAGCGAAATGTACCTCAAGTCAGAGACACAAGTGGTTTTTCCTTTCTTTCTTTTGTTTTTAATATGCTCATAATGCACTCTGTGATTCTTTTGTAGGTTCATCCCCCCACGGTATAGCCCTGTTTCCACTGTATTTGATTCAGGTGTTCTGCATCATATATATACATATATATGTATATATATATATGTATATATATATATGTATATATATATGTATATATATGTATATATATATGTATATATATTATATGTATATATATCATATATCATATATTTTGTAATTTGGGGAGTGGAAGGGATATGGCAGAATGCTTAAATGGGGATGCAGTTTGACCCATTGTGACAATGAGATGTAGAGGACACTGTGTCGAAAATGAATTTGCAATGTCAGGCAGGGGTCGAGGAGGGAGGAGTTGGAGATGTGGGGAGGGAAAAGATAGCAGGGGAAAAACAAAGGAGGAGGTAACAATGCTGTATAAGAAATGTACTCATTACCTAGTCCTGTAACTCTGAGCCCTCTGTACAGTATTTTTACAATAAAAATATATAAAAAAATCTCTGCCTGCTGTAGATTTCCAGTGCTGCCCTCTGAATTGCATTTTCTGCCTATTCTGGCTGCGGTTAGGTGCATCTGCTCAATAGATCAGTAGTCTTCAAGGCATCTTGGTCCTGAAGTGGGACTTGGATTATCCAATGGTGGTTAGAACCAGGCCAAGGAGAGGACAAAACCACTTCCAGGACATGGCTTCTTCATTCCCCTTGCAACTAGGATTGCAAGCAGAATTTCTCTGAATTTAACTCCAGAAAACAATCAGTGAATCAAAGGGCAAGTCCACCAAACACCTCACACACCCCCTCATTTCCTCCTTTCTCCCTCCCTGGGAAAGTACAAAATAATTTTGTAGGCTTTGGCAAACACACAAAATTCCCACCATCTCCCCTGGTAAACTAGGTTTCAATTCACTAAGTCATGTAAACAGATAATGCTGCATTCATTATTCTGGAAAACATCTTCAGGCTGTTTGAGGCTTTAATTTTTGTTGTTGGTGGTGGTAGGGGGGCCTAACCTCTGTGTCTGGGTGCTGTCCCTGAGCTGTTCAGCTCAAAGCTAGCGCACTATCACTTTAGACACAGTGCCACTTCCAGTTTTTTTCTGCTTATGTGGTGCTGAGGAATTTAACCTAGGACCTCATGAATGCAAGACAAACATTCTTCCACTGAGTCTCCTTCTGTCCCTAATGGTTTAATTCTTTAAAATTTCTTCTTGTCAGTCATGGGGATTGAACTCAGGGCCTGGGTATTAACATATCCCTGAATTCTTGAGCACAAGGGGAGCTTTCTCCCAATTGAGCCACAATGCCACTTCCTATTTGAAGATAAGTGACTCAGAGACTTTCCTGCCAGGGTTTGCTTTGAACAGGTGAATTTTTAAATTATATTTCTTCTAGGTGTTTATTGGTACATTACAGTTTACTGGAATTTAAAGTTTTCTGTAAACCTTTATCTTCAAGTAATCCAACAACATTAAATATTACATTTCGAAGCTATCCTTTAGCACATCCATTTTGAAATTATCTTAAGATGAAATTCTAATTCTTTGTAGTAACAACCCATTAATGTCCAAATGGGAAATATGCTAATTTCAGCAGCCTTTATAGTCTCCTTCATCTTTTTTTCTCTCCAGTATCTTTTCTTGTTTTGGAACAAGTGTCATGGACTGTCCAACCATTCAAAAGGAAGCTTATTCCATTAATTTAATAGGAAAGGAATCCAGCCTGCCTGCATCTCAAGGCAACTTTGAGTATGTTAATCTAATAATTCATGTCAGTGGATTTTCAGTCATTTCGATCATTTTTTGTTTAACTACTCATTAAAGAGGTTCCAAAAAGCAAGAATCAAAAATCATGTTCTGCTTTCTAAGAATGTTTAAAAAGCTAGTAATTCAACAAGACACATTTTATTCTTCCAAGATTCCATGGTGAAGAATTTCTCTTTTATCATAGCCCTTACCACTGACCCCTTCCCTTCAAACTTGTAGCTTTGTTCGATTTTTTTTTTTTTACCAGCTTTCGTTTTGGTATTAGCCTCAGTAATCTCCTTGTAGTATTTGACAATGCAATTCCATTTATTTTTAGAGAGCTCAATTCATATTGCAGAGTAATAAGCATATCATAAAGCATAAACTATTGAATATCATTAACATGATCATATGCAACTATTACATAGATTAATATAAGTACTACATAAATGTGAATCTTCATATACTTTTTAAAATGCAAAATAGTTATATATATATGTCATAAAATAATTTATATCACTGACACAAGAGACTAAGCTAAACCTTTTATATCATCCCCAATGTTTTTGTCAAATTTTCTTTTCTCATTAACTTTCTCCTTAGGGACTGCTTTTCCTAGCAACAAGTTATAAATTGATATCCTGGGATTTTAGTCCCCTCTGAGTAACCTCTTCTCTTTCCACCACTAGTTAGTCCCTCAGGATAAATACCTGAAGAATAAAGTCCCATTGTTCCTGCAAGAGGAGTACCCAAGTCGACTGTCTGTGCCTACTCTTGCCTTGCTTTGTTTGGGAATGTGGTAGCAGAGACAAGGGTGTCAGGAATCAGGTGACTGGAACCATGATGATAAGAATTATGGGTAGCCAAATGAGTAGCAGAGAAAGGAAATACCAGGGAAAGGGTAATTGTGACTGTAATTGCTGAGTTGCAGTGGCAGGAAATTTGGTAGCAGCAACAGCTTTGCAGGGGTTGGGGTCCTGAGTTGAAGCTCCAGGACCAGTATATGAACACACATACATGCACACACACATATACACACAGATACCAGAAGTAAAGCTATGACACCAAATGATAAAGTACTGAGCTTCTGCTCTGAGCTCATGGTCAGTACCCAGGTCCTGTGTTGAACCCTGAAACACAGCCACCCAGGGCCCAACTAGGAAAGGTCAAAGTTTCAAAATCTGATGAGTTTCACCAGCTCTAGATGACAGGAAGCCTAGTATTGTTACACATGTGCTTTGATTTAGCAAGCTTCTGGAAACCCAGGGAGGTATCATTGCCAATAATGAATAATTTCATTAGGTTCAGCTCCTTAGTTGTCTGCCAGAAGGAAGCTTGAATTAATTGTAGCAGGTTATTTCAGCACTGGAACATATTCTAACAAAGACAGGATAAGTGCAGGGAACTTGGACACAGGAGGTGCACAAATGAAGTCTTCATGTCATAACAGAGCTCTCGGCAGAGAGATAGCTTGAGGTACATAGAGGCCTTTTTATCCTGCCCTTCAGAGCCCACCCACACTCCTCACTAATGGGCCTAGAAGGAATATTTTATCACCCAGCTGTACAGGAGTGAGGCCTCTTCCAACAATAAGGAAGACTTTTTGCAGCAGTCCCCGATGTGGAGAAAACCTCAGGCTACAATGGGAACAGTGAGAGGAGCCCCGGAAGATGCACTGTCTTGAAAACTCTCTGTTCTATGAAATCATTCTATTCAAAGCAAATTTCCTAGCTGGATACCTTTCATCATAGGAACTCTAGACCTTCACCAATAGAAATACATATATACATACATGGGGTGACATGTTGTTACTGGCTTTTTTTTAATTGGCAAGTACGGGGGTTTTACTATGAGCCTAGGCAATGTTCCTGAGCTCCTTTTGCTCAAGGGTAGCGCTATGCCCTTGAGTCATAGTGCCCTTCATGGGAATTTTTATTCCTGTAATCCCCCAGAAATAAGAGTGTGGTGGAATTTCCTGTCCTGGCTGAATTCAAACTGGCATTCTCTACCTCTCAGCCTCCTGAAGAGCTAGGATTACAGGTAGGATTCACTGACACTTGGCTTTCTTTTCTTCTCATTCTTTTCTTTCATCCTTACAATCTGAAATCTTCACAGTGTCATTCCAATGGTTTGTATTTTGAAGTAAAATACCCAGGCCTGGAGTTGAAGTGCCTGGACTGCCAGCTACAAATGGAAGGAAATCTTGAGAAAATCATTCCTATCCATGGGAATGGCTAATGGAATGGTATATAAGTAACAATTAAATTTGCAGTTAATTCATTATTATCTTATAGAATGCCACACAAAAAGTATTGGATAATGTCTTCCATTCTAGCACCATGGTATGATTCTCCCAATTAAGGAATACTGACTACTTTTACATGAATGCTTTAATAAGTATTCAACCATGATACTTCATTTCATTAAAAGGAGGCATAATTTAATAACTAATAATTCTTAATATATATAATTTAATATCCTCACATTCTTTCTCATATACATAGCAAACTACACTATCTATCTATCTATCTATCTATCTATCTATCTATCTATCTATCTATCTATCTATCTATCTATCTATCTATCTATCTATCTATCTATCTATCTATCTATCTACCTATCTATCCGCCACTACTATTGCTTGATCACAGATCCTCAGAAGCGGCTGGCAGTTCAGTTTTCCAAAGGCTTTTGTTTTACAATTGACCAATTCATGATTTGTGCACTGTGGGCTGTGAGTTCAAATCCCAGCATGGCCAAAAGTTTATATGTGGAGTCAAAAGCCAATTTTGACCCATTTTTTTCCTTCTCTGTGATAGTCCTGGGTTTCTGTATGATGTATACTCTATATGCAAATAAATCCATGTCATAAGATGTAATAAATGAAATAAATGTTATATATGTAATAATACTAATTAAAATAAATATAAAATAAATAAGGGTAATAAATGTCATAGGGAGTAAACATGCATGTAAATAGATCTCATGTATGAATATTATTTTTTTCCAGTGCTGGTGTTTTAATTCAGGCCCTGGAAACTGGTCTGAAATTCTTGTCTTCAACGATGGTGAGTTTCCCCTCCGCAACAGTGCCAGAGAGTTAATCAGACCCTGAGTTGACATCCCAGGCCTGTCAGAAAAATGGTGCAAATTCCAAGCCACGGTCTTAAATTTCTTTGACTAGGAACATGCACTGTATTGAAAGCACTCTGTGCTATGACATCATTCTATTCAAAGCAAATTTTTTAGTTGGGTGCGATTCTTCATAACGACTATGGATGTTCACTGATAGAAATACATGCATATATTCACAGACACATGTAGTTACTGGCTCTTTTTTTTTAGTGCAGATCCTGAGGCTTGAACTATGAGACTTGAAATTGTCCCTGAGCTCCATTTACACAAGGAAGCACTTTATTGTGCCTTAATCCATGATACTTCATTAAATGGAGACATAATTTAATACCTAATAATTATTAGTAATATATTACATGTAATTTAATAATATATAGACATCTCACATTCTATAAATATATTTATATTTAAATGTACAGTGGAATATACATATACATCTCTCTCTTTCTCTCACTATATATACTTATATACACATATTTGCAGCAATTTGACATCTATCTACTTATATATTGACCACTCCTGGGGCTAGAACTCAGGTCCTGAGAACTGCCTGGCATTGAATTTGTTTGAGGCTGCTGTGCTTATATTGACCCATTGATGAATTAGACATTCCAGGCCCTTAGTTCAAATCCCAGGAGTGTCGAAGACAATAGGTGGAGTAAGAAGCCAATGTTGACCTGATTTCCTTTCTGTGGAAATATTGTGACCTAGATACAATATGTAATATCTATGCAAATACATATATATGATATATATTATACATGTATATAAATATTATTTTTTGCCATTTTTAGGATTCTAATTCACACAATGAAAAATGCTCCGGATTTTTTTTTTCTTCTAGGAGGTTAGCTTTCACTTTATCCAGAGCACAATAGTGTTACCCAGGCCCTGAGTTCAAATTCCAGGTAAGGCAGATAAAATGGCCCAAACTCCTAGGCAGGACCTTAACTTTTTTGGGAGGGCTTGAACTCAGGTCGCCACAACTCTGCCTCAGCCTTGATTACCCTAGGCTGAGGTGCAGCTTTTACACCCACAGATGATCCAGGGATCCTACGACCTGAGTTCAACTCCCAGCTCTGGCAAAAAAAAAAATAAACCAAGCAAGATGGAGGAGTTAAACCCAGGAAGTTTTAGACAACAGTTTTACCTTTGTTTCCTTTGCACTGTGACCATCCTGGCTCTCAATGCCTTGGCTTGAATATTGTACATGTCCTTGCATGGCCGAAGGCTGGTGGGCTGACAGTGAAGCCTGAGCCCAACCAAGACACCTAGGCCCTCAGTTTGATCCTGGGACTTTCACCTACTCGTTCCTTTCTATAGGAACAATAACAGAATCTTTGTAATGTACCAATTGAACTACTAATTAGCTAGTCATTATAGTATAAGTTTGTACACAATAAATATAGGTCATTGATTAATTTAATTAATACTTTATTGTCTCCTACCGTGATTAATTAATGGAGACATAATTTTAGACCAAATAATTCATAGTAATAGAATATATAAAAGTAATATATAGGTCATCATTCTTTATATAGAGTTATACACTAGAATCTACATAAATGTCTGTCTCTCTATATAACTTTACTTATAGATTATTATACCTATGTAAATACACATACACGCTGCAATCTACACATCTATCTGTTTATATATTGGCCACTCCTAGGGCTTCATCTCAGATCCTCAAATTTGCCCGACAACTTCACTTGCATCAGACTGGTGGGTTAACATTGACTCATTCATGAAGTGGGCCTTCTAGGCCCAGAGTTCAAATCACAGAACTGCCAAAAACTTAATCCTGGTGGAAGAAGGCAATTGTCCCACTTGTTTTCCTTATCAGTGAATGTCCTGGGTCTCAGGAATGATGTATAATACATAGGCAAATCTATGTTCTGTGTAATAGGATGCAAAAAATATTATACATGTAATCATACTCTCTAAAATATATAATGAATGAATAAAAACCAAAATAAAATAAATAACTACACTAACTGCAATATGCAGTAAACATGTGTATGTAAGTATACATCATGTATTTAAAATGTATACAAATATTATTTTTGCGAGTGCTAGGAACAGGCCTGTCTTTCTTATCTTCCAGCACTGTGAGCTTTCACTTCCCCCACAGTACTGCAGATTTACCCAGACCCTGATTTCAAATCCCAAGTCCGGCAAAAAAATGGCGTGAATACAACTCCAAGTAGCGTAATAATTGTTTAAATATTTTTTATATATATATATGTACGTATGCATGATGTATTACGTATTTTTATTTTGCCAAGCACAGTGCTTGAACTCAGGGCATGGCAACTCTGCCTCAGCTTTGATCACTCTAGGCTGGGTTGCAGCCACTGGACCCACAGCTGAACCTAGGTTCCTGGATCTCAAAGGCTGACAGGAAAAATAAATAAATAAAACGACACAGAAAAAAAAAAACCCAGTAACTTGCAGATGGCTGCCGGTTTTACATTTATTTTCTTTTCAAGGTGACCATCCTGGGTCTAAATGACAGGACTGAAAAGTGTTGGTAACCTGGCATTGCTGAAGGCTGTCATTCTTCCAGAGAAGCCATGGGCCAACACGACAACATAGGCCCTGTGTTCGAAGCCGGGTCCTGACCTCTACCAATGGAGGGAGATCCTAAGAGTCTCGTTCCTATTCATAGGAATACCGATGGAAAGTTATGAATGTCAAGGTTGAATTACTTGTTCCTGAATGATATTAGCATAAAATTTTAGAGAGTGATTTTAGGAGGCCGATGGATTTTAATGAATATTTTTGACATATTAAAATAATACTATTAATTACATGGACACAATAGTTTCGGGACAGTGGTTGATATAATTAATAATTCATTAAGGATGAAAACAGTAATATTAATTACATGGAGGCATAATAAATACCCAAAAATTGGTAGGAATGTAGCCTATATAACTAAATAATGTATAGACATCTCTGGTACTCTATAAAGTTCTATATTTGTTTGTGTACTACCATATGCATGTCCATCTGTTCTTGTTTTGTCAACCTCTAGGGCTAAATCTCAGGTGCTAGGAACTGCTTGTTGGCTCCATATGCCCCAGGCTGGCGTGCTGACACTCACCCATTCATGAATTGGGCCTTGTAGGGTGTGAGTTCAGATGCCAGCACTAACAAAAATTGACTCATGCAGTAGGACACAGGGTGACACATGTTTTCTTTTTCTGTGAAAGTCCTGGGTGTCAGGTGTGAAGTTTCATACATAGGCAATTCTATAACCTATGAAATAAATGTAGTAAATATTCCATGTGTTATAGCAGTCAATAAAATAAATGGTAAATGAATAAAAAATAAAATGAATAACTACAGTAAGCACAATTTGGAGTCAGCATACAGGGCTCAATCTCAGGGCCTGGGCAGTGCCAGGCAGCTGAATTGGCTAATGGCTGCTCTGCTGGCAGTCACCCATTCATGAACTGAGCCTTCTTTGCCCTGATTTTAGATCCCAGCACTCCCAAAAATGTAATCTTGGAGTGAGAAGCTGAGCATGACACATGTTTTCTTTTTCTGTGAAAGTGCTCGGTGTCAGATAGGATGTATAATTTGGATGCAAATCTATATGCTATGTAATAGGATGCAATAAAGTTAAAAAACATCATAGGTAGAAGAATTACCACTACAGTAAATGATAAACAGATTGAATTAGTAGTGAATTATTCTAGTATAAAATTAGATGCAATAAGTGTAGGATGTGCACTAAGTTTAATTAATATTTTATTAAGCATTAACAGAATAAAAATTACAAGGAGACATAATTAAATAACTAATAATTGGGAGTAACACATGATGCATAATTTAATAATATATAGACATTGGTCTCATTCTATGAAATATCGAATTATATGTATGGATATATGTACATATATGATAAACAGTTATAGGATATTGAGTAATTATTAATTAATGCATTATTAATTGTTAATTGGGACACATCATTAAATGGAGACATAATTTAATACCTAAGAATTGGTAGCAATATTATCTATAATTTAATAATTTGCAGAAATCTCTTTTTGTGTATATAATATTTATATAGAGCAGTCTCTATTTATACCTCGTTCACTCCTGAGGCTCCGTGGTTGAGTGCTCTCATAGTAAGCACGAAGCCCTGGGTTCGATTCCTCAGTGCCACAAAATAGAAAACTCAGAAGTTCTGTTGTCTTTCAATCAATTGAATGCTAGCTTTGAGCACAAACGATTAGGGACAATGTCTAAGCTCTTACTCAAGCCCCAGGTATGATGCCAAAAAAAGGTAGGGTATTCTAACTGCAGTTATAGAAGGACAGAACTTCAAATACCTCATTACAGAGCAAGCTAGGAGTCTGGTGCTGAAAGCTGCCACCTAACCTGACTTAGCCACATGTAAACCGCTGCAACCCAGCTCCACAGGTTACCCATGTCATCCTGGCTTATGCCTGTCATCCTAGCTGCTCAGGGGCTTTAAAACCCAGTCCTGGCAGGAAGTGTGAGAGACACCTCAAAATGTGGCTCCAAGTGGTAGAGCTTTGAGTTCAAGCCCCATGGCTAACACCCTCTCCCCAGAAAAACACCCCACTAAACCATTAGATGTGAACTTGTATGGTTTGTAAATTTTCCTCAAGGAATGGAGATACTGATGAAAGCACCCTAATTCTAATGACAGCTTGTAGAATGGAGCTATGTGCTGAGTCCTCCATTGGGTGCTCCATTCTGAGTCCTGCACAGTGTGCTATGTGCTGAGAGTTTTCAGGATGCAGTGTGCTGAGTCCTGCATTGGGTGCTGTGTGCTGAATCTTTCACAGGATGTTGTGTGCTGAGGGGTGCAAAGAGTGCCATGTGCTATGTCCTTAACCAGGTACATTCTTACATCTTGTCTATGTAAGAGCTCCACAACTTAGATGATTATACAGACAAGAATATTGAGGCTCAGATAGTCCCCATGTCAGGGACAAAATTATGTATTACTGAAGACTCGTGAGTTGTCTAGAGCAGACAATGGTTTGGTTTGGTTTTTTCTTGGTCATGAACCTTGAAGTCGGGGCTGAGGCACTGACCCTTACCTCTTGGGCTCATGGCTAGCACTCCACACCGTGGAGCCATGGACCCTCTTGCAGCAGAGGCCATGGCCAAGGGGTCAGTAGCTGAAGTCTGTCATCCTGCCTTCTCAGGAAGCTGAGTTCTAAAGATCTTGGTTCCAAACTATCTCAGACACAAAAGGTACCATGAGACAATTATCTCCAAACTATCTGAGACACAAAAGGTACCATGAGACAATTATCTCCAATTCACTACTAAGAACCTGAAGGGGAAGCTGGGTGCTTGAGCTCATGTCTGTTATCCTACCTACTCAGCAGGATGAGATCTGAGGATCATGGGTCAAAGCTAGCCTGGGCAGGAAAGTCCATGAGAAACTTAGCTCCAATGAACCACCAGAAAACTGGAAGTAGCTCTGTGGCTCAAGTGGTAGAGCACAAGACTTGAGCTGAAGTGGTCAGGGACAACAAGCACGCCAAGACTTCAACTCCTTCAATCGACAACAACAATAAAAAAAGACAGAAATAAACTAACAAAGCTGAAGTAGAGGGCTGGGGATGTGCCTTATTGGTAGAATATTTTGCATATATGAAATCGTGGGCTTCACTTCTCAGGACCACATCACTAGGACATAGCCTGAAGTGGCTCTGTGACTCAAGTGGGAGAGGGATATCATTGTACAAGAGAAACTAGGTACAGTGCTCAGGTCCTGAGTTCAAGCTTCAGGACTCATGTATATGTGTGCACGCACCCACCCACACACACACACCGTGGTGTGCACACATCCACACATACACTCACAGACCAGAAGTGATGTTGTTACACAAAATGGGAAAGCACTGGGCTTCTGCAACTGAGTTCATGGTCAGCACCCAGGCCCTGTGTTCAACCCCAAAACCTAGCCACCCAGAGCCCAACTAGAAGTGAAAGCTTTCAAAACCTGATGAGCTTCAACAGTCCTAGATCACAGGAAGCTTTGTGATATCCAACATATGCTTGGATTTCCCAAGCTTCCGGAAACATAAGAGAGGCATCATAGCCCCAACATTGCCTGCAATGAATCATTTCATTATGTTTAGTGCCCTAGTTTTCTGTCTGAAGGACTCCTGAATTATATGCAGCACTGTAACTGAACAACAGAATATAGTCTCACAAAGGCAGGATAAGTGCACAGAAGTTGGCCAGCCGTGGGAGGTGGCACAAATGAAGGTCTTCTGTTAAAACAGAGCATTGGGGAGAGAGATAGCTAAGGGTACAAAGAAGTCTTTTTGTCCTGACCTTCAGAGCCCACTCACACTCATCCTCACTAACTGGCCCAGATGGAGTTGTTTGTTACCCAGCTGCACAGGAGTGAGGACTTTTGTGTGCCTGTCCAGACAATGAGAGAGACTTCCTCCAGCAGACCTGTGATGCAGAGAAACCGTCAGGTTACACTGTGAACAGTGAGGAGAGCCCTGGAACACGCACAACTTGAAAGAAGTATCTGTTATGAACTCATTGTACTGAATACAAATTTCCTAGGTTGATGCCATTCATTATAGCTACTCGGGAATTTCACCTATAAGAATAAAATACATAGACAAAGACATGGAAGTATAGGCTCTTTTTGAGGGGGCAGGTGCTGGGGTGGAAATATGAGCCTATGCATGGTCCCTGGGCTCCTTTTGCTCAAGGGTACTGCATTAAGCTTGAGTCACAGCACCATTTCTGGGTATTTCTGTGATTTCTTTGAAATAACTGTGTCATGGACTTTCCTACACTAGCTGGATTCAAACTAAGTTTCTGTACATCTCAGCCTCCTGAGGACCTGGGATTACAGACAGCAACCACTGGCACCTTATTTCTACTCTTCTTCATTTTTTAATCTGGACAATCTGACTTCTTAACAGGGTCATTCCCAAGGTTTTAATTTATAACTAAACTACCCAGTGTTCTTTATAGCTGCTTTCCCTGAAAAGGATTTTCTCTCCTCATCTTCCCCTCTGGTCACAGGTTTGAGGCCAAAAGTGAGAAATGTGTGTCACAGGATTTGGGAGCAAATATCCACAGTACATACCAGTTCTGTCACTTAGCATTGAGCTGCTGTGAATTTACTGTCTCAGGATATGAGGACCAAAAGCTGGAGCGATCCTCATAGAGTCTGCATTGCTCCTTTTGCCTATAAAATGATCTAATAATTATGAGTGTTTTGTGTCTCCAACGTTAAATGTCTAGAACACAATAGTAGCATTTTCATGTGAAGGGTTAAAGTTTTGAGGCAGTGACCGCTTTTTGCTTGTTTCTAGCAGAGCAACACGTGGTGGTAATCCAAACACCTGGTTGACTGTGTGCCTTTATGAACCCTGCAAAACTTTAGCTCGGGGTTCTCCTACTAGGCTCCACTGTTGGAGTGTAGGATGAGACCTCAGTTGCAGCCCGTTTAAATAAAACCTTAAAACAGCTGTAAAGTCTGAATCTCCATGGTCTTCTTGGTGGGGATCCTGCGACCTGGGTATAACATATTAGTGAGGGCTCGTCCGGGATCCCCCAAAGAACCCCAAGATCTCAGACTTCAAAGGTAAAACAGAGCTGTCTTTGTTAATTTGTCTTGTCCTGTCCTTTTTCTGTTTTACTTTCGTTTTCCTTTGTGAGGATGGCCATTCCGATTCGTAAAGCAGATGCGCTTGCACCACAACCCTAGAGGAACTGGGAGACATCCAAGATCCTCTTGTCGGGTGGGGGTCCTTGGAACCCCGCTGTGTGGGGCGGGGGGGGGGGGCAGTCCTTGGAACACCGCCATGTGAATTGTGGGGTGGGGGTCGGTTCAGTGTTGGGCCGGAATTGACCAAGAGGGCCTCCTAATAGAGGTCCAACTCGCCCATTGTGGCTCTGCTCCTCCTACTGTGTGACATGGGTGTGAAACCCCACTGTGACTGTAGTCAGTGGACCAAATTGGGAGATCTCCACTTTGTAAGCTCTTTTTGGTAACTGTCAGGCCTGCGTGTGTTTTGTTTGTACTGTGTATTGTTTTTTGGACTGTAGGTCTGACAGGAATGGAAACCATAGGCACCACTGCATCTAGCCCCCTAGACTTACAAAAAGAAACTGACACAGAGGGAAAGAAAAGGTACCCCCCGTTTTTTCAGGGAGATAACTTGGAAGAAGAAATGTTTCCTCCCCCATACTCTCCTTTCCAGGTTCCTTTTGCAGAACCTGAGAATGATCAAGAGGAGGAGGGAGCTATAAAACACTCAGCACCTGCCCTTAAAGTTTCTGAGGGTCCAGTCTCTCGACGATGCCGTGGGATCAACCCCCCTTCTAATGCACCTGTTTTCCCATACATGCCATAGGTCCTGTGGATGCAGATGGTCAACAGCAACTCCAATATTGGACATTTTCTCCCAGTGATCTATACAATTGGCACACCCAAAATGCCCCCTTTTCTGAGAAACCCCAGGATTTAATTTGTTTGCTTGAAATTATTCTCTTTACTCATCAGCCCACTTGGGATGATTGTAGTCAGCTTTTACAGGTCCTTTTTACCACCGAAGAGAGAGACTTTATCCAATAAGCAGCCCAGAAACATCCCTGGCCCCACAGGAGCACCCATCACAGATCCTGCCCTGATCACTGCCTATTTTCCTGAGATCTTACCAACAATTGGGACAACAATACAGTTGAAAGTAGGGAGCGACGTCTATCACCAGGCTCTGTTGGAAGGTCTCAAGGTGGCGGCTTGCCAACCTACTAATATGGCCAAAGTTTATAATGTTAGATAGGGGGGAAGTGAAAGTCTGGCAGCATATCTTGAGTGGCTCATGGAAGCTATTAGTCAATATACCTGTATCATCTTGAGACCCAGGAGTCGGCTCAGATGATTATGTTTGCCTATATAAATCAAGCTGTACCAGACATAAAGCAAAAGTTGCAGGCTCTAGACAGACTTGATGAAAAGTCTATTAGGGATCTAGTAGCTGCAGTGGAAAAGATTTACAATAAGAGATAGACAGTAGCAAAGACAGGAAAGGAAGGACAGAGAACGTGAAATTGAGTGTGAAAAGAGCAACCAGGCCAAAGAAAAGAGGCCAGACTGGTTGGACTCGCCACTATTGCATGCCAAGCATACCTGGTTCACAGATGGCAGCAGTTTCATTGGAGAAGGAAAAAAGTATGCCGGTGCAGCAGTCACCAAGGACACTGAGGTAGTGTGGGCAGAAGCACTCCTCCAGGGAACGTCTGCACAAAGAGAAGAACTAGTGGCACTAACAAAAGCCCTACAGATGGGAAAAGGTCAGAGACTAAATAATTACACGGACAGTCAGTATGCTTTTGCCACTGTGCATGTCCATGGAGCCATTTACCAAGAGAGGGGGCTGTTGACAGCTGAGGTAAGGCAATTAAAAATGAACAAGAAAATTTAAACCTCATCCAGGCCTTATGGGAACCAGCAAATATTGCCATTATGCACTGTCCTAGCCATCAAAGGTAACTGATTCAATAACCAATGGAAATAACTTGGCGGATCAGACAGCTAAAGAGGTGGGCCTCCAGCCTAGAGCGGAAATAGACCCAGGGCAACAAGCTTTGCCTCCTGAGCCTCAGTACTCCCAAGAAGACTTGGAGTGGATAAAGAAAATTTCCATGGCCTATAAACCCCCAAACAGAGAAAGAAATAAAGACTGGTGGAAAACTGGTGAGGGGAAACTTATCTTGCCACAAAGATTGGGCAAGAGGATTCTTACGAGAATCTATCGGGTCTCTCACATGGGAACCCGAAGAATGGAGAACTTGCGCCTACTCTCAGAAGTAAAAATCAGGCAAGGAAATCAACTCATTGAGGACATTGTTAAAAATTTTGAAGCCTGTCAGCTCACCAAGGCCCCTAATCAACTGGTTACAAAAGGAACTCTCCTCCATGAAGATAGGCCAGGTGTGTATTGGGAAGTAGACTTCACAGAAATTAAAACTGTAAAATTTGGATATAAATATTTGCTAGCTTATAGACACCTTTTCAGGATGGGTTAAAGTCTACGCAACAAAGCATGAGACTGTTAACGTCATATCTAAGAAGATCCTGGAAGAAATCCTACCCAGCGATGGCTTCCCATCCACCACTGCCTAGGACAATGGACCAGCCTTCGACTCAAAAGTAAGTCAGGGAATAGCCGAGGCACTAGGGATGGATTGGAAATTGCACTGTGCCTATAGACTCCAGAGTTCAGGGCAGGTAGAAAGAACGAATCGGACTCTAAAAGAGACCTTAACTAAATTGGCCTTGGAGACTGGCACAGACTGGGTATCGCTGCTTCCTTTTGCCCTGTTTAGAGTAAGAAATTCACCCTGTCAGTTTGGCTTTACTCCTTTTGAAATAATGAATGGACACCCTCCACCCATTATACCTAGCCTTCAGACTGAATTACTTGCTGATTTGGATGATATTGAATTTCTTTGTAAGCTTGACTATTTACAGCTGGTGCATAAGAGGATGTGGACCCAGCTTAGAGCATTATATGATTCTGCTTCTATTCTTACTCCCCCACATTTGTTTAAACCAGAGGACTGGGTGTTTGTTCGAAGACACAACTTGAGATCTCTGGAACCACGGTGGAAGGGACCTTACATGGTGCTACTGGCTACACCTACTGCCCTTAAGGTGGATGGCATTGCTGCTTGGATCCACTGCTTCCATGCCAGACCAGCTGAACCCTTTGCCTTGGACAACCGTGGGGAAACATGGGAAGGCTCCAAGCATCCTACCCAACCACTCTGCATACAACTCAAGAAAAGAAAAATGAGCTGATTATTATTGATATTGTTGTTTAATAGTATGGCTAAGGTCAGTTAGGGACCATACCCATTCAAGATCTAGAGCTGTTGGAGTTTAGTTTGAGGCTGGAGCCACAAGACCATAAGTCAAGGGGGGGAATGAAGGGTTAAAGTTTTGAGGCAGTGATCACTTGTTGCTTGTTTCTAGCAGAGCAACACGTGGTGGTAATCCAAACACCTGGTTGGTTGTGTGCCTTTATAAACCCTGCAAATCTTTACCTTGGGGCTCTCCTCCTATGTGATGCTGTGTTGGAGTGTAGGCCCAAGCTGCATCCTAGGTAGGATGGTAGAAAGAAAGAAATAGAAAGAGAGAGAGAGAGAGAGAGAGAGAGAGAGAGAGAGAGAGAGAGAGAGAGAGAGAGAGAAAGGAAGAAAGAAAGAAAGAAAGGAAGAAAGAACGAAAGAAAGAAAGAAAGAAAGAAAGAAAGAAAGAAAGAAAGAAAGAAAGAAAGAAAGAAAGAAAGAAAGAAAGGAAGAAAGAAGGAAAGAAAGAGAAAGGAAGGAAGGAAAGAAGGAAGGAAGGAAGGAAGGAAGGAAGGAAGGAAGGAAGGAAGGAAGGAAGGAAGGAAGGAAAGAAAGAAAGAAAGTTGATAGATGAATCTGTTTTTGATATCAGAAGGAAAGAAGGGAACATTCCCAGTCATCAATCTTTCTGCAGTGTGCCAGGACACCAGCATCACCTTCACACAAATGCAGAGCAGGATGACTGTCTCTGTCCCACTTCTCAGGCATCCAAGAGCCCCAGAATCAAGAGGGCAGAGCCAGGTTCTAACTCAGGTGCTTGGAGACAGAAGAGAAATGGCCCTGCCCCTTCTTGGACTGGGGATTTGCTTTAATGATGTGGAGAATGAAGTAAGGAGAATGGACTGGCAGAGATAGAAGGGCCTTCAAACCTGACAAATTGAGAGTCAAAAACCCACTCCCAAAGACCAGAGAGCAGGGTTTTTCTACTCTGTTCCTCCCCTCTCCAGCACTAAACTGGTTCCCTATTGGTAACTTAAAGATAGCCTGAGGCTCCCTTCACCTGAGGGAGAAAGGTTAATTAGTCATTGTTTGAAGAGACTGAGAAAAGCCTGACCCTGCTGTACCTCTAACAAATGTTTCAGTTTTCCCCCATTGCTGGCTGTGCCTGGAATGAATGAAGTGGTTTTGCAGCTCACTTCCTTGTTGAATGTGTACATTCTGCCTCCTAATCCCGCAGGCCTAGTTCTCTGCACCTAGCCTGGCTTTTGAAACTGTTTTCTGTCCTTCAAATACAGTGTTACACTGGAGTTCTTCCTGCTAACAGACCTAGGGCTTGGATCCTGAGAACTTCATTTGAACCCTGATTGGGTCAATAATATTTCTTTCCTTCTTCTGTAGCTCAAGAACTCCAAGAACATTTAGAGTGCAAGTAACTTCTCATCACCAAGGGAAACACAGGAATTTCTTAACATCTGACCTTTCAGAACAGGAAGTCAGAATGTCCTAGATTTCCCTGCCTTGGCTGGTTTCACCCTGTGAGAGACCTCAGCCTCCTGAGCTAGGGTGATGGGCGTGAGCTATTGGTTCTCTGCTAGGGTCAGAACTGTAATGACATTGACAATACAAGTCAACTTCTATCACAAAGGGCTTGGAGAGCATATTAAGCCTTTAAACAATGTGCCTTTCAGAACCCTGTAGGACACATATATATAATGCTAGAGTCTGAGAGGCTGGGCTTATGGATGTGCTACACTTGAAACTTGAGGTCTGACTCCAATTCTGGTGTACATCAGCATTCATTTTCCTAAAAATATTTTCATAAGTAGCAAATAGGAAAATTACTTTGATTATCCCTCACTCTTTTTCCAGTTGTGTGTCTCAAATTGAAGCCTGGGCGCTGTCCCTGAGCCCTTCAGCTCAAGGCAAACACTCTACCACTTGACCTACAGTGCCACATGGGGTTTTTTGATGGTTCATTGGAGGTAAGAGTCTAACAGGCTTTCCTTCCCTATGAAAGACCCCCGACAGGGTGGGGCGCCTTTCAATCTGAAGAGACCCTCTCCCAAGGAACAACGAGACCACTTGTGCGGATGCAATCGGCAAGAGGTTTATTCAGGCATGCCCAGGCTCCCAGATACACACGACCTCAAGATCCACAAGGTTTGGGTCGGTGGCTGGGAACCTGCTTTTACACGGGTACCCGGGGCGACAAAGTCTATCGGGAGACTTGCGCGCCGGGGCACATGAGAGCACCCTCTTTTATGGGCAGCTGGAAGCAGGGTTACAGAAGCGAGATGCATGGTTGATTGGCTAATTTTGAGTCATGTTTAGGGTAGGGATTGGTGAGTCAGGCGAGCGGGTCAGGCGGTGGGACTTTCCACATGCAGTTCAGTTAGCTGACGTGTCTGTACTTGCCCTTCAATTGTTAACTCAGAGACTCTTTGTTCCTGCCTCGCCCTCTTTGGTGGAGGCTTAGTTTCGTGGAGGGGGGGGGGTTGGTCAGCAAGTTCTCTGGGGGACCTAGTGGCAAAACATATACTAGGGTCTTTCACCTAGGCTATCTTCAAACTGTGATCTTCAGATCTCAGGATCCTGAGAAAGTAGGTTTCCAGAGCCACTGAAATCTGGCATATTGTTTTTGCCAGACCTAGGGCTTGAAATTAGGGCCTGGGTACTGTCTTTGAGTTTCTTTTTCTCAAGGCTAGCACTCTATCACTTGAGCCACACCACAGCTTCTGGCTTTTTCTGAGTATGTAGCAGTGAGGATTCAAACCCTGGCCTTCATGCATGCTGAGCAAGCTATATACCACTAAGCCACATTCCCAGCCCCAACCTTACGATGTTATCCCTCAACTTGCCTATCCACAAGAAAAGCCTTCTGAGTATAAATCATCTAAACAAATCCGTATAGGAAGTTGTCCAAAGATAAATAAGACAAAACTCATACTGGGACAGACTCTGACCATGTGATGACTTGACAAATGCCTCCATTTAATTAAGTATCATATTTCAAAACTTAATAAAGTATTAATGAAAATTAGTCAATGTACTGAATTATTGTGTATAATTTTATAATATATGTTCACAACATAATAAATATTATGTGTATAATAATACTAATACAATAAACAATAAAAGGAATAAAAAATTAAATACAAAATTAATAATAATAATCATAATATGAAATAAACATACATATTTACCTATATATCTTATATTACACATGTACACAAATATTTTTTCTATTGCAGGGCCTTAATTCAGGCCCTAGGAACTCTAGCTTGAAAATCTTTTCCTCAAGGACAGGGAGCTTAGCCTTCACCCAAGGTACAAAAGAGTTACTTGGACAGTGAGCTCACATCCCAGCAATGGCAGAAATAGTGGCCCAAGTTCCAAGACAATGACTTAATATTTCTAACAGAAACAGTTACGTTTATTCAGTTCCATACTGAACACTGAAAAAAATCAGTGTAAAATTTTGTACAGCTATTCAGACATCCATCCCTTAAACCCAAAATGCTTCTTGAGCACTACATAATTTTTTGTACATTTTTTATTTTAAAAATGTTGTACAGATATGTCACAGTTACATGAGCAAAGTAATGAGTACATTTCCTATTGAGCATTGTTGCATCCTCGTTTGATTTTCCTCTACCATCCCTTCCCTCCCATCTTCACAACTAACATCCCTGCTGAGGTCAGGACTTAATTATTTATTTTTGGCTTGGCATGGGGTTTGAAATCAAGTATTGGCAACTCTGCGTCTTCTGTCTCATTGCTACGGATTCATCAAGACTGAGTTCAAATCCCAGGCTATGAAAGAAAACTGGCAGAAATTCCAAACCAAGGAGCTTTATTATTTCAATTTAGTTAGTTAATTAATTAATGAATTAATTAGTTAATTAATTTTGCCAATCACGGAGCTTGAACTCAGGTCATGGTAACTCTGACTCAACTTCACTCTCCCTAGGCTGGGGTGCAGCCTCGGGACCCAAAGCTGATCCTGGGACCCTAGGCTAAGAGGGCTTGCATGAAGGAAAAAAAGCAAAACAGCACAAAAAGGGTGGAGCTGTAGAGGGCTCAGGGTTTTACAATTTTTTTCTTTGCATGATAACCATCCTGGGTCTGAATGACATGGTTTCAAAGTGGACCTGGCCTACCATTGCTGATGGCTGACAGGCTATCAGGGAAGCCATAAGCCAACATGTCAACATAGTCCCTTGGTTCAAATCCTAATCCTTACATTTACCAATGGCAAGAGATCACAAAAGACTCGTTCCTATGCATAAGAATACACATTGAAAGAGTAGTTCATGCATTTTTCTACTCTAAATTTGGATGCAGTAATCCTAGGATGCTAATTGATCTTAATTAATAGTTTATTAAGCATGAAAAGAATAATATTTTTTCATTGGAGATATAATAAATACCTAAGAGTTGGTAGGAACGTAGTAGATGTCATTCAGTCATAGATAGACAGCTCTGGAAATCTTTAACAAAATATATTTATTTGTATACCACCTCTGCCTATCCGTGTATTGCTGTTTTGGCCAAACTTGGGGCTTGATCTCAGTGCCTAGGAACCACCTGACAGCTTCATTGGCTAGAGGCTTCTGTGCTCACACTCACCCAATCATTAATTGGGCCTGCTAGGCCCTGATTTCAGATCCTAGCACTGCCAAAAATTTAATCTTTGAGTAAGAAGCCGAGTGTGACACATGTTTTCCTTTTCTGGGAGAGTCCAGGGTGTCAGACATGATAAAGAACACATCTACAAATCTAGATGGTATGTGATATGATGTAAACAATGTAATAAATGGTATAGGTGTCATCAAAGACAATAAAATAAATTGTAACTAAATGAATAAAAACGATATAAAATGAATAACAACACTAAACGTGATATGGACTGAACATGTATGGAAGTATAAATCCTATCTTTAATATGTATATAAGGAGTATGTTTTCCATGCCTGAGGCTTGAATTCAGCCCACCCCCATGAGAAAACAATGGCGGGAAATCCTGAGATAATGGTTTCTGGACCAGGTAAAGTCATGGAATGTGATCGATCTCATCGAATGAGTAGTTCAAGCATGATGTGACTAGGAAATGATAGGCAAGACTCATGGGGTATCACTTATTTGTAAAGCAATGTTGATTCAGCATGACAATAATCATCACAGTCATGAAATGAAGGCATCTGGAAAGATTCAAGAATCAGTAGACACATGGTAGATTGGATTCCATCACAGGTTATCGTCTCTCCTACTCTATACAAATGTGTACTCATTTGCATACTACCTTCAACTTATGAATGGATCACTACTGTGTACCCTCCTCCCCACCCCCACCTGGGGGTCCATCTCAGGTCCTGGGAACAGCTTTACTCCTTAGTGGCTCACAGGCTGTTGTGCTCACATGGACCCATTCGTCAATTGGGTCTGCTGGTCCCCAAGTTCAGATCCCAGCAGTGCCAAAAGATTCATCCTGATGTCAGAAGCCAATTGTTGCACCTGTGTTCCTTTCCTGTGCAAGTTCTGGGTCTCAGCTAGGATGAAGAATACATGGGGCACCCTGTGGCCATGGGAATAGGTTGTTATCATGTGAGCCCAGTTATACATTTCAACATATACTAAAGAAAATACACAATACATCCATGAATATCATACAAAATAGAATAACTACACTAAATGCACAATGCAGTCCACACACAGATTTGAATATACATCCCATGTTTAAATGATGCATTCAGGACAATTGTGGCCTCTCTAGTGCTCGATCTCTGTTCCTGGGACCTGACCAACTCCTTAGTGGCTCACAGACTGGTGTGATCACATGGGCCCATTGGGCAGTTGGGCCTCTTAGGCCCAAAGTTCAAATACCAGCACTGCCAAAATTTACCCTGTTGTGAGAATCCAGTCATTGCACCAGTTTTCCTGTGCTGTGCAAGTCCTGGGTCTCAGCTAGGATGGAGAATGCACAGGCAACTCTATACTCATGAGAATAGGTTGTCATCCAGGTCGCCACAGTTATATCTGTCATCCTATACTCAAGAAAATACACAATACATCAATGAATAAGACACAAAATAAAGAGAATGACTACACCGATTGCATGATGCTGCCCATCCATATATGGAAATATAGACCCTCTGTTTAAATGATGAATTTATGACCATATTGGCCCCCACCAGGCCTTCAACTCAGGTCCTGGGAACGACCTACCTCCTTAGTTGCTCACAGGCTGGTGTGTTCACCATGACCCATTCGCCAATTGGGCCTGCTAGGGCTAGAGTTCAAATCCCAGCACTGCCAAAAGATTCACCTTGATTTGAGAAGCCAATCGATCCACCTGTTTTCCTGTCCTGTGAAAATCCTGGGTCTCAGCAGGGATGGAGAATTCTATATAGACAACTCTATAGCCATTCAAATAGGTTGTTATCCATGTCTGCATAGTTATATCTATCACCATACTCAATAAAATACACAATACATCCATGAACAAGACACAAAATAAAAAGAATAACTACACTGAATGCAAGATGCATACCAAACTTGTAGGTAAGGAGAGATCCAATGTTTAAAAAAGGCGGGCTTGTTATTTTGTCCAGTACTGGGGCTTCAAATCAGGTCCTGGACCAGGCCTGACATTCTAGTCTTCAAGGATGGTGAGATTTCCCTTCCCCCAAAGGGCAACAGAGCTACCCAGATCTCAGATCAAATCCCAGCACTGACAAAAGATTCATTCTGCTGTCAGAAGCCAGTCGTTGAACATGTTTTCCTCTCCTGTGAAAGTACCGTGCTTTCACTAGGATGTAGAATGCATAGGCAACCATATAATTATGGGAACAGATTGTCATCCATGTCAGCACAGTTACACCTGTCACCATTCTCAGTAAAATACACAATAACTCCATGAATTAGACACAAATTTAGGAGAAGTGCACCGGATGCAAGATGCTGTCCACACATGTAGATAAATATAGATCCTGTATTTGAATTACGAATTTATGACTATCTGGACCTCCCTGGGACTCGATGTCAGTTCCTAGGAATGGCCTATCTCCTTCGTTGCTCACAGGCTGGTGTCCTCACCTTGACCATTTCTCCAATTGGGCCTGATAGAGTGTGAGTTCAAATCCCAACACTGCCGAAAAATGAATCCTGATGTGAGAAGCCCATCGATTCACCTGTTTTCCTGTTCTGTGAGAGTCCTGGGTCTCAGCTTGGATGGAGAATGCATAGGAAACCGTATAGCCGGGGCAATAGGTTGTCTTCCATGTAAGCACTGTTATATCTGTTACGTTACTCAGTAAAATACACAATACTTACATAAGACAGAAAATAAGAAGAAAAAGTACTCCAAAGGCAAGATGCTGTCCACACATATATGTAAATATTGATCCTATGTTTAAATTATTAATTTATGACTATCATGGCCCACCCTGGGCATCCATGTCAGTTGCTGGGAATGGTCTAACACCTTTGTCGCTCACAGGCTGGTGTGGTCACCTTAAACTATTCACCAATTGGTCCTGCTAGGCCCTGAGTTCAGATCCCAGAACTACCAATAATTGGATCATGCCGTAAGAAGCCAAGTGTGAAACTTTTTTCCTTTTCTCTGAGAGTCCTGGGTGTCTGGCATGATGGAAAACACGTCTACAAATTTAGATTCCATGTGATAGGATGTCATCAATGTAATAAAGGGAATGGGTGTCATCATAGTAAAATCAACGGTAAATAAATGAATAAAACAAAAAATACAAGGAACAACCACACCAAACGTGTATGGACTGAACATCCATAGGTAAGTACAAATTCTGTATTTACAATGTATATAAATAGTATGTTTTCCAAGGCTGGGGCTTGAATTTTGGCTTAGATTACAGGCCTGACTTTTTTATCTTCAAGTACGGTGAGCTTCTGCTTCTTCCACAGTGCTGCAGATTCACCTAGACTCTGCGTTCAAATCCAAAGCCTGCCAGAAAAAACGGGGTGAATTACAAGCCAGGGAGCTAATCTCTTTTAATTATTTTTTGCTCAGCAGGGGGCTTGAACTCAGGTTGTGGTAATTCTGCCTCAGCTTTGACACCCTATGCTGAGGTGCAGCCACTGGACCCACAGTAGATCCTAGGATCCTAGACCCCCCAGGCCTTGTGTGGCAAAAATGTACAGAAAAAATGCAGCAAGATGGCCTTTTTATGTTTTCTTCTTTTGCACGGTGACCCTCCTGGATCTGAGTGACACTGTTGGAAAGGGTACTTCACCTTTCATTGCTGAAGGTTGTCAGACTATTGAGGAAGTCATAGGTCCACAAGGCAATGTAGGCCCTGATTTTGAATCCCAGTCATGACACCAATCAATGGCAACAGATACTAAGAGACTCGTTCCCATCAATGGGAATAACAAGGTAATATTATCAATGTCACAGTTGAATGAGTTGATGGTGAATGACACTCCTGTGAAATTAGACAGCATCATTTCAGGAGACTGACTTTATTTAATATTTATTATTTATGTATTTATTTATTATTATTTATTTAATATTTATTATTATTAATATTAAAAGAATACTATTACATACAGAATGCAATAATTTCAGGATATTGTTTGATTTACTTAATAGTTTGTTAAGAATCAAAACAATAAGATTAATTACATGGAGGCATTATAAATACCCAAGAATTGGTAGGAATGTAGTCTATATAAGTGAATAATGTATAGACATCTCTGGCACTCTATAAAGATATACATTTATTAGTGTACTACCAACTGCATGTCAATCTGTTCTTATTTTGTCAACCGCTGGGGCTCGATCTCAGGTACTCGGGACTGCCTGTCAGCTCAACTTGCCACAGGATGGCAGGCTGACACTCACCCATTCATGAATTGGGCTTTGAAGTCTGTGAGTTCAGATGCCAGCACTCCCAAAAAATGAATCGTGTAGTAAGAAGCTGATGGTGACACATGTTTTTCTTTTCTGTGAAAGTCCTGGGTGTAAGGAAGGACATGCAATACATATGCAAAACTATATCCTATGTAATCAATGTAATCACTGTTCTATGCGTCATAATAGTCAATAAGATGAGTAGTCAGTGCATGAATAAAACAAAACGTAAAAGAAGTAACTACACTGAATGCAATATGGAATCAACATATGTATATAAATATAAATCATATATTTAAAATGTAAACAAATAGGATGTTTTCTAGTGGTGGGCATCGATTTCAGGCGAAAGGAACAGACTTGAATTTCTTGAATTCAAGGAGGCAAGCTTCCCCTTCCCATACTGTGCAACAGCAGGGTTACCTAGACCATGAGTTACAATCCCAGTCCTGGCAGAAAAAAAAATGGCATCTCCATGCTATGTGATGCTCAATTCGTAGATATTTCATTTGGCCTCCATTTAATGAAGGTGATTGTTTAAATGCTTCATAAAGTATTAATTAATATCGACTAGTGTCCTATAATGTAATTGTGTATAATTTTATCCTCGAATCATTCAAGTACTGCCCATTTAATCATGACATACATCACATTCCTTTAGTAATCATATGAATAGGAATGAGTTTCATAGGATCTCCTGCCGTTCGTTGGTGGCAGGAACAGGATTCAAGCTGTGGGCTCCAGCTCCTACCACTTAAACCTGAGGATAGGGAACTCACAGGTCTGTCCAAGAACATCAGCAAAACCAGGCATCATTGGCTCTCAGCAGTCCTCCTTAAAACTTACAAGGCTGTGATAGGAGGATCATGGTCAAAGTGACCCTAGGCAGGAAAGTCCTTGAAACTCCTGTCCAACTTGTTCCAACAAAGCCAGAAGTAAAGCCGTGTGGCTCCAGTGGTAGAGAGCTAGCCTTGATCAAAAGCAACTCAGAGATTGTGCCTAGATCCTGAGTTCAAGGTCTGGGAACAAACAGACATACACAACAATCTGTGCAGCCATCCAGCTAAAGCAGGTCACTCTCTTGTCCTCAACTGGATTGGACAGAGTTCCCTGGGAAAGGGGCTGCCATCATTTTGACTCCGCCCATTCTGCCTGCATCACAAGATTCCAGCCACACCTCCATTGTTTCATGGTTCTTTCTGACCAATGGGATGCAAGAATGGTGGCCACACCCACATTCCATGCTGCCCAGTAGCACCATGATTCGCTCTGTTTGTTGACACCACTACCAGCAGTTGAGGAAGGTAGTGGTGGCTGAGTGGTGAGCAAGAGACTCGAGGCCTAGGAAGAGAGGCCTTCCTCATCCCACCATGTGCCTACCTGAGCCCCAGCCCCCTCCCCCCTTCCCCATGTAGCAGCATTTCAAATCTAATGCTGCAGGCTCAGGCCCATGGTTTCCTCAGGCAATGGTGCAATGTTGTGCCATGAGCCAGCTTGTGGCCCTGAACTGGTCCTGGCTCCCCTGTCCTCTGTTCAGGGCCTGAGTGTCTGTCATGCCTCTGCCAGTGCTGCTTGCCCCACTTGGAGCAGCTGCCTACAGCTTCTGCCAGCAACACGTGAGTGGCTGCCACACAGCCCTGCACCCTGCAACCCCATATCCCCTCCCCTCTGACCCAGACCCGCGCCTCCCCTGTGCCCCACACTCTGGCCCACGCCCTGCCACAAATGTGCCCCAGGGGTGGGGGTGGGTGTTGACCCGAGGATGCCACCCCCATCCCCAGCGGCTAATGTCCCAGGATACAGGGAGATGCAGGGTTGGGTGAGGAGTGGGTGCCAAAGATCCCCTGGCCTGGAGCAGTGGGAGCCACACAGCAGCACATCTGCGCCCTTCCACTCCCTGGTGGGAACCCAGTGGCTTTAGTCAGAGGTGGGGAGCAGCATGTCTACACCTGCCTTCTGGGTTTTTTTCCTTTTTTTTCTGGGGATGGGAGGTGTTGGATGCAGAAGATAGACAACCTTGCTGTGTGAGCCCTTGTCTTCTGTGCTCAGTCAAACTTTCACCTGAAGACAGAGAGACAGACAGACAGAGAGAGAGAGAAAGAGAGAGAGAGACAGAGACAGAGACAGAGAGACAGAGACAAAGACAGAGACAGAGATCATCTTTTTCCTTGTACAGCCTGACTGTGCTCAGGTGAGTGATCAGTTGGCAAATTGCAGGTGCTGCATGGAGGAGTCTTCTGTCACCGGTCTGGATGTGTGTGTGTGTTTGTGTGTGTGTGTGTGTGTGTGTGTGTGTGTGTGTGTGTGTGTGTGTAGAAGCGGGTTGTAACAAGGAGGCTGAATACTTTGGTAACTTCTACCTGCTATCTTTGGGGCATGTATGGGCTTCACAGCTGAGGTCTGGGGGGCTGGAAGGGTGAGAGGCTCAAAGGGGACTCAGCACTGTTAAATTACAAGAACATGGGATCTGTGTGCAATGGAGCTGTGTACTCCCTTGGGCCTGGTTGGTGGCAGTGGGAGCTTGGGAGGACCTTGGAGTGCGGCCTGCAGGGGATGGCTTCCCAGGGGGACAGAGAGCATGGCCAACACTTAGTAAGGATACGAGTTCTGCTAGTATGGAGCACAACACCATAGGTCAGACTCTGGGTCTTCTAATCATGACGTCTGATGGGTGAGGCCAACCCTATTTTAAATCTTGAGCTGTGATCTTCAGATCTCAGCCCCCTGAGTACCTAGGATTATAGGCATGAGCCTCTGGCATTGGGACTCTGGTTCTTTTGGGTATATTAGTATATTAGGGTTTGACCTCAAGGCCTTAGGCTTGCCAGTCAGGTCTTCTACCATGTGAGTCAAGCTTTTCTGTCTTGGGCATTTCTGAGATGGCAAATTAATATATGCTCAGGCTGGGCTGGATCATGGTCCTCCTATCTGTGACAGGCCTGAGCCACCAGGCCCGTTCTTCTGTAGTTGGGATGGTAGATATGTAGTGCCACGCTCAGTCATTGGTTTAGATGGATTGTCCCAAACTCAGTCCACGGCAGCCGATTCTTGACCAGAGGTGAATCTCTGGGTTGGGCCTCAACCATTGGACTTCAATCTCCTTATGGGACAGTTGTGAGGAAACAAGGGATTGATACAGAGGGATCTCTGGAGCAGGGACAGGCACAGATGGAGGGGCCATCTGATACTGTTCTTGGCAATTCTGTGAGCATATGATAGGAAGATACCCGGAAAGATCTCAGATGGTGTGTATTAACGGTGCAACAGGTATGGGATTATGAAACAAAACATGGCTCTCTTTCTTTATTACTCTATCCCCATGAGTAACGGGATCCTTCACTTTGTTCAGTTTTGAAGCTGGGGAAACTGAGGCACAGAGAAGCCGGGTGACCTACTAATGACTCCCAGCTGACAGGAAGCTTGGCCTGACTTCTCTGCCATGCTCCCTAAGACAATGGGTGCTATTCATCCCACTTCTTGTGGTGGGAAGTCCTCTTCTTTTCAGTCTTGGGGCTTGAACTCTGGGCCTGGACAGCTCCCTGAGCTCCTCAGCTCAATGCTAGCACTCTACCACTTGAGTCACAGCACCACTTCCAGTTTTTTGGTGGTTCTTTGGAGATAAGAGTCTCACAGGTATTCCTGCCCGGGCTGGCTATAAACCATGATCTTCATATCTCAGCCTCCATTGTACTTAGGATTATAGGCCTGAGCCACCGGCATATGGTTTAAGTGTAATTCTGACCTTCTTTCTTTCACTTTCTCTCTCAGGAACTGATTCAATGGGTGCTGGAGGAGGTGGCCCAGCATCCCCATGTGGATGGAACCAAGGTGGTCCTCTCATTCTGGAGGTAACCTGTGGGTCAGGAGCTGTCTCGCTCAGTCTGTTGTACCAGCTCCATGAGGTAAGTCCCTCTGTGCCCTGGCTACACTGTGACAGGTATCCATTGTTCATCTAGTCTTACTGGACTCAGTATTGTGTTCAATGCTCTTTTCTAGCAAAAATTTCTGGCTAAAATTATGATACAGGGTTACAGAATGAAAATGTAATGCCATCTTAAGAAAATCATTTAGGGTTCTGGGAATGTGGCTTCATGGTATGGTGATTGCCTAGCATGCATGAAACCCTGGGTTCAATTCCTCAGTACCACATAAATTGAAAAGGAAACACTGGAAGTGGTCCTGTGCCTCAAGTGGTGGAGGGTTAGCCTTGAGGGAAAAAAAACCTGAAGAATAATTCCCAAGCACCGAGTTTCAGCCCCAGGACTGCCAAAACAACAACAACAACAACAATGAATAGTTAGTAAATGCAAAATACAGAACCCATACTTGGAATATATAATTGCTCCTTCCATACTGATACCTGACAATAGTTCCTAACACATGTACTTTATGTATTGATACTGTGTTGAAAAATGTTTTGTTCATTAGGTCATGGCAATTAATGCTAGGAATGTGCTTAGATGTCAGGTGAAGATTAATTCTGGAAATTCAAATATTCCAGGCTTTTGAGTGGGGTCACTGCTAATCACAATGAGAAGGATAGTGTAAGTGAGATTTGGAAACTATTTTGGCCAGTCATCACACCAAAAAGGCAGAGGATAATTAACAGTTGTGACAGAAGAGAAGGAATAACTCCAGATGGAAAGAATAAATGATAGTAACTAAGGTATAGCAGAAACCGTTCTAGGGAACCATTTTTGGTTATTAAAGAACTAGTTATCAACTAGGCTTATTCCTCATTGCCTTTAGCATTCAAAATCTCCTAGGCTAGTTCTTAATCTCAGTGTGATGAATGTATCTCCTTCTATGCTGATCTTTCATACCTGATCTTTGCTTTCTAAAAATCTGTCTTTCTGTATTTATCTATGAACATTTCCTGATACTATATACACCTACAAAGATGAAAGAGGATGCTAATGTAAGAGTCCCATAGCTCATGAGTCATTAATGTAACAAAATATTGTAAATATTGCTACCTTAATTATTCTGAAAAGCGGCAATGTCACATCATTTGGTTCATATTTCCATTCTTTGTCTACATAGTGACATTAAGTGCACATAAATGCAAATATGAGCCGGGTGCTGGTGGCTCATGCCTGTAATCCTAGTTACTCAGGAGGTTGAGTCCAGAGGTTGTGGTTCAAAGCCAGCCTGGTCAGGAAAGTCCATGAAACACTTATCTTCAATTAACCCCCAAAACCCGGAAGTGGTGCTGTAGCTAAATTAGTAGAGTGCTCAAGCTGTGCTGAAGAGAAGAGAGACAGTGGCCAGGATCAATGTTCAATCCCCACAACCAACAAAAAAGTGCAAATATAGGTTTAAGTTTCCCCCAAAGGAATGATGAAGTCAATAGTAATCTTGCCAAATGATTTAGTAGTGCACCTACTTTTGCTGAGTTATTTGTTATGGCTTCTTTGCTAAACATATTCTCTTCTTTAAAAATTGTCAAATATTAGCTTTATAATAAACTTCATCTAATATTTCTTGGTTGAAAAGAGAAGTCCATACAGTTAATGTCACTTAGCTTTCTTACTGTCTTAGTTCAAAGCCAACCCAGGCAAGAGAGTCTGTCAAACACTTATCTGTAATTAAACACCAAAAAATCCAGAAGTGGAGTTTTGGCTCAAGCAGTGGAGTAATAGGTTTGGGCCAGGTGTGAAAGAAAGACAACTGTTCAGGGACAGGGGCCAGTCTCTAAGTTCAAGTCCCAGAACCAGCACAAACTAAACAAACAAGCAAACAAAACAAACCCTGAGTATTTTTTTGGGACTCTCCTTAAAATAGTAGCGATCTAAGAAGAGGCTGCTTTTGCTGATCATACTCACTGGATCCTGATTTTTTGGAATCCTTATTGCTATGGAAAACTCAAGACCAGACTAAAGGAATTGATAACTGATTCCTGCAACAAGAGAATCATCTCAGGAGTGAAACATCCATCCATAAGATGCTTTAAAACCTCCATATCTTTGCTTCTTTGCAGTAGAACACTTTTAAAACAAAGTTACTTCCTTTTGTTCTATGCTGGCCTTCAAATGCATATTGTTTCCTTTTGCAATACTCTCAACCAGAAGTTTACAGACAAATTTTATATGAGTAAAGGACACACCCAAAAATCAGGGACAGATTTTCCTTCCAGCCTTGGATTCTTTTCTTGTACAGTAAAAAGGAAAGTAATAGTTAACTTGAACTTTATCATTTCTCAATGTTCAATTCCTCTCCTGGGATCAGTTTCCACATCCAGTAACAGTTACTTCCACTTACTTCCATTAACAATCTATGGTGCTGCTCCAGAAAAAAATGAATGTTTTCTGGCTTCATTGAAATAGCACAAAGACACTTTTGCACATGAGGTAACACGTGTTTCAGAGACAACTTAGTAAAGAGAAATGCAATTTAAATTGCTTATAAATACATTATCCATGAGAATATTTTGTTCAAACTTCTTATGTGCTCTGTAAATTAAGGTGAATTTTAAATGGGAAGAAGGTTCTCAGATCATTTTTTGTGAGTCTATATGCTGTGCATTAATTTCCCAAGAGTACATGAGTTAACAGTAGGAGAAACTATAGCAATTATAGGAGAAAAAGAAGTTCTGTGTTTATGTATAAGTGTTCAATACAATATAGAAGACTCTACAAATAAGAAAACATTGAAACAATAAAGCCAAGTCCAGTATGTAGATTTATAGGAGTGATAATAGAGAAAGCATTACTCCTAAGTGGAACAAGAAGCATGAGGCCACTCCCTTTCTAAATCACTCTTGCTAATCTTGTAAATGTGCAAAAAGGAGAATGGAAGAATGATTCTGTCTCCAATATGGGAGAATACACTTAATTGGAAAAAAAGAGTCTATCCTGAGGGAACAGGAATTATACTAGCAATGAACCTGGTGGCTAAGATCACATTTCTTTTTCTTTCCTTTTCTTATATTCCTTTTTATTGTTGTTGTTTTTCGTGTCACTTGAAATATGGGACAGGGCACTGTCATTCTGAAACGCAGCTCAAGGCTAGTGCTCTTCCACTTGAGCCACAGTGCCACTTCCAGTTTTCTGGTAATTATTGGAGAAAAGAGTCTCCAGGACTTTCCTACCCGTGCTGGCTTTAAACCCCAATCCTCAGATCTCACAACAACTTGGTTTATGATCACATTTCTAACAGTGTACACTCAGGATATGTAATGTATATGTCCATCTATCTTTATATGAATTCTTGAGTTAAAAATCTGGGCTACAGGATAGACTTTACACTCACAAAAGTGTTTGAAGTTTAAAAGTTGATACTCCTGGAAAAATAAAACCTAAGAATGTAAAGGAGTCTGGGAAGTTCAATTTGCATCCAGCTTGGACAGTATAGGCTTTGAGACACTACCTATAATTAACCAGCCAAAAGCTGGGATACCAGTCACGAGCAAGATTGCTGAATTACAGCTTTAGGTTTTTGCATACATACATACAAACATACACATACACACAGAGGCATTTATAGGTGCATACAAAAATATACAAATGAAACAACTCTCAGAATATGTAGGAATGTTAGAAAACAATAGAAAATAGGTCCTGAGGAAGACTAGAATCAAGTGATAATTTTTAATATTAGAAAGCCTTCAAGTGAACTTTCCCCCAGAAGTTGAGAATATTACACAGGTAGGGACCAGAGATAGTAAGAAAGTCAAGCAACCATTATTAACGGGATATGATACATGGTGGAATGAATCAGGGAAGCCTGCAGGTGCATCTGAAAATGTTCATATCCCGTGTCAAATGTTAAACCATCTTTGAAAATAGTACATAAACAGTCTCAGCAGTCAGTCTAGTGGATAAGATTATAGGAGAAGTTCAGATTTGCTAATCTGTTTCTAGATAAAATAAAACAAACTATGTCAGGGCAATGTGATACAAACCTGGAATTCTAGCACTCATGCAGGAGATTAGAGAGTAGAATTACCTAACGATATCTTCCCTGGACCAGGTAGAATAATTTTGTCTCAGTAAAACAAACCATCAACAAAAAACGAATGCACAGTTGGAAGTTTGGCCTAATTTTGTCATTATGTTTTGAGAAGTCAAGTTCCTATTGAATGCAACTCATACATATCCTCACTTGTTTTTTAAATGCTCTCATCATTACAGAACATTACTAGATGCAAACTAGCTCATGATTCCCATCCAAAAACTTGCAGAAGTAAGTAAGCCTCATTCTGTTTGATTCCAAATAAATGTTGAAGGATTACAAAAGCTTAAGTCTGGAGCAATAGCAAAGTTCGTCTAATGTAGGACTCTGTAGACCTTGTTAAATTAGAATTTAGATTTAAAACATATTTTTTGGTTTTGTTTGTAATTTCATATTCTATAGGATACTACAAAATTCTTTTTAAGTAGACGGATTATTTGAAAAATTCACAAAAGATTCTGGCATTCTATTTGCCTAGATATTATTTCAAGAGAGTTATAATTAGAACATAGTTAATAGATAATTCGCACAGTTCATGTACACCATGTTAATATGAATGATCTAGACAGAGTTGCCAAGAAATGGATGACATTAATTTATACATTTAGAAAAACCAATTTTTTAAGGGTTTGGTTTAATATGGTATGAAGAGAGTAATTGTGTGACATCTGCTTTCTTCTCCCTATATGTACCACAGGAAGCCATTTCCTTATTTACGTTCCTCTGTATACATGGAGAAAAATGCTATGTTTGGGGTTTGTTTTCAATTTTGTTTTTGTTTTATTGGTTCATCCTAAAGCTTGAACTCTTGGCCTGGATAGGGTCTCTGAGCCTGTTTATGCTCAAGGCTTATGACCTACCACTTCAACCTCAGTGCCACTTGAGTCTGGCTTTTGTGGAGAAGTTTTTGGAGATAAGATTCTAAGAAACCTTCCTGCCTGGGTGAGCTTTGAATCATAATTTTCCTCTCTTAGCATAGTGAATATCTATGATTACTTAAAAGTATAAATATAAATAATATTTGCAAGTGTTCTCATGTCAAGAATACCAGTGGAGGAAAAATGATGCAGCTCAGTTTATAGTGGTGTTCTTTTCAGAACAAGGAGGGTGTCACATTAGCAGAGGTGTAGTATTTTTTCAAAATAGAGATAAGGTATTCATGATGTGAATTAAGGAATTTTAAGGTGTCCCTTACAAGTTGGAAACTGTTGGGCTAGTATGACTTTATGGCATAAATCTTGGGATTGATGGTCATAGACATAATAGCTTACTCTTATAAAAAATTGCTTACTCTTGAATAATTAATTATTACACATGCTTCACAGTTTTTTCCTCTATCAGAATGTGGCTATTTTTCTATTTACTTCTCAATCTGTAACACCCCATTGGAAACTGCATCTATTGCAGAATTACATAACATGCAAACAGGTACTGTTTTGAATCTCTTAGGTATGTTGAGAATTTAAAAATGAGTAATTATTAGTCATAGGAATTTTGAAGAACACATATATTCTGTCCTCTTAAAAACTTACTTACTTTTAAAAGATATGGGTTTCCATAGCATTAAACTGTTTTCATTTTTAGAATGAGAAAATACTAAATTTATTCTTTTTCGAAAAATTTGGCAAGTATATTGTGAAAATACTGTCTAGTTGGATAACATGCAAGTTGATTACCCTCTGATAAAGAAGAGGTAATTAATTCAAATTAGATGCCAAATAGTATTGATTTTTAAAATGTTACTACATAAAGAATATTATTTACTGTGCCAATACAGTGAAATTATATTTTATGCAGCTTATTTTTTTCAATTTTATTATAAAAAAGATGTACAGTGGGGTTAAAATAATTGTAAGGTATTAAATCATAACTTTTCAAACTTGGTAACACTCCCTCATTTTTCTCACAGTTTTCCTTCACCCCTTCACCGCTCACAAGTTGTGAAGTACATTTCCAAAATATTGTCTTGTGAGTATTGCTACTGCATTGGTTTGCCTTTTGTCCTTTGTCTCACCATTATGCTCACAATTGTCTCACCATACAGCAGGGATAAACCATAGGGGAACACCCCAAAGAAAACAGAAATCACATAGTTCATCAAAAACAACAACCACAAATGAAAAAAAAAATCTGGTTCCATATCTTGGAATTCATTTTGCTTAGCATCATCTAATATGGTAATATATACGCATAACAAAGCCACTAGAAAATAATAGCTGCATGGATACTATATGTTAACATGAAAACAGCATGTTAACATTTTGATGGTAAAGGTGGAATTAGGATTGGTGAATTTGCGGTTCTGATAAAGGATTTTCAAGGGTTTTAAAGTTATGACAAGTAAAATTTAATTGTTCAAAATTTTAACAACTTAGCCTATTAAGAAAATTTTAAATTGCCTGGAAGAATAGGCTTTCATGCAAAGAAATCCAAGGAGACTTAGTAGAGAGGGAGCAATGTGGATGAAGATGGCTCTTTTTCACACTAAACAAACAAACCTCAGAAACCTTGCTGTAAGTCCTCTAGGTTCCCTTGGAATTGTCCTTACCCAGGAACTATATTCTCACTGTTTGAAACCAGATTGTATTGGAATTTAAATTAAAAGTTCTTAAAAAAAATAAGGCATCAAAATTTGTAAATTTACTGTTAATTACCAAACAGTAATTCTCTGAAAAAGATAATTTGAGTCAAAATATTTAGGGAGAAAGTGCCCTCCACAATAAAAGTAGGTGTTCGTATTACACATTTCTGTTTGTAACATTTTCCACAATGTCTTTGGACGTGAAGCAGTGAAACACAGAAAAAAAATCTGATTGGATACTTCAAACCAATGATTTCACATTTCTAAGTGGCTCACAAAAAATAATATTCTTATTAATATGAGATAGTGAAGACTTCTTTTATTACATATGCCAAAAAGTTTAGAAAAGAATTGAGCAAATGGAAAAAATAATAAAAAAAATTTTCTTAGAAGCCTTAGCTAAGCATAATGACTTCAGCAGTGAAGGGAGGCCAAAACTTTTTGATATAAATTGTGTTAGTATCTTTACTCCCTAAAGTGATTTTACAGAGCGCATTTGGCTCACTACAATGCAGAACTGATTGAATGAAGACATGAAAATATATTCCACATCCAAATGAGGCAACTTAAAGAGTTTTAAAAGAGAAATAATGAAGATGTAGCAGTGGTGGAGCCCGTATGGTCCTCCAGCTTCACTAGACTTGAAGCCAAGAACCTGTGATTAATTGGAACTCCGGCAAAAGATAAGAGGACATAGAAGTAGGACATAGAAGCATTGTCCTTTTGTAACAGACACTTTCTTCCAAGGTATGGGTGATTTAACTCTATTCTCCTCCATACAACTTGGTGAACAAATGCAAGACCAAGAGAAAAATAATCTATTGAAATAATTTTGCATAGAATAACTTCACTGTTCCTGATATGGTATCTAAGGAGAATCTTAAGAGAGAAGATAAAAAGTGCAGTATTTTTTGGTTTCCTCTAAGCATCTTGTTAGCAAATATATCTTTGAGGTTAGACAATTCTGATTGAACCAACAAGTCATGGAGTACTTATTTTTGTGGGCACTTTAGATACAAGAAGTCTTTCAAGGTAAAAGAAAAAATATATAGCCAAATATTTGTGATCACAGCCTCTTGGACTGTTTTCTGGAGACAAAGATTTACTTTAGATTTCTCCTCATTAACATAGATGTTGTTTCATGGCAACCAAATGCAAGAGGGAAGTTTTATGGACTCACTTGGCCAATTAAACAGCATGAAAGAAGAAAATGGCAAATAATATTTAATGAAATTACTTTGACCAATTACTTTGCCAGAAGAAAGAAGAAAAAATATAATTCAAAAGCAATTTGACTTAAAAGTATCAAGAAAGAGTAGTGAAGAGAGATTAGAGAAAATATAGAGGATTGTTTTCTCTCCAGTGGAGTAATGGGTTCTTGATCTTGTTTCTTCCATTCTACCTCACAAGCTACCAAGTGTGTCTCAGGACTGGATTTTCCAGTTCAGACAGAAAACTCATAGAAGAAAGATACTGTTTGCAGCAGATATAGGTGATTTATAACCTTAGACAATCTAATTCTGTTCAAAATTCTCCCTATCCCAAACTTCCCTCTTTGAACAGCTTTGTTTGCTTTTCACAAGACTGCCCTTCATTAACTGATTAAAATTTTGAGTGGTCATATTCATTCTCTCTAGAGTTGCTGTTTGGTTGTGATTTTTGTGTGTTTTTGTTTCTTGTTGTGTTTTTTAACTGAATTTTAAAGGGTTGTGCAATTGTGTTACAATTAAATATATCCATCTAATTGTCCAATGCTCCTAGATCAGAGTCACTCCTTCCATCATTCTCAACCAACCCTTTCTCCAAGATTTATTTCCAATTTACCACTTCCTTCATCATATGTGTGCATTCAGTATTCTAACTGTACTTGCCCCTTGTTCATTTTTCATTCATTCTATGTCTTTACTATAATTCCTCTCTGGTTTCAACTTCCTGATTGTCATTCTGTTAAACTGTCTATTAATACTTTGAAAAGTTTATATACATTCCATGGAGTTTCAATCCTGCATATTCTTTAACTGATGCCAGTTTATATTTCCATAATTCATTCATCTGCAGCAACAATTTGCAAGACTGGAGATGGGAAGCACCTAAGCATGATTTTATTCTCAACTGTTTGTAAGATTAATCTTTAGTCAAAAAGAAAGTTAAAAAATGGCTTAGAATGTATTCCTAACTATGAATTTTTATAAATGGCTTTGTACAATGGTGTCATTCTTTTATTTTACATGGAATAATATTTTCTACTACCTATAAGTTTTGGAAAAAGAAGAAAATTAAAATTTATTCCTAGAGAGGAATATGATAGAAGTAGAAGACAGATATTATGTTTGTCATATCTCTGATAAGTACCCATATTCAAGACTTAAAGTCATATTTCTTACTATGTTAGACAGAGGGAAAACATAAAATAACATATAATAAGGCAACTATTTGTGATTTTTTAAAATGTACCTTATTAAATGATGAAATGTATTAGCTAATGTTTGGGTTTGAAATTTAGGAGGTAGATTTATTTAACACATTTCTGAAAGGCTCTTACTAAAAAACACAAATTGTGGGTGGTAGTATTTCTACACTTTAATGAATGGTTGAACATGTTTGGCATTAGTGCTGTGTAAATAATTCAACTCTATTTAACTTGCTCCCTACACTTGAAAAACTTGTAATGTCACTAAGTATCATCAACTTGTCAAATGTTATTTTGGCGAAATTGATTTTAACAAGTTTATTTGAAAATGAATATACTTTCAGATTAAATGTAGATTATCATTGGTTTGAGAGTGACATTTTTATACCACAGAACCATGTTGTACTGAAGTCCCAGTGTTTTGAAGCACTCCTTAGTGCTTCAAATGTTTTTCTGAATTACATTTGACCTCTAAGTCAAGTTTTCGGGCTTTGGTAGACCAATTATGGATCTGTCCTTCCAGGAACTATTTTTGGCCCACTTATGTTGGAATAAAATCTTCCGTTAATCATAGGTGAGGGGTATTAAAAATAAACATATGACACTTTGTGAACTTGTTCACTCATATGGGCTGGTCATCTGTAAGTTGAATGTTTGAATTACAGTACTTTCTCTCAAATTTTGTGATCTCATCCTTCATTTTAAGTTGCCTTGCATTTCACAATTGTTTACTGCTAATTCCTGCATCTCAAGGAATTGGGGCCCTGAAATATAGGAAATGCGAAATTGAGATGGGTCTTCAATTACTTTGTGTTGATATGTTGCATGGGCCTTAGTGAAAAGTCTTGCCCCTGTTATCTGATGATCCAGGTAACTGGGACCTGGGATCCTAGGACCCATGGGTACTGAAGAAAAATAATATTTTTTAGACATCTTAGCAAAATTTGGGAATAATCAGTAGGAATGCTTCAGAAATATGGAGAAAAACAATTTGGGACAGGCGAGTTAAAACAATAAACAGAGCAGCAGAGTAAAATCCATTACAGATTAGAGGAAAACATTGTTTTATTACCATGTGGATTCAGAAGGCAAAGAACAGTTATAATGTATCACAAGTTTATACTAAAAACATTGCATTGATACTTTTTATAGTCTAATATATATTTTAAACCTAATTATTTATATTCCAATTCTATTTATTGGAAAAAAATAAATATCAATTTATTTGTCAAATTATCAACTAATTCTAGTAAGTTTCATTGTGTGAAATATAAAATCAGCACATATAAATATAAAATGTACGACTATATATAAGTAAAAGGCACACATTTTGTATTTTTCTGTTGTAGTTACTGTATCAAAGGCAACTCTGTTTTAAAGTATTATTCCATTATCTCTACCTCAGTGTTTGATAGAGTTAGACCTAAAGTTTTACCATTTGTAGATTTACAGCATGGAGGAAAGAGGAAACTCTGTGATTAAAACATTATCAATTTAATGCCTAATAACGAGGAGAAACATATGCACTTCTCCTGCAACTCTGAAAATATTTGGTTATAAAAAGGCAGTAGTGTAATTTCCTGCCTGGTTGGATCGTAGACAGGCCAGAACAAAAAGTAATCATGCATACGAACAATTTTTCCACCTTCTTGGCATTAGCTACTTTTGAAATGGAAGGTATAATAAACAATTATATTTTGATAAAATACCTTCTACTCTGAACAGTTCTATTTGAACTGTTCATCTCTCTATGATCGCTTGTAACCAAGATTAGTTTTGTTCTAGTAAGAAAATCTTTGCTGTCAGGGTAAGATATTCTAGTTGGTCTGTTCCCACATTGAAGAAGGGTAAAGGCTCAGGTAGACATTTGTTCCAGTAACACCTCATTTGGGAAATTGTCAGCTGAAGAAGTTTAGAAGTAGCTCTTAAGCAATGTTTACTTTGAATCCATTAGGTCCACAAAGCTAATTCAGTTGGATAAATAAGTACTTGAAAAAGCCATCACCTTTGGACCTATCTATAAATAATCAAGAGTACGATCAAATACCAAATAAAAAGACTTAATATAGTCATTGACAAAAAAATTTTGCAAATGTGAGCAATCGACTGATCAATATAATTTTTTTCCACTATTCACAGAATTTAAGGGAAATAAGATCGATAGCATTGTTAGGAACAATAAGGTTTCCTTCTTACAAGTAGGCACCCATAGATATAAGCCTGTATAAAGATTGCATCATTAACTACTTAAATTTAGAGGATATTACATGCTTCAGCAGCACGTATACTCAAATTACAATACAGAGATTAACATGGCACTTGCACAAGGATAATATGAAAATTTGAGAAGTATTCCATATTTTTCATTCTTCAGATGCAAGAAATGAAAAACAGTTATTAAAATGTTGATTACAAAATTACAAGTGTAACAATACACGTAATTCATATTATTAAATTTAGTTTGACATCAGTGTATTAAATCTTCACCTCAGAAAGGCGTTTACATAGCATAAACTTTACAAAACTTTTCAAATTAGACAACACTGACATTTTATCCCAAAGAAAAATAATATTAAGACCTAGAAAAAAAGGAATCAAACTGTTCTATATGGAATGCAATCAGAAAGGACACATTAATGAACCTATATATTATATAATAATGTAGAATTCAAAGTATATCTAGGAGAAAATAAATTATGAACATTATGCAAACATAGAATATAGAATATTTTAAAATATACTTTTTCAGACAATCATCAGAAATATTTTAGTTTCTATACTACTCATTTCAACAGGTAAATTAAAATTATTTCTGATTAAAAAATCACAAACTCTGAAGAAATTATTATACATGTATACAAAAACTATTGAATACATTTTTACATCCAAGGCAGGAAATTCACTTGGAAGAATTCCACGGAATCCATGAATTTTTACAGTAAAATATTGGTGCTGCCGGGCACTGGTGGCTCATGCCTATAATCCTAGCTACACAGGTGACTGAGATCTGAGGATCATGGTTCAAAGCCAGCCTGGGAAGGAAAGTCTGTGGTACTCTTATCTCAAATAAACCACTAGAAAACTGGAAGTGGAGCTGTGTCTCGAGTGGTACAGCGCTCACCTTGAGCTGAAGAGCACAGGGATAGCTCCCAGGCACAGAGCTCAAGCCCCATGATTGACCAAAAAAAAAGATATTGCTCTTATTTGGATTGTGAAAATGTTTTGTAGGGACACAAAAGATGGACTTGCATTTTTGAAATTTAAGAACCTTAACCCGACCATTAGGACTTCGGTGAACAATTTGTACAGCCTTTCACAACTTCATAGAGGTAGTGATACATAATTATCCTTTTGGCAATATCAAATACAGTTTCTTCTATATTGTTCTTCAGGCCTGGTTTTATATAATGGTTCAACAGAAGGCTATCCAGCATATCTTTACTATCTCAATTCTCGAAAGCAAGATGTAAGGCTGTCAAAAGTCCTTTAGTTTGGGGAAGTGGAACTGTGGCTCAAGTGGTAGAGTGCTCCCCTTGAGCTGAAGAGCACAGAAACAGCACCCAAGCCCAAAGCTCAAGCCCCATGTACGACCAAAAAAATAACACCACCACAACAAAAATCAAACAAACAAAAATATTTGGGCTGGGAAGGTGGTTCAGTGGGAGACGCTTGCCTTGCATGCATGAGGACCTAGGTTCGATTCCTCAGCACCGCATAAGCAGAAAAAAAGCCGGAAGTGATGCTGTGGCTCAAGTGGTAGAGCGCTAGCCTTGAGCTGAAATGCTGAGGGACAGCGTCCAGGCCCAGGGTTCAGGCCCCACGACCAGACCAAAAAAAAATTTTAAAAAAAGAGTCCATTAGTTTGGGCATTGGTATCTGTATCATGATGAAGTAAGAAAGAAGCCACTCTGGTATTATTCCACGTATATGCACTGTGCAGGGGTGTGCAGTCATATACAGTTATTGCATGTGCCGCTTGAGACACCAACTCACTGACAATGTCTAAGTGTCCACTGTAGGCTTCTCGAAGAGGGGTATACTCATCATCATCCCTACTATTCACATGAGTGGCCTATTGGGAAAGAAGTCTCCGCACTGTAATAAGCTGAATATTTTCGGCAGCCCAATGAAGAAAATTGCTTGGATCCTTCTCCAATTTTTTTTTCCTGCAATTGATACCATTCCTTACTTTTTCATCTTGTTCCCCATATTCCTAAGAATTGCCTAACCAGAGGCTTTGAGTGCCAATGGGAATGAGGTGTCCATGTATTTCCCTAATAGTTCACATTGGTTGAACTGGGAAGAAATATCTGGTGAATTTTCTGCAACTGTTTATTCACATGATTAATTTTCTCTTTTTCCAATTTTACTATTCGAAATTATTCTAACTGGAGAGTAGGGAATTGATGGAGAGCAGAGGAAAGATGTTCCTCCGTATTCAAACATACACACTGAAAATGGGGACCAGTGATGTCTTCATGTGGAGCTTATTCTAGGCATGAGAAAATAGGAAATAATGCCTTCTATATAAATGATTTGGGAAATGGCAGAGCAAAAAGTGAAATGATGCAACCAAAAATATAAAAGCAAAATAAATGAGGATAATTATGGAGCAGTCATATTATGAGAACCATGAAAGGTAGAGAGAAAGAAAGAGACAGATGTGTAATGACCTAGCTAGCCACAAAATCCATGCCTCTGATCAATTTGTAGAACAGACAAAATTTTATTTTTAAAAGAGATGGAAATAGAATTTATGTATTTACTTGAAATTAGTAAATACATTTTTAGTAGCCTATGTAAAGAGACATAACTTTACCAAATTACAGACAATAAAATAAATCATGGATAATTCTAGTAACAGATCTGACTGAAATCAGTTGGATCATACTTTTCTTGTACAATGAAGGAATAAGAAAGTAAAGCAGCTAGAGAAGGCAGGGAGATTGTATCTGTGACAAAACTTTCTGGAAATTGGTATTGAGGATTTCTTACTGGTGATCCACTTGAACTGGAAGCATGATTCTGAAGTATTGCTTGCTGATTCTGAACTATTGATTTGATCATTATATTCTCCAAGAAGAAAATGAGAATTGATAGTGAAGGACTACTAATACATTTTGACCTTCTCACTAAGCACTTTCAATCATCAAAATCACATGAAGACAATAGACAGTCCTACTTTTTAGATGAAAGCAAGTGTCTTATAAAAAGAAGGAATGTATGTAGTCATGCAAAACACTTCTATTTTACCAATGCCTCATACATTTTTCTAATGTTAGGTACCAATAAATAATGGATCTATTAGAAAGCTCTTAAGACTCAAATGTTCAATAGTGAGTTCTCTTACACTATATCATGGTATTTTTTGTGTATGGTTTTAAGAATAAATTTACATTACTAACATGAATTTCTGACAAGACAGTATCATCACTGTACATCTTGCTTCTATACTCTCATTTTAAAATTACCATCTAAGTATGTACATTAGATAACTATAGAGGAAAAAGTAGAAGCCACACTGATTGCTTAGGTCTTTAGTAGTAGTTAATCAGAAAGGTGAAATCTGAGCATTGTGGTTTGAAAGCAGACCAAGAAAAAAAAGTCCATTAGATTTTGATTTGAAAGTAACGAGCAAAAGCTAGAAATGGAGCTGTTGTACAAGCAGTAAAATGCTAGCCTTGAGATAACTGAAACAAAAAAATAAATTCTGGGACAAAGCCAGGCCCTGAGTTCAAGCCCTAGTATTAGCACCAAACAAATAAATTAATTAATAAGGTAATTAATTAATTAAAAATAAATTAAGTGGTCACATGTGGAGAGGCAGGTAAAATGTAACATGCGTGGTAATGGTTTATGTATTATTTTGTAATAAGGCATATTATCATTTGTGCTAATCACTAATATTTTATTTGGACTTTTTTGTACAAAAAACCCTGAATTTAGCATGCATGTATATGTGTGTGTACATGTGCGAACATGTATGTATGTGTATATGTGTGCGTGTGCTGTTGCAATGTTGCTTGCCAATGTGGACAGGGTGAGGCTGAAAAAGCTAAGTGTGTTGCAATGTTTTTATTTATCAGTGTTCTGTCATGTCATTTCAGTGGAACCACCCTTTGTACATATTATTTGTCTAATAATAACATCATAATCAAAGCATTTATAATATTAAGTTAAAAAAAGAGACCGCTTTCAGATTGTATTGTATGTTAGATAAGAAGATACAGACATAATTAGTAAGTTATTGCTATAAGATGATTGTCAGTACAAAATACGTATTTGACCTCTTAAATTGGTTATACTTTTAAGATACATTCATGGAGTGATTTGGACCGACTTGACCAAACAGGTATTATTCTCTGGTGATTCCTGTGAAACACAAGTTGGATAAACTCTTTCCGGATTTCTGTTGAAAATCACTTTCTTTGCAAGATTATATTTATTCTCACTAAGAGATAATCCAACCCATATTATGTTTGACTATCCCATCTTATTCATTGAAAATAAGTATTGTGGATATGCTTGTTAGATATTCCTTTCAAAAACGAACAAACAAAAAGCAAGTGTCATGTCCAGATTGTGGATGCATTTGAAGGTGTTTTGTACATGCACAGGTATCTTTACTAATGGCTCTTTTGTGGGAGTAACTATGGCAACTTTAACAAATAAGGCTTTTTGAATATCTGTTCCAATATACATAACATCCCAGAGCAAGTCTTGCAATTTCTGAAAATCCTTTGAATATTTTAGTATTTTCTCATGTCATTGACTGTAGAGCTAAAATTTCTGAAATAAATATTGTTAAGATCTGAAAATGTAAGTGGGTTCATATGCTTTTTTATGCTTCATTTTATGGAAACCCAGTTTTTATGAAAGTAAATGGAACAGAATAAAAGAATGTAAGTGAATTGGGTAAACTAATTATTAGTATAATTTTGTTTTGAATTAATAGTCCATTGAATGTAGATGATGCAGTTAAATTATTTCTTCTCTACTTCAGTTAGTTTTAGAATCTTTATAGTTACGAGAGAACTTTTAGTATAAACAAAGGTTTTTTAAAATGATTAGGGTTAACCTTGTGTTTTTTGTCCTACTTCCAAGAAAATGAGTTATTTTTAAGTGTTAATAGTTTATCATTATCATTATCATAGGGAATCATTATCCTTTTCATAGGGACTTAAAAATGCAGTAGTATTGATTTCTTTTTAAACCAATTTTATTCACAAGTTGGAGAGTCTTTGATTCAAAATTAGGTCTTGGTGTATATGATTTTTGACCTCTCGTTCCTAACATTAATGATAGATAAGACTGCATTTTTGGGTATATGAAAGGTAAAATATGTATCTGGGGTCAAATGTGATTTTTATATCAGTCTTTCTTTAATAACATTTTAAAGTAGTATATTTCTCTCAAAATGTTGGGTATAAAAAGCAATCAAAATACTTCTAATGGTAAACAATTTAGGTGAACTACAATGTGGAAACAATTGCTCCAAAAGACCTGCAATCTATTTCCATCAGAAATTGGGCAGGTCATTCTTTCAGTAAGACTGTGTTAACCAGAGATGGGGTCCCCAGGCAGTGCAGTGTTGAGTGAAGGGATAAAATATGATTTCTACTATTTTGAGCTAGAAATCAAGAATGTTATAGTTTAGCAGTTTCTTTCACCAGGGAGGTATAAATTGATTATGAACTTGGAGTTTTCGTATTACAGTTACTTCTTATTTTCTTTTTTTGTTGTTGTTGGTCATGAGGCTTTAACTCTGGGCTTGGGTGCTGTCCCTGTGCTCTTCCACTCAAGGCGAGCGCTCTACCACTTGGACCACAGTGCCACTTCCAGTTTATTAGTGGTTTATTAGAGACAAGAGACTCACAGTCTGTCCTGCCCGAGCTGGCTTTGAACCACAGTCCTCAGATCTCAGCCTCCTGAGTAGCTAGCATTATAGGTGTGAGCCACCGGTGTACAACTTAGTTACCTATTTTCTAACAAAGATAAAGTGAAATATTATTACAGTGTGCACAATAATTTTGGGAATTTTCCTAGAATTAGTAGACTGAGTGCTGGTATTTAGTTATAAAATAGAATGAGGTTAGTTCATATGGTGGGAATGGAACGAAGGCTAACACTTACCATGTGTACAATGTTGTACTAGTAATTCCAACTCTGAAGACTTAAATATCATCATCTTAGAATTAAAAATAGAAGTAGTTCCACTTTATGGGATTATTGTGAGGATTAAATTAGGTACCAAAGGTAAAGTACTTGGAAAAATAATCAGAGTTTGATACTTTCTACCTGTTATTTTATCATGTGATATATTCTAATATTTTTAATGTGATTTTTATATTGTCTATTTAGGATATGCAAAGTGATGTATTGATATACATTGCGTTGTTCAATTTTTTGACATTATGAGGAAAATACCTGAAAAGAAAATTTCTGAGAAGAAAATTATCATATTGACTGATGGTTTATGATCAGATGTCTCCATTGTTTTTAATTATATTTTTATTAAATAGTTGTACAAAGGGATTTCCATTCAACGAATCAGTTTATAAGTACAATGGATCTTTACACAACTTTCTCACATCCTTCCAAACCTCAACCCACTTTCGTTTTTTCTAGTTTCATACTATCTGCATTGAATATTATGGCTTCACTCTCTACTTCCATAAGTCTCTTTATTTCTTCCCTTTGACTTCCCTTCACATTTTCCAAGTGGTAGTCTCCTGGTATTCATTTTGTTGGATTAAAAGTTCAATTTTATAAGAAATTACACCTGTTATGTACTCCTCTACAAATAGCATGCTTTGATTAATACAGTTGTTTAACTTGCATAAAATTCTGACTTCTAAATATGCGACCTTTTTGTGTCTGGCTGTGACTTCGTTTACTTAACATAATTTTAGATCTATCCATTTCTTTGCAAATGTTGTAACAGTCTTTACAATGGATGGGTGCAATCCAATTGTGTATATGTGCAACACTTTCTCCAACCATCCCTCTGCTAAAGTGCGTCTGGGCTGTTTCCATAAATTCTCTAGGGTGAATAGTACAGTAGTGAACATGATTCTGAGAGTGATTTTAGAAGAATTCATCACTATTTTTCTGGGAGCAATCCTCTAGCTATTTGCCAGAATTAGCACATCCCTTCCTTCATCTCCATCACAATGTTTTTCAGGTCCTCAAAAACACACTACCCCCTACAGGTCTCAATCTGCTAAAACCACACTGTGCCCATATTCTTTTGTTGTTGTTGTTTTTCTCTGTCCGGTCGAGGGGCCTGAACTCTGGGCCCCTCTGGCGCTGTCCCTCAGCTTTTCTGCTCAAGGGTAGCAATCTACCACAGCGTCATTTCTGGCTTTCTTCTTTTTGCTTATGTGGTGCTGAGGTATCAAACCCAGGGCCTCATGCATGTGAGGCAAGAGCTCTACCACTAAGCCACTTTCGCAGCTCAGATGTGCCCATATTCTTTTAATACATTTTTTTCATAATTTTACACATAATTTAGTGAGAACCTTCTATGTACTTTTCTAATGTGGGAATGAGGTATATGACAATAGAGTAAAACTAAGAGATATGGAATTTAATTAGCTATTATCATATTTAAAATAATTTTCAGCTCTAACCCATAGCCCTACTTAACTATTATTTTAATCTTTATTTGATTACTTCACCTATCCCCTAAATTATAACATGTGATTTAAATACGAAGACAAAAAAATGTGGTTTGACTTTGACACTCATGTGTGAGGATGCACAATATGGGCAACTAAAGGGATTGGAATTAATAGTCATTATCCATTTTGTTAAATGGTTTTCTCAAACCGATTCTCACAATTCATATTTCATTCAACAACAAGAAACATGACAATTCCCTTTGCTTTGCTCCTCATTAAACTTGTTTCCATGTTATTTTATTATGAAGGATGATTTCATAAATCTACTATAGATACAAAAATATGTTAAAATATTTCTATATGTATGCATTGTTATAAATATACACATATATATTATAAAGGTTATAATGATAAATTATAACTTCTGTAACTGTACAATTTACTAAATTACTAAAAACATGGACGACTCAGGCCTTGAATCCTGGTTACTCAGGAGGCTGAGATCTGACAATCATGGTTTGAAACCATCCTGGTCAGGAAAGTCCATGAGCCTCTTATCTCCAAACAACCAACAGAAAATCAGAATTGGAACTGTGGCTCAAAGTAGTAGAGTGATAGCCTTGAGAGAAAAGACTCAGAGATATCACCCAGGCTCTTAGTACAAGAACTAAAATCTACCCCCAAAAAGTATTTAATTTACACCTGTGTAAATAGAGTATTACCTTCACCCAAATGCACATCCATGCTCATTTGCAAGGTAACTCTGTTATGTCTGGAGTACCTCATAATATTATCACTTATGTAGAAAGTATTGCAATATGGGTAAACTCTATCTCTCTCATGGATTTTTCTCCACTCAAATATTCAAATCTTGCAATTATTCCCATTATACAAAGTCATAGCTTTTTTTCTTTAATACCCATAATATTGGAATTTGAATTGAGTGTCTTGTGTCTCCTAAATGGATGTTCTTACCACTTTGGCATGCCTCCAGCCCTAAATTGTCCTGATTAACTTTCAGATAGAATCTTGCTTCCTACTTGTGTATGATCGTGGGCTCAGTCTACTTCATGTTATTCTTCCTGGAATTTAGAATAACAAGTGCCTGCATTAAGTACAGATCTTTCTGGCCAGTCTGTGCTTTAACCACTATCCTCACAATAGTAGACTCCCATGTAGTCAGGATTTTCATAAGCTTATCATAGCTATTTTTAAAAAAATCTTTGCATTTCCTGCAGGTTCTTGAGTACTGAGTTAATTTGTGTTTTCTTGGGTTGTTTTGGTTCTTTTGAATGAATGTGTTGAGTTGTTCCTCATTTTTCCTTTTGTTTCTTTCACTCAAGTTCTTACCTATAGTGCTGAGAAACCAATATTTCTTTCTCAAGATAGTAAAGGTGAACATTATTTATTCCAAAACAATTCCAGTAATATTTAAACACCTTCAGAAATTTCGAGAAGATGGCGGAGGAGAATCTGGTGGCTAAACAAGCTCTCACATAGAAAGCAGTTCTAGTGTTCCAGTGAACAGTCCTAGGCACACCAAGTGTGCCATCACAGTACAGAGAGTTTGGGCAGAGAGGGAAAATCCAGGTAAGGAGACAGATCTGAGCATTTTCCAGCAGCCATGGCTGAGGTTGCTGTGCCGGCTGTGGTGGCATCCATAGCTGCCATAACTACAACCCAGAGAGTCTGGGACAAATGTGTCAGATGCAGCGGGCGAGCAGATTTTACTCAACACCAGCAAGAACTGACAAGTAGCAGATATCATCATCCTGCAGATAGCAGACCAGAGGCTACCCAGGAACCAACACTCCAGCGTGAGTACAAAACTGACATCTTCACTCCTTCTCAAAGGGAGCAGAGGAGGGAAGGCCAACCCACCTTCCAACACCGGAGATATCCATCTTTGATGTAGACAAAGGCCTGGCTAAGCAGCTAGATCCAACTCAGTTCTTTGATGAAAACAAAAGAGTCTTTTATCGAGTCACAAGTACCTACCCTGATATGCCATTCTCAACTCCACCCATGGGAAAGTCACCACAAAGAGGCAGAGAAAGCTACACCCACTAAAGAGTAGCTTTCTTAACTGAGTAAACAGAGCCAGCGGCTGACCCTCCCTACAGCAGCACTGACAATCAATTGAAACTCAGTAAGCATAAACCCTGAGCATTGCTCCAGGCTGGGCTCTGTGAATGTCCCAGAAGCTAGCCCCACAGGGAAAAGCTACTGTTTGCTGAAAGGCCTCAACTTTACCCAGAACCCAGCCTTGTCACAGCAACTCCAAACTAGAGGAAACAGCCACCTCCCTCTTTTGTGATACTCAAAGCAGATCTCCCTCCCACTGAACTAGCCTGGGAGGGGATCACAAACTTCTTGGTAAACCAACAGAATTTTTTCTGCCTGCCCAAACAAATTGAATTAAGAAACCAATCAAGCCACAGAAAACCAAACACCACAAACAAACCAGAGACTCCACCGAGAGACTGGTTACTGACACAAGGGAGATACAGGATCATCCCATCAACTCCCCAAAAACAAAATCAAAGAAGTCTTTTTTTGTATCTTTTTTAAATTTTTACTTTTTAATTATAAAAATTGTTTTTATTAATTTTTGTTCCTCTGATAACTTTTATTTTAGGTGTATATGTGTGTGTGTGCGCTTTTTTTAAAAAAAAAATGTCTACTGACCTGTTGGTCTTTTTTGTTCTTTCTTTCTCATTCGTTTTACTTTTTCATCTTTAGTTCTTTTTGCATGAATTATTTGTTGTTCTGTTCACCTCCTATATACCTGTCATTGATTATAAGACCTTATCCCCCATTGTGTACATTCTTAATCCAAAAATGTATTACTCAATTCAAAACCTCTTAGGATTAAATTCCTTAATAGCAGTATTATCTATTTATACCTATAAATTATTTGAAGTATTTTTATTTTTTTGTTTTTCAGGTCTCCTTTCTATTCCTCCCTTGCTCTCATCCTATCCCCATTCATCTCTCAATTTTACTTCTTTAAATTTTCATTACTTTTAAGAGTTTCACTTTTAAAATTTAAATATTTGTCTTTCCATTTTTTCTTGTCTCTTTTTAAAAATTTTTTTCTTCTCTCTTTCCTATCATCCTTTCCAATCCATTTCCCTCTGTGAGATTAGGACTTGGTTAATTTCACTCTCCTTTTACCTTTCCAAATCTCTCTAACCCTATTTTCCCCACCTTTCTCCCTAAACATAATAATTTATGGTTTGTCAAATTCTTCTTTGGTATTCTTAGCCCATTAATACATAGTTATTTAATGTTGAACAGACTGTATCTGTTGAACTAGATTGTATCTTCAGACATTTGACTATGCAATTACAGGACTTTGGTTGATGCTTGCCTTAAAATGGTGTTCTAGCACAAAACTGGCATTACTTTCATTCCAAATGGGCAGAACAAGCAAGAAAAACACAAGGAAAATGGCAAGTCCAGGTATCTCAATTCCCACTCAAGATAATCAGGTGACAGACCAGATAATGAATAATCCAGACGAGAGTTCCCAAAAACCTCTACAAACACTACTGGTAAACACGTTGAATGAAGATTGAAACCCTGCAAAAGACTCAGTGTGAGCGTGATAGGGAGAGATAGGAGGCAAACCAAAGATCAAAACAGGAAGCTCATGGGCTTGAGAAAGCTACTCAAAGATTGATACTGGAATTGCGTGAGCAGGTTGAGAATACTCAAAGAGAAATAAAGGAATTGTGGGAGCAGGCTGAGATCAGTCAAAAAGAACTACAGAAGTTGCATGAACGTGAGAAATCTAATCAAAGAATAACACAAGAATTGCAAGAGCGTGATGAGCATAGACAAAGATCAATAGAGCCATTCATGGAATCCATAAACAGACACCTGAAGGAGTCAGGGAGACCACAAAGGGAATGCTGAATGGAGCCCAAAAGAAGGAATGGGAGTCCAAGGAAACCATAACCAATCAGCAAAGTGATTTGAGAATAAACAATGAAAACCAAATTAAGGAAGTAAAGAATTTCATATAAGATCTAAAACAAAGCTCCAACAAAGAATTTGAAGCCATAACAGTCAACCAATTAAAAGGAAAAGAAATGAAAAATAAAGTAGAAAGGCTTGACAATTGGTTAGACAACGCAGAAGATTGAATCTCCGGCATTGAGGACAGCCTAGGTATTATAGAGAAAGAACATACAACTATCCAAGACAAATTCAAGAAATATGAATAGATCTATTCAACACTTGGAAGACACAATTAGAAGGCCTTATCAAAGGGAAATGGGTTTAGAGGAGCACATAGAGACAGAAGGTAATGGTCTAGAAAATTTGTTCAACAGGATCCCAGCAGAGAACTTCCCAACACGCAAAAAGATAGGCATATTCAGATACAAGAAGCTTTTAGAACTCCCAATAGACCAGACAAGAACAGGACATCCCATCGTCCAATTATAAGCCACACAGGATCAATTCAGACCAAGGAAAAGATCCTTAAAGCTGTCAAGGAGAAAAGATCAGTCACCTATAAAGGAAAACCAATTAGAATCACCTCAGATTTCTCAACAGAGACAATTAAAGCTGAAAAGCCTGGAATGATGTATGCCATGCTATAAAGACAAATAACTATCAACCAAGAATAGTGTACCCAGCTAAACTCTCCTTCATAATTGAAGATCTAATAAAAAATCTTCCATAGCAAAGAAAAACAAACAATATATCTCCACCAAATCAGCTCTACAAAAGATACTTAAAGATGTCCTAAACATAGAAAACCAACAAGACCACAATAAAGGCCAAGAAACCACATACAAACAGAATCCAAGAACCATAGGAAGAATCCAGTAGGCGTAGCACCCAAGAAGGTGGATAAAATGGCAGGGACACCCAAATACCTCTCAGTCCTATCTCTCAATATTAGGGGATGTTATTCTCCAATTAAGTGACATAGACTGTCTAGTTGGTTTAAAATGCAAGATTCTTCTATCTTCTACCTTCAGGAATCACAACTTGCCCATAAAAGTCAAACACATTGGGAGAGTTAACTAATAAATGCAAATCAAAACAACATTGAGATATCACATCACTCCAGTTAGAATGGCAAAAATCAAAAACTCTAACAACAACAGATGCTGGAGGGGATGTGGACAGAAGGAAACCTTACTTCATTGTTGGTGGGAGTGTAAACTTGTTTAACCACTTTGGAAAGCAGTATGGAGGTTCCTGAAAAGACTTCACATAGAGCTCCCCTATGACCCAGCAATCCCACTATTGGGCATTTACCCAAATGATTACAAACAAGACCACACTAAAGCTACCAGCACAACTATGTTTATTGCAGCATTATTTACCATAGCTAAGATATGGAACCAACCCAGATTCCCCTCAGTAGATGAATGGATCAAGAAAATGTGGTATATATACACAATGGAATTCTATGCCTCCATCAGAAAGAATGACCTTGCCCCAAGTGTTAGGAAATGGAAAGTCTTGGAAAAAATTATATTAAGTGAAGTAAGCAAGGCCCAAAGAAACATAGGTCCCATGGTTTCCCTTATTTGCAATATCTAGTATATGTATGCAAGCAGAAAAGGTCAGATAATGTGATGTTAGGAAAATGAACCCTTAGATATGTATTTTAATGTTTTTTTATTTCGTGCATTTGTTTATAATGCATTTATAAGATTATCTCTTTGTTGCTTTGTATGTCCCTCCCCCACAGTATAACCCCTGCTTTCACTATATTTGATGTCAGTATAACTTGTGGAGGAGATGGGGAAAAACAAGTCGTTTAAGGATACAGGTGGACCTGTTCCAACAATGAGAAGTACAAGGTCATGTCGAAAACGAGCTTTACAACGTTGGTGCGGGGGGGGGGGGGGGGGAAGGATTGGGTGGTGGGGGGAGGGGGGGAAGACCGGGGGGGGGAGGGGTGAGGTAGGGAAGTGATGTGAAGGGTAAACAAAGGAGGAGGCCGAAATGCTTGATAAGAAATGTATGCATTATCCTGCCCATGTAATTGTAATCCCTCTGTACAGTTTGTTCACAAAAAAATAAATAAATAAAATTAAAAAAAATCAAACTCATTTTGAAAGTGAAAGGCTAGAACAAAATCTACCAAGCAAATGGCTCCCATAAACAGGCAGGGGTTGCAATCCTAATATCAGATAAAATAGACTTCAAATTAACATTATTGAGAAGAGATAAAGAAGGTTACTACATACTAATTAAGGGATCTCTCTTTCAGGAGGATATTAAAATTCTAAATATTTGACAAACAATAGTGCACCCAAATTTATCCAAGAAATACTACTTTAAATCTCACATAGATTCAAAGACATTAATGTTGGGGACTTTAACACACCACTATCCCCACTAGATTGATCAACTCGGCAAAAACTCAATAGAGAAACCACAGATCTAAACAAGTGCATACATCAACTGATTTAGCAGACATCTAGCGAATATTCATCCAGCAACATCAGAGTATACGTTTTACTCAGCAGCACATGGAACATTTTCCAAAATACACCACATTTTAAGTCACAAATCAAACTTGTCAAAATTCAGAAACATTGAATTCATATCTTGCATTCTCTCAGACCAAAAGGGAATAAAATTAGAACTCAACACAAAAAGCCACCAAAGAAAGTCCAGTAACACATGGGGGCTGAAAAACACACTGTTCAAACACCAGTGAGTCATGGAAGAGCTTAGAAACGAAGTTCACATGTTCCTGTTATTCAACAAAAAATTGCACAGAGATTATCTGCTCCTCTGGGACACAGCAAAGGCACGATTCAGAAGCAAGTTTATAGCTCTGAGTTCCTATATTAACAAATTGGAGAGACCTGAATCCAACAATTTACTGAGATCTGACACTCCTTGAAAAAGAACATCAAGATAAACCCCAATCCAGTTGATAGAAAGAAATTATTAAAATTCAACCAGAATTAAATGAATTAGAATTAAAAAAACCATATGAAGAATCAACAAAGTGAGAAGGTTCTTCGAAAAAATTAACAAAATTGACAGACCCTCAGATCTCGGCCTCCCGAGTAGCTAGCTAAGCTGATTCACCCTCTGAGTAGCTAGCTAAAATTCTGTCTGTCCTCTATGCTTCACTGCTTTTTTATTCTTTTCCTGAGGTAATCACAAGCCTGTCATATAAATGTCTCATTGCTTTAAAAATACTGTTACTGTTTGGCACCAGGGGCTCCAATCTGTACTCTAAACTACTTAGGAGGCTTGAGAACAGAAACCAGGCCAAATTTTAAGGAGTTCCTTTTCAATCTATAGCTGGGTGCATTGGATCATTTCCACCATCCTGCACTATCTAGAGACTAAGATTGGAAGGACTGCAGGATCCAGGAAGCTAGACAAGTTGGTGTGCAACTCTGATGCCATTGATGATGGGAAAGATAAAAGGACAGATCAGGTGCCTGTTCTTGTGGAAAGGGAACCCTTATCTTAAAATTAACCACTGATATAATGCCAGCCTAGCAAGAACAATACCCTAATTTGAAATACTCACATTTTTCCAAAACCAAAATAAGTACATACATTAACATTCCAAAACATAGTACAATCTGTTCTTTGCTCTAATATCATCTTTATCTGATTATCATATGACGTGACAGAATAGTTTCTTCATTAAACTTATGATATATTTTAAAAGACCTAGAAAATTCTTTCTCACTTTTTAAGTGCAAACGAATGGCCTATTACCTCATTTCTTACATATTTGACTGCCAATAAAATTCCATTCAATGATTAGTATAGTAATATATTCTGATTTATTACTTTATTTGTAACAGTTGTTAAACATTTTGCTTTTCTGCTGAAGTTTAAGTATTTAAATAGTATCATCAAAGTATATTCCTTGGGTACTTGGGGCAGTTTTTTATAAAGTTTTTAAGTAATGACTTCTAAGAATTCTTAATTGCTATATTATTTGTTTTATTTTTAATTTCAATATAATTTTATTGTAAAGGTAGTGTACAGAGGGGTTACAGTTACATAAATAAGGTAATGAGTACATTTCTTTTGGAAGGAACATTGTTATCCCCTCCATTGATTTTTTTGTATACTCAAACAATTACTGATGCTTTTGCTGTTGCTATTGATCAAATGTACTTTTGCTTTCTTTGTTCATGCATTTTTATTATAAAACTGATATAAAAAGTGTTTACAGTTACTTAAGTCAACTAAAGAGTACACTTCATTTTATTTTCTATATTTCAAATTTTGATCTTGATTACTTACTTTCTTGTTTCTTTAGGATAATTCTTTTTTCAGCGTTGTAGGATTAATTTAATTTTGCATGATTTTTACACATGTAAATTATTCAGACACATATATGTTGCTTTTAAAATATTTAACATGTGAATATTTAAAATTATTTTCTTAATTTTTATACGGTTGGTGAATTTAAATAAATTGATTTTCTTATAGTTCTAAACATATTTTTCTAGGTAACAAATAATTACTGTATTTTCAAGAACCACATACTATATTAAGAAAGGCTTCATTTCTTGGTCACTTTTTTGTAAATATTTGTACTTGAATTAAAAAAAAGTTTGAGCTTCTCATGGTGATTTGTGGCTTCCATTTTCTACCTATGGTAGGAACTAAAAATAGGGTTTGTAATTCAGGAGAGCCTGAGAAACTATGAGACCTTATCCTAAAAGTATCCAGAGTGAAAGGTTAAGAGATATAGCCATCCGTAGCAAGATATAGAGCACCTGGTTATCATATTCTAAATCTTGAGGTTAAAACACCAGTAACATTAATCTTTTGTCAAAATAAAAGGATACATGTTTCAAAATGTTTATTATTTAAAACGTATTTGCAAAGGTTCTCATGTCTTCTATTTCTTAATTTTCACTTTACTTAATCTATAAGAATCCAAGTATATTGTGACTATTTGATTACTAATAAATAGTACGAGCAATATTATGATTTCATATATTAACCTATTTTTATTATTTGTGATAATTTCCTCTATTTAATATTATATCAATATTCCAAATGTTTGTATGTAGTGTGTGTGTGTGTGTGTGTGTGTGTGTGTGTGTGTGTGTGTGTGCTTTGTGTGTACTTTGTAATTCTTGGGAGATCACACTATTATTTCACATATGCTATGTCAAGGTTTTACCACTGAACTATACTGTGTAGTTATAATGTAAATAGTGTTTTAAATTATGACTTTTAAATTTTCATTCCTAATATGTTTTTTCAAAATTATATATGATACAATGTGATCCATTTTCTATCCACATTAGCAATTTTTATTGTTATTTTATTGTTATTTAGAAGATTTCCACTGCTTTTTCACTTCCAAATTCTTGTGTTTGTTATTGATAAAGGTTTTACTTTGCTTCTTGTCTCTCTTCATTCTTTTTGCCTTTTGAGTTTACCTATTGTTTCCGTTATTTCTTTGGAAATTAATTATCATATTCCTATTACAATTTATTTACATTATAAGAGGTCTATACAATGCTTTATTTTCTATTTTATTTTTCCCATCTTCTCTGACTCTCAGTCCACACTATTAGGTGGATTAAAAAAAAATTTGATTAAGGACACTTTGATGATTTTCGTGCTTCTCTTCTCTGAAGTCTTTCTGTTTTTGAAACACAATAACAATGACATACAGCTCCTGGGTGGTCCATCATTCTATCCCCTCTCACTCTCCTCTGTAGTACAGCTCAAGTCGTTATCATTCAACTTTATTATGCTATGTGTTATCTAAATCTTAACTCATTCCTAAATTAATTTTAGTTGTTTTAAGCATTCTCTAAAGACATTTTTCCCTATATAATATCTGAGGTCTTGTGTTTTCACAAGGTGCAAAATATGAATGACTATCAAACATCTAGATATCTGTAGTATATTGGTCCACCTGAGCAATAAACTTGTATGTAAACTCAAGGAATACTGGTCAGTCAGAACAATCTTGTAAAATGGTGTAGCTTGAGCACTCATACTAGATTTGAATCTTATTACCATGTTTATTAGTGAAAGAACTGACACATAGAAGAATGTAACAGATTTATCAAAAATAAATTCTTAATTTTATTGTCATTAGATTTTGAAAAGGATGCCATGACTTAATGAAATAAAAATAGAATCTTAAATGTGTGTATTGTCACTATTGCCTCTCTAGTTTTAAAGAATGATCTTACACTACTACCTCAAACCTTATACAAAAATTTAAACTAAAAAAATGATTATCAAACTAAATGTGAGTTGTAAAAACCTACAAAACGTAAATGTAAAAATTCATGCCAATGGATCGTAAAGGATTCCAAAAATTTGACATGGAAAGCATTAGTGGCTAAAGAAAAGCAAGAATAAACTAATATCAACAGATAACCTTTCTTAATTCCATGAAAGTAGTGAAAACATATCCAAAAGATAGAGGGCACATATTTCTTAATGCTACAATGTTAATGCTACAATGATCCTGAATCTTAAGTATTTCATATCTTCTAATTCTGTATAAAATTTTCCTGAACAGGATATTTCTATAAAGAACATATTTAAATTAATAGTCAATAGGAAGAGCATATGAATTAAGCTCCTCTTTAGTATCTAAGAAAAAAGAAAAAGAAAACTCACTAATATGACCATAATATAAAAAGATGACACAAAATAGAGTAATGCATTTGTGGAGAAATTCATATACTCCGTATAGCAGAATGATTTGTGTAATACTGCAATCATTTTACCAAACAAGTTTTCAAGTCTTCAAAAGGTCAAAGAGAATTGTATATGTTCTAGCCATTACACTTCTTTTTTTTTTTTTTTTTTTTTTTTTGGGTGCGGTCGTGGGGCCTGAACTCTGGGCCTGGACGCTGTCCCTCAGCTCCTCAGCTCAATGCTAGCCCTCTACCACTTGAGCCACAGCACCACTTCCGGCTTTTTTCTTTTTGCTTATGTGGTGCTGAGGAATCGAACCCAGGGCCTCTGGCATGCAAGGCAAGCGCTCTACCACTGAGCCACCTTCCCAGCCCCTAGCCATTACACTTCTATATATGTATTAAAGAGAAGTAAAAAACTTGTATGGATCGGGAATGTAGTTCATTGACAGTGCACTTGGACAGTATGAGTGAGAACCTCGAAATAATTCCCCCAAAAAATTTTGAAAAGATACCCTATAGAAGATATATGCAGGACAAATTCCTGTAACTCAATTTTATATGTATTTTAATATCTGTTCTAAAATTTATAGGATTTCTATTTGAAGAAATGCAAGTTTGTGAAAATTAGGCTTGGAAAACCTATGATTGTACAATTCACTTCCAAAGCACTAAAATGTATATAATGAAAGGAGATAACATATTGCATGTGAATTTCATGTCAAAAAACGAACTTTACAACTTTGGCTGGGGGAAAGGGAGGGGAGAAGAGGGAAGGGGAGGGAAAGGGAAGGGGGGCAGAGATGGGAATGGATAGGAAGGTGAAACAAAGGAAGAGGCAAAATGGTTGATAAGAAATGTACTCATTACCTTGCTCATGTAATTGTAACTCCTCTGTACAGTATTTTCACAATAAAAAATGAAAAAAACATCTTGCTAGTATGTATTCTTTAAAAGATCTTATAAATATCTTCCCTGTGTCATTTGTAGCATCAAACATTACTTAAGCACACAGAAAAGGCATAGTACTTCACATTAGTGGATCCAGTTTTTGATCTTGAGAAAGTAGAATTTTGTAAGAACCTATGACAACTCACAGCCATATTTTCATGAATACTTTCATGTAGCTAGAACTAGTTTACTAAAATATTCACTTGGAAAATATGTACTAAAATATCCACGTAGTAAGCTTTTCTGTTTTATTTCTTGGTATTTCATTTATGTATGTTTTTCTCTATTTTCTTTATCCATTTATCTGGCTTCCCAATCCTTCTTACTCTTCTCTAAAATATTGTTTAATTTGTACGTTTGTTCTAGTTTTCCTACACTCAGACTGAACTCTTTACCCTGAGATTTTCACATAAATGACTTTGCCTCAGATAATTGCTTACTTTTAGTTGAGTGCTTCTCAACTTACTGTATGCCCCAGGTCACTTTAATACCATTCTATTCTGCTTTATATATCTTATGACATTTGCAATGAAGTCAATCTGCTTATTTCATTTTTCTCTCCATTTATTAAAGCACTGGGTTTAGGAGATTTGGGGACACATCTCTTGTTCATTTCTGTAGACGCAGCAGATAAGACTCCTCCAGAGATAGACCCAGAATTCCTGCTTACGGATACTGCACATTCTGTCTATATCAAAGGCACAATTTTATGTATCTTCCAAGATTTGGTGTATTACAACTGAGAGTCCTAGAGATTTCTTACATTTTTTCACACTTGATAACCAAAAAAATGTGATACCATAGATATTAGCAAAATTTGTTTAACACAATGTTTCTGCATCCACTTTCTGGCCATGTATGGTAAATCAGTTCTAGCCTGAAAGGAACACTTCCTTTGTGTTTCCCAGCATTTTAATTATTTACCTGACTTTATTAATTTTATCAAATGCTACAAAGTTTAAAAGACAACATATTATTTCATCCGATGATGATTCTTCAACTGGTTACAGTTGTTCACTTTTGGTACACCGATGGAATTTATCATTTATCATAGACAATTGTTTATTCTGAGGATATCTCTTTCTCTTCACAAAGTCTGCCCAGAATTATCACTTCGTTCAATTCTCACGCTCATATACTTTTGAAATTCTATTATTTTGTTTCCACTATCTGGATTTTTCTTTCTCTCCATGTGATGATGTCAATGCTCATCTTTCAGTCTTAATTAAATAACAACTGTATTATAGTTATGAACAAATTCTCTCTTCCTAAGTATATGCTACACATTTTGACATTATATGATATACTAGTAATTGTATTATATATATATATATATATATATATATATACACACACACACATATATATATATGCACACACACATATATATACCTTTTTCTGTTGGGAGTACAATAGACTTGTGTGGATAATTATTAATCATCTTCACTTACTCATACAAACTATCACAGACTTAATGAACTATAACACAAATTCATATCCTCATATAAACCCTGAACATTCAAAATCAAACCTATCAGCAGTGTTAGTTTCTTCTGGACACTATTTGAGAAGATCCAATTGATCCTGCTCAACTCATTTCTGGTGGTATTCTGACAATCTATTGCATTCTTTGCCTTGTAAAGACAACACCATGACATCTGCCTTTCTCTTTGAGTGTATACTTTTGTCCAAATATTATTTATATTAAGACATTAGTCCCACTGGATTAGGGGTCTTCCATACTTAGGAATGACTTCCTCTTAACTGAATTGTCAATGTCACTTTTCCCAGGAAACAAAGGAGGAGGCAAAAATGCTTGATAAGAAATATACTCATTACCTTGCTCATGTAATTATAATGCCTCTGTAAGATATTTTCACAATAAAAAACTTATTAATAATAAAAAAATAAAATAAAATCTCAATCATGGGCATTGGCAGTTTAGGACTTCCACATAAAAATATATAAAACAACTTAACTAATTCCAGTGGTATTACAGAAGATAGTAATGCAACAAATTACATGTTTGTTTTTTTCATGAAACTACTTAAAATAGTTTAAGTGACAACAAAGCAGTCTTAAACTAACAGTATTCTTAGCATAATGTTTTATTCCAGTAGGTACCAATCTATTACTTAAGAAAATGTATTTAGCTCCCCTGATTTATTTGTTTTATAAAAAAGAGTGTTATAAGTTTTTTTTTAATTTTTATTTTACTAAGCATATAGTTTCTGCAGTATTCTAAGTTCTTTCCTTTTAGAATACTCTAAGGGCTTATCTTTAATTGAAATACTTTATAGTCAATGGTTTAGCAGACTTCCGGTGACTTCCACTATCTACTAGGTTCTTATTTATGTCTATATTCGTGCTAGTACTAAGGTTTGAAATAAAAGCCTTGTACTGTTGCTTGGCTTTTTCCACTCAAGGCTGGTGCCTTACCACTCATCCAAACTTCCACATCCAGTTATTTGCTAGTTATTGAGGATAAGAATTCTGAGGACTTGAGGATTTGTCTGCTGGAGCTGGTTTGTACCCTCATCCTTGGTTCTCATCCGGTTAATAGTCACGATTATAGATGAAAGACACCATGACCTGGCCGCTATTCTTTTTTTTTTTCCTGTCGTGGGGCTTGAACTCTGGGCCTGGGCACTGTCCCTCATCTCTTCAGCTCAAAGGGAGCAATCTACCACTTGAGCCACAGTGCCATTTCCGGTTTTTTGGTTAATTGCAGATAAGAGTTTCACAGCTTTTCCTGCCCAGGCTGGCTTTGAACAATGATCTTCAGATCTCAGCCTCCGGAGTAGCTGGGATTACAGGCATGAGCCACCAGCACCCAGCTAAGCTTGAAGATTTTTATTTGTCCTAGACATGGGCTTGAACTCAGGGCCTGATCCCTGTCCTTGAGCTTCTTTTGCTCCACGCTAGCATTCTAATACTTGAGCCATAGCTCCATTTCTTGCTTTTTGATAGTTTATTGGTAATAAGAGTCTCATGGACTCTCTTGTCTGGTGTGACTTCAAACCATAATCCTCAGATCTCAGCCTGCTAAGTAGCAAAGGTTATAGGTATGAGCCACCAACACCTGGCTAGATTTAAACTTTTGTATTAAGTTATACAGTTTAAAAAATCCTACTACCAAATCCTAGAACATACCTCTTTGAGATTTTGAATAATTTCACCTATTTTGTCCTTTATGCTACATCTGAATTTTTTAATAAAAACCTCTCCTTTCATTCAGATGATTTTGTTGATAGCTGAACAACACTGTGTAATAGGGGCCAGAATATTGAAATCATCCAACTCTTGATTTACCTAGTCTAGCGTACAGTTCTTTTAGTCTAATTTTTATCTATCTCAACTTCCATTCATAAACTCAGCTTTGAAAATGCACATTTTTCATTGCATTAATAGTGAAAATTTTAATTTCGTAACCTGCACATTTTTTGAAACATCTTTCACAGCTCTGCCAGCTAAATAACTATCTTTGTAAACATGAAACTTCTGACGTGTGAAAGCTGTCTTCCAATTCTGATGTCTGAATAGGCAGTTATACAGCTTAATCTCTGATAAATTTTCTATGTCAGAGGTCAATGTGCCATATCTTAATTTTATGAAAGTTTCTCCTTTCTTTTAAAAACTTTTATGCTATGTTTTAAACTGAGTGAAATTCCATAGCCTATTTTATTAACTTCAGAGCTCTTACAGATTGTAGGGGCAATGCTAGAAAATGTAGACAATTATTTACCACTGTCTCCAACTAGAGGTTTTGTTTTATTTGCAAAACCTAGAATATACTATCATTTCTCCCCATCATTTACATTCTTTCTCATGTATATCATTTGTACACTGAAATGACACCTATGTTTTCACACTCTGTTGCTTACAAGAAAAAATAGATGCCTGAAATATTAGGTGTCAGTTGAACAAAAGTGTAAAGGTAATAATTCTAAGAAAGACAGTCTTATTTTGTAATGAGGCCTAATTCATGAGGATACCTTCAAAGCATGTGTTTTTGTATAATTACCTCTGAATATTAGGAAATTATGATTTGCTACAGCTGAAAGCATGCATAATGCACATATTTAGAAGTTGGAGAAACAAACATATGTCTTCATGTTGTCAAGATGAATAGAAAAAAAACACAAAAACCCACAAAATCAAAATATAGATAACTCACCCAGAAATACTTTTCAAAACAACTTTAAAGCCTTCAGGGTAGAATTAGTGTTAGAATCTATAAGGATTAATAGTGATATTTTCTGCCAATCTGCAGAGTAGTTAATTATCAAATATTTATATTTAATAAATATCTTTTTTCATACATACAAAAAGCCAATAGTTATACAACAAAGGACTCAATATCATGGTTACAGCAATATAAATAAATATACACATGAATTTTGCCTCCGATCTGTTAGGGTGAGTATAATTAATAACTCAGATGACAACTGTTGGTAAGGGTATAACAGAATGGAGGTTTTGCACAATCTTCATTTGAATATAAATTGGTATCACCATTTGAAAACATTATGGAGACTTCAATAAATTATTCATAATTCTAATATACAGCAATTTTGTCTATGGGTACACTGCCAAGGAAATGAAGTCAACATTTTGAAGAGCCATGTGCACCTTCACTTCCATTTTTATATTATTTTTTGAAACCAAGAAATAGAAATAGACTGTCCTGATTGATTACTGAACCAATAAAAATATATTACATATATGTATACATATATACATTTATGTATAAACACATATGTATATTATATGCATATCACTGGAATATTATTCAGACAAAATGAGAGAAATTCTGTGATATTACAATATTTGAAATCTAACAAATTTGTTCTCGCAATAAGAGAGATAATTGTGGTTATCATGGTTAAGGGGATGATGAGGTATTTCTCAATGTAAACTTCAAGTCATAGGATGAATGAGTTTTGGGAATCTGTGTACAGAATGACTAAAGCTATAGATTCTATTTGAATACATTTATCTTTAAGAATACTAGAAAAGTTAGTTTCCTCCTTTATTAAAAAGTGTAATATAGTTGATACTTGCTTCCATTATTCTTTGAATTATCTTATGACTTTTTTCTGTGAGCTTGATGATGGATATGATTTTATATGAGACCATCAATTATTCTTCAGAAAAATAATTCTAGAGTTTTGATACACCAAGTAAACTAGTTTTGCCATATCTAATTCAGAAATGCATGTACTTTCTCTAAAATAAGTTTTAATAATCATAATGAGACATTAAATTTGTTTCAATCTATATTGTAAAATATCAGGAAAGAGAGTAGAAACATATAACTGTAACACTGGATCCTAAGTATGTTGGATAAAGTAGAAAGATATTAGTTTAATTTACCTCTCTCTCTATATCCCTCATTTTCAAAACCAGATATTTTCAGAAATAATGAATGTGTTTGCTGACTTTTAATATGCTTGGAAGCTAAAATCAGAACCAAAATCACTCAATATTAACTCTTCTCGCCAGAAATACCATTAAAATGTTTAGCTTACAAAAATAATGTAAGGAAACATAAGTCGCCAAGCATGTTTCCTATGTTTTCAAAAATGCCTCAATATGAGGAATACAAATTTTACTAGCGGAAACAATCATATACAATTATGACACCTTCTTAAAGGAAAATACATCTTTATGAATCAATTCAAAACTCATTTATTGAATATCTGCTGGATGTCACAATGTGCTCTACTAAAGAATCATAAGAGAATTGGAAGTTCTTTCAGAGAAATCTGTTTATTGTTGTTGTTGTTGCTATTTGTTTTCCTTTAAATTTTTCCTGTCAGTCCTGGGTCTTGAACTCAAGGTCTTGGCTTTGGCCCTGAACGAATTCTGTTCAAAGCTATCACGCTACCATTTAAACCACAGCTTCGCTTTCAGGTTTTGTATTTGGTTTGTTTGTTTTTTTTTTTTTTTTTGAGTAATTAGTTGGAGATAAGAGGCCCATGAACTTTCCAAGACTTTCCAAGTCTTTCCCAGTCTGGCTTCAAACCCTGATCCTCAGATCTCAGCCCCAGGGAAAATGAAGAATGCAGGCATGAGTTACTGGCAGCCAGCCGTTATTATTTTTTCACATAACAGTTGTCCATCCTAGTTTGAATGGCTTTTCAGTAAATCATGCTATTAAAATGCTGTGAATTTTTTCCTCTCATATTTGTAATAGTAAACACATGCTTCTTTTGGTATATTGATGAAGCAATGTCTTTAATACAAGTTACGTACAATGGATATACAACACCGTTTCAAGGTGTTTATTGTTTTCATAAATTTCTATCATATCATTTCATGGTGAACTGTATAAATTTTTCTAATTATAAACCATCCTTGTTAATAAAGTGCCTGAATTATTTAACAAGTTGGACAAAGAATTAGCCAGGGAGGGGCCAGCTGATCAACTTTTTAAATTATTAAACATAAGGGTCCTTGTGCAAAATTCAAATTTTATTTTACTCAGTTTAGGCATTAATAATACATAATACAAAAAAGCCACACTCAATTCTTTTCTTCTAAATACGGAGTCTGTTTCAATAAAAAAGATCTGTGGTTTGATGCCGAGAGCTCTTTTGTTTGGTTATTATGTTACTATTTGATTGTTCCTTCTTCTTATTTAAATATTTAATGAAAGGTTTTGTGAATCTTGTGTCCTTAGGCTTTGAAACAAAGGACATAATTTAAAGCATCTAATAAGGAAATAAATGTCAGAATACTGAAAAATCATAGGATATGCAAAATATATTAAAGTGGTTTTAATAATAGAACAACAGATTGTACTTTTCTCTTGAGATGATGAAGTATACAAAATGAGATTGTACTATAATTTAAAGTCAAGACTATGAAATTCTAATTGCATACTTATGTCCTTAGTTGTTTCTCAAAAATATCCGAAGCATTATAAAAATTGTCCCACTAGATATTTAAATAATTTACTAAATGACTATTTAATACATACTAATGGGACTGAATACATTGAAAATTTTAGTAATAGTCAAAATTGTTTTATGTTATAAACATGAAGTGTTTGTGCTAATGATTAGAAATCTGTCAATACTGAGTTAGTTTTTTAATTTAATTTCTGCACACATATTGGTATGAACTCTGAACCTCACATTCTACGCTTTCTTGCTCAGGCATGATACTTTAACCCTTGAGCCATACCTTCAGTCCAGAATTTTGTTGGTTAACTGGAGATAAAGTTTCTCATGCTTTTGCTACCTGGACAAAGTTAGGCCACTATCCTCTGTAGCTCAGCCTATTCAGTAGCTGTGTTACATTTATTTTAACCGACTAATTAGTTGTAGTATGTCAAATTTTCTCTTTAAATTACCCAAATCTTATCTCCTTTCGTACATTAAAAAAGATTATAGGGCCTGGGAATGTGGCTCAGTTGTAGAGCACTTGCCTTGCATGCCTGAGGCCCTGGGTTCAATTCCTCAGCACCACATAAGCAAAAAAGAAAAAAGATGGAAGTGGCGCAGTAGTTCAAGTGGTAGAGTGAGAGCCTTGAGCTGAAGAGCTGAGGGACAAGAGTTCAGGCCCCATGAACGGACCCTCCCCCCCAAAAAAAGATTATAGGAATTTTTAGAATCCAAATTAAGCTTAATTTTACATTTTGTAAATGAAAGTCATAAAAATTTCTGTTTGCCCAAGAGTTGGAAAAAATTATATTAAGTGAAGTAAGCCAGCCATAAAGAAACATAGGCCCCATGGTTTCCCTTATTTGCAACTACTTGTATATGTCTGAGTCAAGCAGAAAAGGTCAGATAAGTTGATGTTAGATGAAATGAACCCCAAGATAAATATTCAAATGTTTTTTTTCCTTTCATGCGATTGTTTCTAACATATTTATAATATAATTTTTATGTTGCTTTGTGTGTCCCTCCCACATGGTATAACCCCTGCTTTCACTGTATTTGATGTTGGTATAATTTGTGGAGGGGAAGAGAAAAGACAAATTCTTTAAATAGGGATACAGATGGACCCATTGCAACATTGAGACATACAAGTTGTTATGTCGAAAAACAAACTTTACAACTTTGGCCGGGATGGAGGTGGCAGGGGAGGGAGGGGAGACTTGTGGGAGATTTTGGGGAGTGAAGGGGGGAGATGGGAAGGGATAGGAAGGGGAAACAAAGGAAGAGGCAACAATGCTTGATAAGAAATGTACTCATTATCTTGCCCATGTAATTGTAACTCCTCTGTACAGTATTTTCATAATAAAAAAATTGTTTCATTCCGTCCTTCTTTCTCACAAAAATTGAGGTAACTCAGTTTTACAAAGGGTTTTAATTGAGAGGTTGGCTATGTGGTTATTTATTCTAATTTTTTTCCTTCAGAGTTATGTGGCACCACGCACATATTCTAGGTTTTTCAAGATTTGCATTGAGGTTTGAGTGCTCCACTTTAGTATCCTGTTTATATTTTTTACTCTAGAGTTGTACAAAGAATAAATATAGCAGCAAAATTGTTCCTTTGTACCTAAGAAGGTTAATAAGGTGGGCCTCAGTGACTCAAACTGATTATCCTAGCTACTCAGGAGGCTGAGACCTAAGGATCTTGGTTCAAAGCCAGCCTGGACAGGAAAGTCTGTGAGACTCTTATCTCCAATTACCTACCAGAAAACCAGAAGTGCACTGTGGCTCAAGTGGTAGAGAATTAGCCTCGAGCTGAAGAGCTCAGGGACAGTGCCTAGGCCCAGAATACAAGCCCCATGAAAGACCAAAAAAAAAATGGTTACTGTACCGTATGTGTAGCCAGCACCCATCAAATTACAGATAATGCATTAACCTTTTGGAAAACTTTCTCCTCATGCATAATGATAATGAATGTTATTTCTGGTATGCAAGTCTACCCTTAAGTAATTCTGGCTTGGCCATGAGCTGTAAATCTTGGATGAAAATAATGATTTCTCCCAGGCATAGTCCTTGTATGTATGGCTACGTTTATGAGAGTTGAGTATTGTGTAGATAAAGAATGCTTAATACAGTAACTGGTAAGCACTCAGGATACGTAAAATTTTATTATGGAAACTTTGATAATCAAAATACAGAAATCAAGATGCATTACACATTAGGAATTAAACTACAAAATGTGAATGTTTTATTTTATTTCCCCAATGACACTCAAACTACAGTCAACATAAAAAGACAACATTATAATTGAATGATTATAAAAAATATATTATATTATAAACAATAATAAAAATATTAAGAAGACAGAAAATCACAGGTTTTCGTATTCTGCATAATTACCTGTTTTAAGTACAACAACAAAAAATTAAGCCTAACAGAAACAACATGTTTTATTATTTTTAGTGGTATAGCAACAATTTCAATATAAATAAAAATATACTCCAAACATAATCTAAATAGATATAGTTAGAAATGTTTTTAAAGCCTTAGAGAAATAAGTATACGATTATAGACAGAAGTAAAGGAGAAAAGATATTGAAGTTGACAGAAAATGTTTGCATAGACTATTAAACATTTTTATTGTCAGGACTTTTGAGTCTGGCTGGTATTATGTTCTGTGAGAAATCAACTTTGCTTTCTTATGTAAACTAATTTTCAAAACAGATATCCATATATCATGTTACTATCACTGTGAAGAAATCAGATTATTTTCTATCAAAAGCTAAACCAAAGCATAAGATGGTGACTTTCTTTTCACTTGGTCCTAAAGATGTGAAGGCTATATAAAACCTAAATATTGAAAATCTATTCAAGTTGAAAAAAATAGAAGTTACCAGTCCATATTATCTGCTAGCATAATTTTATTATTTGTAATAAATACATTACTAATGTCAAAAACTCAATCTCACTCAATTGCGTTTATACTGAAGAATGATAGCTAGCTATCATTGAATATATTTAGGATTGTGAAAGACAAATAAGACTATTAACATATCCAAAGAGAGATATGACTTTTGGGCTTGCTACAGCAATGCTTATGTAAATGGAGGAAAGATTTTGGACTTAAATAGGTTGAGAAAGAAGACAATAGTGTATCATTCTTGACTTCTGAATTAACATACACTTAAGAGAATGAAGGCAAAGAATGTCAAAAAGGTCCTGACTGGATGGTTGGTAGCAATTGGAGTGGGGAAGAGTAACAGGAGAGGGTATAGGAGGGTGAATATGGTTAGAATATTTTAAGTACCTATGTGAAATGGAAAAATAAAGAAGTAAGTTTGGGAAGGGCGAGCAGCACCAAAAGACAATGATGCTTGTGATGAGTCAGATCAAGGTATACTATCAACATATATGGTCTTGTAAAAAGGAAATCCCTTCTATAACTAATTGATATTAACAAAAATTGGGGAACAGAAAACATCTCAATTAGCAAATATCGGCATGCCAATGATAGTGGTTTTATTGTTATCTCTAGTGAATCGTACAAGACTAAAGCTCGGCCAAGTTATTTAACAAAGAGTTGTACAAATGCACTGTGGTTAAAGTATAGTCTTTTGGCCAGTTTTGGGCTTGATCTCTGCCTGGCACTGTCCTTGAGCTTCTTTTGTTCAAGGCTAGCACTCTACCATTTAAACCACAGCATCACTTCTGAATTTTTCTGTTTATGTGGTACTGAGGAATCAAACCCAGGGCTTCATGCATGCTAGGCAATTCCACTATCACTAAGCCACATTCACAGCACCAATGACTGTCTTTTTTTTAAAACATTTTCTACCACACGTTCTGACAGTTTTATGTGACCTTGTTGCTACACGTGAAGATAGCATGGTAAATCATTTGATTGGGATGAAGGTTCGTGTGCAAAAAAATATAAGAGCTATGTTAGCAAGTTGAGGGATAAAATTTAAAAGAGGTACCTACGATAAATATAGTTGTGCTGATAGCTTTAGTGTGGTCTTGTTTGTGATCATGGGGGTAAAAGCCCAAAAGTGTGATTGCTGGGTCATAGGGGAGCTCTTTGTGGAGTCTTTTGAGGGAACTCCATACTGCTTTCCAAAGTGATTGAACAAGATTACACTCCCATCAACAATGCAGTAAGGTTCCCTTCTGTCCACATCCCCTCCAGCATCTGTTGTTATTAGAGTTCTTGATTATAGCCATTCTAACTGGGGTGAAATGGTATCCTAATGTTGTTTTGATTTGCATTGCTTTTATTGCTAGGGAGGTTGAGCATTTCTTCATGTGTCTATTGTCCGTCCTTCTTTCTTCTTCAGAGAAGTTTCTCTTTAAGTCTTTAGCCCACTTATTTATTGGGCAGTTGTTTCTTTGAAGATTTGTTGTCGGAGGATTTAATTTTTTGAGTTCCAAGTATATTTTAGATATGAGACCCTTGTATGTTGTATGGCTAGGGAAGATCTTCTCCCAATCCATGGGCTTTATATTAATCTTGTTAGCTATGTCCTTTGCCATGCAGAAGCTCTGCAATTTTATGCAATCCCATTTGTCCAACCTTTTTTTGATTTGATGTGTTTCTGGTTCTCTATTAAGAAAATTTCAGCCTGTGCCAAAGAGACCTAGGGTTTCTCCTATTCCAGCTTGTAATGTTTTCAGAATGTCTGGTTTGACTCCGAGGTCTTTGATCCATTTGGAGTTGATTCTATTGGAGTGTGATATATAAGGATCTAACTTTAGTTTTCTACAAGTAGTTAACTACCAGCACAACTATATTTATTGCAGCATTATTTACCATAACTAAGATATGGAACCAACCCAGATGCCCCTCAGTAGATGAATGGATCAAGAAAATGTGGTATACATACACAATGCAATTCTATGCTTCCATCAGAAAGAATGACATTGCTCCATTTGTTAGGAAATGGAAAGATGGAAAAAATTATATTAGTGAAGTAAGCCAGGCCCAAAGAAAAATAGACCCCATGGTTTTCCTTATTTGCAATAACCAGTGTATGTCTTGAGTCAAGCAGAAAAGGGCAGAAAAGTTCATCTTAAGGCAATAAACCCCAAGAAAAGTAGTCAAATGTTTTTTTTTCTTTCTTGTGATTGTAACTTACATATTTATAAAATGATTTCTTTGTAGCTTTGTATGTCTGTCCCCCATCGTATAACCCCTGCTTTGACTGTATTTGATGTTGGTATAATTTGTAGAGGGGAAGGGAAAAAACAAATCGTTTAAATAGGGATAAAGGTGGACCCATTGCAACAATGCGTCGTTATGTAGAAAAATGAACTTTACAACTTTAGTGGGGGTGAGAGGGTTGGGTAGGGAAGGCAGGGTGGGGGTACAGGAAGGGTTGGGAAGGGGAAACAAAGGAGGAGGCAACAATACTTGATAAGAAATGTATTCATTATCTTGCATGTAATTGTAACCCCTCTGTACAGTATTTTCTCAATAAAAAATTAATTATAATTAAAAAATTAAAAAAGATGTACCTACAAAGCTAAACAATGTGATTCGCACATTCACATTCCAAATATAAAGACACAACAGTGGACATGTGCATGTATTGTAGTACCCAGATTCTTGGAGGCCCTCGTAGACCACCAGAGACCTTGGACAATGCAAGTGGCAAAGAGTCGTTTATTAACGAACTCACGAGCACAGACCTCATGCACACCGTTGTAGGGGTGTTAACAAGAAACCCTGAATACAGGGTTACAGCACTTTTTATACATTTTAAGGTAGGGGCAGGGCCCCGGTAAACACTCACAGCAAACCACTATGCCACACGGGAAATTTTGTAACACTGTAAAATGATTGGCGTAGGGTGACTCAAGGGGATGGTTGCTTTGGATGATAAGGGTTAGGGGGAATTCGCATAGTTACAGGCTTCTGATTGGTTGACATTTGGCCTAGTTTGCTGGTCCTGCCAGATGGTCATTATCTCGGGGTCCAGTTCCCAGAGGAGGATCCGGAATATGTGTTAGCCATTGTTCCAGACTCTGGGAATGTCTGGGCCCGAGGTCAGCAGTTAGTTTTCTATCATGGCAGTTACATTCTTTAGAGTTTGTGGACACAGACCTATCTTTATACTTTAACATTAGCAAAAGCAAGTTACAGAAGCGAAGTCAGCAGTTAGTGACTACAAAATGGTGAATGTAATTTTTAGTTCTTCAGTTCTTCATTCCCCCCTTTTCTAGAGCATCAGGGACCAATCATGGTCCCCTAATTGGCACAATCTTTTATATTTACAGTTTGGTATTGGGATCTCAGAACTAATAGATGGACTGCGCTGATCTTTTTCTTTTACAAATGACACCAGTGTGTTGAGTATATAAGATCCAATTGTGACAAAATTAATAGTACCAAAGGCCCTTACATTTTTTTCTTCCACCAGTCCTGAGTCTGTATATCACAGCTAATTTAATACCAGCTATATTCATAAGCTGCAATTTCAAGACATACTCATACCATTGGCTACATACTTATACTTTTTGAGGTTTGTCTTCTTTTTTTCTTTTTCAAACATTTAAAGACAATCCTTACTTTTCATATCCTTTCTTATCCAGAGGATACCAATTTTCCCCCAATTCCTTTCCCAAGGCTTTCTTTACCACCCTCCTCTTCTTTTCAGTTAAGAGTAAGGCTGGGGTCTCATTTACTACCTCCATTGATAACACACTCAGGTTATTACCATACCAGAGCCAAACCAGGCTTTGACTATAGAGTGGATTTCCAGTCACTATGCACTGAAGTGCCTAAGGTAAGCAAGCCAGTGATATCCTTGTCCCCAATATCTACTGTGGGAATAGAGAGGGTTTTTGGATATCACTCAAAAGAATGTCCCACAGATCTTAGTTTTAGCAGCTTTTAACAAGGATGCAGTCTCAAGTGATGGAACCAGGCAGGAGTTCAGTCTACTTTTACCACGGTGGAGGTGGTCTCGGTAATGACATAGATTTCCTCCAGGTGACTGTGAGGCTGTCTTCAAACTCTACCCATTAGGATATGCAGCAACAGCAGCAGCAGCAGGATCTCCCAGTGGCTCCAAGGGACTGTCACACCTCATGCTGCACTGTAAATTCCTAAACAGACTGGTTTAGGATACACTGCATAGGCTTGACAGGCTTTGATCCTGCTGGTATTTAAGACCTTTAAACAATAGCCCAGGACAATTTACCAAAATTACAACTTTTTTATTAACCAGATATTTTTGTAAACAGACACAGAAGGATTATTCTTGTAACCATCTCCTACAGATGCAGTCTCCACACTTGCACACCCGTTAACATTATTTTTTATGCTTTTTTCAAAAAAAAATTTTTATCTATTTTGTCTCATTTTTCTCAAACTGACTCTGGACTCTTGATCTTAACAGGGGGTTGATGGGCGAAGGTCCATCTTCTGTAACTTCTTCAAGCTGACTTCAGGGGCGTTGATCCTACCTAGCCAGGAACCTATACCCTTAGCCTATTTTACAAAGAGGCTATCAGGGTTAGATGTCATTAAGAACAATATTTTAACTTTTGATAACTGCACAGACCTTTTTTCTGGCTACAGCAATGTAGCTTGTTTAGCACTCTGGTTTGCAAAAGCATCTTTCTAAATGGCTTAGGAATGTGATCACTAATGATCCCAACAATGCCTAAGTTATCTTTGCAGGCCTCTAGACAGATATCAGTAGAAATACACTCTCAGGTTTACAAACTTTTTCTGAGCAGATGAATTTCATGTAGCTGGTGTCATCTCATTAGTTACTGCCAATTAGAGCTTTTGGCACATAAAGGGGTTGAGATTTAAACTATTCCCCACATTTTGTAACATTAGCTTTTACTATCACAGAGGACTGGCAAGTTCCTGTTCCTTACAAGGTAGTCATTAGGCATGCTTACAAACTATCTTTCCATGACCTCCCGGCTCTGACCAGTTTTGAAGGGCCACACATAAATGACTCTAGGATCTGAGATGTCTGCCATCCAAGCAGTGGCTTACTGCCTGTAGATGTTCCTCCGTTGCTTTTGTCCCAGGAGTGTCTTCTCCACATTGGGATAAATGCCTCATTGGCATTTTCCTTTAGCTTGTCACTGGACTTGAACTCGGGGCCTGAGCGCTGTCCCTCAGCTCTACAGTTCAAGGCTAGCACTCTGCCACTTAGAGTCCCAAAGCATATCTGCTTGCTCTTTCAGCACTCTGCTGGCTGAGTAGAGGTGACAGTCTCACAGGGATCTTTTTCTGCCCGGGCTGGCTTCGAACCAGTTTCAGATCAATGAGTCTTACAAAAGGCCATCTTACTCCAATTAAAAGCAGAAGGTGGTCAACATAGAAGTAGCTTTTAAGCATGTGCTTACCTGAAACTTATTAAAAGTCAAAGTTACATCTAACAAACTTGTAAGAATCCTCTGTGCTTTGCTCTGGGCTTTGCTGGAAACTGTTAAAAAAAAAAAAAAACCTATAAGAGCAATCTAGAATAGCAATTCTTTTGGTAATCCTAATTTTTTCTTTGTGCACTTTGAGACAAATGTTAAAAACAATTTTACTTTTAAACTTTATATCCAAAATCCATTCCTAATTTTTAAGCTTCTTATTAATCTCCTTTACTATTTTATACTTTAGTTTTCATTTGCATTTTGAAAAGATCCCTTGAAATCTTGAAGCCAAGTGTCACTCATTGCCTCTTGGCTGCTTGTTTTAAAACAGATACACATTAAAAATCTTGAACTCAAATGACAATTTTTTCCTTAATGCAAAAATTACAATCACCAAAGCTGTACCAAAAAGGTAGGCTTAACACCTTTATAACTTTTAAAAAACATCCTAATTGTAGAACATAATTGAAAGCAAGTCACATTATACAAATAAACTTTTTAACTCTCTTTTTAAGTCCAAGGGGCAGTTTTAGCAATACTACAGATCATCACATCACTAATTTTAACCATAATATTTCCAGTGTCTATCTACAGGGAAAAGGGACAGAAAAAAGATGGGCCACTTGGCTCCTCCTATGGAATGGGCACGTATCCAATCTGACTCTTTAGGGTTAGATGAACTGCATTTGTGCCAGCTTGCCCTCTTTCACCATGCATGGATTCCTCCCAGGGCCTGTCCCACCATGCATGACCAGCTGAACTGCACTTCTGCCTGTTCACCCCTCACCCCTAAAAATAGGTCTTCTGTTGGCTTCTACGTTTTTCTCTTTTCTTATCTCTTGGTTCTCGAATGAAATACACAGTTTTGGACAGACAGAAGAGGTAACATCTTTGACAGTGTTAAATTAACCTTTACACTTAAATTTCTAATATTTATCCCCAAATTTTAGCCAAGGGAACTGAATCCCAAACTGCCAATGCATTTTTGTTAAGCCAGATAACTTGCTTACACTATAAACAGTCTTACGCATTCTCAAATACCAGATTTTCTATTTTTCAAGGTAAAGAATCCTTAAAAAGTCATTTAAAATACTATGAAGATTCTTTAAAATTTTGTTAATATCCAAACCTCATAACCTTTTACATTTTAAATTTAAACTCACCCAATTGTTACAGCATGCTGACAATTCTTATCTTCGAACATGTTTACAAACACATACAAAACACTTATACAGATCTTAAAGCACGCATAAATCAAAATCAGTTGTACGTACACTTTCTAAAGTTTTTAAACAAAAAATTAAGACACTATTTCTTTTAAACTAGGTACCTTTGTTGGGCTTCATTTTCCCAGAGTTTGCTTGTTTAGCAAGGCAATTCACTAATCAGTCTTTTGAATCCCTTCTGTTGGAGGAGAGCTGGGGAAGGGGTCACCTGAAACTAAACTGGCCTGATTTTTTTTTTACCCAATTTTAGACAAGAGCACTTTACAAATTGTTAAGCTGTCTGGGGCAGCTGAAAGTCCAGACCAGGCTCACTGCTATCTACACCCCTGCCTCTCCTCCAGCAGCCTCCACTGGAAGAAGGTGCAGCCTGAGGCTTGTCCATGCCCCACCTCTTGGCTGCTGTAACACAACGGGGGGATTTAGCAGGTCTGTGACCAAGCCCAGTGGGAGGCTGGAACTTTTATTCCACCAGAGATGTTCAAATAAATAACAAAAACAGATAAACACAAAAACCAAGGACCACATTTAAAACTGGTACCAATTCTAAAACAAGACAAGACAAGAACTGAAGGCTGAGTTGGGGACTAATGGGAACCAGTTTATACTTACCAGAACTCTGTACTGCTCCCACTCAGCAAGCTGAATCCAGAGTCTGCTGAGTGAGCCTGCCACATTCACCCAGAACTTCCCCACCTCAGAAAACATAAAAGAAACACACACACAGTGATGTAAACAAGACAGACAAGTGGCTACAAAGACAAAATCAGGTCTCAGTGAACGGGGTGACATCTCACCACTTACCAGGGGACTCAAACCCCCTCTACTCATTCCAGAGAATTTTTCTTTTTAGATTCTTCTGAGATTTCCAATTATACTCAAATTATACTCCCTCTCTTTAACCTCTTTGAAATGACCAAGCAGGAGGTTGAGAGTAGTAAGTTTGCTTTGTCCTTGCCCCATCTCTGCATCAAGGAGTGTCCAAATTAGTAAAACCGAGATGAGAAAGAAAAAGAAGTAAATTAAAATTACACACACACACACTGCGTATGGGGATTGGTAATGTACGTGTACTTGGTCATACTTTCTTGGGGGAGTGGGGAGTGATCCGGTCCACTGGCCCCAGGGCTGCATGCCTAAGATTCAAATTAGAGTTAACAGAAGACATATATGCACACTCAAGACAGACAGCAAGCGTGTCAGGCTGCTGGTCAGAGAGTTTGTCCAGAAGGGCTTCCAACCAGAGAGAATTGGCCAATCATGGGGACTCGAACTCCCTCTACCTGATCTTGAGGACAGTCCCGCCCAGGGTTCCAGGGGACGTCCCCCACTGGCCCCTCTGGCAGTCTTATAGCGCGTCTGCCAAGACTCTCCGCCAGCCCCAAGACCACACCTGCAGGCTTTCACCAATTCCCGAAATATGAAAGTGGCGCCACGAAAACTCACCGATTTGTTCCTGAGACGACTCACTATGCCGGTATCTGGATAGTCTACAATGGAGGGCTTCCCGGCCAATGTACCAAATGTAGTAACCAGAATCTTGGAGCCCCCTGTAGACCACCAGAGACCTTGGATAATGCAAGCGACAAGGAGTCATTTATTAACGAACTCACGAGCACGGACCTCATGCACACCATTGTAGGGGTGTTAACAAGAGGCCCTGAACACAGAGTTACAGCACTTTTTATACATTTTAAGGTAGGGGCAAGGCCCCGGTAGACATTCACAGCAAATCACTATGCCACGTGGGAAATTTTGTATCACCCTGTGTAAAATCATTGGTGCGAGGTGACTCAAGGGGGATGGTTGCTTTGGATGATAAGGGTTAGGGGGAATTCCCATAGTTACAGGCTTGCAATTGGTTGACATTTGGCCTAGTTTGCTGGTCCTGCCAGATGGTCGTTATCTCAGGGTCCAGTTCCTGGAGGAGAATCCAGAATATGTGTTAGTCTTTGTTCCGGACTCTGGGAATGTCTGGGACAGAGGTCAGTAGTTAGTTATCTATCATGGCAGTTACATTCTTTAGAGTTTGTGGACACAGCCCTATCTTTATACTTTAACATTAGCAAAAGCAAGTTACAGAAGCGAAGTCAGCAGCTAGTGACTGCAAAATGGTGAATATAATTTTTTTCAGGGTAGTGATCTCCCTACATGGGGATTTTTTTTTAATGTTTTTTCATTAGGTCTCGATAACAAAGTCCTCCCCTTGAAGAAAAGGTGCTGGATTCGTAGACAGAGACTATGACTTTCACCTTCCTTAGATTTAACATAGTAGCAGATAAACAGAGACACTAAATAAATGCTTCTTGATACCAGTTCCATTTTGTGTTGCTTATGTTAAACCTAACTCACTTTATGAATCTCAGTTTGGAAGGAAACCATCTTGCAGGGTACTTCAAGTGCAGAAAACCTTATAGGCAAATCAACAATATCAGGCTAGGTTCTCAAACAGAAGTTGAGGTTGAAGCACAGGCACTTCACCAGCTGGGCCAATTAGAGATGAGGCAGATGATCTTGCTGGGATACCAACCTGGCCCATGTCCTTCTCAAACATAGTATATGGTTCCCATCTGTTTCCTAAGCTAAACCTGCACAGAGATACCCTTTGAAGGAAATACCTTTGCAATTGAACTATAGACTTGGGTTATTTGCCAATTACCATGTAAGAAACAGTGGCCTCATCCTGAAAAAAACTGGCAAGGATCACCTTAAGTAGGTGACCAAAGATACACCCAGGCAATGAGACATCAGAAACTGATATGAGGTACTGAGTTTTCTCATTCAGTCATAAAATTAGGCATAAACAAATAAACAAACAAACTAATATCAGCCTAGCTGGGTCTCAGTGGCTCACCCATGGAACCCTAGCCACTCAGGAGGCTCAGATCTGAGGTTATTGCTCCAAAGCCAGCTCAGAGAGGAAAGTCTGTGACATTCTTATCTCCAGTGAACACCAGAAAACTGGAAGTGGTGCTTTAGCTCCAAGTGGTAGAGTGATAGACTAGAACTAGCTCAAGGATAGCAACCAGGCCCTAAGTTCAAGCTCCAGGACCAACCAAAATAAAAAAAACACTCACCCAAGTCATACTGGGAGGCTTCCCACAAGATCAGTAGCTGCCCTTTCCAAAAGTATCAAGTTCATGCTAAAGAAAAGATAGTGGAAATGTCACGGACTGGAGAGGCAGAGGAGGTCTGACAGATCAAGGGAAAGCAGGATCCTGAATGGAGCCTGAGTGGGGGTGCCAGTTCTGAGGCTTCAACTCAAGGCCTGGGCGCTGTCCCTTAGCTTTTTTGCTCAAGGCTGGCACTCTACCACTTGAGCCATAGCTTTACTTCAGGCTTTTTGATTGTTTGATGGAGACAAGAGACTCACAGACTTTTCTGCCCAGGCTAGCTTTGAAATTCAGTCCTAAGATCTCAGCTTGCTGAAGAGTTAGGATTACAAGCATGACCCAACAGTGCCAGCTGTATTTTCTGTTTTATCTTACAATAAAAATAAAAAGATTGTGTCTGAAATACATACTTGGGAGGGAGCAAGGGAGAGCTCTGCTTCTACTATTGACTCTAGCCATTTTTGTCTTGTGCTACAGCTGCAGGGTAGGGCACATGGTCAGGGTGTGGTTCAGGCACAGGCTCAGCCTGCCTAAAACACGGAGGTAAAAATGAGGTGTACTTAGTACTGGCAATAGCTAGTGGTCTTGTTTGGCCTTCTAGTGTAGAGAACAGAAGGAAGTAAAATGATGAAATAATAGTTGAGGGCACAGTATGTATATCACATTATGCCATGACAACATATTTGTTCTTAACCTGTAGGCAAAAGAGAAAATGTACATGCTTCTTATCAAGGATTAATATCACCTCAGCAGTCACTTCTCATTCCTCTTTACAAACAAATCCTGATTTTTTCCCATCATTCAAAACTGTTGGTTTCTGTGTTTACATAGGATGTCTGGTGCTGCAATAGCCAACTTGTGATGATGAACTTTAGCTGGGGAGAATATACCCAATATGGTCAATTCAAAAGATAGTAGGAATATAAGTATAAGAAGACAGGCTGGGTGCCGGTGGCCCATGCCTGTAATCCTAGCTACTCAGGAGGCTAAGATTTGAGGATCACGGTTCAAAACCAGCCCGGGGAAGGAAAACCTGTGAAACTCTTATCTCCAGTAAACCACCAGAAAACCAGAAGTGGCACTGTGGCTCAAGTGGTAGAGTGCTAGCCTTGAGCTGAGTTGCTAAGGGACATTGCACAGGCCCAGAGTTCAAGCCCCATGACCGACAAAAAAGAAAAAAAAGAAGACAGTACTGAGCCATTGAATTAATGAATTCTACAGTTACCCTTGTGCCATCGTTATTATTATGTGAAATAATAAATCTTCCTATCACTGAAATGAGTTGGACCTTCTATTAATTATACCTAAAAGCAGCCAAAATTATGCATGAGTCCTAAAGGAAAATAAAAGGCACCTAGAAGTAATATGAGAAGAAAAATATAGGTGAAAAATAAAAATAAAGACTAAAATACATTAGGTGCTTAGGGCCCTAAAAAATTCTGCCAGGTCGGCAGAAACTCACCTGGAGTTTCAGAAGCTAGCTCCAATTTACATGTAATCATCTAAGTCTATCTGCTATCAAGTTCTTAAAGGCAGTGATCTCTTCCTCTGGGAAGAGGAAGAAAAATGAAAGGGAAATAAAATTGAACAACTGTCTGTGGAGAAACCAGCTGTACATGATCAATATCCTTCCATGGAATCTCTATTTATCAGAAGGGAATTTCTTCATCAGAAGAAGGTATATGAGGAGGAGACAAGGCAGGGCAGCTTAGAGATGGACAGTGACTCATCTGGGATGGAAGCAAGAGTTAGCATGTGTCAGACACTGAGCCCAAAGCTGAACCTGACTCTGAATCCAGAACCTTCCCAATGCACTGTCATGCCAGAAATGAAAGCCAAGCTGCAAAGCCACCAAGAGCTGCTTCTAAGCCATTCTGAACACAAGGTGGTATTTCTGCTATTAATAATAATGGACAGTGAGACCAGGGTGGCCACTGTCCTCTGTTCCTCCTCAAATGGCCATCACCTGAGAGAAAATACCCACATTCACCCATGTGTCTTACCAGAAACTCCAGATATAGTGGAGCAGAGCACTTGAAAGCAGTAGCCCAAGAAGTAAAGCAGATGGCCTGCATCCAAATCCAAGAAATTTAACTCACTGAATTGTCACTGTGTCCAGGCCTGAGCTTTTCCAGCCAGTCACTTAGACTCTAGCCTGAGGACAGTATCTATTAGGATGAGATCATATAAAACATGGATGAAGGCCCCATCTGACTGTCACTGCCATTAAGAACAGTATTGTAGGATGGGTGCCAGTGGCTCATGCCTATAATCGTAATCAGGAGGCTGAGATCTCAGGACCTCGCTTTGAAGCTAGCCTAAGCAGGAAAGTCAATGAGGATCCTTATCTCCAATAAGGCAAAAAAAAAAAGCCAGAAGTAGAGCTGTGACTCAAGTAGCAGAGTGCTAACCTTGAGCAAAGAGCTGAGGGTCAACTTCTGGGGTGGGAGTAGAGGGAAGACTTACAACAAGGCCCTCTAGGACAGGTACTCTGGCTTTTGCCCATTTCCTTCAGAGCACTGTAGAGCTCCTTACTGACTTGCCTCTCCCTATTTTAATACAGGATATTCACTTGGCCAGTTTTCCAGGGCTACCTGGCTATCTTGTAGCCTCCACAGCAAAGAAGCTTTTTCTCTGGGATTTAACCAAGGTGCCAGTACTGTCTGTGATTGGCTAACTGTGCACATTCCAGAATCAAGGATACCTGGGTCCATCTGGCTTGGCAATCTACTGTTGTGGCTTACAGCATATTGTTCAACACCTCTGTTTTCTTGTAATAGTTCTTACTCATGGGTCATAACGGTCACAATAAAACAACTAATAGGGTTACTTGTATACACACACACACCATGCACACTGCAACAGTACTACAAAGGAAACAAGGCAACTCAACAGGGAGCTTCAGGACTCAACATCTACCACATCCTAAGTATTTCCTGCTTCTTAAGTAACTATTAATATTATTCCTATTTTGGCGCCAGTACTGGAGAGTGAACTCAGAGCTGGGGCCCCGAGCCCCACTCAGCTGGGGACCGACCTATCCCTTAGCTTTATCTGCTCGAGGATAGTGCTCTACCATTTGAGCCACACCTCCTGTTCTGGCTTTTTGAGGTTAATTGGAGATAAAGACTGTCCCAGACTTTTCTTTCCAGGCTGGCTTCAAACCAGGACCCTCAGATCTCAGACTCCTGAATTGCTAGGATTACAGTACTGAGCTACCCGCACCTGGCTGCAATCTTTTTTTTTTTACCTTGAATGTTTTTTATATCTCTTAGATATGGAGGTCAGTAACCTCTGCTGCCCTCATTTTTCTTAGCTGCATTTTCTTTTTCTTAGCTCCTTCCTTAAACCATTACTTTTTATTTATTTATATTTTATTTATTGTTTATTTTTTGTCAGTCATGGGGCTTGAACTCTGGGTTTGGGTGCTATCCCTCAGCTCTTCAGCTCAAGGCGAGTGCTCTATGTCACCACTTCCGGTTTTCTAGTGGTTTATTGCAGATAAGAGTCTCATGAACTTTCCTGCCCAGGCTGGCTTTGAACCAGATCTCAGCCTCCTGAGTAGCTAGAATTACAGGTGTGAGCCACCAGCACCTGGCTCTAAAATGATTTTTGTAGGAACTTCATTTCCTATCTGGTAAGAGGAACAATAATTTCACCTACTAATAAGTAAGTTGTCACAGATAGCAGTCTGAGTATGAGGCCTGGCATATAATATCTGCTTACTGAAACAGGCATGTCCTGCAAGGACAGAAAGAGAGAGGGCCAATGAATGGGACCCCAGGAGTACAAGGCATCTCTTCCCTGATCACACTAAGAGTTCCCTGAAGACAGGGATAGAATCCTCAGATTTATTACCCCACATGGACAATAGGCTGATTCTATACATGACTGATGTCACAGAGACCTTAGTACCCAGGACTGATGTCACAGAGACCTTAGTACCCAGGGTAGCTCCTCTGTGCCAGGACAGGAAGGAAGGAAGAGGACAGGGGGCCTCATAGACTGGCAGCTCTTGAAGCAGCTCACCAGGTGACAAAATGAAGACAAGAGTGTAATGAGGAGACCATCACATCATCTGGAAGCTTCTCCCACCAGAGGTTAAGACTCCAAATATCAGCTCTGACTTTTACCAATCTTGAGATTGCTCCTCATGAGCCTTAGTTTCCTCATCTGTACAAGGTGGAAAATTATTGTCTTGATCAAATACGAGGACAGGGGAGCCCTTGTTCCACAGAAAGGGAGAGATTTTTTTTCTGAAGGTAAAAACTAACCTCCTAGCCAGCTACTAGTGTTTCACACCTGAAATCCTAGCTACTCAGGAGGCTGAGATCTGAGGATTACGGTTTTCAAAAAGCTCAGAAAGAAAGGTAAGTCCTTGAGTCACATAACTCCAAATAATCACCAAAAAGACAGATGTGGAGCTGGGACTCAAGTGGTAGAACACTAGCCTTGAGGGAAAACAAACAAATGAAATCAAACAAAAAATCTCCTGGCATTGCATGTAAGACCTTGGCCTGCATTCAAGCCATATGACCAGCAAGAAGGATAAAAAAAAAAAAAACTCTCCTCAAACAAGAACACAACCTAAGAGGCTTTCAGCTGAACGCAACTAAAATAAAAATGGGAGAACCAATTGTTTCCTGATGATGACTATTTATGAGGCCAATTTCATTTTCAAGTGATTAAAAAAAAATGAGTCCCCAAAGCAGCCTATGTACAGCCTAGAGTCCAGAAGAGAGGGAACGCACCCAACCCGAACTTTGATTAACTCTGATTAAGTGCCACAGACACTTGTGGCACTTAATCAGAGCAATAATCAGAGTGATAATCCAAATAATGATCAAGATAAAGTGTGGCAGAGGGGAGGAGAGAGATGTAGGTGGGAAGGAATAGCTCTTGTTTGTTTGTTTTTTTTTCCTCAAGAAAAACTTCTGCCTGGAATAGATTAATTCTATCTACATATTAATGTGGATTACTAATTAATGACTTGAAAATGCTTTCAACACAAAATGCTAAGCAAATGCTTAAAAAAAATGAGTCTCTGGATATGTCTCCAAAAGAAATATGCTAGCTTCCTTAATTTTCTCTCCCTTTTGTAACATTTAAAATGTTATGGTTTGAAGGAAATGGAAGGGAACTATAGAAATTCACTTAAAGCATAAAATCAGGAAATTGGAAAGCCTTGTCAAGTAACTAACTTCCTTGGAGCCCCTATGAACACTCTCACTGCACATTCCCCAGTGCACTAAGAGAGCTGTTGACACATCTGTGCTGCAGTTCATTCTTGGGATGCTTAAGCACAGATCATGTCTTGTTTGTCTTCATAGCCCTGCACACAACACTGTACCAGGTCCACAGCAAACAGCCAATAATGTGTTACATCACCAACCCTTCTCAAAAGAGATGGGCATGCCTAGATACTCAGGAAGCTGAGATCTGATGATAGAAGTTCAAATCCAGGGCTGGGAAGGTGACTCAGTGGTAGAGTTCTTGCCTTGCATGCTTGAGGCCCTGGGTTCGATTCCTCAGCACCACATAAACAAAAAGAAAAAAGCCGGAAGTGGTGCTGTGGCTCAAGTGGTAGAGTGCTAGCCTTGAACTGAAGAGCTAAGGGACAGCGCCCAGGCCCAGAGTTCAGGCCCCACGACCAGACACACACACACACAAAAAAAAAGAAGTCCAAATCCAGCACAAACAGAAACATCAATGAGGCCCTTATCTCTTATGAATCAGCAAAACCCCAAATTGGAGGTATAGCTAAAGTAGTACAGCACCATCCTGGAATGAAAAAGCTAAGGGACAGCACCCAGGCACTGAGTTCAAGCTCTAGTACTGGCACAGAAAGAGACAAATGGGGGATAGGGGGGAGTAAAGTTTAAAAAAGGATGAAAAAAAGAGATTCTTGACATTGGAGAACTATGAAGGCCCATGGACTAGGTGATCAAGGTCAAAATGACCATAAAAATACATCAACTTTGTGCTAAGAATGGCATATACTTCTCTAGTTTTCTTCTCCCAAACCCATGAACTTCCATCTAAAATTGAAAACACACGAGATGAATCCCAACAGATTCTAAGGCATGTCTGACTAGGGCTCCTCAAAACCATCCAAGCTGCCCCCAAACAAGGGCAGTGTCAGAAGCTGTCACAGCCAACGGGAGCCCAAGGTGCTATTGCAACTCAATGTGAAGAGGTTTCCTGGAAGGATTTCACAGAAGTAGAAACAAGCCTGAGAAGACCAGAGCCCAGCTACAGTTTCACAGACAGATCGGGAACCCCAACCTTCCCTCAGATCCTCTTGATGAAGACATTCTCACTGACAAAGCCTATGTAAATTTGTCATTGAAATGCAAATCCTCCTTCTCTTGAACACAAGTCCTGTATAATTTGGCACTGAAGCACCTCATGGACCACAGAGCACCATGTAGCAAGAGTCAAAACTGAGGCCCAAAGTGGGAACCAATGTCTTTCCAATTTCTAGTTTAGGATCTGGTGCTCTAGTGAGGTTGATGCTTCCACACTGGCCAGATCCAAAACTCTCCTTGCTATCCTGGACACACCAAGAACCAGTTTAGGACTCTTGAATAAATTTCTGTCAAATCCCAGCTTCTGGTCTTTGCTAGCACTGTGGCTGGTGTGGTGCAAGGACATATGTGTAGAAAGTGGTTTGGTATTTAGCTACATGTCCTTTGGCCATAGGTCACTATGCCAGGGCTACACAGAAAGTCCATCCCTGGCAGGGTAAAGATCCAGACATAAACAAACACCTTCCAAGGGACTGGGAAGGTGGCTCAGTGGTAGAGTGCTTGCTTCACATATATGAGGCCCTGGGTTCAATTCCTCAGCACAACATAAACAGAAAAAGCTATAAGCGGCACAAGTGGTAGAGTGCTGGCCTTCAGCGGATGAGTTAAGGGACAGCGCCCAGGCCCAGAGTTCAAGCATCAAGACCAGAAAAAAATAAAATACAAGCAACAACAACAAAAACAGCTAACTAGGGTGTGTGGAAAAGGCAAAGTTCTGCCTGGCTGGCGAGATGGCTACACTTCCCCTGTGTGGGCCCCATCCATCAGCCTCCCTGAGGGATCTCATTTTCCAGCTCCTTGTAGGGCACATTTTCTAAATATGAACCTGTTTCTGGTATGAGAATCAAAGTGCTCCAACTGCAAGATCATAAATACTCAAAAGTGACTGCTAATAGCAGTGGCAGTTTGCAAAATGCCAATTGGATCAAGAAATGGATGTCATAAATGACATTCCTTGCTCTCCCATAATCACAGAGGTATTTTGCAGGGTTTTGGTTTTTTTTTTTATTTTTTGTTTTCTGGTGGTTTTCTTTTTCTTTCTTTTTAATTGATGAGATCTTCTTTTAAGTAGGTTCACAGGGGTTCCCTGAGATTTCAGGTAGAACCTTGAAAATTACTTAAAAGAAGCCTACAATTCAAGCATACAAACAAGTCAAAAATATGCTTAATTAGCCAGGGGCCAGTAGCTCATACCTGCAATCCTAGCTACTTAGGAGGCTGAGATCTGAGAATCATGGTTCAAAGCCAGCCCAGGCAGGAAAGTCCGTGAGATACTTATCTCCAATAAACCACTAGAAAACCAGAAGTGGTACTGTGGCTCAAGCCTTAGAGCACTCGTCTTCAAAGGAAGATTTGAGGGATAGTGACCTGGCCCAGAATTCAAGCCCCACGACCACCACCACCACCACCACTACCAAATATATATATATTTATGTATGTATGTATATATGCTTAATGGCCAGATGGTAGCGGTTCATACCTATAATCCTAGCTACTCAGGAGACTAAGATCTGAGAATTACAGTTTATAGCCAACCCAGGCAGGAAAATCTATGAGACTCTTATGTCTAACTAGAAAGAAATGTAGAAAGTGGAGGTGCAGCTTTAGTGGTAGAGCACCAGCCCTGCATGAAAAAAGGTAAGTTTACCATTCTTGTACACATTAAAACATTCAGGTCCCAGGCCACTCAGCTATAGAAGGACAAACTGGGAGATGTGAATACAAGCTAACTTTAGAACTCAGGGCTTGGCTCTCACCCTGCTACACTCCCAGTCAAAGCAGACTAAAGAAAGATGGAGGACCTCAATAAAACCATCCCTATGGCCATGTATTGTGGCACTCAGGAAGCAGAGGCAAGAAGAATACTAAGAGTATGAAGCAAACATGGGCTAGATAGATGGATCCTGTCTTAGTAAAACAATCCTTGTGCACAGGAGAAGCCTAAGGACTATGGGAACTTGTCATTATTACCTCAATGAACAAAAGGATAAACATTTAGAAAATAATCAAGATCCCTATATGAAACTGTGGACACAGAGGCCTAGCTTTGCCATAAACCATCTTTCTGAACTTCATTCCTTTATCATTTAAATGGCTCAGATACCACTTTCTGGTTGTTAAGACAACTTTGGTGAGATCCCTTATGTGAAAAGTTCTTTGAAAACCTCAAAATGCTGTATAAATTTTGTTATTAATGAGAATCTCTAAAAATTGTCTGAGTCAACTTGCTAAAATTCATTCTCTCAAGTCCCCTTTACAGGGGCAGAAAAGAGGTGAAAAGAGATGAAAATAATTGCCTAAAGTTCCAACACTTATAAGGAATGTTACATACATGGCAGGAAGTCTGGAGTGTCATTTTCTCTTCCTGCTTTCCAGTCCATCCTGTTCACCACTGTATTCACATGCAAATACACACACATCTCTTCCGCAAACAAAGGTGCTGGGAAGTAATTGCTAGGTCTCAGAAGGAGGACACTAGCACTTCTAGGCTCACTATAACACTACTGTGACCTTTGACCCAGAGGAGAACTTCCAGCATTAGGAACACAACTCCTCCCTTACAGATAACATTGGGGAAAGCAGAGGGTCAGCAGCCCAGTACTGCCAACAGTCTAAGGAAATAACTCCAAGTTCCTCATACTTTCAGAATCCTACACACTAGACTATTTCCCTTATTCCCTCATCTCCTCTATTTTCTGACATTCAGCAACATTGTGGAAGGATAAGTTACAGAATCCTAGAATCAGGGCTCATAGGAACTCATATCCTAAAGACTGCCTACTCTAACTTCTCCCATCTGGCACTCCAACTTCCTCCAGTTTCAACTTTGAATTCTTCGAAGGATGGGGAGCTCACTACTTCCAGGACCAGCATACACTCCCCCAAACATACCCAGATGGCATGATACAGCAAGCACATAATATAGCAGGGATGAGGCACATGGACCTTCCTCAGGAGTAGCTACAGAGTAGAGGGGCCCAGTGAAAAGTGACAACACAGCACCTTTTGTTCAAATATTAATACTTTCCAGATAGCAAAAGGAGAAGGTTAAACTAAGAATAAGCCTTTTCATGTGTCATCCCTAGAAATTGAACTCAGGGCCTGAGCACTGCCTTAGATCTTTTTTTGCTCTAGGCTACCACCCTACCATTGAACCATAGCACCACTTACAGTTGTTGCTGTTGTTGGTTGTGAGGCTTGAACTCTGGGCCTTGGCACTGTCCCTCAGCTCTTCAGCTCAAGGCAAGCACTCTACCATTCGAGCTACAGTGCTACTTCTGGTTTTCCATTGGCTTACTGGAGATAGGAGTCTCACGACCTCTCCTGTCCGGGGTGGCTTTAAAAGGCCATCCTCAGATCTCAGCCTCATGAGTACCTCGGATTACAGACATGATGACTAGCACCCAGCCTAATTATAAGCCTTGCTTCTGATGTTCAAGTCAGTGGGCCTGAATTCATCTATTGGCTAATACTACTAGTCATTTCCTTAGTTGAGGTAATAATTTCTATTTGTGGGGCATAAATGAGTTAACTCTGTAGGAATCTTAGAATTCAGAGTAAACACCATTTTTGTGCCTCAAAATAAGTACTACAAGTAGCATTTTAAGATGTACTCTGAGGGGATGGGAAGGTGGCTTAGTGGTAGAATGCTTGCCTTGCATGCATAAGGCCCTGGGCTTGATTCCTCACCTCCACATAAGAGAAAAAGCCGGAACTGTGGGCACTGTGGCTTAAATGGTGGATCACTAGCCTTGAGATGAAGAGCTGAGGGATATGGTTAAGGGAAGGCAGGGATTAAAGGGGAAAAACAAAGGAGGAGGCAACAATGCTTGATAAGAAATGTACTTATTGCCTTGCTCACGTAATTGTAACCCCTCTGTATAGAATTTTCACAATAAAAAAAACTTATAAAAAAGAGGCAGAAGGATAGAGCCCAGGCCCAGAGTTCAGGACCCATGACCAAAAAACAAAATTGTGCACTGAAATGCATGCTAGAAGTTACACACTTAGGTACAGAGAAAGTTTGAGGAGTAATCTCAATATCACTTCATTTCAAAGATGCAGACTACTCTTCAGCTGCTGGCTCCTAATCCCTCTGTAGATCACGAAGGCACCAGGCAAGAAGAATCACAGCCATCACTGAGGCTGGAGCCAGTTTTGTGGGATCCAATGTTGAGGTGCTGGAGGCCAGGGAGAAGCTCCTTAAAAATTATGAAATTAAGGCACTCTTAGAATACATCAGTAAGTGATAACATGTCACCCCGTCTGGACTCTCCCATTGCAAAGATCATAAAAATGCCTGTGGCCCCTGCACCACCAAAGAGGAGGATCCACCAGTGTATCAGATGGCCAACTGTTAAGAGATCCTCAAAGTGGAAGGGAACGGGCTCAGGCCTATGGTGAATCTGACACTGGCCACCACCCAAGCTCAGAATGTCAAAAGTCATGGATTAGACTGAACTGGTAAAGAAAGTAGTGCTAGACCAGTACTGGTGGCTCACACCTGTCATCCAAGCTACTCAGGATGCTGAAGGCTGAGAATCATGGTTTAAAGGCAGTCTGTTCAGAAAAGTCCATAAGCCTCTTATCTCCAATGAACCAGAAAAAAAAAGCTGGAAGTGGAGGTGTGGCTCAAGGGGGAGAACATCAGCCTTGAGAAAAAAGCTGTGTTGACAAATGATGCCTGGAGTTCCAGGCTCAACATCAGAAGGGGAAAAAAAAGGAAGGAAGAAAGGGGAAGGGGAAAGGGGGAAAGGGAATGAGGGAAGAGGAGGGAAGGTAGAAAGGAAGGAAGGGAGGAAGGAAGGAAGGAAGGAAGGAAGGAAGGAAGGAAGGAAGGAAGGAAGGAAGGAAGGAAGGAAGGAAGGAAGGAAAGTAAGAAGGAAGGAAGAAGGGAGAGAGGGAGGGAGGGAGTAGGAATCCAGGACACAGGAACTGTCCTGGATATGGAAGGGGCTAGTGTGGATATGAGACATGAGTTTGAGTTCCAGTATCTCTTGAACAGGCATCTCGTTCTTCCCCATAGAGCCTTCCTGCTTCACAGCTGGCTGCCTACCTGGCACCCTGCCCCCTCTGGGCTTGTTTCCACAGAGCAGCTGCAGCTGCCACCCTGGCAGAACACAGAATCATGTCACCTCCTGCTTCACTACCTCTGCAGGGAAAATCCAAAGTCTTCAACTTCTGTTTGAAGGCCCTGCACCTTATCAAGTGCTACCTTCACTGCTCAATACCTAGGAGCTGGCCAGCAGGGCCAGATAGGCCAAGCCTTGGTGAGAGGAGCTACTCTGCCTGCAACCTCTTTCTCACCAATGCCTCAAGCACTACTGCTCCTCCAGATATTTGTTTATACTTGCTTTCTCCAGCGCTGAAGACAGAAATCAAACCTAAATCAGCTTAGCTCCAGCTAGCTAGGAGCTTCCATTGTATTCTCCCCAATGTGTCCTGGGGGTATTTCCATCAGGTCTTGCCATTCTGCTCCACTGTAACAGCCCAGCCTTGCTGCCTAGCCCTGAGGCCAGAGATGGGGGAACACCCTGACATCTTGATTGTCCTTTTCAGAAATGCGGCAGGCACTTGACCAGTCACAAATTGATGAATGACTGCTACACAATGCCAGAGGTAAACAAGGGCTGGGGTACAAAGACTGACTGGGGTGGCATTCTGAAAAAGCCAAATCTCTGGGAAGTAGAAGTGTGGCTCCAGTAGGAGAGCACCAGTAATGTGCATAAAGCTAAGTGGGAAGCCCTGAGTTCAAGACCCAGTACCAGTATACCAACCAATCAGTGAGAAAAGAACTACAATGTGCTCTCAGTGCCACTAGTGACCTGCAGGATAACCCAGCACCAGAGCTTTGGTGCCACACACTGTCTCTAAGAAGCCAGCAAACATAGAGATAGCAGACACCATCTCCTTTTTGCTGAGCTTCTTGTAACACAGACTCTTGCAGGAGCAGCCTAAATTCATTTCTTATTCATTTCCTTGGAACATCACTGCTGCTAAATTAGGACAAATCCTAGAACAGGCCACCCACCTGCCCACCCACATGAAAGGCAAAATGGATTTAACCTAACACCAGGAGATCTCATCTGAGAGCATCCAATTATCAAAGACAAAAAAAGTTAAAAAAAAAAAACCCAGGACAGAAAGGATAAATCTGGAGTCAAGATATACTCCTTCTCACCAGGCCCAAAGAAACATAGGTCTCCTGGTTTCCCTTATTTGCAATAACTAATGTATGTCAGGGACAAGCAGAAAAGGTCAAAAGCTATGTACTATGACCAGATAAGATGATGTTAAGGGAAATGAACCCCAAGATAGGGACAAAAGTGTTTTTTTCTTTCTTGCTAATGTATTTATAATGTACCATGTGGTTTTTTTTTGTTTCTTTGTATGCTCCTCCCCCAAGGTATAATCCCTATTTTCATTGTATTTGATGTCGATGCCCTGCATCTTGTATATACATTTTTCTAATTTGGGGAGGGAAAGGGAAAAAACAAAATGCTTAAAGAGGGATATATGTTGACCCATTGTAACAATGAGATGTACAAAGACACTAAGTTGAAAAATGAATTTTACAATTTAGGCGGGGGTGGGGGTGTGGAGGGTGTGGAGTGTAGTTGTGGAGGTGGGAAGGAAGGGATGGTAGAGGGCAAACAAAGGAGGAAGCAGCAATGCTTGATAAGAAATGTACTCATTACCTTACTCATGTAACTATAACCCCGCTGTACAGTATTTTTACAATAAAAATGTATTAAAAAAAAAAAAAAGATGTACTCCTTCTCATCAATAATGCTCTTTTGATTTAGGTGTTTTCATATCTATTATTTCAACTATTCTTATAAAATTTTCCTGAAAATACTCCAAATAATAGAACTCAGAGATAATTCTCCTCGTTTTCCAAATAAGGGCAGTGAGGCTCAGAAAGGCTAGATAAGTGGGCTGGGGCATGGTTCAATTAATAGAGCAACTGAATAGTAAGCAGCGGGCTCTGATTTCAAATGCTAGTACCACCAAAAAAGGAGACAGAGAGGAAGGATGGTATGGAGGGAAGGGAAGGGAAAGAGGGAAGGAGGGAAGGGAAGGGAAAGAGGTAAGGAGGGAAGGAGGAAATAAGGGAAGGAGGGAAGGGGTCAGGGCTGACATGAAAGGAGGGTAATGAATGATTCCCCCACATTAAACACTCTACAATTATTCTCCATTCTGCATTCTAAAGAAGTTTGAAAGAATGGTTGGATAGTACCTACTAGGGTTTCAACTGTGAAGGGCCTGTGTTTGCTAGGCTGGTACTCTACCAAAGATTGTTACTCTACCACTTCAACCATACTTCCAATACTGTTATTCATGTTTTATTTCAAGATGGGAGTCTATTCACATCTTTTTTAAAAATTAATACTGGTACTGGGGCTTGGACTTAGGGCCTTGTGCTCTCACTTGGCATTTTTCCTTAAGTCTGCTGTTCTAGCACTTGCACCACATCTCCCCTTCTGGCTTTTTAATAGTTAGAGAGAAAAGTTTCACAGATTTTTCTGCCTGAGCTGCTTTCACACTGTGATCCTCAGATCTCAGCCTCCACATTAGCTAAGATTATAGGCATGAGCTACCAGTGTCCAGCTTTTATCTATTCTTCTACAGCAGCTCCAAGGTCTCCTTGAGATTTAACTACCAGGTAAGAAAGCTAGGAAAATTCTCTCTTCATCTTCTCAGAGCCTGTCACCACCTCCCCCACAGACTAGGGCAACCTTGTCCCAGACTCCCTATGTTAGTGAAATGAACTCCCTTCTCAGTTTAGTACACTCCTTCCCCTCTCCACAGCTTAGCATGCTCCCTTCCTAGGCAACACTAGGCCCATTTAAAAAGACAGTAAATAATCAGCCTCCACCCCCCTTTACAAACTTGAGATGGCACTTCTCTGGGGCAGCTACCACCATATAAGGCAACAAGAGCCCCTCAGTGTGACCTTCAGGTCTGGGCAGATTCAGGGCCTCTTACCTACTATTTGGACAGCAGCCTAGTCTGCCATGATGAAGCCCCTGGCCCTCATGTCCACACCAGGTCTCCACCTCCTAGCCACTTGTATCACCTCTTAAACCTCTGAGGTTATACAGGTCACCTCAGACAATACCTAGTGATTCTTCTCACTTCTCCCCTGTGAGAAGGGGTCTTAGCAGCCCCTCTCCCAGCAATAAACCTTCCTTTATTCTCTGTACATGGCTGTCTGTGTGGTTCTCTGGCAAAGGGCAAAGACTGTTCTTTTACCTAAAAATCATTTACCATCCCTCTAAATTACCTATACTCCCCCACTCCATGGTGCAGAGCATAAGTTAAGTGTTTTTTGTTTTTAAATCTCACTGGATTGTGGATTGATCATCTCCAACAACAAAATAGGATGAGTGTATCTTTGTCTCCAGTTCGTTGATCTCAGCAGACTTAAACCTTTGGAAGGAAAAAAGGTTTATCTGCATCCTATGTGCTTTTCAGAGACCACCTTACTCTGAAGTACCAGTCTGGTTAGTTTCTTAACAGTATTCTTAATTTTTGGGTGCCAGTGGTTCATACCTGGAATCCTAGCTACTCAGGAGGCTGAGATCTGAGGAGGCTGAGCGCTAGCCTTGAGCTGAAGAGCAGAGGGACAGCACTTAGGCCCAGAGTTCAACACCCATGACGTACAAAAAGAAAAAAAAAAAAACGAAAAAAAAGAGACAACCTGAGAAGTCTGTGAGGCCTTACCCCCAATTAACCACCAAAAGCCAGAAATGAGATGGGGCTCAAATGGTAGAGCATCAACCTTAAACACAACAACTAAGGGAAAATGTTCTGGCTCTGTGGTCACACTCCAGTACTGGCACAAAACAACAACAAAAAAAACGATAGTTCTAACACCCACTGTCACTGTCATATTTATTAATTTGCTTGTTTACCACCTAGATGTCTCTTCTACAAGAATGTAAGGCACATATCTTGATGGTTATATAGCTGGTACAACAATAAATGTACTGAATGAATGGATGAATGACTAGATTCATCAAACAACCAATGAATCAATCTTATTTGCATTTGACCACTGTCTAAAGCCCACAATACTCATTTGCAATAACCAAATTAGGTACAATAGTCAAATAACCTCATGAGTAGGATAGATAGTAGCTTCCTATTTTTCTTCAGCATAAAAATAAAACAAATGCACAGAAATAGAGGGACAAAGGATGAAAAAAAAGCAGTGGTAAGCCTGGCGCCAGTGGTTCACACCTGTAATTCTAGTTAGTCAGAAGACTGAGATCTGAGGATCATGGTTCAAAGCCAGCTGGCCCTTATCTCCAATAAACCACTAGAAAATGGGAAGTGGTGCTGTGGCTCAAGTGGCAGAGTGTTTGCCTTGAGCTGAAGAGCATAGGGACAGCGCCCAGGTCCAGAGTTCAAGCTGCACAACCGACAAAAAATAAATAAAAGAAAAGAGGGGAAAGCTGCAAATATATGAAGGCAGGAGCCACCTCCTCCCTAGAGCCTCCCTCTGCTACCATCCATTCTGATTTTCACTTTCTCAGAACTCTCTAAGAAGTCTGTCTCCCTTCTCATCATCAGTTATAGAGCAGAGCATAACTTTTCTGGCAGATGTAAACTTCTAGAGTGTAGATCGGGGCTGCACCTTGGATCCCTTGTACCATTCATGATGTCAAGCACACAACAGTCTCTCAAATGGCCTCCAATTCTGTCACACTCCTCCCCTGAAGAGCTGGAGTCTGGTGCTCTTTCTGCACAGAGGCAGCATTTTAGGTATATTTCTAACTAAGAGAAGAGAGTGTCAAGTATTATGGACATGTTCAGACTACATTTAAGTCAAAGAAGGAATGGAGCTGTCAGCTTGATCTCTTCCTCCTTCTGAATAACTTGCTATAGGGAAATCAAGCTACAACACAATATTGTAAGCAGACCACCCAACTCCAGTTGAGACTCCAGAAGGATGAAGAGCTAGGCATCATGACTATAATTTCACATGACCCAGACCACTTCATACAGCACGGTGCAAATCCCGGAACCATAGAAACTATGAGGTGTCTGTACTATAAGTCACCAGATTCTAGAATTTGTTAGGAAAGGTGAGGAGAGCAGTGGAAGGGAAAGAAGGGGAGGGGAGGTAAAGGGGAAGGAACTTGAACTTGGCCTTGGTGCTGTCCCTGAGCTTCTTTTGCTTAAGGCTAGCACCCTACCACATGAGTCACAGCACCACTTCTGGCTTTTTGTGTTTATGTGTACTGAGGAACCCAGGGCTTAATGCGTGCTAAGCAAGCACTCTATCACTAATCCATCTTCCCAGGCCTGGGAGCAGTTTTTTGTACCTACCACACAGTATTTAGTTTGGATCCAGAACAAAATTGTTTGTGTCAATGTTGCTGGAACTCAGATCAAACTGAGAGATATTGCAGTCAAGTAACAAAGAACAAGGGCCATGTATTCACGCACAGGTATTCAATGCTTCTGGTGGAGCTCTATTAATCAGGAGAGTGGCTTTAGTTAAAGAACATGTATGGGCAGTGGGGTTCATTAATCCTCTGCGGAAGGGAGGATCTTTTCTAAGAATTAAAAAAGGAACAGAAGGATCTAGGAGAGATTAAGACAGTTATCCTTGCCTCTGGGTCCCTTGGTGTGCTATGGCTGAAGGTAGCATAACAACAATCTCTGCCTCTGTCTTTACAGGGCTAGTCTTTCCAGCAAAGTAGGATTAAGGCCCCACTCTATTCCAGCAGGAACACCCCCTTAACCATGTAACTACAATAACCCTATTTCCAACTAAGGCCATATTATGAGGAATGAGGCTTAGTATTTAAACAAGTTTGTTATTGTTACTCTCTCTCTCTCTCTCTGTGTGTGTGTGTGTGTGTGTGTGTGTGTGTGTGTGTGTGTGTGTGTGTGTGTGTGTGTGTGTGTGTGTTGTGCTGGTACTGGGGCTTGACTTCTGGGCCTGGGAGCTGTCCCTTAGCTTTTTCACTTAAGGCTTGTTCTCTACCACTTGAGCCAGACCTCTGCTTCTCACTTTTTGGTGGTTAACTAGACACTAATTGGACATTGCTGCTTGAGTAGGATTTAACTATGATCCTCAGATCTCAGCCTCCTGAATAACTAGGATTACAGGTGTGGGCCACTGATGCCTAGCTTCACAGATCTTATTTGAAGAAACAATTCCATCTGTGAATCCTTTTATCCCTTCGTGGGAGCTGTGGGCCTAAGAAAAGACGGAATCACTGGACTGCAGCCTTTCTGCTTAAGACCTATCTCTGGACCCACAGGACATTCACACCGGCTGCAGCAAACACGTTCCCCCCAACACAGTAAACAGAGCTCCACATTTCCAGAACAAAATCTAACCCCAAAGAGACTCTTTTGTGCTTTAAAATACCATCTGAATTATGTAACTGTAGCCCTCTATACATCATCTTTATTATAGTAATAAAAACTGGTTTTAAAAGACATCTGAAGGGAGAGAACTAGACAGATCCTCACTCGGAGACACCACCCACAAAGCCATGTAGGCCAAAGGGATGAACAGATTGATGCTAATGGACAATTTTAAGAGGAAATCTCCAATCAAAGTTCAGGCTAAGAATTAGCTGCTCCTCCAGAAAGCTCATCCTTCTGAGGCCTCTGATCTCACCAGAGGAGATGAGAGCACAAGAATGCAGCCTCTTGAGGGAAAATGTGTAGTGTCACCTAGCACCAAGAGCAGAATAACTCCCAAATGACATACCAGGGAACAGCAGCAGACAAGAGTCCTGGATGGCCAGGCATCCATGGCTCAACCCTATAACCCTAGTTAGTCAAGGTGCTGAGATCTAAGGATTGAGATTCGAAACCAGATAGGGAAGACAAAGCCATCAAACTCTTACCTCCAATTAAACACCTTAAAGCCAAAAGTAGAGTATAGCTCAAATGGCAGATTCACAACCTTGAGCAAAAAATGCTAAAGGCAGATGGGAGCCGGTGGCTCATGCCTGTAATCCTAGCTACTCAGGAGGGTAAGAATTGAGGATCACAGTTCAAAGCCAGCATGGGAAGGAAATTCCGCAAGACTCTCATCTTCAATTAATCACCAGAAAACTGGAAGTGGTTCTGTGGCTCAAGTGGTAGAGCAATTACTTTGAGCTGAAGAGCTGAGGGACAGTGCTCCGGCCCAGAGTTCCAGCTCCACGACTTACAATAAATAAAAGAAAGAACTGCTTAGGGACAGTGCCTAAGCCCTGAGTTCAACCCCCAATATTAAGAAACACACACACACACACACACACACACACACACACACGCACACACACACACATGGAATCTCAGCAGGAACACAGCAGTCAGTCAAGATATTGAGTGCTACTATATGCTTGTCTTTACTATGGAAGAAGCAGTACATAAGACAGATGAGGTCCTGAATCTTACAGTACTTATGACCTACTGAAGCAGAAAAACAAACATGTAAACCAACAAGGAAGGTGATTCTAGTCAGTGTATCATTCACAGGTATGTTGCAGAGTGATAAGGGAATTTCCAAATGTCAGCTCTAACAGATGCTTATCAAATCAGATGTCTATGGTTCATTTCTGTAATCCAAGTTACTCAGGAGGCTGCTATATAATGGACCACGATTCGATGCCAACCCTCGTAGGAAATGTCCATGAGACTCTTATCTTCAATTAACCACCAAGAAAGCCAGCAAGGGATCTGTAGCTCAAGTGGAAGAGTACCAGCCTTGAGCAAAAATGTTCAGGGTCAGCACCCAGGCTCTGAGTTCAGGACCCAGGATGAGCACACAAAAAAAACAATAACAACAAAAAAGGCTGTCTGAGATGACACTAGAGCTGAGACCTCAAAGGTGAAAAGAATCAAGTCAAAGTTGTTAGGAAGAGCATTAATTCATTCTATGAGTAAAGACCTAAGGGAGGAAGTGAGCCTCCTCTGTAAGACAGCCCACAGGCTGGAGTGCGATAGTGAACACAACCAACACACATAAAATGAGGCTGGAGGGATACACAGGAGCCAGACAAGGCAGGAGCTTGGACTTGAGCAGTAGCTGCAAGGCACTAATGAATTTTGGAAAAGAGAAAGGAGCCTCTGATTTTACTCATAAATGCATTCTCTGGCTGGGTATTAAGAATGGACTGAGATTCCAGCAGAGGTGGTGAAAAGAGCTGGGAGCCTTGAGCTGGAATCCAGGAAAGCTAGACAGGGTAGGAGGAGAGAAATGGGTGGAGTCAGAATCAAGGTTTGGGCCAAACTCAGTAGGGAACTCAGATCTTAACTAAGATCCCAGGGCTGAACTCACTCTCCCAACTCACACAAAATACAGATAAGGACACAGAGGCTCTGCCAATTCAAGGGTCTACCCAGAGTCAAACACTTCAGGATGACCCCCAGCTCACAATGCAGGACTTCTACCAGGAAGAAATCAGAAGAGGAGTTCAAATAAAGCTTTATTGAAACACAGCATATTCAGGTGATGAATGTACTATGTGCAGCAATACATACTACAGTGGCAGAAGCGAGTGGCTATACTGGAGACTGTATTATACACAAAACCTAAATTAGGCTCTGGATTAAATGATCACAGACAACATACTGGTTAAATTTGGAACTAGAGCTTCCAGAGACAAAAGAAGTGTAAGGTTCAGAGGGTAAATCTTGGGGATCCTCTCTCCCCAGCCAAAGGCTCACCAAAGAGGCTGTCCTGCTGAGAAGACTCCTTCAACATTACTTCACTCCTGGGAAGGCCTTAGGAAAATGACAAGCACACCATAACATCCATGCCACTACGCGTGTACAAATTATATTCTATAAGCATTTCCAAAAGACAGAGATGAATTCTACCTGCCAGGAAAGATAAAGGAGACAAAAATGATGAAAACCTCTAAATCACTATGGGCCACAGCAGATTACCTAAGCCTTGCTGAGATTTACTGAGTGAGATCCCCAACACTGGGGTGTAGTCAAGTAAAAGATGGCTGTCCATCTGACAGGGAAAAAAGTTAAGAGAGATAGAGATTAAGAGAGATAGGACAGGGCTGGGAATGTGGCTTAGTGGTAGAGTGCTTGCCTAGCATACATGAAGCCCTGGGTTTGATTCTTCAGTACCACATAAACAGAAATAGTCAGAAGTGATGCTGTGGCTCGAGTGGAAGAGTACTAGCCTTGAACAAAAAGAAACTCAGGGACAGTGCCCAGGCCCTGAATTCAATCCCAGGACTGGCACAGAGAGGAGCTGGAGGAGGTTGGAAGGGAGAAGGAGGGACAGGACATGGAGCGAAGAAATTGTGGGTTCCAAAATGGTGTCTTATAGCCACTACACACACACACACACACACACACACACACACACACACACACACAAACACACACACACACACACACACACACACACACACACACACATATACAGCCTAACATCAACTGGGAATGAGGGGGGAGGAATGACACAAATACACACAGAGAGAGGAGAGGGTTGAAAGTAGGATTGGGGTAAAAGAAGCACAGTAACACCACAAAGAGAACCCCACAAGCCCAGGGGGAAGGAATCCATACCTGGGCTATTCTGCCCTTTACCTGCTGCAGAGGGAAAGAGTACTAAACCTGATGATTCAGGTTAAGTAATCAAATGTCCCTTTAACACCTCTGGCATGGCACCTGGCAGCCCTTCTTAATGTGGCCCATTGTTCCCTGGCAGGGCCTTGGTGGCAGGAGCAGTCAGCTGTCTTGCCAATTGCCAGGGGAAAGCAGAGAGCAGAGGGAGGAGACTGCATGGAGGAGGGAGAAAAAGGCAGGAGCACCCAGACCCATGCAACGATGCCTCTAGAAGACCCTCTTCCCACAGCCCACCCCAGATGAAAAGATGACTCACCCCCTTGCCACAGCACCTGACAGCTGCCCCAAGGAAGGCCAGGTGGGAAGAGGTATGGGTCAAAAAAAGAAAAAGCCCCACCCTATCCTTTCTTCCTATGATAGTCCTCGGGCTTAAACACAAGGGCCTGCCTGGGCACTGGCCCTAAGCTTTTGTGATCGAGGATAGTGCTCTATTACTTAAGCCACAGCTCCACATCTGGCTTTTTTTGGTGATTCATTGGAGATAAGAGTCTCCCAGATTTTGAACCATGATCCTCAGATCTCAGCCTCCTGAGTAGCTAGGATTACAGGCATGAGTCACTAGCTTCTGGCTCTGACAAGCCCAATTTTAGCTGTATTCTGCTAGTATGGGAGACAGGTAAAGCTCTACTTTACAGGCCAGGAAACAGATGGTCCAGGGAGGTTAAATGTCTGGCCTCCTGAAATCAGTCAAACACAGCAACCAAACAAGCCAGGCACCAGTGGCTCATGCCAGTAATCCTAGCTACTCAGGAGGCTGATATCTGAGGATCATGGTTCAAAGCCAGCATGGGCAGGAAAGTCTGTGAGACTCTTATCTCCAATTAACCACCAGAAAACAGAAAGTGGGCTGTGGGTCAATTGGTAGAGCAATAGCCTTGAGCTGAAGAGCTGAGGGACAGCGCCCATGCCCAGAATTCAAGCTCCACCACTGACCAAAAATCAAAACAGAAAAAGAAGTGATGGGCTAAACGAATGGCAGCTAAATGAATAGACTTATATATTATATATCCTCCTCATTACGATTCTTACTAGTAGTATTTTATGTTGTGTCTTCCATCATCTAAGAAAGCTGAGGAAAATTCTGCATTCACAGCTTCAACTTCTCAAAAACCCAAGAAAAAGAAGAAAAACTAGGGGTGCTTTTTGTTTGGCCCTTCCTTCTCCTATCTCTATTCAGCAGAGGGCAGCAAACAGGAAGCATGGAAAGATCAAAGAGTGAGAAAGAGAGCCACATGGAGAAACAGCTACACATTCATAAATACACACCCACCCACCCACAGCAAGCAGAATTGTTTAGCTTCTTCTAGCTTTCAAAGTATGAATATTCCACCTCCTCCAGGGCGGGAGACGGGGGAGGGAGGGGATGTTGGAAGTTGAAGAGACAGAAGCTCTTTTTCAGCTCAAGAGATTTTCAGTGAGCTGACTTTGCATGCAAATGAGAGAGGGGCAACTCTCAGAGCAGAGAGAGGAAGGCAGCCACAGAACTGACAAGATAATTCACAATGAAGACAGCTTTCAACTACTCATCTTGAGGGCATAAGGCTGGCAAACCTAACACCCAAGCTCTCCCCAGTGAGAAACTGAGGCCCCTGCCATTAGCATCTCAGCCCAGGGGTGTCAGAGAGTGCTGATCTACAGGGTGCAGGTTCAGTGCTCCACAAGGACAGGGCTAGAGTGGCAAACGGGTGGCCTGTTGAGGGTCAAGTCTAGTCTCCTCGATATCGGCAGGGATCTGGCATGGACATCTGTAAGCCTCTTCTAAACTATCTTTCCCACCCCCACAACCAGGAGTAGCCAGACTATCTGTGTAAATGCTCTTTCAATATGACCGGGGTGGCCCAATCCCATCCCTAGTTCTAAGGTAGGATAAGTCACCCAGTATAGCCCATCTTCCTGACTAGTGATTGAGAATGAATCCTATCATAATAAACACATCAGATCCAAAGTGGACCAATAAGATTTAAACAGATCATGCTAAGATAATAGGAAAAGACATTTCTTATCTTTTCTACAGAGACCACAGAGACAGATTCTCTCCTCTAGGTTCTACATATGGATATAATGTCAGAAAGCATTATCATATTTTACCACCAAGGTGAGGAGGTGTGAGAGGAGTAGAGTGCTCAGTCTACTATAAAGGCAGAACCAAGAGAACTCAGAGAGAAAAAGCCCATGCCCTGACAGTCCCACAAACCTCCAGATCATACCATACCTGAAGCCAACTAGAGCTAGTGTGTCTTCTTAATCATTTTTTTTTAATTTAATTTAATTTTATTTGTGAACATACTGTACAGAGGAGTTACAGTTACATGGGCAGGATAATGCGTACATTTCTTACCAAGCATTGCAGCCTCCTCCTTTGTTTATCCTTCACATCCCTTCCCAGCCTCCCCCCTCCCCCCCTAATCCCAATCCTTCTCCTTCCCCCCCCCCCCCCCGCACCAACGTTGTAAAGCTCGTTTTGGACATGACAACTTGTACTTCTCATTGTTGCAACAGGTCCACCTGTATCCTTAAACAACTGGTTTTTCCCCATCTCCTCCACAAGTTATACTGACATCAAATATAGTGAAAGCAGGGGTTATGCTGTGGAGGAGGGACATACAAAGCAACAAAGAGATAATCTTATAAATGTGTTAGAAACACATGCATGAAAGAAAAAAAACATTAAAATACACATCTTCTTAATCATTTAAGCCTGCCTGGCTCAATTTATTACTTGCACCTGATAGTGAACTGGACCTACTTTCCATGCATAGCAGTGACAGTTCCACATGGCACGTGTGATTTACTTTCTCTACTTTCCTATTGAAGCCCTTCAGATTATTCTGGCTTCAGGTTATTGTACTTTTCCTTACTTTAAAAGTAAATCCAGGCATGGTGATTCAGGCCTGTAATCCTAGCTATGGAGGAGGTAAAGAGTGAAGGATCAGAGTCAGCCTTAGTCAAAAAACCAAAACAAGAAGTTTGAGAGGCTTCATATCAACCAACGACTTGAAGCAGTGGGGCATGCTTGATATCTCAGCTATGGGAGAAGCACAATGGCACATGTTTATCTTTCCCAGTGACAAAAGGAAGCAACAGAATCACATTGCAGGCATAAAATGAGACCCTACCTTGAAAATAACCAATACAAAATAAGGCTAGAGGAATGGAGTAAGTGCTAAGCTCCTACTTAGCAAGGGCAAAGCCCCAAGTTTAATCCTCAATATAACCAAATTAAAAAAAAATATAAGCCAAGTGCCTATAATTCTAGCAACTCAGGTGACTGAGAGCAGGAGGACACAGTTTAAGGCTAGCAAGGAAGCCGGGCGCCAGTGGCCCACGCCTGTAATCCTAGCTACTCAGGAGGCTGAGATCTGATGATCACAGTTCAAAACCAGCCCAGGCAGGAAAGTCCGTGAAACTTATCTGCAATAAACCACCAGAAAACCTGAAGTGGCACTGTAGCTCAAGTGGTAGAGTGCTAGCCTTGACCTGAAGAGCTGAGGGACAGCGCTCAGGCCCAGAGTTCAAGCCCCACAACTGACAAAAAAAAAAGGCTAGCAAGAGCAGAAACATTCATGAACCCTCATCTTAAAAATTAACCAGCAAACTAGCACAACTATGTTTATCACAGCATTATTTACATAGCTAAAATATGGAACCAACCCAGATGCTCCTCAGTAGATGAATGGATCAAGAAAATATGATATATATAGAGGGGGGGCAGAAAGAGAGAGAGGGAATGGAATTCTATGCCTCCATCAGAAAGAATGACATCACCCCATTTGTTAGGAAATGTAAAGACTTGGAAAAAATTTATTAAGTGAAGTAAGCCAGGCCCAAAGACACATAGGTCCTATGGTTTCCCTTATTTACAATAACTAGTATATGTCTAGGACAAGCAGGAAAGGTCAAAAGCTATGTACATATGACCATATAAGATGATGTTAAGCAAAAGGAACCCTAAGATAGGGACACAGTGGTTTTTCCTTTCTTGCTATTGTTTATAACATATTTATAATGTACTATGTTGTTTTTTTTGTTCTCCATCCTGTTTTCATTGTATTTGATTCCAGTACCCTGCATCTCATGAATACATTTTTGTAATTTGGGGAGGGAAAGGAAATAATAAAATGCTTAAATAAGGATACAGGTTGACCCACTGTAACAATGAGATGTAGAAGACACAACTTCGCTGGGAGGGGGAGTTGAGGGAGGTGGAGGGGGAGCTGAGGGAGGTTTGGAGTGAAGGAAAGGTAGGGGATAAACATAGGAGGAGGTAACAATAATGCTCAATAGGAAATGTACTCATTACCTTACTCATGTACCTGTAATCTCTCTATACAATATTTGTATAATAAAATACATATAAAAATAACCAGAGGGGCTGGGAAGGTGGCTCAGTGGTAGAGCGCTTGCCTTGCATGACTGAGGCCCTGGGTTTAATTCCTCAGACTACATAAGAAAAAAGAAAAAAGCCTGAAGTGGCGCTGTGGCTCAAGTGGTAGAGCGCTAGCCTTGAGCTGAAGAGCTGAGGGACAGTGCCCAGGCCCAGAGTTCAGGCCTCACGACCAGACCCCCCAATAAATAAATAAATAACCAGAAGCCAGGCGCCAGTGGCTCACGCCTGTAATCCTAGCTACTCAGGAGGCTGAGGTCTGAGGATCGCCATTCAAAGCCAGCCTGGGCAGTAAAGTCCATGATAATCTTATCTTCAATAAACCACCAGAAAACCAGAAGTAGCACTGTGACTCAAGTGGTAGAGCACTTGCCTTAAGCTGAATAGCTGAGGTACAGCGCCCAAGCCCAGAGTTCAAGTCCCACGACCGACCAAAAAAAAAAAAAAACAGAGAGAAAGAGAGAGGTGTGGGGGGAGAAAATCTGCAAGCTGGAGGTGTGGATGAAGTGGTAGAGCCTGGCCAAGCAAACAAGTGAGCAAATGCATGGCATTGAATTCAAACCTCAGTACCACCGAAAATAATATAAAGTAAAAAGGCTGGAAAGAAAATTTTAAAAAATAGATCTGTAAAAAAGTCAGGAATCACTAGCTACTCAGGAGGCTAAGATCTAATGATCATGCATGGTTCAAAGGCAGCCCACATAACAAGACCATGAAACTCTGATGTCTAATTAAGTACTAAAAGTGGGAGGGAACCCACTGGGAAACAGAGATGTGGCTCATATGGTACAGCACTGGCGTTGAGCAAAAACATCTCAGGGTCAGCACCCAAGCCCTGAGTACAAGCTCCAGGACTGGCACACGTTTGGGCACATACACACACAGACACCCTCACACATACACACACATACACACACAAAAGTTAGTGTGTGTGTGTGTCTGTGTGTGTGTGTGTGTTGGGTGGGGATGTTCCAGCACCAAATGGTGTAATTAAGTACTGGCTACCAAAACTGCGGCATGAAAATTTGACTCATGAGGGAAAGTCTTTGCAGCAGAACACAGATGACTTGAAGAGCACTGCGTTCATGTCTGCATTCCTCCTGTGAGAACTCGAGTAAGTGATTTTCCTTTTGCTGCCTGTTTCCATAATGGACTAGTGACTTCTCAAGCACCTCCCTCCCACTTTAACACTCACTCAGCAAAAATCCATTTTTCCAAGTGCTACACCATGTGCTATGTACTTAAAAAACACACTATGTCAAGACATCTTCATCTACTGAGGCCACGATGCACTTCTTGGCCACAGGAACTACAACAGGCTACATCCTTTCCCCATGCCATTGTGGTTGTTGAAGAAGCAAAAGTCTCATTCAAGTCTTTCTCTTTCTGACTATGATCCAAGTACAAGATGCAGAAGGTCAGGTATACGCAAAATACAAAAGACATGCACACAACTGGATTATATAGCTCAAACATCATTAGGAGCAATTAACTGGTACAGGACATATTTCCAGTTAACCAAGTTCACCTCGAGGTATTTCTTTACATGGCTGGCTTTCTTACTCGGTTTGCAGCTTTCTGAGAAGCCAGCTGTCTGACCACATGAATTCAGAAACCCTAGAAGCATTATGTGTCCTTTATAAATCAGAGGTCTTGCCCAGTTCCAGAGATACACTGAGGATGAACTGGGTGGCAGTTCTGTGACTTACATTCTAGCAGATGACAGCTAAATGCTCTTTTAATCTACAGTGGAGGAATCACAGAGTTAAGAGGACTGTTCAAATAGTGGGTATGTTGCCCTCAGATAAACTTCTCTCAAACCCACAAGGAACCTAATTTTCTTTTGGACAAAAGTCCTGTCAAGACTTCCTTCCAGAGGCTCTGTGGTTACTTCTGCCAGGAAGATAATGAGGAGGTACTGTGGGAAAGTTCTCAACAATTACCAGAGTGACAGACTGAGCTTAGAACCAACTGTTCAACCCTTTATAACAGCGCAGAGTGCTCCAGATAGCAGATTTCCCAGACAGCAGCCTGATGTGTTACATGCATGCTCAGGGATAGTGTGGAATGAGGACTGGAAGAAAGTCAGCCTCTTCCTTCAAGCTGCTATTTAAACAAGGAAGTAACTGGGAAGGCCAAGCCCAGGGCTCTGACTCTGCAAAGAGAATAGAACACAAAAGGGCTGTGTGGAAATTTGGCAGGATCTTCCTCAAAGGCAGCAGCTGAATGCTGCATCCTATTGCACCTAGAAAAGCCTATCATTGCAAAAGAGCTCTTCTGCTGCACCCAGGAAGGAGAAATTTCCTGTAAAGGAAGAACAGCCAGTTGACAAGACTTGAAACACCAATCCCATTCACCACTTCCTCCTCCTCCTCTTTATGCTATTCCAAAGAAAAAGAAATTAAACAAGAATTAAAACTGCCCCATGAGCTATCCACACACTGCAGGTCAGAGTTCCAAGGAACATCCATCCAGCTGTTGCTCTCCACTCTTTCAGCCCCAAAGGCTGCTTTATTCAATCAATACCTCCTTGTACATGTGAGTAACTTTCTTTGAAAGCTCAGGCCAAACTGGCAGTTAACCTTGACCTTCTCTCTACACATCTAGGACTATAGGAAATGAAAATCAGAACTTCTTTGGCACCTGCCTTAACTGAAATATGACAACTTTCTTTAGGCAGACTGTCAAGAGCTCTTTTAGACCTGGTTACAGCTATTCCATAGGAGACATGCACTTGGGCAGGACACACACCCCTTTACCTGGGGCTTTGCCAATATAGAATCCCTGAACCTAGGGAGGCTGTCAAAGACAAAAACCCAGGAAAAAACAGTAGCCCTATGTGCACTCACTAATCACATCACAGAATGCTGGCAACCGAACCAAGAGATGGAGTTGGTGGATGATAAGCACATACAGCAAGTTAATGACAAAGCCAAACACAGCCCTGGCCTGTTCACCCTGATACTGGTACAGGATAGGAAATGAAGGAGATTTCAAGAAAGAAAAACATACAAGACACAGAATTTAAGGGGGAAAAGGCTAGGCTGGCTATCAGGGTTTGAACTCAGGGTTTAGGAAAGGCCATTGCTAACTTTCCTCAGTTTCTGAACAGTTAAGATGTACCATAAAGATCAAGCCAACTCCTCTTGGATGGTTTGCAACAATTAACTAGAGTAATTGTTAAGCTCCAATTGATCCACCTTGTGGCAAAGAACTGTCTGTGCTCAAGATACCAGAATTGCCAGGCAGCAGCCTGACACTGAGGAGAAAGGAAAACCCATCAACCTCAAAAGTCAGCCTCTTCCTGTGAGGGCAGCCAACATTCAATTCTGACCCTGATATGAACATTACCCACTTCCCATGGGACCACAAAAATCCCCTAAGCAAATCTTAAATGTCCCAATATACAAAGCAATTCAAGCATGCATAGATTTGCCAGGAGATGAGAGAGGTAGAGTGATGTGATTGAGCAGAAAAATGTTAATCCAAGCCAGGAGCTGGAAACTCACACCTGGAATCCTAGCTACTCAGGAGGCTGAGGTCTAAGAATCCTGGTTCTAATCCAGCCCACCCAGGAAAGTCTGTAAGACTCTTATCTCTACATCAAAAAGCCAGAAGTGGAGCTGTGGATTAGGTGGTAGAGTAACAGCCATGAGTGAAAAACAACTAAAGGAGAGCACCCAAGGCCTGAGTTCAAGAGCCACGATCTGAGCATGCACACACATGCACATGAAGAAAAATGCCAATTTATTCCATATACATGTACAGATACGTGAGACATGAGTGAGTTTCAAAGAGGCAAAACAATTATTATCACAGTTTGGGCTGCAAGAAATACCACATCCTATCAGAAAGAAGTAGTGAAGGAAGGTATGTGGCATTCTGCCCTCAGGGGACAGAGCTCTCGGACATTTTGGGGGATCCCTCCACCTGTGCACCTCTATATTCCGGGAGGGTCAAAGGTGGCAAGTTCCTCAAGAACCAGAAATTCACCTTTCAACCCATCCAAGGGACTGGAAGCTCCAAGAGCATCTTTGCACTCACTCCCCAAGGAATTCACAGGACCTGAGACAAAAATAGGACAGCGAAAGAAAAGGGAAAAGGGACAGGGAGTTCCAGAGGTCCCTGTGAAAATGGCAAAACGTGAAAGGGACTGACCCGAGTAAATACAGCAGGATCAGCAGGGGGGGTGAGGGAGGGGAGCAGAAGTGATGGGCGAACCAGTTCTACAGAAAGCCTCACACTCTGGGGATACCGGCATGTGCAAAGAGGGTACTACCCAGAAAAAGAACTCTGGACCAGGTGAGACAACAGAAGAGGGCATCGGAAAGGTGGACAAACTGTAAAGTATGGAAAACAGAAATAAGAGTCCCATAATGGGCACTGAGGGCCCTGGGTTCTAATTCTGACTCTGCCGAGTGGGCAAATCCCTGTCCTCGGAGCATCAATTTACCCCATCTGGGGGAGGGGATGGAAAGAAGGGCAAACTCTTCAGGGGCTGCCTCTGACGACACCGACAGGAGGAGGAGGAGAGAGAAGGAGCCGAAGGTCTGAAGTAAAACCAGAGAAGGGGGAAGGGGGACGGGAGCATCCCTAGCCCCACCACACCCAAGGCACTCACCTGTCCCACTGCAGGGACCGCCTCCACTCCCGACCTCCCGGGGATGCCTTCCGGCTGCCGCTGGAGGTACAGAGCCCACACAGCTCCATGTTGGGCAGGAAGACCAGGGCCGCCAGTACCAGAGCCACTGCCTGCAGAAGCCGCTTCTCCTTGCCTCACCTGGGACAGTCAGCCCCACTGCACCTGCTGGCCCCTTCGCGCAGCCCGCTCCAGGCTCTGTGCCCATGCATGTGTCCACCTGGCAGGGCAGCAGCAGCTCCAGGAGCACAAGGGCCGAGATGCAGGCCCGGGTCCAACTTTGCTTCTCTTCCGCCATTCGCTGGCCAGGGAGCTGGATGCTACCACTAAGTCACCGCCATGGGGGGGGGGGGAGTCTTCGCCTCCAACATCAATGTTGGGCACAGTGGAGCCATCAGGCCTACAACACCCTCTTACAGACTTCCTAGCACACACCTGTAGATGTCAACCTACATCTTTTCGGAAGGGTTTCAGTCTACCCGGGGCGACCCTGACATCCGACGTTAGGTCTCCTCCTTCCTGAGCTGCAATGGTGCATTCTGCTCTGCCCCTGCTCCCCTACTGGGAGGAGGAGTGAAAAAGTGTAGGAGTTGGGTTGTTGGGCGCTGACTGGTGCACGCTGAGCCGGGTGCCTTTCATCATGGGACCTCAAGCTAATGAGGCCAAAGCCTTCAGCCAAATGTTGTGAAAGAAGAATGGATCCACCAGGCTAGAGGCACTTGTATATGTATCAACATGTTTTTAACATATTTTATTGATTAATGATTGATTGATTGATTGTGTGTATGTGTGTGCTGGTACTAGAGCTTGCTCTCTTAGTTTTCTGCTCAACCACTTTAGCCACACCTCCATGTCTAGCTTTTCGTTGCTGTTGTTATTTAACTGGTTAATAGAAGATAAGGTTTTTTGCCCAGACTGACTTTGAACCACAATCCTCAGATCTCAGCCTCCTGAGTCGCTTTGATGACAGGCATGAGTCACCAGTGCGTGGCTTGTTTTTAATATTGTTTAACAAACTGCTTATTCACAGACTGTGTCTCCAGTTTCCCACCTAATCATCAGAAATCTTTAGCCCCCATTTCCTTATCTACTAAGTAACCACTCTGTATGGTATTTTCACAATAAAAATTTTTTAAAAAGACAAAGGCTGGTTCAATTCATTGTTCTCTCTTATGGGAACATGGTATGCTAGGTGTGGGATAGAGACCTGGCAGCCAGGGGAACAGATTCAGACCTAGATTAGAAACTTGCAGTAAGGAGTGAGTGAATTGTCGGACTAGCACAGTCTTGCAGTCTGGAGGATTGGATGGAAATTAATTGCACGGTATGTCTGCGATGTAAAAATATGTGGATCAAGATGTAATATGAGGAAAGAGACTGCAAATGATGCAGTATCCAGTATCCCTACTCTCTGTCACTCACTCATCACCTAAGCTCTGGGTCTGATCCCTCCATAGTCCCAGCATAAGAAGGACTATGACAGTGATCTGAGAACAACCACTCAGGATCACTTGGTGATTGTAATTGTGGGATGGACGACATTGTCTTGAGCAGTCTCCAGTACAACTGTGGAGACACCCAACTAGAGCTAATCCTAGTTACAAGCCCAAGTGGGCAGGTTTGATGGGGAAGGCAAACAGAAGCTGGTGCTGCCCTGCTCCCCAAGTAATATGTAGATGGGGGAGGACTGTAAGAGCAGGTCTGGGGTGACTCCACCCACTGTGTCTGGATCACAATGATCCCACAATGCATACCTGTTTCTCGCTGACCAATAAGATACAAGAATCGAGGCCACATCCACATTTTCTGCTGCCTAATACCACTGTCATTTTCCTCTATTGACTCATACCACTACCAGCAGGTGAAGGAAGTAAAGGTGCTATGTGGTGACTGAGTGAATTTCAGAGATCCTGTAGGAAGTGGGTGATTGCAAGAATAGAAGTGATTTCAGAAAGCTTGGGAATATGGCCCCTCCACCTTCCTCATCCCAGTGCTGGGATATCTAACCAAACCAGAAACGCATGCACAATAAAATTTTCTTTAGGCAAGAAACAACAGCAAGAGTATCTGGAGAGGAATTGACCTGGTGGACCCACTAACACCAACAAAAAGAAAACTGAAAACAGGTAACCTCAAAACAATCATAACTGTGGACTGTAAATCAACCAAGGGTGAGACCAAAGACCATGCAGATCTGGAATCTTCCTCTGGTTCCTTTCCTGCTAGTGTCCTTTCCTCTGACACTGGAATCACTAACAATATGTCAGAAGCCCTACGTCACCCCAAGAGAGTAACCAAAAGATAAACAAAGGTAATAAGAGAGAAGGCATGGGTGGAGAAAGCTAGAGACCATGAAAGTATTAATGACCAAATTAAGCCTGGAGAGAGACCATGTTGCAGAGGACTTGAAGTTGGAGAGGTCCATGAGGAAAGACAAGGTTCAACAGATGAACCAACTGAGAGATTAGAAAGAGCAATGGGTGTGATAAGTGTTTGACCCAGAGGTAAACCTGGTGGAACTTCAATGACAGTTGGCAGAGCTACCCTCCAGCAGCTGCCTGCAGGACCAACTCAGCCCAAGCTACAGCTGCCAGCCAAGACCTATTAGTTGCAGAAGTAGCAACAGAAATGTGAGAAGCAGTGTTACATTCAAAGGCAGGAAAACTAGAGCCTCAGTTTCCAAAATGTGAAGGAGCAGGAGTGGCTGTGGTAACTGGAGCAGCAGGGAAAGGCCTGGGATCTGCATAAGCTCTTCAAGACAATGGGAAGATTATACATTAATGAGGCCATGAGATGCACAATTTTGCATAACCTAGAGATTAAAGAGCAGCTGGGCCAGCTGCAGGTTGCCTTCCACAGGCTAAGAAACAGAAGGAGGAGCTCTCTAGTGTGCTGCACTCAAAGCTGCAGGTGAAGGAAGAAGCTGGACCAGCAAGAGGACAAGTTAGAAGAATGGAAAGAGATGGCTGAGTTAAGGAGCCAAGTGGCTCACAATCTCAGGAGCTTCATGAACAGCTGCAGGAGCTCAGAGCTACCTGTGAACAGCACAGGGCCTACAATTTGCAGCTGACCTTAAAGAATGAGGTATTGCTGCAGCACCCGCAGAAGCAGACACAGTTGCTGGACAAAGTTGGAGGACCAAGAAGGTCCATCAAAAATTACACAACATTTTTGATGTGCCTTAAAACCACCAGAGAGAAGCAGGAGCAGATATGGGCCCTAGCTGAGCTTTCTGGCTTTCACTAGAGAAGGAGGAGTGAGCAAAAAGGAAAGGGGGTGATTCTACTTGTTGTGACTGTCCTAGAAGACATTCAACCCAAAGACTAGGTGGGATTTTTATCTTTATCCATTGATGAATTAAAGAAGGTGAAGCTTAGCCAGCAGCTGCATGAGCAACAGACCTACAATGGGTGCCTGGCCAATATGGTAGTCAAAAGCCAGAGAAAGCTGAAGCAGTAGGGTTTCTTCTCCAGGAGTTGAAACCATGGGAAAGGAAGCAGGACACACAAGTGCCCAAGAAGACACTGAAATTCTGCTTCATCCACAAGCTGCCTGGAAAAAGTGGGCTACTAGAGGCAAGTGGATAAACTCCAACATGGATGCAGCCAGCTGTCAAAACCTATCAGTACCATTGAAGAGTCCCTAGATTTCTATAAAGAACAGATGGAAGTACTGGATGAGCTATATCAGAAGAAAGATCAGTGTGTCAACCAGCTCTTCCAGGAGGAGAAGGAGAAGACGAAGCTGCTATTGCTTCTTACAGATGAAGGCACCTGAGTTTCAGGACAAGATCCTAGCAGCCATCCAGACCCCTGCGGATGAGGGCCCCTCAGAACTCTCAGGCTTCAGGAAGAGGGAAGTTATGAAGAAGCAACAAGATTTTGAAGATTTAAAGCTTGAAGACTATGTGGATCCTGCCCAAGGAGAGGCTGGGGTACCTTGTCATCTCAAGGTCCCCTACTACAGAGCAGATTGTGCTACAACAGCTTGCTATTCAAACACCTACCTGAGCTTACATGTTTGGGCAATAATGGCTGCAGGACTGAGACAAACGACACCTTGGAGATCATTTTTGCATGAAGACCTGGAGGCTTCCAGCTGGGGAACAGGGCTCTTGTCCTCTAACTTACTTTGTCACAAGAGGATCAGGTGGCATACTCTCAGGCCTAATTATAATGAATGAGAGAGAGGAGGAGCCAAACATACCAGAGGCTTCTGGGAGCTGGCCCAAATTCTAGAGACATTTAACAGTCCATTCATTACCAGGAAAGGGGCTCAGCTGTAGGTTTCCACAAAGTGTAAATGCTTTACAAAGGAAGTTGGAGAGTGATGACACGGTTTTATATTATTATATTATGATGATAATAGAAAATGTTTGAGGTCACAGTTTAATAATAGTGTATTTTAATTTCATAACATTACATTTTTTACATTTTATGCAATATTTTGATATTACTGTATTGTATACATTATATCAATAATTTCATGATGTATGTTGTATGTCACTAGCGTCACTTGGCTTTTTGAAAATGTAAGGAATGCTGAGCTGGGCAATAGTGAATTTTCTTTTTTGTATGTTAGAAAGTTACAACCGTGATAGTGAGATGAAACAATAATAAAAACCACGGAAAACAAGAAAACATTAATGCTGAAATCCTGGAACAAAGCAAAGATATGAGATGAATAATTGGAAGTCTAACACAATTGGAGTACAGACACATGGATTACAGAAATGTAATCCAAAAATAAGAATATAGAATTATGAAATATCTGTAGATATGGCATATCCTAATAATTTTTCAGTGAAACCTACTGAAATGATACCTCTTGAATATTATTGTTGAACAAAAAAATAAAATTCGAACTAATATGTTACTTAACTTTGTACAGTGGACTAGATTCTGCAAGTGTAATGATATACCTTTGACTCAGGTAATAAATTGAAAATTCAGAAACAACTATTCAGTATTTAAATAAAAAAGTAATTACACAAATTGATCTAAATGCCACATGTACCATCTGTCTTAGATTTTCTGTGTATTAACTTAAAATCACATGCCTTATGAAGGAGAAAAATAGCTGAACTAACATTAATATCTCTAAAATACTCTTAATAAAAAAAATTCCTCAAAGAAAAAGATTAGTGTAAAAATCACCTTTGAGCATACTCTACAACTGAGGTGGGAAAAATTAAACAAAAGTAATGAATTATATATAGCTCCATATCCATAGCTTTTTAAAGAATTATTTCAAATATCCTTCATTTTTGAAATCAGTTCAGAATTCTTGCGTATATTAAAATTGGGGAACTACATTACCACTAGAAAATTAATACAGTAATTTTTATGAGATTAGAAGTCCGATGAGAATAAAAAGATTGAAATGGCTCAAATGGTGAAGCACCAGACAAGCAGGAGGCATGAAAATTTACAAATAAAAAGACTTGGATGATCATATAATAACTCCACAATGAAAGCTCAGCTAATTTTCAAAACCACCTACATTCAAAACCACCTACATTTCAAACCCACCTACATTTCAAAACCACCTACATTTCAAAGTCACCTACATTCTGGTGGAAAAGTAATTAATTCATAGTACAAAAATAAAAGATTCAAATAGGTAAGAAAAAAAAACTGTTTTCCAATCCTGTTCAAATTTAACTTTCACCTAGCCAAAATAAACACTTGTCACTGTCTAAGAAAATTGTAATATAGCTAGCAAGACCAATAGAAAGCCCACGGATTGGGAGAAGATCTTTACTAGCCATACAACAGACAAGGGTCTCATATCTAAAATATACTTGGAACTCAAAAAATTAAATCCCCCAACAACAAATCCTGAAAGAAACAACTGCCCAATAAACAAGTGGGCGAAAGACTTAAAGAGAAACTTCTCTGAAGAAGAAAGAAGGATGGCCAATAGACACAATGAAGAAATGCTCAACCTCCCTAGCCATAAAAGAAATGCAAATCAAAACAACATTGAGATACTCCCTCACCCCAGTTAAAATGGCAAAAATCAAGAACTCTAACAACAACAGATGCTGGAGGGGATGTGGACAGAAGGGAACCTTACTTCATTGTTGGTGGGAATGTAAACTTGTTCAACCACTTTGGAAAGCAGTATGGAGGTTCCTCAAAAGACTCCACATAGAACTCCCCTATGACCCAGCAATCCCACTTTTGGGCATTTACCCAAATGTTTACAAACAAGACCACGCTAAAGCTCCCAGAACAACTATGTTTATTGCAGCCTTATTTACCATAGCTAAGATCTGGAACCAACCCAGATGCCCCTCAGTAGATGAATGGATCAAGAAAATGTGGTATATATACACAATGGAATTCTATGCCTCCATCAGAAAGAATGACATTGCCCCATTTGTTAGGAAATGGAAAGACTTGGAAAAAATTATATTAAGTGAAGTAAGCCAGGCCCAAAGAAACATAGGCCCCATGGTTTCCCTTATTTGCAATATCTAGTATATGTATGAGTCAAATGGAAAAGGTCAGATAATGTGATGTTAGGAAAATAAACCCTTTGATATGTATTTTAATGTTTCTTTCTTTCATGCATGTGTTTCTAACGCATTTATAAGATTATTTCTTTGTTGCTTTGTATGTCCCTCCCCCACAGTATAACCCCTGCTTTCACTATATTTGATGTCAATATAACTTGTGGTGGAGATGGGGAAAAACAAGTCGTTTAAGGATACAGGTGGACCTGTTGCAACAATGAGAAGTACAAGTTGTCATGTCCAAAACGAGCTTTACATCGTCGGTGCGGGGAGGGGGGGGGAGAAGGATTGGGACTGGGGGAAAGTGGGGAAGCTGGGAAGGGATGTGAAGGGTAAACAAAGGAGAAGGCTGCAATGCTTGGTAAGAAATGTACGCATTATCCTGCCCAGGTAATTGTAACCCCTCTGTACAGTATGTTCACAAATAAAATAAAATGTAAAAAAAAAAAAAAAAGAAAATTTTATGAGGCATTTCCATGAAAGAGGAATTTAAAGATGTGGTTTCCAGGATGGAAATTCCAACTCCAGATGATATGTAAATCAACTTCCCCAATTGAGAACTCAGGTACACACCCTTTTCTTGGCCCACTGCCCTGAATCAGAGGACCTATTCCTCCACTTTTTGTGAAAGGGAACTGTCTTTACACTTTTTTTTAATACCTCCCCATTGCTGACACATTATATAGAGAAGTCTCTTGGGGTTGTGGTGTTTCTTTATCTTGACAATGGCAGTGTGAGTTTTTGGAATGTGGTTAAGAGTTCCCTTCTCTGGAGATACACCATTGGCTATTTCCAACTTCCTGTCAGACCCTTTTTCTCCAATGATAAACCACTATTAGTGAAGATTCTATACGTTGGGTCCTCTATAGCAGAGAACCTTTCTCAAATGAAGCAAACCATTAATACTGTACTAATTTGAATTTTATGCACAGTAATCCCATTTTGTTATGAAATATGGAGGTAACATATAATAAAACATAACATGTAAAAAAATGAAGATAAGATAAAGTAGCAACAATGTAACAATAGAGCCAGAAATATTTAAAAATTGCCATAAAAATAAACTCATGCAAAAATGAGACCCCAGTGACTGCTTTTCACCATGAAGGAAGGTTGATCTCAGAATAATAGCAAAAAACAAAACAAAACAAAAAAAAAAACATTTAATTCAGTGGGCATTGTTGTTTTCCCAGTAATCCTTGCTACTCAACAGGCTGAGCTCTGAGGATGGCAGTTCATAGCCAGTTCATATAGGAAAGTCCAAAAGACTCATCTTCAAAAAACCACCAAAGTGGAGCTGTGGTCCAAGTCGTAGGAGAAAAAAAAAGCAAACAACAACAACAACAACAAACCCACACGAATAGTGCTCATGCCCTAAGTTCAGGCCCTAGTAATTTCGAGAACAAAAAAGCAGTACTGGTTTCAGTGACACAAAGTTCTAGAGCAGACTTTTGATTACTAGATCCTTGGAAGAAAAAAACAGAAACACCTCTATACTAGACCATTGGGGTGTTGAACTTTCTATTAGATTGGATTCTTTAAGTTTCAGTACTAATTCCTAAAAATAAAATAAAATAAAATAAATTGGAATACTTAGAGAAATAGCTGGTAATAATGGAGAAGAAAGAAAATGCAGGGTTGAACACTAAAGATGAAAGAATGGTTTCAGAAAAAATAAGTCATAATTTTTGGGGTAAAAATGAGGAGAACATTAATTCAGGCTAAGAGATTAATAATAACAATGGCAAAGCTCAATTTATCCATTAGGCATACTGACTGGTTAACAATAGTCAACAATTGTAACAATACAACAGTTTGCTGTCCAGTTGTGATGGTTCTTTGTTGGTGTCCGTTTTTCACTCTATGTACCCAATTATTGTGCATTCATCCCCACTGTCATTATCATATGAAGATAAAAAAAATAATGCTTAGCCAGCACCAGTGGTGCACCTCTGTAATCCTAGTTACTCAGGAAACAGATCTGAGATCTCAGTTCAAATCTGGCCCGGGCAGGAAAGTCGTAGACACTCATCTCCAATAAACCACTAGAAAGCTGGAAGTGGTGCTGTGGCTTAAGTGGTAGAGGGCTCACCCTGAGCTGAAGAGCTGATGTTTCCCTCAGACCCAGAGTTCCGCAGCACTAATGACAAAATTTTTTTTAAAAAGAAAAATTTAAAAAAAGATTGAGAGTCAATGCCTGAGAGTCAAAGATGCAAACATAGTGTTAGGCTACTATTTCTCTGCTGGCGATTCAGATAGGGGATTATGCTTTCAAAGCTAATGGATCAACAGCAAGAAAGGTACAAGATTGATTATAGTAACAAAACCACAAATGGGAAAGGTTATGACAGGGACACTCCAGAACCTATAACCCTAAAGAGAATATTCTGATAGGATAAAATTTATAGCGAATTGAATATTAATAATATGCTCTTGAAAGCCAATGTATATAGATATATGTATATATATGTATATTTATGTCTATGATAATTTTTAGATCATTCTCAATAACAGCATTGAGTTATTAAATTATATATCAGAATACCACACCATTTTATAATAAAAAGGCATAAATGATATTTGAAATAAAGATAAGAGAAATAGAGTGGAAGAAGAGCTCAGGGACAGATCCTCTACCCTGAGTTCAAGTCCAGCACTGACAGACAAACAACAAGAACAACAACATCGCAAGGATGAGTCAGTATAGACAATAGACAACAGGAAATGATCTCCGAGCCTAGGATCTTTGTTCACTCATAGTCAGGTGATCAACGACAGTCAGGTGATTAGTGGTATGATTCAGGCAGGTGATGGCAAAGCTGGGAGGGGCTGGTCTGTGGGCAGATTTAATCCTGATCACAACTCAAGCAAGAGATAATTATGTCATCTCAGCTTTGTGCAAAGTGTGAATTGGAAGAACTCAGTCCAGAAGAGCCTAAGAATAAACACAAGTTTCTATTCCAAAAACAAAAGCAAACACAGAGAGGACAAGGCTTAAGTGGTAAAGTACCAGCCCAACATCAGGCCTAACAAATTACAAATAAAAAAAGTATAGGATGATAACCTGTTAAGAAATACGAACTCAGCTACTTTTGAAGACCCATAAGATACAGTGGATAATGTCAGTAATATGGCCTACAGTCCTGTGGAAAAGTAATAAACGCATAGTTCCATTATAAAACATACACAGAAGTAAAAAACAAAATAAAACAAACACAATAAACTTTTCCAATCCTGGACAAACCTACGTTGCACCTAACCCAAATAACCTAACCAAATTGTAAGAAGTAGGTCCTTGAAAGAGGAAGTGAACGGTGTGGTGGACAGGATGTAAATTCCAACTCCTATTGATATGTAAATCAGCTTCCCTAAGCAACCAATCAGAGACTTCCTTTCCTGGGCCCACCCTCTTTCAGTATAAATAGAGTGGAAGTCTGAGACTCAGGCATTGCTGAAGATCCTACATCAGCAGGCTGGAGACCATTTGGAGCTTGGATACTCCAGGTGAGGATTAGAGTGAGAGAATCTACTCCTCTTTTAATTCTTCTCTCCTTGGTTTGGTGGTGGTGGTGGTGGTATTGTTTTGTCAGTTGTGGGGATTGAACCCAGTGGTAGGGCAGTGTTGCTGGGTCACTTTGTGCTCAAGACTGGGCATTCTCCCTGGGCCACTTTGTGGTCAAAGCTAGTGCTTTACCACTTGAGCCACAGCTCACTTGTGATTTTGGAGTGGTTAATTGGAGATAAGAATCTGTGTCAGGGGGACTTTTGTGGCCGAGGCGGTTTCAAAGCTTGATCCTTAGCTCTCAACCTCTTGAGTAGCTAGGTTTCTACGGGTGAGCCACCAGCACCTCATTAGATTCTAGGAATGATGGACCCTGACACTACCCAGGCTTTCCAGAAGGAATTGAGATGTGCCATCTGTATAAATACTTTTATAGAGCCAGTCACCCTAGAATGTGGGCACAGTTTTTGTCGACCTTGTCTCTGCCTCTGCTGGGAAGAGACCCAGATTCCAGCCAGGTGCGCTGTGTGCAGGGGACCCTGCCAGCAGACAGACCTCAAAACCAATGTGGTTCTGAGGAGCCTGGTGGCCATTGCCAGAACAGCCAGCCTCAGGCATTTTCTGAGCTCTGAACAATACATGTGTGGGACACACAGGGAGACAAAGCAGATGATCTGTGAGGTAAACAGGGCCCTGCTCTGTAGGAGTTGCTCCCAGTCTCAGGAGCACAGGGCTCACAAACACCATCCCATAGATAGGGCTGCTGAGGAGCAAAGGGAGATGATTTCAAAGCAGATGCATGCTGTATGGGAAAAGACTCAAGAAAACCAGCACAATTTACAGGAGAAGAGGAGACTCATCAACCGATGGATTTGGTATGTGAAGCTATTCCGAAGCATGACTAAGGATGTTTTTAGAGTGCTGTTTTTAGAGCTAGGTGTCCAGGAGGAGGAAAGACACCATTCCCAGCTACTGATCAATGAAGGAAGAGCCATGTTACTGCAACTCAGAGAAAGGGAAACCCAAATGCTTCAGAAGAAGCATCAGCTCAGGAATATGTATCAGGAGCTGATCAAAACATACCAGAAGCCAGATGTGGAACTGCTTCAGGATGTAGAGTTGATCCTAGAAAGCTGTGAGTCAGTCTTGTTCTTCCTGCCTCTTCCTCTGAGGCCAGAGCTCAGTGCCCCTCCCATTCCTGGACTGATAGAGAGGCTCAGCCAGCACCAGGTGGAGATTGCCTTCAATGATGCTACGCGGAACCAAGATCTTGGGAGCTGTGTTGGACACAACAATCCCTATGCAGTTTTGAATTCTGAAGAGTCCTTCCACTTTACTGCTTTTGGACGCCAAGTCTTCAGCTCTGGGAAACATTACTGGGAGGTTAGTGTAGATGACTCTTCCACCTGGGCCCTGGGAGTTATTAGGGATTCCTCCATAGGGAGCAACCTCACTGAATCTAATGATCTTTTCCTCCTTTTGTTTGTGAAAGAGAACACACTTTCCACCATTTTTACCACCTCCCCACTGCTGCCTCACTATGTAGAGAAGCCTCTGGGCCGGGTTGGTGTGTTTCTTGATCTTGACGATGGCAGTGTGAGTTTTTGGAATGTGGCTAAGAGTTCCCTTATCTGGAGATACCCCACTGGCGCTGTCCGATTTCCTGTCAGGCCCCATTTTTTCAGTGGTAGCCTGGAGTCCTAAGTGAAGAGACTCTCTATGTGTTGGGAACTCTATGGCAGAGAACCTTTCTCAAATGAGGCAAACCACTAATACTGTACTAATTTGAATTTCTCGGTGCAGTAATCCCATTTTTTCATGAAATATGTGGGTAATAATAAAATGTAAAATGTAGAAACCAATACTAAATGAAGATAAGATAAAGTAGCAACAATGTAACAAGAGAGCAAATAAATATTTAAAAATTGCTATACAAATAAACCCATGCAAAACTGAATCCCCAGTGACTGCTTTTCACCCTGAAAAGAGTTGGAGCTAAGAATAACAATATAAAACAACACTTAAAGCAGTGGGCATTGTTGTTTTACCAGTAATCCTTGCTACTCAGCAGGCTGAGTTCTGAGGATAATGCATAGCCAGGACGAACAGAAAAATCCAAGCGACTCTTATCTCCAATTAACCACCAAAGTGGAGTTGTGGTTACGTGGTAGAAGAAAAAAAATCCCACAAGAACAGGGCTCATGTCCTAAGTTCAAGCCCCAGGAACAGTTAGAACAAAAAAGCAGTACTAGTTTCAGTGACACAAAGTTCTAGAGCAGCCTTTTTATTAATAGGTCCTGTTATCCATCCTGGGAGGGAAAAAAAACAAACACCTCTCTCCTAGAGCATAGGGGTCTTTACACTTTCTATTAGATTGGATTCTTTAACTTTCAGTATCATTTCCTAAACAAGGGGAAAAATGTATACTCAGAGAAAGAGCTGTTAATAATGGAGAAGACTGAAAATGCATGGTTGAACACTAAAGCTGAAGGCATGTCTTTAAATAGAAGAAGTAAGTCATCTTTTGGGGGTCTACAAATGAACAGAATACTATTGTAGGCTAAGAGAGTCACAATAATAACTATGGCAAAGCTTAATATATATATTAGGCATACTGAGAAGTTAACAAGAGCTACCAATTGTAACAATATAACAGGATGCTGTGCAGCTGTGATGGCTCTTTTTGGATACTTAATTGTAGTTCTTTCATCCCCTGTGAAATTATCATATGGAGTTAAAAAATGCTTACTTTTGGGAAGGTGGCTCAGTGGTAGAGCATTCCCTTGCATGCATGAGGCCCTGGGTTTGATTCCTCAGCACCACATAAGCAGAAAAAAAGCCGTAAGTGGTGCTATGGCTCAAGTGGTAGGTACTAGCCTTGAGCTGAAGAGCTCAGGAACAGCACCCAGGCTCAGAGTTCAGGCCCCCCGACCGGACCCCCTCCAAAAAAATAAAAGCTTACTTTTTTGTTTCCCTTTCACTCTAGATACTTAATTGTTGTGTGTTCATCCCTTCTGTAATTATCTTATTGATTATGAAAAAAACTATTACCTTGTGATTCAATGATATGTATGTAGTGTTAGACTGCTACTTCCCTGTTGGCAATTCAGATATAGGAGAGTTTGCTTTCAAAGCTCATGGTTCAACAAACAAGAACAGAATACGTTCAAGATCCTGGAATGTGGAAGCTTATGTCATCGATTCTACAGAACTTACTACCCTAAAAATAACATCCTAGATAATTTTCTAATGTTTATAGTGAATAGAGTATTAACAGTGTGCTCTTATAAAACACACACACACACACACACACACACACACACACACACACACACACGAGCATTAGTAGGTTCTCTTATCAGTTTATCACATATATATTAATTTACCATTTCATTTTAATATAAGCTTGGTCATAAATGGTGTTTATTAGCCTTTTGATCCAACATAAAGCTCAGGAGAGTGCATAGATCCTTAGTTTAAGCCCCTGGACTATTTGAGGAAAAAACTTAAAATGGGTAAGTTACAATAGAAAATAGACTTGGAGGAAGTAATCTCAGATCCAAGGATCCTTTTCTGACACACAGTTAGGTGATGGACATTCAGGTGATTACTGGGTTCAGACTGGTGAAGGAGATGGGCGTAGGGGGTAGGTTCCCTGTAGACTTAACAATGATCACATCTCATCCAATAGCTATTCAAGTTGGCATCTGTCTGTCATCTCAGCTATGTACAAAGCTTTGATAGGAAGATCTAAATCCAGGAAAGGCTAAGCATAAACACAAGATCATATTCCAAAAATAAGCTAAAAAATGGTATGTTTTATACAGTTCTGGTACTGTACTGTTGAATTCATACCATTTGCTTAAACTCTGCAAACCAATTTATTTAACACTAAATTAATCTATAACAATGCAATGATGTTGGTCCAGTCTTTCAATTTAGAAAACCATAAGCAGGTGTTAATAAACATAAGGTGGTGCTGAGTTTATTAAAAGAATGTTTGTGTGGTCATTTTTCACTGTATAAATGTGAGTATAGAGAATTCAGTGCAGTCTTGGTTTATCTTCCCACACGTGATTTTTAGGGTGACTTCACCTTCCTATTATAGGACTAAAAGTAGTATTTGTGACTTTGACCACCTTTGGTAGTTTTTGACTGTTGTACTGTGCACTGTTGCTTTTATTTTTCTCCCATTTCCAGAAAAAAAAGATAAATCACTTGCTGTAATACCCAGGCTTATACATTTAAATTTCTATTGTTTATTTCTGTGATATCTATGTTACATTCAGACATCATTCTGACATTTTATCTAATTATACAAACATATACTATTCCATGTTTCTTTGCATTATATTTCTTTGCATCTATCTTTGCATTAGTAATTAGTAATATCCTAGATACTGTGTTGCTCATTTCATTATTTCATGATTATTTTTACTACTGGCATAATTAATGCCATTGACAAAAGAACTCAATAAATTAGATGTAGTCAAAATTTTCTACCTTATATATCTAGAAGCACCAACAAAACTACTTTATTCTTGTTTGTGTTTTAAATTCCTGGCCTATTTTGTTATAGATCTATAGTTTATTTTTATTGTATTTTATTTATCTATTCATTATTTATTTTTGTTTAATTATTTTTTGCTAGTTTTTAAAATATTTTATTTGAATAGTTGAAGAAAGGAGCTGCTATTCATTAAAGTAGTTTGTGAATACAATGCATCTTGATCACTTTGATCCCTTTTTAACATTTCCATTCATCTCTCCCAAACACTTATTCTCTATTTTTTAATTTTGTAGCATACGCATTGATTTTTTTTTTACTTGCTCCTGCTTTCTACCACTTTGCTATATTATATGTCTACTTTCATGGTAGAACACTTTTGCTGGTTAAAGATTATCTAGTATCCCTTTGAAAAATCATTTTATGTGTAATTGAAAAATGTTATATTTGTTAAATTAATTCTATAAAATTTAGGGATTCTTTGAATTCTGAAAGTATATTCAATCTTCATCACCTTGGAATATTCTCAAATATTCATCATTCACAAAGAAATCTCATACCTGTCTGCAGCTATTCTGAATTCTCCTTAGACTTCCAACCCCAAAGAATCTAATGTTATGCCTGATTTTGATAATTCAAAATTTCATTAAAATCAAATCATTTTATGTGTTATTTTGTGTCTGGCTCTTTCCATCTAGCCTGTTGTCAGTGTTTCCACTAATATCAATTCTCCATTTCTCTTTTTTACTTGATAATGGGCTATTTCATGAGTATAAAATGTTTTGTGAACTGTTTTCCTATTGGTCAGCGTGAATTTTTTTTTTTCAGTTCTTTGTCTGTCATGGATAATATTGCTGTTTTGTACTTAAGTGTATAAAAATTATAGACAAAGTTTCTAGGCTGTACAAAGTTTCTAGGCTGTTTGGTATTTCTGTAACTAACTTTGTGAGGAACTTTTACACTAATTTCCAAGATGAATGTGCTATTTTACAATGTATGAGAGCTTCAATTTCTTTACTTTCTTGTCAAACCTTCTAATGCACATCTTTTACCCATTCTGGTGAGTATGAAATGACATCTCATTTCTATTTTATAAGTGATTTTACAGGTGCTAATGCTTTTGTCTGTTTACACATTGTTCGATTAAGAAATTTCAAGTAAAATTCTTGGTCCATTAATTGAGTTACTGATCCATTTTTTTCCTTTTTCTCCAATTCTTCTGTTTTGGAATAGGAATGTTTACACCATGTTATTATATATTGAAGATATGGTGCTCCTCATCCTCTCTGTCAACCTCTTCCTCTTCTTCCTTTCTCTTCTTTCTCCTCATTGTTGCTCTTTCTATACTTCCTTTTTCTCCTCTTCCTCTTCTTCCTTCTTCTTACTCCACCTCTTTGTTTCCTCTTCTTTTCTTCCTCTCTTCCTCTTCTTTATTGGACCAAAGCTTCATACTGTCCTAGTAAACACTCTACCACTTAAAACTGGACCATCCTAGTTTGTTTTTCACATCGGGTCTAGTGCTTTTACTCAGGCTTCCCTAGAATTTTGATCCTACTGTCGTCACTCTGAGTAGCTTTAATTAAAGGCATGTGCCTTTATACTTGGCATATAATTGGTTTTGCTTTTTTAAAAAAATATATATTTACTTTTTTTTGTTGGTCATGGGGCCTGAACTCAGCCTGGGCGCGGTCCCTCAGCATTTCAGCTCATGCTATCACTCTACCACTTGAGCCACAGTGCCCACTTCTAGCTTTTTCTACTTATGTGGTGCTGAGGAATTGAACTCAGGGCCTCATGCATGCAAGTCAAGTACTCTACCACTGAGCCACCTTTCCAGCCCTATTTTGTTTTATTTTCATGGCAACTCTCAGCTAAGAATTTTCTTTGTGTCTCTGTGGACATTTTGAAGCTGGAATTTTGAATGATGTTGGAAGTCAAAGCAACAAAGAATTTTGGAGAGAGGCAATGCATTCTGTTAGCTCTCCATTTATGCTAGTGTCTGAACATGAATGTAGGTCTTTTGGAGACAAAAGTGGAGCGTTTTTGTATAAGGAGGTGTGTTTGGGTGCTGTGTTCAAATGAAATGGTTAAGTCATATTGTCACTTTGATTGGATTGAAAAATATGTAGGAGAGCAATAACATACACAACTAGGTGTATGGGCGACTGAGTTCCCAGAGAAATTTAGCTAAAGTGCAAAATCATATGCTGATTGTGCACTATCCTGAAGTCTGAGAACTTAGAATCAAAGGAGGGAAAATGAGAAACACACTTGTTCAGGAGTTCTCTCTCTGCCCCGAAATCACCATCATGTGTTACTCTTGGCTATTGTCTCTCAACCAAGATCAACTAAAACTCTGAACCATGAAGCAGCATAGCCTTCCCTTCTTTTTTCTTTTTTTATGTGCATTGTTAATTTTTTTATTATTGTGAAAATACTATGCAGAGGGGTTAAAATTACATGGGCAAGATAATGAGTACATTTCTTATCAAGCATTGTAGCCTTCTCCTTTGTTTCCCCTTCATAGCCCTTCCTATCTCACCCTACCTCCCCCACCGAATCCTCCTTCCCCTCTCCCCAAAGTGGTAAAGTTCGTTTTTCGACATAAGGACTTGTACATCTCATTGTTGCAATGGGTCCACTCGTATCCCTATTTAAACAATTTGCTTTTTTCCCTTCCCCTCCACAAGTTATACCAAAATCAAATACAGTGAAAGCAGGGGTTATAGTGCAGGGGGGGGTGGGTGGAGGGACATACAAAGCAACAAAGAAACCAACCCCCCTTCCTGCAGGCATGCTTCCTTGAAGCTCTTTATCTAACACGATCTCTCACACAGCCTCTGCAGAAGGTTGCGTGGCACCTACAGGCCACATAAAGATGGCCACTCAGCTGGAGATACCAGGGACCACTGGAAGAGCAGAAACTTAAGCATTTGACCTTGTTTCTCTGGCTAGAGACTATTCATTGTATTTGCAGCCCCTTATTCTGTTGCCGATGTCAAATCAGAAGCCATCTATCCAACACAGGCAGCTTTATTAGATGTTCAAATTGGTTATGGAAGTGTCCCGCCCACCTGCGCCGGCCTTTCTTTCCTGAACCCAGCTAAGGACTCCTTGCAGACACATCCTCATGGCTGATTTGCCTGCTGTGATCTCTGCTCCTTTCCAAATGCTTGCTTTGGCAGCTTCCCCTCCATTGTGCCTGTGCTTCTCGGACTGGGTTCCCATGGTGGTTGGATATTGAGCTGCTTCTTAGAGGAGGAAACAAGGGTTGTTGTGTACAATAGCAGACCTGAACTGGCCTGGAGGCAGGACAGACGCTGTCCCAGGTGGGACTTGTCAGGGCACAGTGCAGGCATCCTGCCACTGGGCCCTGGGTCACTGTGGTGAGCAGCAGTCACAAGTGGCCCAACCGCACTTTTTGGCTTTACAAAGTGCTGCTCTCTGTTAATAAACGAGTTTTCTTCCTGCTTGATTTGGCTCCCCGCTGTGTCTGATTGTCTCCCCGGATAAGGGAGGCTAGGGAACGGGTGAGCACTGCACTGACCTTTCCTCATACCCCGTCTATCTTTGGTGGGACAGATGAAGTCCCAACACCTAGGTATATCTTTGCCAGTTCTTGGGTTGAACTCAAGGCCTGGGCACTGTCTGTAGCACTCTACTACTTGAGCCACAGTCTGGCTTATTCTGTGTATGTGCTACTGAGAAATCGTACCTAGGGCTTCTTGCATGATTCACAAGCACTCTCTCAATAATCCACATTCCCAGCCCCCTCATCTTTTTCTTAATGGTAGTTTTTTACATCAGTATGCTGCCATTTTACATCCCCAAGTTTAATTTTTGAATACTGGTTACTTCTACGAAACCTGATCTTCTCTTCTCCTGCCTGGTTTCTTACTGTTTCTGCATTGGCCTCATAATAAAATCTAAATAAAGGCTGCTGAGAGCGTCAGTGTATCATATAAGTACCCAGGCCTGGAAACCTGGAAGAGAAAAGCCATGGGCCTGAAATGAAGAGAATGAGGCAGTATACACAAGGAGCATATCTGAAAAATAAATGATTAAATATAAGGAGAAGCATTGCATAAGGTCTGTTTGCATTCAGGGAGGTAGTATACAGAATAAGTAAGTAGGGCACTGAAAATTTTTTGTGGCATTCTAGTGTTTAAACTCAGGGCCCGATGCATTCCTCAGCTGTTTTTCCCAAGGCTGAGGATTTACCACTGCCACAGCTCCACTTCCAGCCATCTGGTCATTAATTGGACATAAGCGCCTCCCAGGCTTTCCTTCCTGGTCAGGCTTGTGAAACCTGCTCGTCTTTCTCTCTTAAAGCTGGAGCTCTACTCTCTGGACCACTGTTCCACTTCTGGTTTTTTGGTGGTTTATTGGAGATAAGAGTCTCACAGAATTCCTGCTCGGGCTGAATTTGAACGGCAATCTCGTGAACAGGAATCAAGCGGCTTTCTTCAGGAATACACCAAGGAGCTCCTCCACACAAACCCTTAGTCTAAATCTCAAGAGGCACTAGAGAAAAAGAGATACATGAAGACGCGTCTAGTTTGTTCTAGATACTTAAGGTTGGAGACACACAACACTCATAATTATTAGATCATTTTATAGGAGCAATGAAGACAGTTTGAGGATCGCTCCAGCTTTTGGGCCTCTCATCTTAAGACAACAAATTCACTGCAGCTCAATGCTAAGTGACAGAACTGGCATGTCCTGTGGACATTTGCTCCCAAATCCTCTGACACTCATTTCTAACTTTTGGCTACAAACCTGTGACTGAGAGGAGAAGATGAGGAGAGAAAATCCTTCTCAGAGAAAACAGCTATAAAGAACATTGGGTAGTTAATTTATAAATTCAAACCTTTGGAATGACCTGTTAAGAAGTCAGATTGTCCAGATTAAAAAATGAAGAAGAAAAGAAAGAAGGTGCCAGTGGCTTCTCACTGTAATCCCAACTCCTAAGGAGGCTGAGGTGTAGAGAATCTGAGTTTGAATCCAGCCAGCATAGCAAAATCCATGACACTGTTATTTCTAAGAGATCACAGAAAAACCCAGATATGGGGCTGTGATTCAAAGTTAATGCACTACCCTTGAGCAAAAGGAGCTCAGGGACAATGCCTAGGCTCATAGTTCAACCCCAGGAACTGCCTCCTCAAAAAGAAAGCCTGTATCTCCATGTTTTTGGGTATGTATGAATGTATTCCTATAGGTGAAGCTGAAGAGTAGTTATGATGAACGGCACCAAGCTAGGAAATTTGTATTCAATGAAATGATTTAGTAACAGAGACTGCTTTCATGACAATGCATAATCCAGGGTTCCCCTCACTGTTCCCAGTGTAGCCTGAGGGTTTCTCTGCATCCCAGGCCTGCTGGAAGAAGTCTCTCTCATTGTCTGGACAGGCAGACAAAAGGCCTCACTCCTGTACAGCTGTATAACAACTCCATCTGGGTCAGATAATGAGCATGATTTTGGGCGGGCTCTGAAGGTCAGCAGAAAAATGTCTCTTTGTACCCCAAACTATCTCTCTCCCCAGTGCTCTGGTTTGATAGGAAGCCTTCATTTGTGCCACCTCCTGTGGCAGGCCAAGTCCTGTGCACTTTTCCTTCCTTTGTGAGACTATATTCCGGTGTTCAGATACAGTGCTCAAGAGTCCTGCTGGCAGACAACTAGGGCACTGAACTTAATTAAATGTTTCATTGCCTGTGATGATGGGCCTATGATGCCTCTCCTAGGTTTCTGGAAGCTTGGGAAATCCAAGCACATATCTGATATCACAAAGCTTCCTATCATCTTGGGCTGGTGAATATCATCAGGTTTTGAAACATTTGACCTCTCCTAGTTGGGCCCTGGGTGGCTAGGTTTTGGGGTTGAACACAGGGCCAGGGTGCTGACCATGAGCTCAGTGCAGAAGCCCGGTATTTTACCATTTTGGGTAGCAGCATCACTTTTAGTCTATCTCTCTCTCTCTATCTGTGCATGTGTGTGTGTGTGTGTGTGTGTGTGTATGTGTGTGTGTGTGTGTGTGTGTGTGCGTGCATGTGTACACACATGGGCACACAGGGGCACGGGCACATACACCATTCTTGGAGGTTGAACTCAGGACCTGAGCACTGTATCTAGTTTCTCTTGTACAATCATAGCCTTCTCCCACTTGAAGCACTGTATCTAGTTTCTCTTGTACAATCATAGCCTTCTCCCACTTGAACCACAGAGCTACTTCAGGCCTTTTTTACTGTTGTGGTCCTGGGAAATCAAACCCAGGGTTTCATATTTGCAAAGCATTTTCCCCTTAAGGCACATTCCCAGCCCTAAACTTCAGATTTGTTAGTTTGTTTCTCTCTTTTCTTATTATTGTAGGAGTTGATGTTTGGGCCTGGGTGCTGTCCTTGAGCTCTTCAGCTCAAGTCTTGCGCTCTACCACTTGAGCCAAACACCATTTCAGCTTTTCTGGTGGCCCATTGGAGCTAAGTGTCTCAAGGACTTTCCTGCCCAGGGTGGCTTTGAACAATGATCCTCAGATCTCATCCTCCAGAGTAGCTAGGATGACAGCATGAGAGACAAGCACCTAGCTTCCACTTCAGGTTTCTTAGTGGTGAATTGGAGATAATAGGCTCATGGGACCTTTTGTGTCTGGGATAATTTGGAACCCAGATCCTCAGATCTCAACTGCCTGAGTAGGCAGGATGAGAGACCTCAGCTATAGACCCCTAGGCTGTGGCATGTGCTTCAAGGGGGTCCATGGCTCCATGCGGTGGAGTGCTAACCATGAGCCCAAGAGGTAAGGGTCAGAGCGTAGGCCCCTATTTCAAGGTTCATGACAGAAAAAAACAGAACAGAACAATTGTCTGAAGTAGACAACTCACTAGTCTTCAGTAATACATAATTTTGTCCCTGCCATGGAGACATATCTGAGCTTCAATATTCTTGTCTGCATAATCATCTCAGTGGGGAGATCTTACAAGGACCTAATTAAAGAATGCACCTGGTGAAGGACACAGCACATGGCACTCTGCATGACTCAGCACATGGCATCCTGTGAAAGACTCAGAACCCAGCACCCAATGCAGGACTCAGCACACTGCACCTTGTGAAGGATACAGCACATAGTACCATGTGCAGGACTCAGCACAGAGTACCCTACGGAGGACTCAGTACATAGCTCTGTCCCACAAGCTGTCATTAGACTTAGGGCGCTCTAATCAATATCACCATTCTTTGAGGAACATTTCACAAACCACACAAGTTCACACCTAACAGTTTAGTGGGATTTTTTTTTTTGGGTGGGGGAGATTAGTCATGGAGCTTGAGCTTAAAGCTTGGGGATATTATTGTTCTAATAACATTTGCACAAGGCTAGAACTCTACCACTTTGAGCCATATTTCAATTGAGTCTAGCAGACTTACTACCAGGTTTTAAGGCCCCAGAGTGGCCAGTATATCCGGCGTTAAGCCAGGGTAAGCCAGGATGATGGGGGTAACCCGTGGAGCTGGGTTGCAGCAGTTTATATCTGGCTAAGTCAGGTTAGGTGGCAGCTGTCAGCACCAGACTCCTAGCTTGCTCTGTCATGTGGTATTTGAAGTCTTATCCTTCTATAGTTGCAGTTAGAACATTATACATCTTTTTGGCGGCAGTCCTGGGGTTTGAGTAAGGGTTTTGACACTGTCCCTAAGCATTTGTGCTCAAGGATAGAACTCAATTGATTGAAAGACAGCAGAACTTCTGGGTTTTATGTTTATGTGGCACTGAGAAATGGAACCCAGGGCTTCATGCTCACTAGGTGAGCAGTCAACCACCAAGCCCCAGGAGTGAACGAGGTATAAATAGAGATTGATGTATATAAGCATTATATACACAGAAAGATGTCTGTATATTATTAATTTATAGATATTACTACCAATTATTACTTATTAAATTATGTCTCCATTTAATAATGTGTCCCAGTTAACAATTAATAAAGCATTAACTAAATTACTCAATATTTTGTTATTGTTTTCACATATGTACATACAGCCATATGCATAATTTCATATTTTATAGAATGAGACAGATATCCATATATTATTAAATTATGCATCATGTGTTACTACCAATTATTAGGTATTTATGTTTCCATGCAATTTTTATTCTGGTAATACTTAATAAAATGTTAAACTTAATCTACATCCTATAATTTTTGTGTCTAATTTTATCTTAGAATGATTCACTACTAATTCGATCTGTTTTTCATTGAATGTAGTGACAATTCTTCCACCTACGACAATTTTTACATTTATGACATCCTATTACATATAGATTTGCATATATTACATATAGATTTGCATCTGAATTTATACATCCTACCTGTCAACGAGCACTTTCAAAAAAAAAAGTAAACATGTGTCATGCTCGGCTTCCCACTCCAAGATTACATTTTTTTGGCAGTGGTGGTATCTAACTCAGGCCGTAGAAGGCTCAATTCATGAATGGCTGACTGTCAGAACAGCAGCCTCTAGCCAATTCAGCTGCCAGGCACTTCCCAGGCCCTGAAATCGAACCCCGTATGTTGATCCCATATTGCGCTTAGTATACTTATTCATTTTATTTTTGTTTTATTCATTTACTTACCATTTATTTTATTGACTTTTATTACACATGAAATATTTATTACATTTATTATCTAGTATCCGATATAGATTTGCCTATATATGAAATTTCACACCTGATACCCAGGACATTCACAGAAAAGGAAAACATGTGTCGCCATGGGCTTCTTACTCCATGATTCAATTTTTGTGAGTGCTGGCATCTAAAGTCACAGCCTACAAGGCCCAATTCATGAATGGATGAGTGTCAGTATGCCAGCCTGAGGCATATTGAGCTGACAAGCATTTCCAGAACTTGAGATCCAGCTCCAGAGGTTGACAAAATTAGAACAGATAGACATGCAGATGGTAGTACACAAATAATTATTGATTTTTATAGAGTGCGAGAGATGTCTATACATTATTCCGTTACATAGGCTACATTCCTATCAATTCTTGGGTATTTAGTATACCTCCATGTAATTAAAATTATTGTTTTCATTGTTAATTATTAGTTAAATCAACCACTGTCCTGAAACTATTGTGTCCATGTAATTAATAGTATTCGTTGAATGTGTCAAAAATATTCATTAAAATCCATTGGCCTCCTAAAATCACTCTATTTATATAGTAATATTCAGAAATAACTAATTCAACCTTGCCGTTCATAATCTTCCATCGGTGTTCCTATGAATAGGAAGGAGACTCTTAGGATCTCCCTCTATTGGTAGGGGTCAGGACCCGGCTTCAAACACAGGGCCTATATTTCCATGTTGGCCTATGGCTTCCCTGGTAGCCCACCAGCCTTCAGCAATGCCAAGTTACCAACATTCTTCAACTGTGTCATTCAGACGCAGGATGGTCACCTTGCAAAGAAGACAAATGTAAAACCGGTAGCCATCTGCAAGTTGCAAGTTTTTTTTTTTTTCTTTGTCGCATTAATTATTTATTTTCTTGTCAGCCTTTGAGTCCCAGGAACCCAGGTTCGGCTATAGGTCCAGTGACTGCACCCGAGGATAGAGTGATCAAAGCTGAGGCAGAATTGCCATGACCTGAGTTCAAGCTCTGTGCTTGACAAAAGAAAAATACATACATACATACATACATACATGCATATATGAATACATACATACATACGTACATACATTAAAAATATTTTAAAAAATTATGAGACTCCTTGGCTTAGAATTCATGCCATTTTTTCTGCCAGGCCTGGGATTTGAACTCAAGGTCTGGGTAAATCTGCAGTACTGTGGGGGATGGGAAAGATCACCATTCTGGAAGACAAGAAAGTCATGCCTGTTTCTAGGGCCTGAATTAAAGTCTTGGCACTCAAAAAAATAATATATTTAAATATTTTAAGTACATGGTTTTTATTGACCTACACATTTTTACTGCATACTAACTGCATATTGCAGTTAGTATATTCATTTTATTTTGTGTTTTATTTGTTTCTTATATATTTTAGTGAATATGACTACACATATAATATTTTTTGCATCCTATTACATAAGACATAGATTTGCCTATGTATTCTACATCATTCCTGAGTCCCAGAAATTTCACCGATAATGAAACCAAATGAGGCAATTGGCTTTCCTCAGGATTAAGTTTTTGGCAGTTCTGTGACTTGAACTCAGGGGCTAGCAGCCCACTTCATGAGTGGGTAACTGGTAGCATGCCAGTCTGATGCAAGAGAAGTTGGCGGGCAAATTTGAGGACCTGAGATCAACCCATAGGACTGGCCAATATATAAACAGATAGATGATTAGACTGCAGTGTGTGTGTGTGTGTGTGTGTGTGTGTGTGTGTGTGTGTGTATGTGTGTTGTGAGCTGCTTTTGATCAAGGATAGCCGTTTACCACTGGAGCTACACGGCTCTACTTCTGGCTTTGTTGGCACTGAAGTTGGACAGGGATCTCAAGGACTTTCCTGCCTAGTGTGAATTTGATCATTATCCTCCTATTACAGCCTTGTAAGCATCAATGAGGACTGCTGAGAGCCACTGGTGCCTGCCTAATCATTGGTCTTGCTGTTCTTGGACAGACCAGTGAGTTCCCTATCCTTGAGTTGAAATGGTGGGAGCTGGAGCCCACAGTTGGAATCCTGGTCCTGCCAACTCCAAATGGAAGGAGATCTTTAGAAAGTCATTCCTAGCTATATGAATACCAAGGGAATGTGATGTATGTTATGATTGAATGGGCAGCTCTTAAATAATTCTAGGATAAAATTATATTATAGGACACTGGTCGATTTTAATCAATATTTCATGAAGCATTTAAACAATCATGTTCATTAAATGGAGGCATAATGAAATACCTAAGAATTGTGCTTCACATAGTATAAAGGTGCAATTTTTTTCTACTAGGACTGGGACTGGAACTCATAGTCTGGGTAACTCTGTTGCACTGTGTGGAAATGGAAAGCTAGCCTTCTTGAAGTCAAGAAATTCGTTTCTGTTCCTTAGGTCTGAAATCGATCCCCAGCACAAGAATACATCCTATTTGTGTACATTTTAAATATATGATTTATATTTACATACATAGGTTGACACCATATTGCATTCAGTGTAGTTATTCATTTTATTTTTTGTTTTATTCAGGTGTTTGTGGGGCACATCGGCAGCAAAGATGGTGCTGAGAGGAAGTTGAGTGGGCACAGCCCAATTGTTTACCTTAAAATCTGATTGGATAAAGCTTAGGTGCATGATAGGGTGTGACCTTTACAGTGATTGGTTGGTTCCTTTCCCTCCCCTTCCATGCCTCGCAGTTTATCCCTTTAACAGGTGCTTGCTCTGTGGTAATAAAGGAGTTCTTGCTTGACTTGACTCCCCATTGTGTCTGAATGTCCCCCAGGCTAAGGGAGGCTGGGGAACGGATGAGTGGCACACTTACCATTCCCGGGCCCCATCCATCTTTAGGGGGCAAACAAAGACCCAACATGTATTGACTGTTTATTTTATTGACTAATATGGCACATAGAACATTGGTTACATTGATTAAATAGGATATAGATCTGCATATGTATTCCACTTATACCTGACACCCAGGACTTTCACAGAAAAGGAAAACGTGTCACCATCAGTTTCTTACTTCATGATTCATTGTTTGGGCATGATGGCATCTGAACTCAAGGACCACAGGGCCAAATTCATGAATGTGTGTGAGTTAGCGTGCCATCCTGGAACAAATTGAGCTGGTAGACAGTTCCCAGGATCTGAGATCAAGCACCAGGTGTTAACAAAATATGAACAGATTGACACGCAGAGCGTAGTACACTAATATATATATATATATATATATATATATATATATATATATATATATATATATATATATATATATATATCTTTACAGAGTGCCAGAGATGTCTATCAATTTTTCAATTATATAGACTACATTCCTACCAATTCTTGGGTATTTATTATGCCTCCATGTAATTAATGTTATTATTTTTATCTTCAATAAACTATTAAATAAATCAGTGTCCTGAAATTATTGAGTCCCTGTGAGAAATAGTATCCTTTTAATGTTTTATAAGATATTAAATAAAATCAATCAGCTGACTGAAATCATAAAGTCTAATTGTGTTCAAGTATCATTCATGAGCATGTCATTCAACTGTGATATCGATAACATTCCATCATTATTCCTGTGGAAGGGAACGAATTTCTGAGGATCTCCCACCATCTGGAAATGGCATAACTATATTCGAAATGTAGGCTTACGTTGCCGTGTGGGACAATGGCTTCTCCAATAGCCCTCAATTTAAAAAGTATATTTAGTTCCTTGGTTTGCAATTCATGACATTTTTTCTGCCAGGCCTTGGATTTGAACTCTAGGTCTGGGTATATTTGCAGCACCGTGACGGAAGGGAATCTGAACATGCTTGAAGACAAGAAAGTCAGGCCTGTTCCCAAGGCCTGAATTCAAGCCTAAGAGCTGGGAAACATACTCTTTATATCCATTTTAAAGATAGGATTTATACTTCCATACACATAGTCAGTCCATATTTTGTTGGGTGTGGTTATTCATTTTATTTATTGTTTTATTCATTGATTTACCATTTATTTCATTGACTCTGATGACCCCCTCTAACATTTATTATATTGCTTACATCCTATCACAGCATCCAGATTTGTAAATATGTTCTCCATCATGCCTGACTCCCAGAACTCTCACAGAAAAGGAAACATTAAATTTTTGGCAGTGCTGGGATGTGAACTCAGGGTTTAGCAAGCCCAATTCACGAATGGATGAGTGTCAGCATGGCAGCCTTTAGGCAATGAAGCTCTGAAGTGGTTCCATGTGCTGAGATCCAGCCCCAGGTTTGGCCAAAACAATGATGCATGTATAGACAGAGTGTGGTATACAAATAAATATATATTAATAAGGAGCATCAGAGCAGTCTATCTATGATTGAATGGCACCTACTACATTCCTACCAACTCTTAAGCATTTATTATATCGCCATTGAAGGAATATTATTCTTTTCATGCATAATAACCTATTAATTAAGTTCAATCAGCATCCTAGGATTATTGCATCCAAGTTTAGACTAGACCGAAGCATGAACTACTCTTTCAATTGGTATTCCTATGCATAGGAACTAGTCTTTTGTGATCTCTTGCCACTGGTAGGTGTCAGTACTGGGATTTGAACCCGGGGCCTATGTTCACAGGTTGGCCTATGGATTCCCTGATAGCAAGCCAGCATTCAGGTATGGCAGTTCAGGTCCACTTTGCAGCCATGTTATTCAGACCCAGGATGGTCACTGTGCAAAGAAACAAATGTAAAACACTCAGCTCTCTGCAGCTTGCCACTTTTTGTGCTATGCTACGTTTTTTTTTTTCCCTGCAAGCCCTCTGGGCCTAGGATCCCTGGATTGACTATGGGTCCAAGGGTGCCCCACCCTAGGGCGATTGAAGCTGAGGCAGAGTTGCCATGACCTGAGTTCAAGCCCTGTGTTGGCAAAATAAAGAATAAATAAAAAAAAATAATTAATTATTTAACTAAATTAAAAAAGAAATAGCCCTTGTTTTGAATTTCTACCAGTTTTCTTCATTAACCTGGGATTTGAACTTAGGGTCTTGGTAAATATGTAGCAATGTGAGGGAAAGTGAAGATTTGCCACTACTTGAGTTCAAACCTCATGCAAATCCAAAAATAAAAATTAAGTCACTGAGCTCAGCAGGGGGAGTAGTTGTGGAGTTGGGAGGGAAGGAATGGTAGGGGGAAAACAAAGGAGGATGCAACAATGCTCAATAGGAAATGTACTCATTACCATGCTCATTTAAATGTAACCCCTCTGTACAACATTTTTACAATTAAAAAATGAAAAAAGTAGTGCTCAGACAAGCATTTTGGGGGTAAAAGAAAGGTGTCTGAATCGATGTACAAAATTCTACAGTGTGTTTTTTTAAAATGTTCATTATGTAACTGAATAAACATAACTGCTTCCATTAAAAAAATTAAGTCACTGTCTTGGAACTGGGGCCAGTATTTCCATCATTGCTGGTATTGATCTCACCATCCAGGTAACTCTTTTGCACCATGGGTGAAGGCAAAGCTCCCTGTCCTTGAGGAAAGAAATTCAGGCTAGAGTTCCCAGCGTCTGAATGAAGGCCCTGCAATGGAAAAGCTATTTTTATATATGTGTAATATATGATATATATTTACATATGTATGTTTATTACATATATTATAATTTTTATTATTGATTTTGTATTTTATTTTTTACTTTTCATTTACTTATTGTTTATTGTATTTAGTATTATTATACACATAATATTTAGTACATGTTGTATATCTATTATAAATTTATACACAATATTTTAAGACCTTGACTGGTTTTTCATTAATATTTTACTAAGTGTTGAAACATGATACATAATTAAATGGAAGCATTTGTCACAGTCTTCACATGTTTAGAGTCTCTTTCAAGTATGAACTTTGTCTTCTTTATCTTTAGAACCTTCCTATAGGAATTTTTTAGATGATTTATACTCACAAGCCTTTTCTTCGGGATAGTCAAGTTGAAGAATAAATTTGTAAGGGTGGGGCTAGAAATGTGGCTTAGTGGTAGAGAGCTGGCTCAGCATGCATGAATGGTAAGGTTTGGATCCTCAGTGCCACATACTCAGAAAAAGCCAGAAGCTGTGGAGTGGCTCAAGTGGTACAGCACTAGGCTTGAGAAAAAGGAGCTCAGAGACAGTACCCAGGTCCTTAGTTCAAGTCCCAGGTCTGGCAAAAACAAGAGGCCAGATGCCTGTGGCTCACAATAGGAACCTTAGCTTCTCAAGAGGCTGAGACCTGAAGACCACAGTTCAAAGACAGCTTAGGCAAGGAAAACCTGTTAGACTCTTATCTCCAATGAACCACAAAAAGACCACATGTGGTCCTGTGGGTCAAGTGGTAGAGTGTTCAGCTTGAGCTGAAGAGCTCAAGTACAGTGCTCATGCTTGAGTTTGAGACACAAAACTGGAAAAAAGTGAGGGTTAAGCAAAGTCCTTTTCCTTTTTGCTAATTAGAATATACTCTGGAAAAATGATTGTTCACGTACACTAGAATTGGAGTTAGAGCTCAAGGTTCAAGTGTAGTCCATCCATATGCACAGCCTCTCAGACTCTAGCATTATAACCTTGTGTCCTACGGTTCTGAAAGGTCCAATGTTGAAAGGCCTAATATGCTGCCCAAGCCCTTTGTGATAAGCAGTTGACTTGTAATGCCAAAGTTATTACAGTTCTGAACCTAGGAGAGCACCAGTAGCTCATGCCCATCACCCTAGCTCAGGAGGCTGATGTCTGAGGATCACAGGATGAAGCTTGCCAGGGCTGGAAAGTCTATGACACTCTGACTTCTACTGCTGAAAGGTCAGATGTTCAAGAGCTTCCTGTGTCTCCCTTGGTAATGAGAAGTTGCTTGCACTCTAAATTTTCTTAGAGTTCTTGAGTTATAAAAGCAGGAAATAAACATCAGTGACCAATCCTGGGTTCAAATGAAGTTCTCAGCTTCCAAGCCCTAGTCCTGTTAGCAGGAAGAACTCCAGTGTAACAATATTTGAAGGAAGAAAACAGTTTCAAAAGCCAAACTAGGTAAAGAGACCTAGGCCCACAGGATTAGGAGGCAGAATGTACACACTCAACAGGGAAGTGAGCTGCAAAACCACTTCATTCCAGACACGGCCAGCAATGAGGGGAAACCTGAAACTTTTGTCAGAGTTACACCAGGGTCAGGATTTTCTCAGCCTCTTCAAACAATGACTAATTAACCTTCCTTCCTCAGGTGAAGGGAACCTCAGGCTATCTTCAGGTTAACAATAGAGAGCCTTGCTCTTTGGTCTTAGGGAGTGGGTTTTTGACTCTCCATCTGTCAGATTTGAAGGCCCTTCTTCTACCTCTGCCAGTCCATTCACCTTCCTTCATTCTCCACATCATTAATGTAAATCCCCAGTCCAAGGAGAGGCAGGGCCCTTTCTTTTCTGACTCCAAATACCTGAGTTATAACCTGGCTCTGCCCTCTTGACTCTGGGGACCTCGGCTGCCTGAGAAGTGGGAGACAGTCTTCCTGCTCTGTGGTTGTGTGAAGACCATGTTGGTGTCCTGGCACACTGCAGAAGGCCTCATGACTGGGGAGTGTTCCCTTTTTTCCTCCTGACATCCAAGACCAATTCTGGCTTTTTCTTGAATGTGCTACTGAGGAATCAAACCTAGGGCTTCTTGCTTACTAGACAAGCACTCTCTCACTAATCCACATTCCCAGCCCCCTCGTCCTTTTCTTAATGGTAGTTTTTACATAAGTATGCTACCATTTTATGTCTCCAATTTTAGTTTTCTGAATACTGGTTACTTCTAAGAAACCTGATCTTCTCTTCCCCTGCCTGGTTTGTGACTGTTCCTGCATTGGCCTCATAATAAAATGTAAATAAAGGCTGCTGAGGGTGACCTGCTTCAGGCAGATGGCTGCACAGATTGTTGTGTATATGTTTGTTAACACTCCTGGACCTTGAACTCAAGATCTGGGCACAGTCCTTGAGCTGCTTTACTTAAGGCTAGCCCACTAACACTGGTATCATATGGCTATACTTCTGGCTTTGTTACACTGAAGTTGGACAGGGCTCTCAAGGACTTTTCTGCCTTGGGTGACTTTGACCATGATCCTCCTATCACAACCTTGTAAGTATCAAGGAGGACTTCTGAGAGCCACTGGTGCCTGCCTAATCATTGGTCTTGCTGATGTTCTTGAACGGCCCAGTGAGTTCCCTATCTTCGGGTTGAAGTGCTGGGGGCTGGAGCCAACAGTTTGAATCCTGGTCCTGCCACCTCCAAATGGCAGGAGATCCTAAGAAACTCATTCATATCCATATAAATACCAATGGAATGTGATGTATGTCATGATTGAATGGGAAGTTCACAAATGATTCTCGGATAAAATTGGAAACAATTAGATTATAATACACTGATCAGTTTTAATTAGTACTTTATGAAACATTTAAACAATCACATTCATTAAATGGAGGCATAATGAAACACCTCAGAATTGGGTGTCACATAGTAAGAGGTGCCATTTTTTTCTGCCAGGACTTTCTTTAGTTAATTTTTATATCCCATTTTCTGAATGTAATTTGGTATATGAAACTAGGATATATTATAAATCAATTATTCAAACAGTTTTTTATCAGAAATGTTTATAGCAAAATATAGAGATAAATCCAAATTATATATATTTGAAGACAGTGCTTGGTTAGTCCTCTTCTCATATTCCCCATTCCCTTCATGAGAATAATACACATTGTAAGGTAATGCTTAGACTGTTTTGGTGAAATAGGTTGACTTTAAACCAGTGAGTTACTCTATGCTGCATTTTGTTTACTTTATATCCAGAAAATCTAAACTCTTACTTTATCATTTTCCTTTGGCTTTATACTCAGATTTAATCTCTGATGGGTGACAAATAAAGATATAAACATTTTTTAACAGTGGCTAAATTTAGGCTGTGGAATCTAGGTACAATGCAACTCATGAAGATAGTCCTCATAAGTCATGAGACCCTGGTATCAAAATGTTAATCAATGCTTACTGGTGTCATGCTTATGAGATTTTGTGTATTATAAACAGTGGTTATTAGAATGCTTTTGGATTCAACATCGTTTCATGGGTTAGGAACAGAAGAGAGACATTATACTCAGAACAAAATTTAAGGAGTCATCCAAAATTAGTTACCAAGATATACATCATGTAACATAATGTTTTAAAAATGCAAACTAAAGGAAATAATTTATGAAAAAACATGAACATTTACAATAAATACAGAATCACTATGACTGATTTTTCTTTTACACCAGTTGCAATACGGCTTACATAATGACTTTTCTGGTGATATGTTTAATTAGGTCTTGATATTTAGTTGGAGAAGTTATGTTTTTTCATTTATTCATTTGTCAGATCAAAGATGAAATGAATTCCATGCCAGAGTCAACATCCATAATAATGTTACAGATGTATCCTGGTACTTTGCCAAAGTTTCAAATCAGCTTGAGTAACTGGGGTCTTTTTTTGGGGTCTAAATAAATAAGTATGCAATTTTGTCAGTACTAGAAAGATTTTGACCACCATTTGTTAAGCTATTATTTTCCAGAAACTACTTCTCTCTTTTCATGAGACTTTTAATTTCATTTATATCATGTGTTGATATTCTCCTTTAGATTACCCACATTCAGTCTTCTACAAAGTGTAATTTGGAGTAGTTTAAAGTTATATACACTCATGTACACTGCTCAGATTCTATTATTTGCATATTTTTTCTTGTTAAATCAGTAGGAATTCGTTCTCAATATGGAAAATATTGGACTTATTCATTGCTTTTCTGAATTTGTTAAGTATGTCATGATTTTGTTATTTTATTCTTTTAAATATGTGCAGATCTCACTCCACAAACAGTCACATTCATTTTAAACAATTTGATCCATTCAAGGGATTTGCTACATTAGGTTCACCTAGATGAATTTAATTACAAATTAATACAACCATATTTCTGAGACACAGTTATCTTTATGGCTCTATTCCAAGTTAACATGTATTTGAGGTTTTTGTGCTTAAAAAACTGGGCACAACATGTTTTTGTTCCTGGGGGACTTCTACTTTGTTGATTGTTTTTCCAGTTGTGGTGACTTCAATATATGCGTGCATTTTATTTCAATTGTTTTGTGTCAATATTTTATTTCATATAACAGAAATTACAAAAATAGTCAGTGATTTAGAATTATTCCAAATAGATTCTAAGAGAGACACTTGAAATTTTGTGACAACTGGGAATGGGCAGGTCTTCATAGTGGAGGGGATAGCAGAATAACAGGCATTGTTTGACATGATTTTAATTCTTCCTTCTCTTGCCTCACTATTTCCAATGGTATTACTTCAAAGTCTTTTGTGGAAAGAAAATATTTTTGTCTGTATAAACTCAGAATTTTTTATTCAATTGTACATTTATATTTCATTTTAACTCAAAAATCTTCTTTCCTTCATTTAAAATAACAGTTATGAATTTATAGTGCTAAAGTAGCATCTACTAATTTATACGAAATGGTCCAAACTATTTTCACTTCACACTATATGTAATATAGAGTGTAATAATAATAATGAGTAATATAGTATGTAATAATTCCCTTTGGGGAAAGTCAATTACAGTGGGTTTTTGTGAGATACTGAGTAATAGTAAAACATATTTGATTCTACTAAAAAATTCCTAGTTACATCTAAAAATTACTCATAGTTATAAATTAATGCTGAACAAATAACATTGTTTATTAGAAAAATCCAGAAGTTTCAATACACTTGTTTTTTTAAACTTGTCTTGAATCTGGGCTTTGGTGGCTCATGCCTGAAATCCTAGCTACCCAAAAGTCTGAGATCTGAGGGTAGTGGTTCAAAGCCAGCATGGGCAGAAAAGTCTGTGAGACTCTTATCGCCAATACATCTCTTGAAAACTAGAAACGGCACTGTTGCTCAAGTGGTACAGTGTTATCCTTGAGCTGAAGGGCTCAGGGACAGTGCCCAGGCCCAGTGTTCAAGCCCCATGACAGGCAAAAAAAAATGGCATGGATTTTTACTTTATTATTTCATGATTTTTAATGTGAAAATATATACAGAGGGTTTACAATTACATGAACAAACTAATGAGTATATTTCTTATCAAGCATTGTTGCGTCCTCACTTGTTTCCCCTTCCCATCCCTTCCCATCTCCCTTTCTGCCCCCCCCCCCGCCCCCTGCGCCAAAGTTGTAAAGTTCGATTTTTGACATAATGTCTTGTACATGTCATTGTTGCAATGGGTTCACATGTATCCCAATTGGTTTTTTCCTTCCCCTCCCCAAATTTTACCAACATCAAATACAGTGAAAATAGAGGTTATATCATGGGGGAGGGACATAAAAAGCAACAAAGAAATCATCTTGTAAATATGCTAGAAACAACAGCAAGAAAGAAAAACCATTTGAGTCCTTATCCTGGTGTTCATTTCACCTACCATCAACTTGTCTGAGAGATTGTGCTTATCACTGACATATACTAGTTATTGCAAATAAGGGAAACCATGGAAGCTATGTTTCTTTGTGCCTGGATTAATTCACTTAACATAATATTTTCCAAGACTTTTCATTTCCTAACAAATGGGGCAATGCCATTTTTTCTGATGGAGGCATAGGATTCCATTGTATAGTATTCCATTGTATATATATATATGTGTGTGTGTGTGTGTGTGTGTGTGTGTGTGTGTGTGTGTGTATGTATCTATCTATCTATCTATCTATCTATTTTATATATATATGTATATATATATATATATATATACGTATATATATACATATATATATATATATATACATATATATATATATATATATATACCACATTGTTTTACTGTAAAATTCCGTACAGAGGAGTTACAATTACATGGGCAAGATAACAAGTACATTTCTTATCAAGCATTGTTGCCACATTTTAATCAATCCATTCATCTACTGAGGGGCATCTGGGTTGGTTCCATATCTTGGGTATGGTAAATAATACTGCAATAAACATAGCGGTGCTGGTAGCTTTAGTATGGGCTTGTTTGTGATCATTTGGTAAATGCCCAAAAGTGGAATTGCTGTGTCATAGGGGAGCTCTATATGTAGTCTTTTGAGGAACCTCCATATTAGTTTCCAGATGGTTGAACAAGATTACAGTCCCACCGATATCTTTTCTAGCTTCTGTTGTTCTTACAGTTCTTCATTATAGCCATTCTAACTGGGGTAAGGTGGTATCTCAGTATAGTTTAGATTTGCATTTCTTTTATTGCTAGGGAGGTCGAGCATTTCTTCATGTATCTATTGGCTATCCTTCTTTCCTCTTCAGAGAAGTTTCTCTTTAGTCTTCAGCCCACTTATTTATTTGGGAGTTGTTTCTTTGAGGATTTGTTGTTGGAGGATTTAATTTTTTGAGTTCCAGGTATATTTTAGATATGAGACCCTTGTCCATTGTATGGCTAGTGAAAATCTTCTCCCAATCCGTGGGCTTTCTATTGATCTTGCTAGCTCTGTCCGTTGCCATGCAGAAGCTCTGCAATTTCATGCAATTCCATTTGTCCAACCTTTCTTTGATCTGTTCTGCTTCTGGGTCTCTATTAAGAAAATTTCTGCCTGGGCCAATGACACATAAATTATCTCCTAGTTAGACCTGCAATGTTTTCAGGGTGTCTGCTTTGACTCTGAGGTCTTTCATTCATTTGGAGTTGATTCTTGTGCATGGTGATATATATGGATCTAGCTATAGTTTTCTACAAGTGATTAACCAATTTTGTCAGCACCATTTACAGACGAGGCTCTTTCTTCCATTCTATTTTTTAGCTCCCTTATCGAAGACTAGGTGGCTATAGGTCTGTGGCTTCATTTCTGGGTTTTCAATTCTATTCCACTGGTCCTGAGGTCTGTTCTTGTGCCAGTACCAAGCTGTTTTGATTACTATGGCTTTGTAGTAGAGTTTGAAATTTGGTATTGATATTCCTCCACCACTTTTCTTTCTGTTAATGATCTTTTACGCTATTCAGAGTCTTTTATTGTTCCATAATTTTTTGGATTGCCTCTTCTATTTTCTTGAGGAATGAGTTTGGAATATTGATAAGCATCACATTGAATTTGTAGATAGCCTAGGGAAGTATTGCCATTTTCACGATGTTGATTCTGCCAATCCAGGAGCATCGGAGGTTTTTCCACATTCTAAGTTCCATTTTTATTTCCTTTTTCAGATTTTTAAAGTTTGCATCATAAAGATCCTCTCATAAAATACCTAGGTATTTTATTTTTTATTGGTTATTCTGAATTGAGTTGTTTTCCTGATTTCAGCCATGCTTTTCTCATTGTTGGCACACAGAAAAGCCATTGATTTTTGATAGTTAATTTTTCCCCTGCTACTTTGCCAACGTTTTGAATCAGCATGAATAATTTCGGAGTGGAGTCAGTGGGATTACTTAAATACAACATCATGTCATCTGCATATAGGGAGAGCTTTACATTATCTTTCCCTATTTGGATCCCTTTTATGTTTGCATCTTGTCTTTTGCTGTAGCTAGGCATTCTATTACAAAATTGAAGAGAAGTGGAGAGAGTGGACATCCTTGTCTCATTCCTGAGTTCAGAGGAAATTGCTTTAGTTTTTCACCATTTACTATAATGCTGGATGTAGGTTTGTCATATACAGCCTTTATTGTATTGAGGAATGTTGACTGGATTCATAGTTTTTACAGAGCTTTCATCACAAAAGGATGTAGGATTTTGTCAGTGCTTTTTCTGCATCTATTGAGATAACCATGTGGTTCTTATCCTTGCTCTTGTTGATGTGATGAATTTTATTAACTGATTTGCATATATTGAACCAGCTTTGCATCCCTGAAATGAATGCTGTTTGATCATTGTGTATGATTTTTTGGATGAATTGTTGACATCCATTGGCCCAAATTGTGTTGAGGTGTTTTGCATCAATGTTCATCAAAGAAATGGGTCTACAGTTTTCTTTCTTTGAAGAGTCCCTGCCTGGTTTTGGGATAAGGGTTCTGATGGAATCATGAATGAATTCTGTAATGAACTTTCTCTTTCAATTTTATTGAAGAGTGGGAGGAGTATTGGTGTGAGCTCTACTTTGAAGGCCTTATATATTTCTGCTGTGAATCCATCTGGTCCTGGGATTTTCTTAGATGGGAGGACTCATTGCTGTATCTATTTCTATGCTTGATATGGGCATGTTAAGTTGATTTAACTCATCTTGTTTGTTTCGGCATGTTAAGATTTGCTAGGAAATGCTACATTTCTGTCAGGTTCTCAAAGTTATTCGCATAATGGTTTGAAAAGTATTCCCTTATAATTTTTTGAATCTTGGTTATTTTTGTGATGATGTTTCCATTCGCATCTCTGAGTTGACTTTATTTTTAAATTTGGGTGAGTTCTTTTCTTTTTCTGATAAGATTTGCTTAAAGGTCTGTCAATTTTGTGAATTTTTTCGAAGTAATAACTTTTTGTTTTGTTGATTCTTTCTATGATGTTTGGTTTCTAATTCATTTAATTCTTATTTAATTTTAATTATTTCTTTCCATCTAATGGATTGGGGTTTATCTTGCTGCTCTTTTTCAAGGAGGTTCAGATGTCTTATTAAATTGTTGGTTTCAGATCTCTCCAATTTGTTGTTGTATAACCACTAAGCTATAAACTTGCCTGTGAGTACTGCCTTTGCTGTGTCCCAAAGGAGCTGGTAATTTGTGTGTTCATTTTTTTTTTAATATCATGAACATTTGCATTTCCTTTCTAATTTCTTCCATGACTCATTGGTGATTCAACAGTGTGTTGTTCAGCCTCCATGTTGTACAGGACTTTCTTTGTTGGCTTTTAGTGTTGATTCTCATTTTATTCCCTTGGATGCTGTTTCTTGGCTTTTACTGTGGTCTTGTTGGTTTCCTATGTGTAGGACACTTTTGTCTTTTGTAGGGCTGGTTTGGTGGAGATGTATTGTTTCAATTTATCTTTGCTATGGGAGGTTTTTCTTTCACCTCCAGTTATGAAGAAGAGTTTAGCTGGGTACAGTATTCTTGGTTGATAGTTGTTTGTCTTTTCGCATGGCATATGCCATTTCAGGCTCTTCTGGCTTTAATTGGCTCTGCTGAGAAATCTGGGATGATTCTAATTGGTTTCTGTTTATAGGTGATTGTTCTTTTCTCCTTGAGATCTTTAAGGCTCCATTCCTTGGTCTGAATTGATCCTGTGCAGATTATAATGTGACAGTGGGATGTCCTGTTTTGATCTGGTCTATTTGGGGTTCCATAAGCTTCTTGTATCTGAATAGGTCTATATTTTTGCATTTTTGGGAAGTTCTCTGCTAGAATTCTGTTAAATAAATTTTCTAGAACATTAACTTCTGTCTCTAGGTGCTCCTCTACACCCATTATCCTCAGATTAGGCCTTCTGATGGTGTCTTCCAAATGTTGAATAGATCTATCATATTTTTTGGACTTGATTTGGAAGGTTGTATGTTCTTTCTCTATAATATCTAGGTTGCCTTCAATCCCCGAGATTCAATCTTCTGCATGGTCTAACCTACTGTCAAGACTTTCTACTTTGTTTTTTATTTCTTTTCCTTGTAATTGGTCGGCTTTGATGGCTTCAAATTCTTTGTTGGAGCTTTGTTTTAGATCTTGTATGAACTTCTTTACTTCCTTAATTTGGTGTTCAGTTTCTCAAATCACTTAGTTGATTGGTTATGGTTTCCTTGTCTTGCTCCTTTCAGTATTCCATTTGTGATCTCCCTGACTTCTTTCAGCTGTCTGTTTATGGATTCCATGAATGCCTCTATTGATCTTTGTCTATTCTCATCCTGCTCTCATGATTCCTGTATTATTCTTTGATTAGTTTAGTCAAGTTCACGCAATTCTAGTAATTCTCTATGGCTGTGCTCAGCCTGCTCACGCATCTCCTGTATTTCTCTTTGACTATTCTCAACCTGCTTATGCAATTCCTGCATTAATCTTTAAGTAGCTTCCTAATGCTTAAAAGATTCCTGTATGAATTTTGGTTTGCCTCCTCTCTCTCCCTATCATGCTCACACTGAGTCCTTTGCAATTTTTCAATCATTCCATTCACTATGTTTACCAGTAGCGTTTGTACAGGTTTTTATGGAACTCCTCTGGTTTATTCATTAACAATTCTGTAACCTTCTTAACATGAGTGGGGGTTCAGATACCTGGACTTGCCATTTTTATTGTGCTTTTTGGCTTGTTCTGCCCATTTGGTATGAAAATAACACCAATTTTGTGCTAGAACACTATTTTAAGACAAGCATCAACCAGAGTCCTGTGGTTGCACAATCAAAATGGCTGCAGATACAATCTAATTCAAAAGATACAATCTATTCAACATAAAAAAACTATTTATTAATGGGCTACAAACAGAAAAAAAGGATTTGGCAATCCAGAAATTATTAGATTAAGGGAAAAATATGGGGACAAATAGGACTAGAGGGATATGGAGGGGTAAAAGGAGAGTAAATTTAACCAAATCCTAATCTCAGAGAGGGAAATGGATTGGACAGAATGATAGGAGAGAAATAAAAAAAAGAAAATTGGAAAAACAAAAATTAAATTTAACAAGTGAAACACTTAAAATTACGTACTTTTAAAGAAATGATATTGACAGAAGAAAAGGATAAGATGAGTGGAAGGGAGGGATAGAAAGGAAACATTAAAGCAAAAAAATAAGAAAAATTAAAATTATTTTCTTGATAATTATGTAGGCATAAAGAGATGATACTGCTCTTAAAGAAGTTAAGCCTAAGAGGTTGTGAATTGAGTAATAAATTTCTGGATTAAGTATGTACACAATGGGGGATAAAGTCTAATAATTGACTACAGGTATATATCGGGATGAGGAGAACAGCAATTAATTATGTAAAAAAAAAAAAGAGAAAAAATGAAAACAATAAAAAAGGCCCAAAAGGTCAAAAGAGATCAAACACACCCACATACATACACACACACACACACACACACACACCAAAAATAAAAATTATGAGAAAAAAGTTTAACAGAAAACATTTTTAAAAAATAAAAATTTAAGAAAAGTTTCAAAAAAGAGTTCATTAATTTTTTTTTTTGGGGGGGGGTGGGGGCTGAATGGGAAGACCCTGTATCTCTTCTGTGTCCATAACAAGTCTCTTGATGGAGTCTTGGGTCTGCTTGTGGTGTTTGGTTTTCTTATGGCTTGATTGGTTTCTTAAGTCAGTTTGGGCAGGCAGAAACTGCTCTGTGTTAGGCATGTTTTTTGATCCTCCTCCCAGGCTAGTTCAGCGGGAGGGAGATCTGCTTGGAGTATCACAAAAGAAAAAGATGGCTGTTTCCTCTAGTTTGGAGATGTTGTGATGAGGCTAGGTTCTGTTTAGGGGTGAGGTCTTTCAGTAAACAGTAGCTTTTCCCTGAGTGGTTAAATCCTGAGACACTCACAGAGCCCAGCTTGGAGCTTTTCTCGGGGTTTATGTTTACTGAGTTTCAATTGTTTGTCTAGGCTGTTGTTGGGAGGGGTAGTCTCTGGCTGTGTTTACCTGGTGAAGAAAGTCACTTCTCTGTGGGCAGAGTTTTTTCTCCCTGGGTGGGATGACTTTCTCCTGGGTGGAACGGACATCATAACTGACATCATAAACCTATTATGTGATCGTGGTATTTCCCCTGCCAGGTAAGTATGGGAAGGGATGGGAAGAGGAAACAAAGGAGGAGGCTATAATGCTTGATAAGAAATGTACACATTATCTTGCCCATGTAATTGTAACCCCTCTGTACAGTATTTTCACAATAAAAAAAAAACTATTGTGACTTATTATAACATCGTAAACCTATTGTGACTTCATCACCATTATGGCATCTCCAACTAAGTATAACATCAAAATATTATTATCACTCAATATTGTGACATCATATTGCCATTGTGATATCATTGTTCCATTGGGTTTTTCAAACCTATTTTGACCTCATAACATTTTACAAAAATCGTGGCCTTTGAGACTATTAACATGTGAACTTGTACACTTATAATGCATGAAACACAAGGCAATCCAATGAGGCACATTGAAGATAATTTTATTTACACTAGAACTGGGTCTGCATTTACCTTGTCCTGTGCCGTACACTCAGTGACAGCCCAGCTCCAACCACAAAACCTCAGACATCCAATAGGCATAGTTAATTGGTTTGCAAAACACCAACCCCCCAAATTACCATCTCCACGCTCCAAACTTCAATAGGTAAGGCTTTTCCCTTTTCCCTTATTCCTTCCTTCTTTATAGACCTTTCCTTCATTTCCCTTTTTCCCTTCCATCACTTCCTTCTTCTCTTTAGGCCTCTCCACTACACTTCTCTGGCCTTGTGGCCAATTGGCTTCCTTCCCCTCTTGCTTGCCCTCAAATTCCTCTTCTCCCAGGTCTTTCCCCTCCTGCTGTCTCACCATTTCCTTCGTTGCAGGTCTTCCCCTGATTTTCTCCAATTCCATTGCTCTGACCATGCAGCCTATATATAGGTTAAACCCCTCCATCATTCCAGTGGGTTTCTTACCTAACAGTTTTCAACCATCACTTCACAAACTGCCTGTTCCCCAATCAATTCTTCACAGCTCATCATGTGAGGATGACATCCTACCCCTCCTGCAGCATACCCTGCTCAATTGTGTGGCATGCCCCATGCACTCCAGTGGGCCAGGTCATGGGGCAACATTGATTAGTGGGCCCTGCTCATTATTAGGACCATGCTGCTTTATGTATCCCCCACTGTTGTTCATGTCCAATCAAATCCTTGATTCCTTCTTACCAAATCCTAAGTGTCATTGGTGGGATGGTTTGTCCCAGGTGGTATTCAAGGAGGTTTGAACTCAATTCCTGGGCACTGTCCCTGAGCACTTCTGCTCAAGTCTAGCACTCTACCACTTTGAGTTATAGAAACTCTTGCAGTGTTTTCTGGTTGGAGATAAGAGGCGCGAGCCAAGCTTCCAGCCTGGCTCTTTGCAGGTTAGTTGCGAGATGGAGTCTTAGGGATTTTTCAGCCCGGGCTGGATTTGAATTGCAACTTTTGTCACAAAAACCTTTTGTTATTTCCAATTAAAGAAACAAGGAGATCAAATAGAATAAGTAGAGCTTACCTGGTCCTTATCAAGAATTGACCAAATATTCTGCAATGACAAAACTTGTTAGATGGTAGAATCTTAACACAGATGTGTCCAATATTTTAGAGTCACGTAGTCAGTACTAGCCTAAACAACACAAAACAAAAAAGACAAAACTCAAATCCTAAAATTTTAGACAACAATGTTTAGACATCTTTGCTAACAAAGCACATCAGATGGTTGGGCCTCAGTTACCAGAGTCTGTGAAAAGAGCAACTTGTTAGCAAGGCACATTTGAATAGATGGATGGAGGAGAAGAAAGCTTGGTGGAAGGGTAAGGATTGGAGTGGGCCAAATCATTCACCCACCATTTGGCCAAGATGGCGAACTCAAGATGACAAATTTCTAAAAAAAATGCAAAGAAAACTTGAACAAAAAAATCAAGCCTAGTTTGGCTAGCCTTTTAGAGGGAACCTAAAATGGGTCCCCTGGACCCAGCCCATGTCCCATGCTTCATGGCACAATACAAATAGTTGTAGAAAAGAAAGGGAGAGATATAGAAAGTTGGACATGATTAACAGAGAGCAAAGAGATCCTGAAAGTGAACAGACTGTTGACCATTTACCATTGTAGAGGCAAAAATTGTCTAAATCTGAGAAAAGCATAAAAAAATTAGGTGCTCTGGCTATCCAGGGAGCGCAGGAGGCATTTTAGAGGGGTTTCATGGCTTGGGTATGACTCATAGCACCCCGTTAAATGTGTAGGAGAGTCAGTCTGGTGAGTGAAGGAGAGCTGACCAGGCAGAAGCGATGTCCCTGCTTCCCTTAGAGCTCTAGAGAGAAATGACCAAGCCCCATAACCAAACATCCTCGGATTCAGAGGTGACCAGCCTTTCCGCTAAAGGCCATAGGAGCTCTCTGGCATGTCGCCACATCTGAACAGAGATTGAGCAACAGAATGCCGTAGTGAGTAGTTTCACTCACCAGAGAAGAGAAGTGGTGTGGACGTGGATGTGAAGGCCAGCAATGGTATTGATGAAAAGTCTCGCGTGGTGTCTCAAGGCAGTTTAGTTCACAGAAAAGGAGTGGTTAGGAAATTCTAACATTTCCAACTCAAAAACACCATGAGTCACAGCATCAAATGTAATATTAAATAGTTAGGTTTCATTCAGTAGCCTATGAAGAGAATACCACACACTATGAAGGCAGGAAAAGAAGTTTATTTACCGAACTGCTGCCCCCACCATACATGGTGGAGAAGCAGGGCCAAAAAGGAAAGGGGGGATAGCAATTTGTATTTCTGTAGAAATTCATCCACCTCTGCTAGGTTTTCCTTCCTTTGTGAGTAGAGTCTGGAATTATTTCCTTATGATTGTCTTGGATATTTGTTGTAATTTTTCCTGTGATATCTCTGATAATATCGATTTGGGTCTCCTCTCTTATTTTGTTAGTTACTCTTGCCAGTGGTCTGTCAGTTTTATTGATTTTTTCTTAGAAACAGTTTTTGGTTTTATTAATTTTATTCATAATTTTCTCAATCTCTATCTCATTAATTTCAGCTCTTATTTTGGCTATCTCTTTCTGTCTAGCAACTTGAGGTTCAATTTTTTTCTTGTTTCTGTAGCAGTTTTAGTTGTATCATAAGATTGTTTACTTGGTCTCTGTTTTCTTGATATGTGCACTGAAAGCAATACATTTGTCCCTCAGGACTGCTTTTGCTGGGTCTCATAGGTTTCTTTGTGATGTTTCTTCATTTTCACTGAATTGTAAGAACATTTTTATTTCTTCTTTAACTTCTTTTGTGACCCAAGTATTGTTCAACTTAGTGCAGTTTAATTTCCATTTGTTTAAGTTTTTTCTACTTTATGTCTTGTTATTGAGAACTAGTTTGATTCCACTATGATCAGAGAGAATACAGGTATTATGTCGATCCTCTTGTATTTACTTAAATTCCTTGTATGAACTAAGAAATGATCTATTGTAGAAAAAGTGAAGGGATTGGCAAGAGTTAGACCCAGCTAGTGTGAATGACTGTAATTGTAACTACTCAGGAGGCTCAGATCTGTGTATTCAGGTTCAAAGCCAGACCAGGCAGGAAAGTTCATGGGGCTTTTCTGGGGTTGTTCAGCACCACACCCTGCGTCATGTCTGGGATTGTTCTCCACCTTTGCCACAATGGGCTCGGCTAGGATGCTTATGCAAGCCGGTATGGAGAGGCGCTCCACCCTACCACGAGTCAGGGGGTTAACCAGTGCTGCTACCTCAGGCTGGGCTAGGCTGCTTATGCGGGCCAGTATGGAGAGGCACAAACCGGCATGGGTCTGGAGTTATTCACTGCAGCTGTCCCTGCCACAGTTATCACTGCCACCCTGGGCTGGTCTGGGCTGTTCCTGTGGGCTAGTGCCAAGAGGCATTGTGCACAGAGTCTGGGTGGTTTGCCAATACTGCCAGCTGCTGCTGCTGTTCCAGGTTAGGCTAAGCTGTTTACACCAGCAGGACAGAGGTGCCACACTGCGTGTTTAGGGTCGTTCACCACTGCTGACAGCTGCTGCTGATCCTAACTGGGTTGGGCTTCTTGCACCAGCCAGGCAGAGGTGCCATGCCAGGGAGGTTGAGGGGAATCTTCATGCTGATTCTGTCTTCTGAGATTTCAGTTTGTATTCTCTGGGTTGGCACTGGACCTTGGGAGTCTTCTGTGAGCCTTGGGATGCTTGTGCGTGTGTGGTCCTCCGAGGGTCCAGAGGCAGGCCACTAAAGCAACCTGCACAAAGTTCCACCACTTAAGCTGCTCAGCGGGGAGCCCCATCACCAACAAAGGGAGGGGGAAGGTTCTTCCCACTTTACTGTCTTTGTAGGTTTTTCTATTTTCTTTTTTCACTTTCTGTATCTCTTGGAGTAATCGCCTTTTTTTGTGGGTCACTTGCAGAAACAGAGCATTGAAATCCAAACTCTGTATTTCGTTGGGGAGATCTGTGGTGTTTGCCTGCTGTTCCATTGCCGTCTTGGCTCCTCCCCTACAGGTGGAGTTTTTCTTATGTGGCTGGTGGGCCTTGGTTACCAAAGGATAGGTCGATAAAAGAATATGTTGTAAAGCCTGCAGATTGTAGTTAGATATTTCTGTTAACACAGACTTCCGAAATTTAGGAACCAAAGTGGGTGGTCTACCCTAAAATATTTCAAAGGGATTAAATCCTTTAACATAAGGGCTACATCTTGCTCGAAGATAAGCAAAGTGGAGGAGGCTCACCTAGGCATGGACAGTCTCTGTATTTAATTTAGTTAGTTTCCTTTGAGGGCATAGTCATTCTTTCTAATGGCTTGAACTCTGAGTTGTATAAATGGATTGTAACTTCCAATTTATTCCTAGAGTGTTAGTTAATAATTGAGAACTTGGACCATGAATGCAGGGCCATCTTTGGACCCCACAGCTAAAGGTAAGCCAAATCAAGGAATTCTTACATACCTCAGCTCAGCCTGAAAAAGTGTCCACTATTACTAATAGATACCAATACCCATACTTTCCAGGCTTTATCTCTGTGAAGTCCACTTTCCCAAATTCACAATCTGAGGTTCCTCACATATGAATTCTTTCCATTGGTTCCAGCTTTTCAGCATTTACCTGTTGGAAATTACCTACACACCTTACAATGTATTGTCACGCTAAGGCCCCACTGGTTTTCAGAACAGTTTTAGGTAGTGGCCTTGGGCAATTTACCAATGTGGAAATATCTACACGTAAGCTGACAGAAAGCTTGAGCCTGTATGTTTTTTCATAAGGTCAGTGTCAACATTTGCACACTTATTACAACTGTTTTTGCTTCTTCCTTTAATTTTAATGACTAGTAGCTCTAGAGATCCCACTGGTTTTAGAGTGATCTACCAAGCCACCTGATCAGCTCAGATGTTTCCCTGTATCTTAAGGTCTCTAGTTTCTTTAACTGTACAGTACTCTGAACCTTGGAGACTTCTTCCCCTTTATTCTCCTCCTTTTCTCTCAAACTTGCTTTCAAAATCCCACTCTCTTTCTCAATGTGCTCCTTAAACTGTAATTGTTTTGGCAGGGTCACAGGAGAGTTCCTTTGACTGGCCAAGTGCTTCTCCTTCTCACAACACCTTTGCTTGCTCTTCAGCTCCTCCCTTAAGTTCACAAAGGTGCTATTGCAAGGTATTTTTTCCCACCTCCACCAGTTCCATTGAGACATGATGATTCTGCATTACATTTATGGTGAAGATCTCAGCAGTCTTTCGGGGCTTTTACTCTAGTAGTTTCTCTTTCTAGTTTTCCACTTCAGTGTATTTTGTGACAGATACTTCAAATTTTTTTTAGTCCTTCTATTTTTTTTCCTAATGTTCTTTCCCTTTCCCCAGCATTCTCAATCAGAGCATATGGCCCTTAAACTCTTTCTGAAGAGTAATAATCTCTTTCTTGAGCCTGATAGTTTCCTGCTCACTTTTCTTGGCCTCATCTATGACAGCATTTCCACATCTTCTCTGCTAACTACTATTTCCTTCTCTCTCTGTTGCTTTGAATTTCTGGAGACAATTTTCAAAGCTTATAATCGACATGTACTTCAGCCTAATACATTCTTATATCAGGTCCAGCTCATTTTTTATGTTCACATTTCTTAATGCAGCATCAGGATCTCTGCTTGGCCTCATTTGTGGTTAGCAACGATGGCAGTATTTCTGTCTTGTGGTTCTGTCAGTCTATGTTCCCCTAATTTGCCTCATAATCATCCAGGCTAATGTACTTGAATTTCATTTGATTCTGAGTGTTTTCTAGGTTCTTTTTGAGGATTTTCTTATCTATTTTTTTCTTCTCATATTTATTTATATATTTATTTTTTGTGAACATACTGTACAGGGGGTTACAACCACATTGGCATGATAATGAGTACATTTCTAATCAAGCACTGCAGCCTCCTCTTTGTTTAGCCTTCACATCCCTGCCCAGCCTCCACCCGCCCCCCCCCCCCAGCACCAAAGTTCTAAAGATCGTTTTTAACATAACAACTTGTACTTCTCATAGTTGCATCAGGTCCACCTGTATCCTTAATCGACTTGTTTTTCCCCATCTCCTCCACAAATTATACCGACATCAAATATAGTGAAAGCAGGGGTTATACTGTGGGGGAGGGACATACAAAGCTACAAAGAAATAATCTTATAAATGAGTTAGAAACAAATATGCATGAAAGAAAAAAAATTTAAATACATATCTAAGGGTTCATTTTCTTAACATCATATTATCTGACCTTTCCTGCTTGACTCATACATATACTAGATATTGCAAATAAGGGAAACCATGGGACGTATGTTTCTTTGGGCCTGGCTTACTTCAATTAATATAATTTTTTCCAAGCCTTTCCATTTCCTAACAAATGGGGAAATATCATCCTTCCTGATGGAGGCATAGAATTCCATTCTGTATATATTCCATATTTTCTTGATCCATTCATCTACTGAGGGGCATCTGGGTTGGTTCCATATCTTAGCTATGGTAAATAATGCTGCAATAAACATAGTTGTGCTGGTAACTTTAGTGTGGTCTTGTTTGTAAACATTTGGGTAAATGCCCAAAAGTGGGATTGCTGGGTCATAGGGCAGGTCTATGTGAAGTCTTTTCAGGAACCTCCATACTGCTTTCCAAAGCGGTTGAACAAGTTTTACACTCCCATCAACAATGCAGTAAGGTTCCCTTCTGTCCACATCCCCTCCAGCATCTGTTGTTAATAGAGTTCTTGATTATAGCCATTCTAACTGGGGTGAGGTGGTATCTCAATGTTGTTTTGATTTGCATTTCTTTTATGGCTAGGGATGTTGAACACTTCTTCATGTGTCTATTGGCCATCCTTCTTTCTTCTTCAGAGAAATTTCTCTTCAAGTCTTTAGCCCACTTATTTATTGGGCAGTTGTTTCTTTGAAGATTTGTTGTTGCGGGAATAATTTTTTGAGTTCCAAGTATATTTTAGATATGAGACCCTTTTCCGTTGTATGGCTAGTGAAGTTCTTCTCCCAATCTGTGGGCTTTCTATTGATCTTGCTAGCTATGTCCTTTGCCATGCAGAAGCTCTGCAACTTCATGCAATCCCATTTGTCCAACCTTTCTTTGATTTGTTGTGTTTTCGAGTCTCTATTAAAAAAATTTCGGCCTGAGCCAAGGAGGCCTAGGGTTTCTCCTGTTCCATCCTGTAATGTTTTCAGATTGTCTGCTTTGACTCTGAGGTCTTTGATCAATTTGGAGTTGATTCTGGTGCAGGGTGATATAGAAGGATCTAGTTTTAGTTTTCTACAAGTAGTTAACCAATTTTGCCAGCACCACTTACTGAAGAGGCTGTCTTTCTTCCATTCTATTATTTTAGCTCCCTTATCGAAGATTAGTTGGCGATAGGTCTGTAGGTTCATTTCTGGGTTTTCAATTCTATTCCATTAGTCCTGAGGTCTGTTCTTGTGCAAGTACCAAGCTGTTTTGATTACTATGTCTTTATAGTAGAGTTTGAAATTTGGTATTGATATTCCACCAGCAGTGTTCTTTCCGTTGAGGAGCGTTTTTGCTATTGGGGTCTTTTATTGTTCCATATGAATTTTTGGATTTCCTCTTCTATTTTCTGGAAGAATGAGGTTGGAATTTTGAATCGCATTGAATTTGTAGGTAACCTTGGGAAGTATTGCCATTTTCAGGATGTTAATCTTTCCAATCCAGGAGCATGGGAGGTTTTGCCATTTTCTAAGTTCTTTTTTAATTTCCTTTTTCAAGATTTTAAAGTTTTCATCATAGAGGTCATTCACTTCTTTGGTTGTTAATTCCTATGTATTTTATTTTTTGAGGGGCTATTACAAATGGAGTTACTTTCCTAATTTCAGCCAAACTTTTCTCATTGTTGGCATACAAAAAAGCCATTGATTTTAGTGGGTTAATTTTATACCCTGCTACTTTGCCAAAGTTTTGAATCAGCTTGAGTAATTTGGGAGTGGAGTCTATGGGATTCTTTAAATACAAGATCATGTCATCTGCAAAGAGGGAGAGTTTTATTTCTTCTTTCCCTATTTGGATCCCCTTTATGTTTGCATCTTGTCTTATTGCTGTAGCTAGGCATTAGAGAGAGTGGGCATCCTTGTCTTGTTCCTGAGGTAAGAGGAAATGGCTTTAGTTTTTCACCATTAAGTATAATGTTGGCTGTATGTTTGTCGTATACAGCCTTTATTGTATTGAGGAATGTTCCATGGATTCCTAATTTTTCCAAACCTTCATCATAAAGCACTGTTGGATCTTATTGAATGCTTTTTCTACATCTATTGAGATAACCATGTCCTTCTTGTCCTTGCTCCTGTTGATGTGATGAATAATAGTAATTGATTTGTGTATGTTGAACCAGCTTTGCATCCCTGAAATGAAACCTGATTGATAATGGTGTATGATTTTTTGGATGAATTGTTGAAGTCGATTGGCCAAAATTTTGTTGAGAAGTTTTGCATCAATGTTAATCAAAGAAATGTGTCTTTAGTTCTCTTTCATTGATGAGTCCCTGACTTGTTTTGGGATGAGGGTTATGATGGCTTCATAGAATGTGTTCGGTAATGAACACATTTCATTGAAGAGTTGGAGGAGTATTGGTGTGAGCTCTGCTTTGAATGCCTTGTAGAATTCCGCTGTAAAACCATCTGGTCCTGGACTTTTTTAGCTGGGAAGTCTCTTATTGTTGGTTGTATTTCAATGCTTGATATGGGCCTGTTAAGCTGGTTTAACTCATCTTGGTTTAGTTTTGGCATGTCAATATTTGCTAGGAAAAGGTCCATTTCTGTCAAGTTCTCACACTTATTAGCATAACGTTTTGAGAAGTATTCCCTTATAATGTTCTGAATCTTGGTTGTTTCCGTCGTGATGTTTCCATTCTAAACTCTGAGTTTATTTATTTGGGTGTGTTCTCTTCTTTTTCCGATAAGATTTGATAAGGCTCTGTCAATTTTTTTGAAGAACCAACTCTTTGTTTTGTTGATTCGTTTTATAGTTTTGTTGGATTCTAATTCATTTAATTCTGATTTAGTTATAATTATTTCTTTATGTCTACTGGATTGGGGTTTATCTTGCTGCTATTTTTCAAGGAGGTTCAGATATCTCATTAAAATATTGGTTTCAGATCTCTCCAATTAATTGATGTAGGATCTCAGAGGTATAGTCTTACCTCTGAGTACTGCCTTTGCTGTGTCCCAGAGGAGCTGGTAATTTGTGTGCTCATTATTGTTGAATAGCATGAACATTTGAGTTTCCATTCTAATCTCTTTCATGACCCACTAGTGATTCAGCAGTGTGTTGTTCAGCCTCTATGTGTTACCGGACTTTCTTTGGTGGCTTTTGGTGTTGAGTTCTAATATTATTCCCTTGTGGTCAGAGAAAATGCAGGGTGTAACTTCAATGTTTCTGAATTTGGACAAGTTTGCTTTGTGGCCTAAAATGTGGTCTATTTTAGAAAATGTTCCATATGCTGCTGAGAAAAACGTGTATTCTGATGCTGCTGGGTGAAATATTCGGTAGATGTCTGTTAAATCTAGTTGATCTATGCAGCTGTTAAGATCTGTGGTTTCTCTGTTGAGTTTTTGCAAAGTTGATCTATCTAGTGGGAGAGTGGTGTGTTAAAATCCCCAACAATTAATGTTTTTGGATCTATGTGGGATTTGAGGGAAAATAGTGTTTCTTGGATAAATGTGGGTGCTCCATTTTTTGGCGAATAGATACTTAGAATTATAATATCCTCCTGAAGGAGAGATCCCTTAATTAGTATGTAGCGACCTTCTTTATCTCTTCTCATGAATTTTAATTTGAAGTCTATTTTATCTCATATTAGGATTGCAACTCCCGCCTCTTTATAGGGGCCGTTTGTTTGGTAGATTTTGCTCCAGCCTTTAACATTGAAAATGTGTTTGTTTTTATGGGCAAGATGTGACTCCTGAAAGCAGCAGATAGAAGGATCTTGTTTTTTAATCCAACTAGACAGTCTATGTCACTTAATTGGAGAGTTAAGTCCGTTAATGTTAAAAGATAGGACTGAGAGCTATTTGGGAGTTCCTGCCATGTTATCCACCTTCTTAGCGGTTGCGCACACTGGGTTCTTCTTATGATTCTTGGATTCTCAGTTTGTGTGCAGTTTCTTGGCCTTTATTGTGGTCTTGTTGGTTTTCTATGTGTCGGATATCTTTAAGGATATTTTGTAGGGTTGGTTTGATGGAGATGTATTGTTTCAATTTTTCTTTGCTATGGAAGGTTTTTATTTGTCCTTCAGTTATGAAGGAGAGTTTAGCTGGGTACAGTATTCTTGGTTGATAGTTGTTTGTTTTTAGAGCTTGGCATACATCATTCCAGGCTGTTCTTGCTTTGATTGTCTCTGCTGAGAAATCTGAGGCGATTCTAATTGGTTTCCCTTTATACGTGATTAATCTTTTCTCCTTCACAGCTTTAAGGATCTTTTCTTTGGTCAGACTTAATCCTGTGTGGATTATAATGAGATTTTGGGATATCCTATTCTGATCTGGTCTATTTGGAGTTCTAAAAGCTTCTTGTATCTGAATAGGCCTATGTTTTTGCATGTTTGGGAAGTTCTCTGCTAGGATCCTGTTAAACAAATTTGCTAGACCATTAACTTCTGTTTCTAGGTGCTCCTCTACACCCATTATCCTTAGATTAGGCCTTCTGATGGTGTCTTCCAAGTGTTGGATAGATCTACTATTTTTCTTGGACTTCTCTTGGATGGTTGTATGTTCTTTCTCTATAATATCTAGGCTATCTTCAATCCCCGAGATTCGATCTTCTGCATGGTCTAACCTGCTGTCAAGAATTTCTACTTCGTTTTTTATTTCTTTTCCTTCTAATTGGTCAGCTTTGATGGCTTCAAATTCTTTGTTGAAGCTTTGTTTTAGATCTTGTATGGACTTCTTTACTTCCTTAATTTGGTGTTCAGTTTTTATTCTCAAATCACTTAGTTGATTGGTTATGGTTTCCTTGGACTCCCATTCCTTCTGTTGGGTTCCATTAAGCATTCCCTTTGTGGTCTCTCTAACTTCCTTCAGCCCTTTGTTAATGGATCCCATGAATGCATTTAGTGATCTTTGTGTATTCTCATCCTGCTCTCTCAATTCCTGTCTTACTCGTTCCTTAGCTTCCTCGCGTTCATGCCATTCTTGTAGATCTCTTTGAGTGTTCTCAGCCTGTTCACGCCATTCCTGCCTTTCTCTTTGAGCATTCTCCAGCTGCTCATGCTGTTCACCTTTTCTCTTGCCTTTCTCTTTGAGTATTCTCAAGCTGCTCACCGACAAAGCTTGGCGGAACTGCTAGCTCCAATTCAGGCCTTGAAATAAAACTAGAGTCATTTAGCAGGTCACAAGAACTTAACGGCCTGACCTGCCAGACTCAGCTCCACCCAGGGAAAAGTCACCCAGTTCGGGCACCAGCCCTAGGAGTGGCTTTTTTCACCGGTCAATCAGAGCCAGAAGCTGCCCCTCTCTTTAGCAGCCTCAACATCAGTAAACAGAAACCCTGAGGGTGGCTCCAGTCTGGGTTCTGTGAGTTTCTCACAAACTAGACCCCAGGAAAACCTACTGTTTGCTGAAAGGCCTCAACTCTACCCAGAACCTAGCCTCATCACAGCATGTCCAATCTTGAGGAAAAAGCCATCTCCCTCTTTTTTGATACTCAAAGCACACCCCCCTCCCATTGAACTAACTTGGGAGGAGGATTGCAAAATCCTGGGTAAAGCAGAGCATTTTCTGCCTGTCTAAACAAACTGACTTAAGAAACCAACCAAGCCACAGGACCACAAGCAGACCTGAGACTCCAACCAGAGGCTGATGACAGACACAAGAGAGATACAGGATTTTTCCCAACCCTTCCCAAAACAATCAAAGAACTTTTTTTCCCCTCTTCTTCTTTTTTTTATACCTTTTACAAAAAATTTTTTTTCTTTTCTAAAACTTTTTTTAATTTTTACCTTTTTTCAAAAAAATTGTTTTCTAGTAACTTTTTTTCCCCTCTTATAATCTTTATTTTAGGGATACATGTGTGTGTGCATTTTTCTTTCTTTTTTTAAAAAAATTTTCTTTTGGTTTTTTGCTTAGCTCAACTGAACTTCTGATCTTTTTTGTCTTTCTTCCTTGTCCTTCTCACCTTTTCCTCTCTTTTGTTCTTCTTTATGGGACTTAATTGTTGTTCTGCACATCCTCAGATAAACCCATAGTTGACTATTAGACCCTATCCCCCACTGTGTACACACTTAATCCACAAATTTATTACTCAATTCAAAACCTCTGAGACTCAAATTCCTTAATAGCAATACTGCCTCTATATACCTATATAAAATTTTAAGTATTTTTATTTTAAAATTTTTCACATCTCCTTTATATCCCTCCCCTTCTCTCATTATATTCACATTCTTTGAATAGTTTCTTATAGCATCTGCATATTATTAATTTTTATTTTTCTATTTGTTCTGGTCTCTTTTTTCCTTTCTCTTTCTTCTTGTTTTCTCTCTCTCTACTTTCATCCTATACAACCTATTTCCTGCTTTGAGACTAGGATTTAGTTAAGTTAACTCTCCCTGTACCTACCTACATCACTCTATTCCTACTTTTTATCCACATATCTCCCTAACCCTAATAATTTCTGGTTTTCCAAATTCTTCTTTGCGTTTCATAGTCCATTGATATATAGTTGTTTGATGTTAAATAGAGGTATCTGTTGAACTAGATTGTATCTGCAGAGTGTGGACTGTGCAAATTCAGACTTTGGTTGATGCTTGTCTTAATTTAGTGTTCTAGCACAAAACTGGTGTTACTTTCATCCCAAATGGGCAGAGTAAGCCATAAAACCACAAGAAAAATGGTAAGTCCGCGTATCTCCACTCCCACTAATGATAATCAGGGGACAGAATAGATAATGGATAATCCAGAGGAGAGTTCCCAAATAGCTCTACAAACACTGCTGGCAAACATGATAAATGAAAAGATTGAAAACATACAAAGAACTCTGTATGAGCGTGAGAGGGAGAGAGAGGAGGCAATCCAAAGGTTTATACAGGAATATCATGAGCGTGAGGAAGCTATTCTTCTCTTTTTTGACTCTCACAAGTTTATATCTTCAAATCTTTTCTTCATGTCAAATAATTGTCTCTGTTTTCTCCAATGTGCTCTTCTATGTGCTTTTAACCTCTTGGTTGGTTTTGACTGGCACATAATGGAGATTTAGTCTTTTATAAGCCTGGGTTTTGACATAAAAGTGTGTGAATTTTTCTTTGCCACATTTCTTCGTAAGTGCAGAGGGCTGCTTTTTAAATTGAACATAGTTGGAATTCAGAGCCCCAAGCTCCTTTGCATGTTACTCCAGAAATATGAACACATTTTCGAGGTCCTTAATGTGATTACATAACCTGCTATTTCCTATCTTTCTCCTCCTTGGACATTCCTTTTCCCAATGTCCATTTTGCTTTCAATAAGCACACTGATCTAGTCCTAGAGGTTCCCTGCTGCCATTTGCAAATGAATTGTACTGTCTTTGCCAAGGGTCTCTTGATCTCTATTGTGGTGCTCCTATCGAAACTAAACCCCCTTTCTTAGAGTCTTTTTTATCCAGGGTATCTCTGTTTTCAAACACCTACTGGGCAACTACTTCCAATTTAGAATACACCTTTCCCTCAAAACCTTCTAACTTTTGAAGCTTTTTTCTAATATCTGGGGCTGACTGGGTACAATGACCATATTTAGGGCTCTTTGATTCTCCAGAGCTTCAAGATCTATAGGTCTATATGTCCTTTAGGCTTCTGGGAGAAGTTCCAGAAAAGCATTAGTGTACTCACTGGGCAACTGTACCATCTCACTCACCTTAAATTGATGACTTGGCTTTCTAGCCACTGAGGTATCCCTGCTAATCAAACCTAGCAATAATAGGTAAGCACTTCCATACCTCGATCACTGTTAGTCTCAGCTTGGGTAAGTCTGTGGAAAGACTTGCTCCAAATGGTCTGGTTAATAGTGGGGTTACTGTCTGGTCCAAGGACTAATTTCAAGTCACCGAGCAGGATTCACTCCCTTTTCTACCAGGTGAAAAGCACCTGTAAATTTGCTGACACTCATTCCAGATATGCTTATGTGTGAAAATTACTGTCTCTAATGAAATAATGAGCCCCTGTTTTTTTTTCTGAAAATGATAGAGTTTGCTGTTTCCAGTTATACAAGTCACTAGTTGTAAAGGGAACATATATTAAAAAGGGGGCATTCCCCCATCTCCTTCATGTTCCTGTCTCAATGGTAATAATGGTAACATACCACATTGTACCACCTCAGGCTGGTACACTTTTAGTATGGGAGGACTTAACATTACAGGTGCTGATGGCAAAGAATAGGAGAGAGAATACATCAATACATCTTCCTCTGAGGGACTCTATAAGCCTTGGGGAGAATATTTTTTGGATATAGGAACTTTAGTCCTTGTTCTCCCATCCTGAGAAAAAGAGTAAACAAAGGTGCATACAGGACATAGATAGAACTATCAGCATACAAAAACAGACCAATAGCCACAGACACTTAACTTTCATTTCCCATACCTCTCAACGTTGACCTCTACAGGAGGTCTCAGATGACAGAGATAATGTCCCAGATTGCCTCTTGAGGAGGCCACAGATGACCTCTGGAGAATGTCACATATGTTCTCCCTAGGAGGCCCTAGATAATCTCTCATGGAGGTTCCAAATGTCTCCCCAAGGAAGTGTCAGATGACCTCCAAAGGAGGTCCCAGATGTCCTCTCAATGAGGCTGAGATTACCTCTCGAATACTTCCCAGATGGCCACTCAAAGAGGCCATATATGAACCCCAGAGGAGGGTCCAGATAACCCTCTTGAGAAAGTCACAGATGACCTCCAGAGAAGGTTCTATATGGCTTCTCAAGGAAGTCCCAGATGATGTCTGAAGATGGTCATATATTTCTCATCAAGGTAACCCAAGCTGACCTCCCAAAGAAGTTCCAGATGACCTCAAGAGGTGGTGCTTGATTGCTTCTTAAGGAAGCCCCAAAGACTACTTTCGAAGAGGTCCCAGGTTGCCTCCTGAGGAAGGCCCAGATGACCTCTGGATAAAGCCCAAGATGGCCCCTGGAGAAGACATTAGATGACCTCCAGCGTAGGTCTCAGATGGCTTCTCAAGGAAGTCGCAGATGTATGCTTGATGAGGTTCCAGATGGCTTCCCAAGGAAGCACTACATGACCTCTCAAGGAATTCCCAGAAGCCACAAATGACCTCCAGAGTGGGTCCCCAAAACAGGCTGGCAAGCTTTCCCAGACACACCCTTAGAGGAACCTAAACGACTTTTGTCAATGTTGGTCCTCCAGAGACAAACTCTCGAAGTAGACTCTTAACCCTGAGGGTTGACACTTTCACCTATGGGGATTTTTCCCTGGGGCCAAGGCCTGATGCTATCTGTGGAGCACATGGGCAGCAAAGATGGAGCTGAGAGGGGGTTAAGTGGGCAGAGCCTAATTTACTATAGAGCACATGGGCAGCAATTGGGCATAGCCCAATTGATCTTCTGATCAGTGCGTAACCAGCCCGTGAAGGCTCAGGTGCATGATAGGGTGTGACCTTGACAGTGATTGGTTCCTCTTCCTCCCTGGCCATGCCACGTGCCCTTTTTGGCTTTAAAAAGGGCTGCTCTCTGTTAATAAATGAGTTTTCTACCTGCTGGATTTGGGAGGCTGGGGAATGGGCGAGCGCCGCACTTACCTTTCCTCAGACCCCAACCGTCTTTCGTGGGATGGATGAAGACCCAACATCTGGCCCCCAATGTGGGGCTCAAAAGGAAAAGAACCTGCCGAGGCTAAGCGGTCTCTCGGGGTAAGTGAAACCCTAAATATGGGTAATGCTATATCACAGAAGAAGGAGGAAGAAGCAACATTAGGCCTAGAAGGAGTACAGGAGGAGTTGGGAAGTGAGAAGGAAAAGGAAAGGGTCAAATCTGATCGAGAACGCACTGAAACATGCACAGTGGAAGTCAAAAAGAGGGTAAAATTTGCCCCCTCTTACCCAGCTGATACTGACGGTCCTAGGCCCCCTCCCTATTCCCCCAATTGGACTGGAGGTACAGTGCCCTACGAGACCTGTGAGAGGGTCTTGCAAGACCCAGACCCCTACCAACATTCCATGGAGGGGGCAAGGGCTGGGGAATAACCTACTCGGAGACCTCCTCTGGAAAGGAAGGGCCACTCAAGAGCCCAGACTCTAGGCCACAGGATTCACTTCCCCAAGCATATCCGGTCAATCTGGCACCAGGAGCTAACAGGCCCTTGGAATTCTATCCATGGGAAGCTAAGGATCTTAAAGAGCTCTGCAAGACAGTGGCAGAGGATGGCCCAAACTCTCCCTGGGCCCAGACCCTATTACAAGACATTACCTATCACCCGTGTGTCCCTAAGGACTGGAAGGATGTGGCCAAAGCCATTCTTACTAGTTCTCAGTTTATTAAATGGTGTGCTTTCTTTAAGGAGGAATGCAGAGTGTGAGCGGAGAGTAACCGGCAGGCTTAACCAGCGATACCTATTACTTATGCCATGCTAGCAGGGACGGGGGAAGGGTACTCCACCGGCGTCCAACAGGCCGCAATACCTGGCCCGTACCGTGACCAGGTGAGGCAGGCAGGACTTGACACGTGTTACAAACTAGATGATGGGCCCACTGAGTCCCCATGGCAGGAGTGAGACAAAAACCGGGTGAGCCTCTACCTCATATCATAGACTGAGTCCAACAGAGTGTTCACTGCAAGCTGCAGGCAGGGAACCTCCGAGATCAGTTTGTAAAGCTGCTGCTCTGGGAAGGGATGAATGCAGACCACTGCATGGCCTGCGCGGGATTGAGAGAGAGTTCCCTGAACAGATGGGTGGTGGCCTCACAGGATGTGGGAATGCAACAGCACCAGTCCCAATCACTAGCTTTAGCTTTATAGGCTCAGGCATCTACAATGACTGAGGCTATTACTCAGGCACTGGCAGCCCTGAGCAAAGAAACCCCAAGACCATCGGGGAGAGAGACTTGTTTTAAATGCAGGCAGGAGGGGCACTTTAGGCAGGACTGTACACAACAATCCCCCGCCAACCGGCCAGGGGGAGCCAGACTGCCCCCTACGCCAGGTGCAGGAAAGAATACCATTGGAAAAAGGATTGTTGATCCAAGTTTGATTTAGATGAGAAGCCTTTTTACTAGGGGAGGGGCATCCTCCAGCTCCGTTAACTCAAGGAGGAAACTCCTCTGCTGTGAGGCCCAGGCAGCCTCATGGCAGGGCAGCTCAGGTCTATTGGACTGTCCCCCTGGTGGACGGACTCCGCCCTAAAATGAGTATTCTCATAGGTGGAAAGCGGTTTCACTACTTAATCGACACTGGGGTAGACCGAACCACACTCAGGGAGGAGGAAGTGCCCTTGGACTAGAAGCTTGCACCTGGGCCCCCGATATTGGGGGTAGGGGGCAACTCCAAGTACAAAGAGACAGTTGCCCTTATGACATGGACTAGCCCAGATGGAGAATAGGGAAAGATACACCCTTTAGTGGCAAAGAACCTCACTGCCAATTTACTAGGGCAAGACATGCTAAGATATATGGATGCCGTGGTCACTACAGATCATCGAGCATCATATGATGATATCCTGGATAGGGAAGAAGCACAAAGGCTTAAACAGGATCTAGAGGGAGTAAAGGAAAGGGATTTTTTTTAACTTTCATAATTACAGAGAAGAACATAGGGGACCCGCCTGGGTGCACCCCCAATCCTAAAGGCCACTGCCCCCCGAGTACCTCCCATTGGGTGGAAGCCAGGAAGCCCAATCTGGGTGGAGCAGTGGCCATTGACCAAACCTAAACTTGAAGCCCTGTACCTTCTGGTGGAGGAACAGATAAACCTAGGGCATATTAAGTTCTTGGAACACACCCGTATTTGTTATTCAAAAAGCCTCCGGGGCTTGGCTTATGCTCCAAGGCCATAAGGCAAATGAAAGGATGGAGCTAGTAGGAACACCTCTAAGAGGCATGCCCTGTACTCCTGCTATACCTTCAGAATATACCTTGGTTGTGATTGATATTAAAGATTGTTTTTCTTCTATCCCTCTGCATCCAGATGACTGCGAGAAGTTTGCTTTCTCTATACCGTCTCTTAATTTTTCCCAGCCTGATCGGAGTTTTGAATGGACGATGCTGCCACAGAGAATGGCCAATAGCCTGGCCTTTTGCCAACAATACTTGGCCACACTTTTAGGGCCTGTGCTGGGTTCAGATACCTCCCTTGCCTATGCCTACATGGATGATATAATTCTAAAGCACCGAGACCCAAGCTGCCTGGAGGGCCTTCTGGCCCAGGTTCTCGCCATATTAAAAAAGGGGGGTTATACCATAGCCCTTAATAAAATTCAAAAGGTAGCTCCTTTTAAGGTGCTCGGAAACTACCTTACCTTGACTCAGGCCAGCCCCCTTAAGCCTTTGCTGGATATTCCAGCCTCTGTGACCTTAACCCAACTTCAGAGTCTTTTAGGGGAAATCAATTGGCTATTGCCATGGGTTTCTGTCCCTAACGATAGTCCTGTTCCCTTATTTGCCCTGCTAAAAGACAGGACGCCACAAGAAATTATTACAATTACAATATAAGGAAATGCTGGCTGTAATTATGGCCCTTCAGGACATTCAAAAACCTTTTAATATGTATTCTGATAGCCAATAAAACAAAAAAGGGGGAGTTAGCCCCCATATACAGTTACAGATAGCTTTGTTTACCATTAACATTTTAAAATTTTTCAAAAGGGGCAAATGAATCCAGATTTCAGAAGCACTGCAGACAACTAAACCCTAAGCCCCAAGTGAAAGTCAGGCGGAAGGACCCCCTGACACAACAATGGAGAGGACCTGACCCCCTAGTTACTATGGGCAGGGGATTTGGATGTGTTTTCCCCATAGGGGAGTCTGCTCCCATTTGGATCACTGCCAGGAACCTTAAGTTTTTACCCATCTCCTCTATACAAGAAGATGCCCAAGAATAAGCTAACCAACAAGGAAAGAAAAACAGCCATGGCCAAGGCTTGTGTTTTAAAGACAAAAGGCAAAAAGACAACTACTAACCATCCCCAAGGGCAACCAGACCTTGAGAAGCTCTTGTGTTCTCTAAAAATTGCAGATGGCTATACTCCAGCTGTTGGCTGTCCTGACTCCCAATCCTGTGAACGGCCCTATGGAATCTGCATCAACCTCAACAGGTGACCTGGGCAGTGATCAATGCTGGCAATGCAGAAATAGTCAATAGCACCACAAGAGAAGCTGTCCCTATGGACTGTTTAATATTTTTGTATGAGTCAATTCTTTTAATGTTACCTGCTTTAATTGTTCTTTTACTAATAGTTTATATAGCAACATTGAATCTATACTTATTGTTAAACAACCACCTTTTGTTATGCTTCCAGTTTAGATCTTGTCCAACCCCACAGGCAAATAGCTGGATTAGAACAATCTCCACCTCTGGACTCTGAAGTGGCAAAGACTGATATCCAATCCTTCACTAAGGTTAAAGGACTAGTGACATTTCCTGGCCTGGTAATGCTTTTGCTGATGGTTTTTTCTATGTCTTCCTTGCATGTTACGTGCACTGCAAAACTCTTAAGAGCTTAGCCAGGCAGTTATCAAGCTCCAAATGAATGAATTTCCCCCCTCCCCCAGAGGAATCGTAGCCAGAGATGGGTAAGAGGGGGTGTCTGTCTGACCAACCTAAGACAGGGCCTTCAGCTTTGCTCTGAAGAAGTTCCCGATGACTGGTAAGGCAGACAAGGCCATCCACCCAACCTAAGACAGGCGGGTTCGCTTCTTTAAACTAAGACGGGAAGATGATGTTGGGAGCCATTGAGAGTTGACAGTAAAGCTCAAAGGTCATCTTGACACCTGTGCTAGCTTAAAGGCATATACAAGGAACTGGCTTACTTAAAAGAAACCGGGTGCCCAGGATTTATTTGAACTGCTTCGGACATTTCTAACTGTGGTGGGACTGACATTTAGTACTGTGGTAGGTGCGGATGTGAGGTAACTGGGACAGGCTCTTGGATCATGCACAAGGGCCCTCCCTATCCTTGTCTAGTGAATCTCGACCCCCAGACTTGCCTGGAACCCCCTGTGTAGCTAATGCTATCCTTACCAATGTAATCCTGTTAAAACAACTTTTACAGAGGAAGGAAAAGTATAACTAACTGAGAGGTGGGTCTGCCATTAAAACAAAAAAAAAAGGGGGAATCTGTGGCGCACATGGGCAGCAAAGATGGTGCTGAGAGGGGGTTGAGTGGGCAGAGCCTAATCTACTGTAGAGCACATGGGCAGCAAAGTTGGCGCTGGGAGAGAGTAGAGTGGGCAGAGCCCAACTGATCTTCCAATCAGTGCCTAACCAGCCCGTGAAGGCTCAGGTGCATGATAGGGTGTGACCTTGACAATGAGTGGTTCCTCTTCCTCCCTTGCCATGCCACCTGCCCTTTTTGGCTTTAAAAAGGGCTGCTCTCTGTTAATAAATGAGTTTTCTACCTGCTGGATTTGGCTCCCCGCTGTGTCTGATTGTCTCCCGGACTGAGGGAAGCTGGGGAACGGGCAAGCACCTCACTTACCTTTCCTCGGACCCCGACCGTCTTTCGTGGGACGGACGAAGACCCAACAGCTATCCAAATTGATTATCTTGATGGAGTTTCCGAAAATTAGGAACTCTGTAGTTCAAGAGAATCCATGGAGATACATTTATTATAATAAATGTTCTCCAAACCACCACCCCCCAAATTATGATATCCAAAGCTCCAAACATCAAAGGGCAAGACATTTTCCCCCTTCCCTTTGTCTCTCCTTGGCTACAGAACTATACATCCTTCCATGTCTTTCCATTTTTCCCTTCTACCCCTTCCTTATTCTCTTCAGGCCTCTCCACTCTCCACAGGTCTGACTTGCTTTGCCTGGGTCGTCAGTTGCCATCCTTCACCTCCTGCCCCCGCTCAACTTCCTCTCCTTCAACGTCTTTCCCCTTCTGCTATCACACCACTTCCTTCCTTCCAGGACTTTTCCCTTTTTCTCTTTCGTTTTAAGAAAATATAAAAATGCATGAAGATGAAATGGTATTATATAAGAAAAAAGTAAACATTCTATAATGTATAATAGAATAAATTCAGTAACATTGCAAGACAACAAGCTAACCTATAAAAATCAGAAGAATTTACTCATAGAGTAAATGTCAACGCAGAAAATTAAATTAAGAAAAATAAACCTAAGATATGATTTACTGCAACACAGAAAAAAATCCATTGAAGATACAAAGTCTAGATTCAGAAAACTGGAAGACATTAATGGAATAATTGAAGAAGTAATAAATGAATAGAAGTAAATATATCAATGTCTTAAAATAAATATTATTAAAAAGCCCGTCTTTCCATAAAATGCCCTTCCTCCTCAAAGTAATCAACAGATTCAGTAAAATCCTTACTAAAAATCCATTGTTATTTTTTACAGAAATAGAAATAAAATTGAAATTTTTGTAGGCTGTCATAAAGGACTCCAAAATAAAACAAACTAGAGATCACATCATCTGGGTTCAAAATATTTTTTTAAATCTATAGCATCCAAACTTACTGTTTTTGGGCAGAAAGACTGACACAAAGACCAAAGTGACAGGACAAATAGCCAAAAGTTAAAAGTTTGGTGAATATCAACAGCTTTTCTTGTTTTTGTACAAAGAGAACACACAGAAAAAGAGTCTCTTTAATAAATGGTGTTGGGAAAAGCGTATGTCCAGATCTACAAAATTTAATACATAATATAGCATAAACAAACATTAGTTCAACATGGGTTGAAATTCTTCACAGAGTACCTGAAAATATAAAAATAGAGGAAGAAAAACAGTGAAAACACAATTCAAATGATGCATAACAATAGTTTTGGGGAAAGATGGTTGGGATATGATCTCAAAAACATAAACAACAAAAAACAATCAAACACACTTACATCAAACTAAAAATCTTATGTGCAGCAAAGAAATTCATCAATAGAATAGAAAATCAATTTATAGAGTATGGGATATAGTTGCCAACCATATCTCATAAAAGAATAATGGTCAAAATATAAAAGGCATTCACAGAAATAAAATGAACTAAACCTGGAAAAGGTCTAACTAGATATCTCTGATTGGAAAAAAAGGAGCCACTAGGTGTATGAAGTATAGTCATACTTCATAAAAATTTCAATTTTAACATATATTTTATTAAAATGAAAATATGAAATACTTTATTTCATTAAACAAATTGTTAAACTTGGGTGAATTTTATTATTATGTGAATTATAACTTAGTAATGGTTTCTTAAAAAATGATCATAATAATTCTCAGGCAAGTTGTATATTAAAGAGAAAAGCTGCATTGATTCTAGCATATTGTAACATATCAGAGTCATAAGACAAGGCTAACTCAGCTTATCATACGGAGGAACCAGGACAGGATGATGGTCAAATAACTAAAACTACTACTACTACTACTAATAATAATAATAAATAAAACTTGAAGTTAATGCAAGCAATCCTAGATACTCAGAAACTAAGATCTTTGTGGGCTGGGTTAGAAATGTGATCCTCAGATCTTTGCATCCTGAGTATTAAGGAATACTGACAGGAAATTCCTTGAGACTCATGTCCAATTAAATAGCAAAAATACAGAAGTGGAGCTGTAACTCATGTAGTTGAACACCAGCATTTTATTCATTACCTAGAAGGAACTTTACTCATAAATGAATTTGGTGACTATAATCATTTTTTGAGCTGATGTAAATATCAGCTCAAACATCCTGAAGGATGTCCAGCTGAGAATGAAGAGTTTGAATAAAGTGTTTGAGTAAAATCAAAGTATGATATTGTAATCTGGATTGTCACAACATTGAGGAACCCCTATAAAATCTGTGATTTATTTTTCCTCAAAAGGATTTCACCATATTACATTTAAATATGTCATATTACTTCTTCAACCTTTGTTACCTGTGTGAAGAGAATTTATTCCTTGAAAACAATCTTAGACTACATTATCCTTTCTCACTTTTTCTTAACATGTGCATTACTTTCTGCAGTTAAATTACCAAACAACCTCTGTTCCTGAGGGCTCACATGACAGTTCCACAATCTAAGGCTAATCCATTTGATCTTTTATATGCTCTTCTTCACAGTTTATGTTCTGTAAATGTTTAATTTAATTCATTTTTTATTTTATTAGCTTGTTTATTTTTTGCAAGCCCTAGGTCTTAACTCAAGACCTGGGTAAAGTCTCTGAGTTTCTATTTTCTCAAGGCTAGCACTCTACCACTTGACACATAGTGCCACTTCTGTTTTATTTCTGTTTATGTAGTACTGAGGAATCAAACCAAGGGCTTCATGCATGCTAGGCAAGAACTCTACCTCTGAGCCACTTTCCCAACTCCAAAATGTTAGTTTTGAATTCTTCCTCTTTCCATATCTAGATTTATAGGATTCCTTTGTCTTCCTCCTTTCCTTCTGTGACTCTTCATAGGAAAATCTGAAGCCTGAAATACATTTGCCATTTTTCGTGCCCACTTTAGAAAGTCAGTGGAGTCTCATGAATCCCTCATTTCTCTGAGCTTTTCTATCTGTTGCAAGATCATTCTTTTTCTAGTGATGCATGCCCTGAAATCCAGAAGGCTCTTGTCCCTAGCTCACAGATGACATTTTTTATTGATGTGAAAAGTTAGTCTATATGTTTATAGATGGTATATAATCCTAGAAAACTAGAATGTTTATGCTAGAGGAAAGTTAAATCATCTGTCCAATTGACTCATAAATGAAGGCAGTTACAATACATGTAACCTTGTCTTTCTTAAAGGAAGAGAGCTACTAAATAGCAATGCTGTTTTCAATTATCCTTCTAGACAATAGTCAAGTACAAAATAACAGGACCTCAGTGGCTTTTTACACCAGTCATTGATTTTATATTCATCCGCAAGTTGGGTGCATTTTGATCTGCCTGGCTGAGCTTCTCTGGCCTTATGAGAGCTAGACAGAACTCTTCTGTTGTACAGAAGCTAGAATCATAGAATAATGGTTTCTTAAGATATGTTGATAACATGTCAGAGCTGAAAATACAAAACACTGGTAAAAGTTAGTAATGCATTTTCAGACCTTGATGGAAATAGATACATTTTAAATCTACTCACATACTCCATTAGACAAAGCACTCCACACCAGTGAGGCAAAGGACATTGGCACTTACGGGTATAAAAGATACCTACGACATAATCATAAGCACTATGGAGAAAAAAGAAAAGATAAAGTACAAAAGGTAGTCTGTACCAGAAATATCACAATGTTGTTACACAAAAAATGAAGACTCATTACACTCACTCTTTCAAAACAGGTTTGGTGAAATCAAATTTGGGTTTGTTATTTTTAAACTGAATAGTATGATTCTTTGGAAAAGATCTTAAGTTAAGTCACACAGAAAGCATTAAAGATAATGGAGATACTATTGTGAATATCACAAATATGGAGGCAATAGAACATGAGGTTGTCACATGCCTTGGGCTTTTAAGTAATTAATATTAACCCTAAGGAACATTTGGAAACACGTAGAAATATCTTTGATAAATTTTGATAAAGTTTTGAATCATATAGAGACCAGCGGCATTGTGGGACATGGTCCCATGGGTAGAAGAGCTTCCTTAAATAATTACTCAGTCAAACTGTTAGCACTGCTGTAAATTCAAAATTCTATATTATTCTTATGCGAAGGAAAAGGGAGAGAAAGGGGTCATTCTATAAACCCCAGGGTGTCTCTTGCCACAATTCTCTTTTCTATGGCATGTAGTTCTAGTGATTGTAGATCGAATTCTTCTAGTCTTTAGTAAACTAGAAAATGGAAAATAAATCCAAATAAACCACAAACATGGAACATAAACTCATCCTTAATGTTTTTAAAAGTGTTAAGGTGACTTTACCTTTGTGTTAAGTATAATGGAAGAGATCAGATAAATGTCAATAAATCTCTAAGTTCACATTCATTTAGAAATCCTGTTTCCAGAGCTATTGTTGGGGTATTTGAGTATGTGCTTTGAGTTCCAAGAGACTTCCACAGTCCTGTGTCCATCTCAATGTTCAGAAAGATCTTCAAATGTAACACCTAATGAAAATCATTTCATAAAAATAATATTTAATTAGACACCAATTGATGGCAATTGTGATCCTAGCTAACCAGATGGCTGATATTTGAGGATCATTGTTCAAAATTAGCTTGGGCAGGAAAGGCTGTGAGGCTCTGATCTCCCATTCATCAACAAAAAACCTGGGAATAGAGCTGCACCTCAAGTTGTACAGTTCTCACCTTGAGCATAAAGGAATCTCAGGCTCAGCACTCAGCCCTGACTAGCTCAGGATTAGCAAGCATACACACACACACACACACACACACACACACACACACACACACACACACACAATTGTTTTGACCTATGATACATATATCAGTTGAATTATGGGAGTAAGAAAATGCAGAATAATTCTAAGAGAGATACTAAATAGTAATTGTAGGACTAATGACCTAATGACTTGCAGTGATTGAAAGCTTTGCTGTTGGAGACACTTATACTTAATTGCACAACATAATGAAAATGGTCTATTTACAGACAACCTGAAACAACTCTACTATTTGCTATCCTTTGTAAACATAATTTTACCATATGGAGTAGTAGATCAAATAAAGGAGACCATAGCAGTATGTATTTTATGCACTTTTTTTTATTATGAAGGTGATTACAGAGGGCTCACAATTATATGTCAGAGTACATTTCTTTTTGAATAATGTCACCCTTTCTCTCACTCCCTGGTTTTCCCTCCTGTTCCTACCCACAGGTTATATAGTTCAATTTCCACATAGAGTCTAATGAGCACTACTGCTATGTATGCTTTTAATTTAATTTAATTTGATTTGATTTTAATTTATAATAGAAGTTTCAAGAGCCAACTAAGACATTAAGTAGCCAGGCACTGGTGGTTCACACCTGTAATCTTAGCTACTCAGGAAGCTGAGATTTGAGCATCATGGTTCAAAGCCATCCTTGGCAGAAAAGTCTGTGAGACTCTTATGCAATTAAATCACAGAAAAGCCAGAAGTGGCAAAATGGCTCAAATGCTAGCCTTGAAAAATAGAGTCCAAAACAGCACCCAGGCCCAGAGTTTGAGCCTCAGGACCAATCTATACTTCCCCAAACAACAACAACAATAACAACAGAAATTAAGGTAAGTATTTGAAATATTATTATTGTGTGAAAGTAGTGGTCCTCAGATGATACTCTCCAGGAGGCAAAGACAAAGCTCATTTGAATAATCACTCAGACAGTAGACTTGTTCCAAGAACATTACCAACTCCCTTACTCAGAACTACAGTTAGGTTCATAGCACCAGTTGAGCAAAGATAAAACAGTTGAACCTAACCCTGTTCCTTGTGTTGGCATCCATAGAATGCATGTTTGCACCATTGCAATTCAATTTAAAAGAAGGATCACCTTTCTACTGGATAGATCTTCAAGTAATACATTTGGAAACATAAGTTTGGAGGAAAGAGATGGTCTGAAAATCCTGGTGCTCTAAAGGCTCATGATAGACAGCTGGAAAGGCAGGCGGAGATAATGATATTGGAACAGCAGGGAAAGCAGAACTGCCAAGCAACTTACAATAATGAACCTCTAAAAACCTGCCTTGGCTTTAAGGTGGTTTTTAATTAAAGAAAGAATGAGGAAGGGAGAAAATAGGAGACTATGCTGGTTTAGAATTGCATGTTTTCATTATTCAGATAAAAAGATGAACATTGTATAGATGCCAGTTCACTTTCTATGGGAGTGTAAATATTGTTTGAAGGCATAGAAAATTTGGAAATAGTAATAGGAAGATTTAAATATGAACAATATTCTGTGATGATTATCCTTTTGGTATTTTGGCAACTGTTTAGCATTTTAAATAAGATTGATGTTAATGGTAGCTTTCCACTTCAGCTTGAAGTTGCCAATTACTAGAGTCATTGCACCTAAACTGAAAGAGAAATGATCTTCTATCAGAAACAAAATGATCTGTTCTCTGTGTGTGTGTGTGTGTGTGTGTGTGTGTGTGTGTTTGTGTGTGTGTGTGTTTGTGACTTCTGGGGTTTGAACTCAAGGATTCCACTCTTGCTTGTATTTTCCCCTCAACTGGTCTCTACTACTTGAACGACAATGCTACTTTCTACATTTTACATGTTTATTGGACACTTGCCTGTGACTGGCATTGAACTGCGATCCTCACATCTTTGCCTGCTAAGTAGATTGGATTAAAGGAATAGGCTAAAAGCACCTGGCTATATTTCCATTTTGGAAAAAGGTGATAGTTTTTTTTTTCTTTTAATTTCTGAAAACATATTTACTGGTGTTAGCTGAACAAACAAAATCTGTAAGCTGATGGATACTTACTGAGTAGCAGCAGAGGTGGAATTCATTGAGTACATTGAACTATTATTTTAGAATCTATTCTATTATGCCAGTGAACATTCCTCTAAGCACCTGGATAGAAAGCTGAAACTATTCTATGATTCCTTTGTCATCTGATTTTATGGTGAGAATTATCATCTGTAAAAGGATGCCATGCACTTTCTTGTGTTTTACATCAGTATTAGTGACAATAGGATGCTTTAGTGATGGAGAAGGAAGGGCCATAATTCTTCCCTTCTATCCTTATACTTTCTCCATAACTCCAGCTCCACCCAGACATGCCTACCATGGTTCCTGCTCCCAAAAGGCAACAGTAAATCCTTTTGATAGTTCCTAATTACTCCATCTCTCCTTAATGGTAATAGCAGTTGCTTCTAGCTCTTAAGCAGCTCATCTAGGAGAGGTGGTCACTGTTCATGTGGGCTTCTCAAAACAATAATAAGAAGACAACATTTCATTTATGGAATTCTTGCTATTCTAAAGAGTAATATTGTATTTTGTGCTTCCAATTACTCAGAAGTACTTCTGAGTAAGGTGGATTAAAGGTGTTTCTCCTGGACTCAAGCATCAAGTATATAGTTGTGGGTGTTCTTATGAATCAGGTGAGATGGTTCTACAGAGCCTGGTGGGCTCTGTGAGATGCTGAGTTGTGAGTGGCAAAGACTGCTGGATCTGGGTCTTCACATATGCCTGTGTTCTCCAGGAGCTGCGTTTTCAAACTCAGAATTTCTAGTACCATCTATGACTTTAGAAGCCCTTCCCCATTCTGTTGAAACATAATCAAAATAAACAAAAGAATACTCTGTCCAGAGTCGATACAACCTGCATGCTTCAAAATATAAAATTAAGCTTATGTTAAAATCCTACATTTCTATATTAAGTGAAGTAAGCCAAGCCCAAAGAAACAGAGGTCCCATGGTTTCCATTATTGCAATATCTAGTATATGTATGGGTCAAGCAGAAAAGGTCAGATAAGGTGATGCTAGGAAAATGAACCCTAAGATATGTATTTAAATGTTTTTTTCTTTCATGCATTTGTTTCTAACGCATTTATAAGATTATTTCTTTGTTGCTTTTGTATGTCCCTCCCCCACAGTATAACCCCTGCTTTCACTGTATTTGATGTCGGTATAATTTATGGAGGGGAAGGGGAAAAACAAGTCGTTTAAATAAGGATACAGGTGGACCCGTTGCAACAATGAGAAGTACAAGTTGTTATGTCGAAAATGAACTTTACAACTTTGGTGGGGGGGGGAGGGATTTGGTGGGGGGAAAGGGGGGAGGCTGGAAAGGGATAGGAAAGGGAAATAAAGGAGGAGGCTACAATGCTTGATAAGAAATGTACTCATTATCTTGCTCATGTAATTGTAACCCCTCTGTACAGTATTTTCACAATAAAAAATATATAAATAAAAATAAATAAATAAATAAAAACAAAAACAAAAAAAATCCTACATTTCAAGTGGTACTTTCTAGATGCTAGTTTGAAAAGAAATTATACCATTTGTGGGTGGAGACTGGCGGGAGGAGTGGGGGAGAGCAAAGAAAGAGGTGACGATACAAAAAGAAATGTACTCAATACCTGGCTTATGAAATTGTAAACCTTCTGTTCCTCACCTTTAGAATAACAACAACAATACTTTTTACCTAGGAAAAAAGTTACATGTTACATATGTTACATTACATTCCTAAACATTTTATATTTTTAAACTATATACACTTTGATTCATAATTCATAAGAGAACTATATTTGAGAGTTCGCTGACTTTATGAAAGTCATTGTTAGTTAGCCTATTATATATCATTTCCTTTCCTAAGAAAGTTTCTAGCTATTTATAGCCCTCTAAGTGTTTCATAAAGCTTGGATTGATTAAACAAATAAAAGTAAACCCTTACTTGAAAGGCAATATCAAGTGGTCATGTATTCATGAATTTAAAATTATATTTTTTTAAAATAACTTTTCTCAAGGGTAGTCAGTAACCTCTAATATGTAACCTATAAGGTTTATGGAGGGAGAAAAATCTAATTTCCTTAGAAAGGATTTTCTCTTGTTGTGTGAGTTCTTAGAATTAAGATGTTAATGCATATTATTAGAGTTGCATTTGTATTTCAATCAACAAACATTTCTTATAATCACAGTGGTGTTGAGAGCAGTACTATGTGATCTGGAAACTGAGAGGTCTTGTTGAATGGAATCAATACATTTTCTTAATGCTAATTGTTACCTGATTCCAGCAGATTACAAATGCTATGGTACATATATTAGTAATCAGAATACATGGATACACAAAGCTACTGTATATTATAAATAAAAATGAGATGTGCAAATCATAAGATTCTATACACACACTCCACATATACACATATCTGTATATGTATTTATGTATGCACACACATGTACATACACATATACACACATACATACGTATATATGCAGAGAGGAAAAACAATTTTATAATTGAATATGCATTTTGTGCAAACTTAATAATGCAAAGCATACACTGATTCCATATATAGGTGTCACCTGGCAATTTCACAAATATTTTAATTTTAATTACTGTTGCAATTAGTAGTATCTTGAAAATACTTATAATGAGCTGAAGTCATATGTTTTTCTTGTCACCCCAGAGTTTCAATGCACCTGCCATATGTTGTCTTTAGTAATTGCAAGGCTTTTTTTCTCTCTGCAGCATAAGTACTTATTAAGTTGCAGGGTTTATGCAATATATCCAAGGTTAGATTGCGTCATCTTGAAAACTGCCTTAGAATGTTTCTCATTTCACTTAAAAATAACCACCCACCAAAAAAAAAAAGACTCCAGTCAAAAAAGTCATATGGAAAGCAATATAAGTGAATAAACAGAATCGTATTGAAGGGACAAGAACATTTAGTAAGATTTTACCTCTTTAGTTTGTGATTGCACAAATAACATTCAAGCTATTTCATACTGTGTCTTCCCATATCTCAAGCCCATCATAAAGGTTAATTATCCTTATGTGTAACGAAAGCACATCCTGCAGTATCAAAGCAAAGATCAAATAATATCTCTCTAAAATATCTTGTAATATATGAACTGATACAGCAGCTTAAAGGATTTCTTTTTTATTTTTTTTCAAGACTGTTCTGCTAACAGAGACATCAATTAGCTAACTACAGGCTACCCCTGGGTAAAGGAAATCACAGGAACTGCATTGTAGGAGAGTTCTAGTAACATTTTAAAAGCATAAAATGAAAACATAATGAAACGTTTCTGGTGGCTCATGCCTGTAATTCTAGATACCGAGGAAGTAGAGGTATGAAAGGTATTAGTTCAAAGCCAGCTCAGGCAGAAGAGTCAGAGAGTCTCCCAACTAATTATTAAAAGTCCAGAAGCAGAATTGTGGTACAAATGGCAGAGTGCCAACCTTGAGTAAAAATATAGTAGAGCAAGAGACATAGCCCCTGAATTCAGGTTCCATACCAGCACCTAAAAGACAAGAAAAAAAGAAATCTTGTTCACTTTCCTTCAAAATTTTATTCCTGTGAAATGGAGAGAGGACACTATTTTCCCAACAACTTGCTTTTTCACTACCTAGTCTCTGGGTGTTAATACACAATAACAGTAACTGGATAGGGATTCATTTGGTAACCTAGGATCATGTTTAATTTTCCGTATTAGTGATCCTTGTATCTGGGGATTTCCTTTGCTCAAGGTTTAGTTTCCTATAATACTCTGAATTCTCTGGATGTAGAAGTGCCCTCTGCTGTCACACTGAAAGAAGTGAAGATTAAAAAGAGCAGTAATGCATGATAACATTTAAAATAATTGGAATCCTATCTTATGCCAGCACCCTCTGCACTTCTACCACCTCCAAGCATTAATAAAACAGAATTTGCTCTTGAAAATGTTATACAATGAGAACCTTTCCAGTAATAAACCTTAAGAGAAGAAATCCTGTCTTCTAATACAGTATTCACCTTCATGAAAGCTCATTTAAGAAGTCCAAATATCTTTCTACTATTTGGATACTCCCTCTCTAATAGACGGAGAAGATGATTCCTAATTACCAAAGAAAGCTCTACACTCTTATTTTTGTCATTATGGCCTAGAAACTTGTGGAAGCTCATAGTTAGGTCATGTTTTATTTTCTTACTGCTCTTAGTAAATTATTTTGTGGTCTTTCTTATGATAAGGTGTTTCTAGACCAGCCACAAGCATACATAGGGAATTTGTTCCTCCTAAAGGCAAAAATCAAGGCTCAGGGAGCCAAAGTATGCATCTGTTTTTTAAAGCAAAGTTACACAATGCATGACTGATTACTACTACACAATTAAAATAAATTAGGAGTCATAATCTTGTTCAATATTGCATTAATTTATTGATTTTTTCCCAATGTCAGATTGAAGTTTACTTGAATGTGATCATATTAGGAAAGCAAATGTATTCAGTGACCCCAAGATTGCCTTCAAAGTGTTTTTGAATGTTTTTTTTTGTTGTTTATGTATTATCTTAAATTATGTTTTATTATTCTTAGGTAGTTTAACAAAACAGTTATCATTCAGTTGATAAGATGATGCTTTATTCTTTTTGGTCCATTTCTAGATTTTCCTTTGTTTTCATTGTATGTTAAATCTGCAGCTGTCAGGTGCTGGTGGTTCGTTCCTGTAATCTTTGCTACTCAGGATGCTAAAATCTGTGGATTGCAGTTCAAAGCCAGCCTGGGCAGTTAAGTACATAAGACTATTATCTCTAATTAACAATCAGAAAAAAAAAACTGGAAGTGGAGTTGGGCTCAAAGTGCTAGAACACTAGCCTTAATCAACAAAGCTCAGAGTGAGCACCAGGTTCCTAGTTCAAGCCCCATGAGCTATCTTCCCCCTGCAAATAAGAAAGACCTACAAATTGATTTCTCCGTTTTGTTTTACCAAAAAAAATCAATAATCCAATAAACTTAAACTCACAATGGTATTTTGAAAATACTCAAAGATTTGAGAAAATTTAAATTCTTTGTAACCTTTGAGAAAGCCAGTTGTATGATAACTTTTAGTTCAATTTCTTGATCATTACTTGATTATAATTTATCATTTTTGTAACTCAGAAATCAATTATTTAGGTTTTATAATAATCATCACATATCATTTAAAAACAAATCTTTAAAGAGAATATCTTAAAATGATAAAATATTATTTATTCTAATTTTTCACATCTTTAGCCTGATGAGTTATGTTTCAAGAATTTATATGAGCTGGGCGCTGGTGGCTCACACCTGTAATCCTAGCAACTCAGGAGGCTGAGAAGGGAGGATCGTGGTTCAAAGCCAGCCCAGGCAGGAAATTCCGTGAGGATATATTTCTTTTGTTTCTGAATCCCCTAGTCTAAGATACTTTGTTACTGCTATTCAGGGTAAGATGCTGCACTGTTTCTATTTAAAGAATGTTTGTTTAAATTATTCTGGTTCATTCTCCCTGTATTTTTTTCATACAGTTTAAGATTAAGTTGCTTATAAGAAGAAGAAGAAGAAATATAATATACATCTCCAAATGCATTTATTCCCAATTAAAAATTTAGGTTGGAATTATCTTCACTGATATAAATGAAAACAGATTTCCTCACAAAGTGGCTTCAATGTCCAACAATGAAGGAAGGGACTTAACTAAATATTTTTCTGTTCTTTTCCTTTTCGTTTCTTTTTCTTTTCCTTCCTTTCATTTCTTTTTCTTTTCCTTCCTCACCTTTTCTCTTCCTTCCTCTCCTTTTCTTTCCTTCCCTTCTCTCTCTTCTCTTGCTCTCTCATTCTCTTCCACTTTCTCTCTCCCCCTCTGCCCCCATCTCTCTCTCTCTGTCCTCTTTCTACCCTACTCTCTAGTCCAAGACTGGGACTCTAAGTAGCTGATTCTTTCACTCTGAATAGAGCTCTACCAACTGATCTTTGCTCTTTCCTTCTGCTGAAATAGCAGATAATTAAATTATTACTTCTTCCTTCTTCCTACTTCAAATTTCAAACCTTAAATGTATCCTAGTTTTTGACTACAAATTCGCTTTACCATTGGGCTGGTGATTTCTTGGCTTCTGCAATCCTCTGGACTTCTCATCTGCCTTTGGGAATCTGAAAATTGGCCTTGGAAAACTTTTATCTTGGTTTCTTTTATGAAAGGAGTACTGTAAGTGAATCTCTCTCTTATACTCCTCAAAATAAATTACTGTACATTGCTAATGATTCATTTATAGGTTTGTTGCTGTTTTCAGTTTCCCTTTTTTGTTTATTAAAATATATTTTTGTTGTGTCAGTAGTGGGGTTTGAATTCAGAGTCTCATGCTTTTAAGCTGATGTTCTGCCACTGAACAACAACCCCTCATCCTAGTTTGCTCTAATTATTCTTGAGTTAGGGTCTGTCTTTATGCCCTGACTGACAGAGACCGCAAACTTCTAACTTTCCCACCACAGCTGATACCAATGCTGCCCACTATTAATTGACACAAGGAATTCCCTAGAACTTATAGGTGTGAACCACGAGGTGTTGGCTTCACTGCTTCCTTCTAGTGGTGACATTCTCATATGAAGTTATGTCTGACAGGACTATAAATCTAACTTCTAATGATAACAATAAGGTTCCACATCGTCCCTGTCGTGCCAACTACAGTACACTTTAGTGTAACAAGCATTATTACACAAGGAGGCAACCTCTAGTTATAAGTGTATACTTAGATTATGTACAATTCACTCAGTCAATGATACTAAATCATGCTGAAAATTATACAGGCAAAGGAAAGATGAGAATATAAAGTGCTTTAAAAAAAAACAAAAAATGGTAACATCCTTGTTACTAGAGGTTTAGCAAATTTTTGAGATTGTACTTGCCAGGCATACTGTTCAAATAAGATTATATATTCGAACCTGTGAAGTTCCATTTTTAAATGCCACCCCTCTTATGGGAGTTTATGTCACCATTCTACAAGAAGAAGGTGATTTATCAGATAAACAGATAGAAAGATAGGTAGGTAGGTAGGTAGATAGATAGATATACACACAGAGATTGATAAAATAGATAACATATTTACATTTTTATTTTCTTTATTTTAAAAGAAAAACAAACTTCAATTTTCCTATTCTCACTTTTATATAGGAACTATATCTACTATAAGCAGATAAATATTTTGATTAGATGTTGTACATCTCTGAGAAATGGTTTCAAATTCAGTACTGTTTTTACCTGTCAAAAATTCTTTAAAATATAAAGTGATGTTCAATAGACTATTTCTTTAGAAAAACAGATGTCAGTACATGTGTGAAGGCAGTCTAAGGAATCTCAGGAAAACCTGTTGATTAAAAGGGGATTGAGAGAGTGTGGAAAGAAAATGAAATGGAGAGAGATATTCTGGGCAAAATATAATATATGCACATCTAAATTACCATAGTGAAATCCCTTAGTGGACTTAATATGCACTAGAGAAAGAAAGAGAAAGAAAAGAGAGAATGACAGGAAAGTAAAACTAATTCCAGTGTGAGTGGAGGGATTATTGGGAGAGCAGAGAATTCCAAATAAAATGCCACAGTGATTCTAAATCAAGCACCAAAATTTCTTTTGTTGAGCTGAAACCCCATTGTACAAATTACTTGAAGATAATTCAGAAAAAAGTAAAAAGGAAAAGAATCAGCTTTCACACATGCAAAAATTGACTAATATTCCATAGCTTCTATGTTTTTATTGTCAGAATGGTATTTCCCAGGGACCTTGTGTTTTAACCAATCTAAGTCCATTTCAACTGAAAAATTCCAAAGAAATGAATGTCCTATCTGACTGTTTGTATATACACATGTGTATTAGCTAGGGGGGAAAAGCTCACATTTTATTGAAGATTACAAATTTTTTATCTTCTTTACACTTTGATGGATATAAATTATTCTTCTTGTCTATGATCATGAGAAACATTCCAGCTCCCCACACTTTGACATCTTTGCTCTTTGCAAACCTTTGTTCAATGTTTTTATTAACTAAATTTAATAGAACCTTTTTATGGTGACCTTAAGAATTTAATAACTCCTTCATGCAAGGACAATACCACATGCAGGCTCCACTGGGATTAAACTCTACTGGTTCAATATGTCTGTTGGAACCCATTAAAAGAGGAAGGGGGAAGGAGGGGGGGAGCAGCAGCTACACAAATCAGTCTTTTCCCTCTCACCAACAAGTACTGCAGTTGCTTAGGACAGTCAATCCAAGCAATTTGCAGAGAATTTCAGTGGTTGTTAAGGTAATATGTAGCTCGCTCAAAGCTTCTTAATAATATTAATCTAACTTTGATCATGCAGAGGCTAGCAATCTTCAATTCAAAAATGTCTCTCCTCCTGACAGACATTCCGCATATTTTATAGATCTGATCAATACGTTATTAGTCACTAACCTGACGCTGGCTCATGAATTAATCCTTTTCTGTTAACCCAGCAGTTTATAGTCTTCTGTAACCTCATTCCCTCATTGTAGATGTTACCTGGCTTAATCCAATTAAGATAAAATTAACTTTTCCCCCTCGTGGTACTCTCCTTCTATGTTAATTTAAATCTCCAAGGACAGCGACTCCAGGCAAATAATTTTATGCTTGACCTTTTATGTGCAATATTAAAGTGGTATGGATATATGCATGGGAAATCAATGAGCTGTCTCTCCATTTTCATCCTTCTTTAACAGTGCTGGAAAAATTCCATGTGAACGCAGAAGATTACTAAATGACAGTGATATATTTATTTAGGTTGTGAAAAGAACTCTGTCACTTCAGCTTTGTATTTAGTATCTGTAGTGTCTTTGTCTTTTTTGAAAGGTAAATTAATAATAGGTGGTGGCAGCACTATCAGAGTTACTGTAGATATGGCACACCAAGGATGTTTTTAACAGTTTGCAATATCCAAAAGTAATCATCTATGCTCCTGCAACTCATGTGGCATATGACATTACCTGCTAAGAAAAATAAAAAGGTGGGAAATATTATTTAATTTTGTATAAGAGCATTAATAGACTGCCTGTACTTATGGGCAAATACAAAGATTCCACTTGGATATCAGAACAAGATTTCTTCGTAAACATCTAGCATACATTTCTTTGAGGTTCAGTTTTAAAGTCTAGTCATCTGCAGGCCAACATTTGAAAAGAACTTGTCTCTCAGGCAAAATGGTTTCTATTTCCTCTTCTTTCCTCCCTAATCTCATCCACCCCCTCCACACACCTGTCCACACATGCCTCCATTCATCCCCTTAGATGCCATTTTGGTATCTAACTTCTTTGAAGTCATTTAGGAGAGCTTACTTTTCCTTTCCAAGTAACACCTAAGTCTGAAAAAATACATAAATGGCAAATCATTGCCACTGAAGTGAAATGTAAAGAAATATATTGCCTCCTCGTAGACTTGTAAGTGTAAAATTCTTTGCCTATATAAGAGAGGAATGAAATGTCTATTGGAGCAGAATTATCATTTTATTTCTGTAAACATTAACTCTATAGGCTTTTGGTTGTATTTGATTAAGTATAATAAGCAATGATTATTTTTGTTTTTGTTTTTTTGTCCGTCAAGAGGCTTGAACTCTGGGCCTGGGTGCTATCCCTCAATTCTTCACTCAAGGTGAGTGCTCTACCACTTGAGCCACAGCACCACTTCCAGTTTTCTGAGTGGTTTATGGGAGATAAGAGTCTCACAGAGTTTCCTACTCAGGCTGGTTTTGAACTGCGATCCTCAGATTTCAGACTCCTGAGTAGCTAGGTTGCAGGCGTGAGCCAACAACGCCAGCAATAAGAAAAATTTTTACATTGTAATAGAGAAAAGAAATAATGTTCAGCAAAAACCCAAGAACGCTATTACATTTCTGATTGACTGCCACATCACAATATATATTCTCTCTATGTTTCTACATGTTTTTTGTGTGTTTTGTTTTGGAGTGTGTATGTGTGTGTGTGTGTGTGTGTGTGTGTGTGTGTGTGTGCATGCACACACACCACACCAATCCTGTGGCTTGAACTCAAGGCCTCAAACTCTCACTTGACATTTATGCACATGGCTGGCTCACTACCATTTGAACTTCACCTCCACTTCTGACATTTTTGGGTTAATTGTGCCCATTCTCTCTTCAAACCGTCATCTCCAAATCTCAATCTCCAGAGTAGCTAGGATTATAGCTTTCTGCTACAAGTTTATTGTGAAATCTTTTGATCAAAGAGCATACATTTGTATATCTCCATCCAGAGCTCATTAACAAGACAAAGGACTCTGTGAAATCCCTGAAACTAATTTCAAGTTCCCTCCACTTAAAAATACATTATTACTCTGTATTTCACCTCAGTTATTTAATACTAAATATGATAAATATATTTGAATGAACACATATACATTGTTATATTCAATAATCATTCTTATATTTCAACCTTTCTAAGACTCATTTTTCTCTGTCTTCTTTAGTATTTCTATTTAAAAAACGTATTGTCAGGGTCATGTATAAAGGGGTTAGAGTTACATAAGTAAGATAGTGAGTACATTTCTTATTGAACTTGTTACCCCCTCCCTCATTATTCTCCCACTTTTCCGCCCCTCTACTCACTCCCCCCACATTGTACTAATCATTTCCAAAATATTGTCTTGGAGTTTTGCCTTGTATTAGTTCCTTCCTTGTCCTTTGTCTTATGCAGAGTTTCCATCTAAATCTCAACATTTGACATCTTTCGTCAAAGATAGTTTTGTTAGACAAGTCCTAATTAGGTGTTTTATTCTTGGTCTATTAATTTTTTTCTAAGGTTATTTTGGCTTCCACTATGGTTATGACGAATTGAATATTAGGGCTGGGATCTGAAATATCTCCCCAACTCTCAGATGCAGCAGGTATTTCTTTCAATGAAGTAGTGTTTGAAGATGAAAACGTAGGCGGCGGTATGATTGTGATGACTCTGACTCCATCTCTGGATTTTTTTTTCATTGATAGTTTCATAAGTTAATGGGATATTACAGTTGGGGGTCATATTGCTGTATTAGAGAATTTTGGAGGTGATTTAGAATTTCAGAGGTGGTGGAGACTTTTCTAAGTGGTGATGTTTTCAAGGGAGACCTAGCCAGAGGAAATCCGTAACTGACAGACATACCTTTGAAGTGAAATCTTTTCTAATTTTGGCAGATCTTGTCAGGTGTTTTGGTTACAGCAAAGGCAAACTACCCAATCTGCTGTCTTTCCTAACCCTTACAGTCAATATTTTCTCCCTAATTTGTTACAAAACCTTTGTCTTAATCTGCCTACAATTTCATAAAGGAAGTTTTGTATTCATTTATTCTATTAGGAATATATTAGCATAGCCATGAAGATGTTTTCTCCTCAGTTCTACAATATTCACTTTCTCCTTAAAGATTCAATTCCAGTATGCCCTCAAAAAATGTATATTTTCTGTATGTATTAAATTAAAATGTCAACTTTTCTGTTTCGACCCTGTGGATATTTCTAGAGTTGTCTGAGAACTGGAGGGACTTTTGACCCTAACTTTATATATTGTACTAACTAGTGACTCATTTCATGGACTAGGATTTGAGACAAACCAGAAGGCAGTTTTGCATTAGTTAATAAGCACAACATATAGAAAACTGACAGGTTTAGTTTCCATTTGATTGCTCTTTAGCTCTCTGGATATTTATATTGAGTAGAATAATGCAGAGTCACTTTGGCTACATTAACAGACAAGTGTAAAGATTCTTCTGAGAAGTCAAAGAGCTTCCTGAGATGTGGATATTCTGTGTAGTGCTTAATAATCTAAAGTTAAATTATGAGCTTTGCAACCTCTGTAGTAGCTGTGTTTGTGAGTGTTGAGCATTTCTAATGTTTGCCTCAACTTCTTCTTCCTTTAACATATCCTAATTTTATTAAATCCTGCTATGAGTGCACCTTATGGAATACTATGAGGCCTATGGACTACCTGACCGTATATAATTAATATACCTTTAAAACATGCTTGCTTCTTACCCACCCGTGTTTAAACTTGCTGGCTTTTTTCTTTCCTTTGTAGATCAGTCCTCTGTTTACAAATATTTTATTTAGTAATTTTGGTGTTGTCAATAGAAAAGTCATTGAAAACATTTAATTAATCCTACTGCTTGAGGGTCAAAATCCAGGGAAAGTTAACACTGAAAAGCAGGAAGAATGGTAACTTCTGCACACAAAATTCCTTATCATGTCATCAGTGTATTAAGAATTGATTTTACTGAAAGGAAATATCTAGTATCCTAAATTCCAACATGGCTGACAATAACAGTTATGCATACTTAGAATCACGCATATTATTTATGTAAGGAAAAAACAAATAATGCTTAGATAAGGAAATAATTCACACATTTATACTACTTCAAGATATTCTCATCTTCGTTGCCTTATTGCAAGACTCCAACACTGCCTATGCTTTATTTGAGGCTTTAGAAAATGTCAAATCACTATGAAAAATTCGAAGCCATTTTTATCCATTATATTCTAAACTGAAAGAAATAATGTATCATTTTTCCCACTGAAGTGGTACTCTAATGAAAAAGGAAGGGAAAATAATGACTAGCTAGATAAGCTGCCAACAGTCCTAAGGGAGTGGATTCAGACCAGTTCAGTTCGGTTTCATTCATGAAATAAAAATCCAGGGCACCCAGCAAATTTGACCACATGTGTTTAGTTCTTGCCCCAGATCCCCTTGGTAATCCGTGAAAAGAGAGACCAGAGTTGTATCTCACATGCCTCGTTGACAGGCTATACCCTTTGGCACAGAACAGAAGAACAGATGCCTTCTTGCTTAACTGCTTACTACCTGCATGGCTTCTTTTTAATTGGCACCTGCCCCTTGTTCAAGTGGTGGGTTGTGCAGCTGATTAGCTATCCCCCACCAGCCTCGTTCAAAAAGATGCCAGGCTTTTTTTCTGAGCTTAGATTTTTAGCTGGATTCATTTGTAGAAAACCTCCATGTAAACTTTTTACCTGAAAAAAATAAAAGATGATAGACAATTTCACGTAGAGAAATCATCGAGGGGCCCAAACAAGGAAGACAGTTGGAGAGAGATGATTTACAAATCTGTTCTGCTAGTTCTTCTAACTTCAAAGAAGGCTAAAAACTTTTGGGGAGAGTCATAGAGATTGAAATAAAGCAGATAGTCTGGAGACTTTAAAAAAAATGGACTGATGCCTATAGTTCACTGAAACTGATGAAGATATTTTCTCCCAGAAAAGAATATTAATGTTAAATAAAAATACAAAAAGGTAAAGACAACCCCAACAATATGTCAAGAGAACTGAAATAAGAATTTCTTAATTGAACATCTGTCAAAATAAAAAATGTGTGCTAGATGACAGTGCCTTTTACATGTAATCCAAACTATTCAGCAGGCTGAGAGCTGAGGATCATGGTCAAATCCAGCCTGAGCAGACAAATCAGAGTGACAGCTCCAAAATGCAGAAGTGGCACTGTAGTTTAAGTGGTTGAGTGCCAGCCTTGAGCAAAGGGACAGTACCCAGTTCCTCAGATTAATTTACAGAAAGAAAATGTGTCAAAATATTTTAACTGTTGCTATAATATTTATGTTTTAGTTATTATTTTTGTCCTAGTACTAGGGTTTGAACTCAGGGCTGTATTTTTTGTAACAGTTAACACCCTACCACTTGAACCTTACCTTCACTTATGGTTTTATGCTGGTTAGTTGAATAAACATCCCTTGGTTTTGTCTTACTGACTGGTTTCAAACCTCCATCCCCAGATGTCAGCCTCCCGAGTAGTGAGCCACCAGTGCCTAGCAACATTTTCATTTAAAGTAAAATTCAGCGGATGCACTAGTATTTCTAGTTTAAGATTTGTAGTGATACGTTCATTCAATGATCACAGATCACCATTTTTTCACTCTGCTCTGACACTCTTATTTCATATCTGTTTCCGTAACATGTAACTCACCTTTAGATAGAGACAATGTGATTATATACCTTCTAGAGGCTACCTGACTTACTATCCTGAAATTAATAAATTCTTTGTAAATTGAAAGGTGAAAGCTATTTCTTTTATTACCTGCATTATTTTTCTCATTCTGTACATTATATTAGACCCTAAATAGTAGGAAGTAGTGAAGGAACTGAGCACTAACTTTATTAGGTTATTGATGTTAAATTTGTAATTAATCATTGTTGAACATCTCATTCATTGACTGCTTGTATGACCTCATACAGATATCAAGTTTTTGGAAAGCATGCCAGTATTCTGCTCAGTTACTTGGGTAGTGAGGTGTAACTGACTATGACTATCACAAGGTATTTTCATATGTTGGGCTCAGATGCATTCCACCATCTTTACCATTCTATCCTTTCAGAACATGTCCTGGCCTACAGCTATCCACCTGGCCTACAGCTATCCACATGACCCACCGGGCTAGTCTGCAGTGCCTACCGACACAGGTGTTTATCTTCACATGCTTCGTGAGCATTTTCGGTAAAGTTGAGGAGTGCATCCATTTTTCAGAGGTCTTATGAAAAATTAAATGGTTTGCACAACATGGTGAAACATTATTGGAACAACCAAGGCTTAATATTATTAATAAATAACATTATTTTTATTAAAACATAAGCACCTGTCTATTACACTATTAAGTTTAAAAAGAAGATGAAAAGAGCATAAAGAATCTGGTATAAAAAACATATGTATACTTTTTAGGAAAAGGGATATTCTATTTATTTCAACTGTGAGGTATCTCAAATAGCTTTTATAATAGTTTTAGGTTTTTGGAAAAGCATAACTTATATACTTGATTCTATATTTATTATAAGTACTTATTTTATTACTCAGATTAAGAGATATTGGAGAGAAAAGACTCATTAAAGTACAGTTTGAAAATCTGTCACTTGATGACCTAATTGAAGGGGACTATTTATAATAATGATGAAAATCTATACATATTAATCTATTCAATTGGATTCTGAGCTTTTAAACAAGCCAAGAAAATACTTGTTTAATTTTAAATAGCAACATGAATTACAATTTCACAATTAAGTGATTAAGTGCATGAATATCTTAGCAGAATGCTTATTACACATTAACACTATAACAAGATAATATTATTGCTATAGTCATCTTTATCAATATTACTTTCATTAGCAATAGTAAGAATAGCAATGGCATTGGTATTCATCAGTTTAAAAGTTAATATTTTAATAAAATGTTTTGAATATGTGGATCCTATTTGATTTGAAATTATGTGAAATCAACACAATAAGAAATGAAGTGCATAGTAAGGGCAATGGTAATCTTATGGTAATATGAAGGAGATTTTCCTGCAGCCTTTTGTCCTGTAGATGTGTGTGTGTGTGTGTTCATTCTATAGGATACACATTCTATAACCTATATACACCCACATACTCTATAGGCTATATATTTTAAAACATACATAATCTATCTGTCAATCAATCAATTAATCTATCTATCTATCTATCTATCTAGGAATATTCTCAGATATACTATTTCCAAATGTTATTTTTTAACAGTAAGAATAAATCTTCTCAGTTCAATAAAGATTGTTCTTTAACCTTTTATCTTTATGTTTATGTGTTCTTACCATTCTTACTGAGAACTGATATTTGAAAACTTTTTCTTTTTTTAATTTTTATTTATTTTTATTGTGAAAATACTGTACAGAGGGGTTACAATAACATGGGCAAGATAATGAGTACATTTCTTATCAAGCATTGTAGCCTCCCTCTTTGTTTCTCCTTCCCATCCCTTCCCAGCCCTCCCCACCCCCTCACCCAATCCTCCCCCCGCCCACCAAAGTTGTAAAGTTCATTTTCAACGTGACAACTTGTACTTCTCATTGTTGCAACAGGTCCACCTGTATCCTTATTTAAACGACTTGCTTTTCCCCTTCCCCTCCACAAATTATACCGATATTAAATACAGTGAAAGCAGGGTTATACTGTGTGTGTGTGGGGGGGGGGACATACAAAGCAACAAAGAAATAATCTTATAAATGCGTTAGAAACAAATGCATGAAAGAAAAAAAACATTTGAATACATATCTTAGGGTTCATTTTCCTAACATCACTTTATCTGACCTTTTCTGCTTGACTCATACATATACTAGATGTTGCAAATAAGGGAAACCATGGGACCTATGTTTCTTTGGGCTTGGCTTACTTCACTTAATATAATTTTTTCCAAGACTTTCCATTTCCTTAAAAATGGGGCAATGCCATTCTTTCTGATGTAGGCATAGAATTCCAATATTATCAAAAATATTGAGATTTTATGGACATGTGTTGGCATGTCTCTAAAATATGCAGCAATAAACCCAACACACCATATTTTAACCAGGTGCACATTCTTGTTCTTTTACAATAGGGGCATGTCTCTAAAATTTGCAGCAATAAACACAACACACCATTTTTTAACCAGGTGCACATTCTTGTTCTTTTACAGTAGGTAACATATGCAATCAACCCATACAACAAAAAGGAATGGATATAGAAAATAAGGCATAATGCAGTATTCTAATTAATACAATATTTTGTAGAGCCACCAGATTTTTTAAGTTTACATTTTTCTTTTACTTTTGTTTGTAGGTGTGGGTTAATGCGTATGTGTGTGTGTGTGTGGGGTGTGTGTGTGTGTGTGTGTGTGTGTGTGTGTGTACAGTGACTTGAACTCAGAGCCTTGTGTTCTAGTTTGCCTTTCTTTGCTCAGTCTGGCAATGTATCTCTTGAATCACCTCTGCTTCTGTGGTTCTGCTATTTAGTTGGAAATAAAAGTGTCTTGGATTTATCTGCCTGAACTGGTTTTGCACCTCAAGTTTTAGAGCTCAGCCTGGTGAATAGTTAGGAGTACAGAAATGAGCCACAGGCAGCTAGCTTTAAGCTTACTATATAAGCACTTACCTTAACAGAAAACAATTTCTGACCTACAAATTATTAACCAAACTAAGATGGTATTGCAATTTCTCTTTTAAATATCTAACTTTGAAACTTTCCTTTGAGTTATCCACAGTTTTTTTGTAATCACATTGTCTTCAGAGTATAAAAATATATTTCAATTCCTTCCATACTAGTTCATCTATAAATATTAGGTGCTATTAGAAACTGGGCATTTTGTCAGATAAAGGACAATTTGCGCAAGTGCCATCCTGTGTTCCTTTTTTTTTAATCAAATAATAGTGGCTAAGTACTAGGCTAGGGTAACACATTCTACGATTATTCATGATGTCTTTCATTCCACAGGTAACATTTGAAGTTAAGTTTGCAGTATCTAGGTGTAATTAATTTAGCATGGTAGTTGGCCGAGACATCAATTTCTGAGAATTTTTTTTGTTTTGTATTTGTGTAACTTGGGAAATTTTCAATAGTTTTGAATTAATTCTGCCATAATATTAGATGCCTAAATTTTAGTGAAACTTACATAACATGAATGTAAGCACTGACATATAATAATTTTTATATTGCTTTTTTAAAACAATAAGTTTTTAATTGTGAAAATAATGTACAAAGGGGTTACAATCAAATGAGCAAGTAATGAATACATTTCTTTCTTTCTTTCTTTCTTTTTTAGCGTCCAGTCGTGGGGTCTGAACTCTGGGCCTGGGCGCTGTCCCTCAGCTCTTCAGCTCAAGGATAGCGCTCTACCACTTGAGCCAAGGCGCCACTTCCAGGGTTTTTCTTTTTGCTTATGTGGTGCTAAGGAATCGAACCCAGGGCCTCAGACACTCAATGCAAGCGCTCTAATACTGAGCCACCTTCCCAGCCCATGAATATATTTCTTATCCAGCATTGTTGCCTCCTCCTTTGTTTCCCCTTACCATCCCTTCTCTCCCATCTCCACAACTACATTTCCTCCTCCCCTCTTGCCTAAATTGTAAAGTTCGTTTTTCGACATAGCATCATGTACATGTCATTGTTGCAATGGGTCAACCTGTATCCCTATTTAAACAATTTGTTTTTTCCCTTCCTTTTCCCAACATCAAATAAGTGAAAACAGAGGTTATACTATAGGGAAGGGACATACAAAGCAACAAAAAAATCACATGGTACCTTATAAATATGTTTGAAACAATAGCAAGAAAGAAAAAAACACTTTTGTCCTTATCTTGGGGTTCATTTCACTTAACATCATGTTATGTGACCTTTTCTGCTTGTCTCACACATATACTAGTTATTGCAAATAGGGAAATCCATGGGACCTATGTTTCGTTGCACCTGGCTTACTTCACTTAATATAATTTTTTCCAAGTCTTTCCATTTCCTATAATTCTAAAGAAAGATAATATTAGAAGTGAACTCATAAAAACAGAATTTTCTCTGATTTTTAAAATCATCTGACAGTTGGCTAAATCAAATGACTTTATGAATCCAAAATGAGTAATAAACTAGGAATCTTTAAACTACCTTAAAATGCTTTTTCTTATTTTCATGATTCTCTGAAAACTCTTAGGAACATAATTAGGTAAATATTTGAGAAGTTTTTCTAAAAATATTAAAAAATATTGAGTTTTCATTTATACATGGCATAAGAGAATATTTATTCCACAAACAACAAATAATAAAAAAAGAATATATCATAAAATGACCATTGAAATTCATCAAATTGAACTTTTCTTACCAGTTGGAAATTCTTTATACATCTCTTCTAAATTTACATGCATATCACATTCATCATAATAACATAAACACACACTAACTTGATATTTAATTGTTGTCTTCATTTTACATGGATTGTGTGTACATTTTCTTGATTGCTGTTATTGCTACTGTAGCAGTTTGAAAGGCAATCACTAAAGCTATTGTCGATGCTCAGACTCTTCCATCAAGTATAAAAGGAAGTCTGTAAGACACTCAAAAGAAAAATTACTTGCCCTTTGATCATTTGGATTGCTAGGGTTGTAGTTCTTAGAATGATAAAAAACAAAACAAAACACATAGTGATTAATATGTATGTCCTATACAATGTGATTCATTCTTAGAATTCTTTCTGGGTAAATTACAGGCAACAAGTTTATATTGGGTTTCATGTAAATAGTATTTGTTTTCTCATGACTCAGTTGACAGCTTTGAGGGCTGTGCTTATTCAATTTCTCATTCACAAACCAGTATTTTCTTATCTATTAACTCTGGTATCAAAGATATCAACTCCCTACAGGGAAAATGGACAGAGACTTTCATTCTGCACAGGTCATCATGCAGAGAGACAAAAGAAGACTAGCTTCCAACAACAGATGAAGAAAGAGGACAAACATTCTTTTCCAGAAACTCCTCACACACTTCTCCTTTCTCTAATTGTATCACTTTGCTGCAGAAACTCTTGGTTGAACAACCCCAATTAGCCATAGTTTCCATGTATTAGTTAACTTAGCATCTGTTTTCTAGATTATTAAGGTATTAAGGAAAATGGAATTTTTATTCCTTACATAGAAATTATCCTTCTAGAGTCAAATTTAAGTGAAATGTATGAAAATAACGACATTTTCATACATCCACATTCTCCAAATTGCTACCACATTGCTATCCACATTGCTACCATCCTTCCTTTCTGATTAATCCTTGAGAGTTTATGCACCCTCCGGACAATGGAGTACTCCAAAAAGGGAAGATAGAAAGTCTAGAATGCAGTTGACCAACCAGAAAATACTATAAAGCCCAGGATGATTATTAAGGAGATTTCTGGACAAGACTATTAGAGCTATATGAAAAACCTCTTGTTTTAAATAAGTCATGAATCAATCATGTCCCAGATGAAACATATAAGCTGTCACATATGCATGGAGAAATACTAGTGGGTAATTAGCATATGGAATGATGCTGAAATTTATTTCTTACTAGATAGTAAATTTAATGATGTGTACTCTGATTTGACCCATTTTGTTTCAGCTAATTGTGTATTTGCTTAGAGCTAAATAACCTCAAAATCTCTTTTGTATCTAACATCCAGCAATTCTTTCACTCTTATTAGTTAATTTAGTGTAAGATCAATGGTATCATATTTGATTGATTTGAGATGTCAATTTCTATCATTTTGACCAGATTATTTGCAGTACCCGAAGTAAAAAATTCTCTTGAAGTATATCTGGCATTTTCTTTACATGCCATTTTCAGTAAAGTGAATGTCAAGCTGTCTAATCTGTGAATATGGACTTAAAACATTGCCCATGTTTTGCTAAGTCTCCTGTGGTTACAAGTAAAATGCCAGGTGGATTCGGCTAGCATTAAAAGGGCCCACTTATGTTCTGTTTACTAATTTACATTTTGTCGATTTAAGCTGTCAAGTAATAGATGTCATGTTGCAAAGAAGAATACATTTTAAAATAATTTTTAACTTGAATTCATTTAAGTCAATACTAAATACAATACAGAAATACTTTGTAGAGTGTGCATATGATGCTATGACTAAAATTACTTACCTACCAGCCACATTTTTTTTGTGCATGTGTTTGCTGGTATTGAAGCTTGAAATCAGGGTCTGATCTCTGTCCTTCAGATTTTGCTATTCAGGGTTGGTACCACTAAAGTCTCAGCTCTACTTCTGATTTTGGGTGGTGGATTGGAGATATGTCCTATAGATTTCCTTCCTGGATGGCTTTGAACCATGATCCTTAGAACTCAGCCTCCTGAGATACAAAGATTATGGAAGTGAGTCATCAGTCCCTCACTACTTACCAGCCTTCTTATTAAGACATTAACCCTAATATGAATTATGTTTATTATAAAGCAATTGTACTATGGAAAGAACACACACTAGACAGTAACAAACACAGCATTTGTGATAGTGTTAGAATTAGATTAAGAATTTGATAGGTATTTCTTTCTACATACTACTACAATATTTTTGAATCATACTGGGATTTGAATTCTGAGCTTCCTGTTGTCAACCTGTTCTTTACCTCCTGAACTATGCCTTTGGTCTCCAAAAAAATAAATATTTGAGCCAGATGTCTGCAACTCCCACTTATAGCCCTATTCACTCAGGAGGATGAGAGTTGAGGAACGGTGTTTAAAGGCTGGCCAGGCAGGAAAGGCCGTGAGGCTCTTTTTGTTTTTGTTTTTATTTTTGTTTTGGTCAATCATGGGGCTTGAACTTAGGGCCTGGGCTTTGTCTCTGAGATTTCTTCCTAAATGTTAATACTCTACTATTTTGAACCACAGAGCAACTTCTGGTTTTCTACTGGTTAATTGGAGATAAGAATCTCAAGGACTTTCCTACCTGGGCTGTTATCTAACTGCCATTCTCATATCTCAGCCTCTTGAGTAGCTAGAATTACAAGAGTGAGCCAACAATACACAAAAAGAAAAAAGTAGAGCTATGGGTACCCTTGAAAGAGAAAAGCACAGGGACAATACCCAGATCCAGAACTCAGTTTCCAGGACTGGCACCTATATATTTATATATTTGTTGGGATGAAATTTAAAATTTTACCGATGCTAGGCAACCACTCTAATTTTGCCTGCTTTTCCAGGTGAAATTATATATTTTATATCAAAGTATATCTTGAGTTATTTATTCAATGTTCCGCATTTCTAATCTTTGATATTTGCTTGTGAAAAATCATGTAATCAGTGGTTTCTACAAGTGTTTCATTGCCTTTATTATATATTCAGCCTTAAGGCATGTTGTATGTTCAATATCAGTCAAAGATTAGGAGGGGAATGACATTATTTGTATTATTTGAAGTTCTTCCTAGTAGAATATATACACACATGCAGAGCAAAAGTCAGAGAAAGACAGAGACAGAGATAGACAGACAGACAGACAGGCAGGCAGGCAGGCAGGTAGGAGAGAGAGAAGAGGATGGAGGGGAGGGAAAGGGAGGGGACAGAAGAGGAGAGGAGAGACAAAAACAGACTGACAGAAAGACAGTAGGGGCAGAGATAGAGACAGAAGACATTACTATTACAAGAATGCAGGCAATTCCTAGGATTTACTAGGATGCAGAGACAAACATGACATGGGCTAAGCAGGCCAAGAAATTTGTGGCTCCTGTTACATGAATTTCAGTTTAGGCAAACGACCTTTAAATATTAGATAGAGATTACGACTGTATACAACTTTTGTCTTTTAAAAGTAGAAACGAGATCAACCATAATACTTTAGACAAAAGGGCTAGATTTTAGGGCATTTATTTATTTATTCATCCACTGATTAATTTCAGAAATAATATAGGATATAGCATGTACTAAACTTCTCTTGTACATAAAAATTCAAATATAAACAAGACTAAATACCATTAATAGCTAGAAACTTAAGGCATAGCATCAAATACTTAAGCTTCAAAAAACAATTATAATGCAATCTTGCTAAGCTAGTTCATTACTTGGTACATAGTAAGGTGCTTACCATCCAGTGATTCATGATTTAAATCACAGCATATAACAATTAGAATCTAGTTCTTAGAAAGTAGACAACAATGAGTTAATTTTGGAAAAGTGTAGGCTCAAGGACACTCAGAAAATCCATAACTCCTAGGCCTGAAGAATTATACTATTTCAAGATTTCACTGGAAATGGCCTTATAGGTTTCCTCATACCAGTCAAAATCCATTGATGAAGTAAAGGGGTGACAGTGTTGAAAACAGGGAATGTACTCTGTCTTATAATGTTAACCCCTCTGTACAATACCTTAATAATAACAAAATAATTTAGAATCATCCATTGATATGTACTTCTTTCAGTTCAATTTATCAGCCCTTCCTTATTCAAAGATTTGTAACCTTGCTTATTTCAAAATACAGTATTTATTAAGTTATCATTTTTGATAAATTGTTTTATCATTTTGATAAATAGCTTTATTCATTTTATTGTATTTTATTTCAGCATTTCCAGTGTCTTTTACACATTTTACCTTTCTCGTCTTCTACTTTAGGATTTCTCCTCTTTGTACATTACCACATATATAAATACATGTTTTGAACATTTATCTGTTAACTTTCCACTGTTTTGTTCACATATTTATAGGTGTTATAAAATCAAAGGTTTCAATCCTCAGTTGATCACCTGGTTTGAAACTGGAGTATTCTTGAATATCTGATTATTTATCTTAAGTATTTTGTTTTGCAACATAGTGACAATGGTTATATTTAAATATAGTTTCAGGATGAATTGAAATTTTGTATAATATTTATCAAACAAATTAAGTAACTAAATGTATTTTACTACATAGCCAAGCATGGATTTATCAGACTATAAATTTATTTATCTACAATTAGGTTACAGCCTCTAAAGTATTAGGAATACATTAGTGCAAGAAATACTTTTTGTACTGAAGAGCTGAGGGACAGCGCTCAGGCCCAGAGTTCAAGCCCCACACCAACAAAAAAAAAGGAAAGAAATACTTTTTGTGTGCATGTTGGTACCAGGGCTTAAATTTAAGGTCTGGGGGTGGTCATTCAACTCTTTCTACTGAGTCACAGATCTGCTTATGACATTTTGTTGGCTAATCAGAGAATCACAGAGTTTTTGGCTTATTTAGCTTTGAACCTGGACCCTCAAATCTAAGCCTCCCGAAGATCCTAGCTAGGATTTCAGGTGTGAGCCAATGGTACCTGGCAGTGAATTCAATTTTTAAAAGAAATAACCTCTATTTCCCAACGCATTATTTAATTTTGACAGAGAATGTATACAATACTTCTTGATACATAAAAAAATGTTGGTATATTCACCTGTTAAAGTAAAGAAAATAAGACCAAATAACCCAAATTGCAGTTCTCCAAGACGTTTAAAATAGAGACTGTCTGCATTGAGAGATATACATTTTTTTACTATAACGCTATCTCTCAGAGGATCTAAGGCACACTGTCAATAATTTGATGAGTCTTAGCCTAATAATAATAATAATAATAATAACCCCTGTTTTCACTGTATTTGATGTTGGTATAATTTGTGGAGGAGAAGGGAAAAAACAAATTAAATAGGGATACAGGTGGACCCATTGCAACAATGAGAGGTATAAGATGTTATGTTGAAAAACGTACTTTATAACTTTGGCAGGAGGAAGAGGAGGAAGAAGGGAGGGCAGGGATGGTAAGGGGAAACAAAGAAGGAGGCAACAATGCTTGATAAGAAATGTAGTCATTACCTTGCTCATGTAATTGTAACCCCTCTGTATGGTATTTTCACAATTTAAAATAACCTTATTAAAAGAAAAAAATTATTAGTGTAAAAAGGATTGTAAGATTATCTTTGTTAACATTGTAGTTTTATTTTAACCCTAAATGTATTCTTCATGGTTGGACTTAGATCTGCAATTGAAAGCACCCTTTTTTAATGTTTTCTACACTATCATCTCTAATTCCTGGGCCTGCATCTATTTCTGGCCATTGCATAGAAAATATCAGCTAGATGCAGCTGGGATGACCGTGGCATTGTCAGATTGAACCCGTTTGGAAGAAAATGGTATTATTTTTAGCACAGGTCTTTGCTATATTTCCCTATTGTTCTGTCCTTTTGTACTCACTAGTTTTATTCCATGTTAAAATTAATATGAGAGAAACCTAATTTTTTATTAAAGTGTGCCATTTCTTTTTTGTCAATCTTGTAAAAATTGTGTGTGTGTGTGTGTGTGTTTCTGAAAACTTACTATTTGGGCTAGGTGGTTTGACACTGGTTAATTGTATGTAGGTTGCTTCCTATTCTTGTTAAACTTTCATTAAGAAATCCTGTTTAAAGCTCATGAAATTTTAGGTACACTCTGTTCTTGTTAATTATGACAACTGTTTTCGTTAATTAAGCCACATCCTGTTGCAAATTGTGGACCACTCTGAGCGGAGGCAACGGACAGAACCCCTTGCCTTAGGAATAAAAAAAAGTAGCACCTAACTCCTTTAGGTGCTTGCCTGCTAGATTTCAGCTGATGGTCCACCCTTCTGTAGAAGTAAGCTTTGATTTGTTACGTATCTTTACAGTTAGCACCTTATTATGACCCAATGAATCTTGAGAGTCATTTCACTTAACATCTTTTATGGTCATATGTACATAGCTTTTGAGCTTTTCTGATTGTCTGGTAAAATTATCTTAGACATATACTAGTTATTGCAAATCACTCTGTACAGTACCTTTACAATAAAATATTTAAAAAGAAATGTACTCTCTGAATATCACCTTTACAATAGCATAAATAAATTAAAAATGTTAAATTCAGCATGCTAATGTTGAGTTGCACATCGATTTTATTTCTTAGTAATCTGTTCTTAGTAACCTGTTTGTTTGCAAATTGAAGTTCTACTTGCTATTTTTTTTTTCGTGTCTGGACTGTTCAAATAATTTGAGGCAGTGAGCAGCAAGAATTATGAGTCTCAAAATCAGAGATACAATTTGTTGATGAAGTAGGGTAGTTGGGGCATTAAATCAGCAAGGGAAATGGCTGACTGCCGACTGAGAGGATAGAAGAAATTTCAGCTGGGTGCTTATCAAGAACTGAGAATGTACTTAGAAATTTCTAGGGCTGGTTGGGTAATCTAAGAAATTGTAAGCTCTGAATAAAAATATATGTGTCTGTATCCTGAGTTTTACATCCCGAAAGATGAGTATCCAGCCCACTAGGGTTAGAGTTATGTGAACTACTCAACTAACAACAATCATTGATCTTACTATACCAGGAGTAAACATAGATTCATGGGGAATAAAATCAGGCATAGCAGGACTTTCTCCTCTGACCATCAATGATGGAATAATCAGTATAATCCTATGGTCACTGTAAGGATCCTTTTAGGGATCCTTCTGTTTAGCTGTTTCAGACTAGGAATTTTTACCAGTTAGGAAAATCTATTTATAATTAATGGAGCCCACTATATGGAGCCTTCTGATGTCTTCCTCCTTCCAACACTCCCTCCTAGGCCTTAAGGCAATTATTATGAGGTAACTATAACGAGGGTAAAAGATTTATGACCAGCCATGGCTGTTAAAACTGTGTATGGCCATTGGCTCACGCCTGTAATCCTAGCTACTCAGGAGGCTGAGATCTGAGGATCATGGTTTAAAGCCACCCTGGGCAGGAATCTCCATGAGACTCTTATCTCCAATATACCACTAGAAAACCAGAAGTGGTGCTGTGCCTCAACCAGTAGAGCGCTTGCCTTGAGCAGAAGAGCACAGGGACAGCGCCCAGGCCCAGAGTTCAAGCCCCATGACCAACCAAAAAAAACAACCAAAAACTGGGTATGGCGAAACAAATGCCTGCTTGATTGAATGGATAAAATATTCTGTTGGCAGTTATTATGCATGTGTGGCAGGTAGACCAAGATCTCAGATTTCCCCCTTCCTTTTGAGATGAATAATGGATCCTGCTGGCTTGGCATGCATGATAGCCCTCTTCCAAGACAAGATAACTTGGAGGAACAAGTTCAATAACATGCTGTCATTACTATTTCCTGTGATTAAGGACTCAGATGAATTAAAGCCAACTAGGTTGGTTAAGTCAGTTTCCCATAAATGTAACTTCATCTCATGCCTCTCTAGGCAGTGAAGAGGATCAAGAGTTCCTAAGAAAGATATTTGGATACAGTGAAATCCCGTCTTTTGAGGAGATGGGAATGCATCTGTTCTCACTATTGCTAGAGCTCATGTTTGGTAATATTGTAGAGGAGTTAAATGCTTGAAGCTCTTCTGTCAAATGGAGCAGAGGCTGTCCTTTGGTTCAATTTTGGCTATCTCCTTCACCCTGGCATTTTAAAAACCAAAGCTGTCTCCAAGCCTAGGAATCAAATAGCAGCTGGATATGAGCCACGACTATTTTGATGCCACTATTAATATTAATGTGAGCTAGGTCAATTATATCTATTATAACCAAGAGAGGTTTTGTCACTTTTATAGTAAATGGAATTGTAGTACAATTATGACCCACTAGCAAGATGGCACGGGAAGCAGTATATGGTTCTTAATACAATTCTGCTAGAAAATTTGGTGGGTCTATATACCCTGATTTTTTTGCGGGGGGGAACGTCAATGTTGTACCATGTTTTCTGAACCTAGAACCCTAGATGGGACCATCAACTAAAAAGTCAGAGATAGATAGCCTCCTTCATAACTGGTTAACACAATCATTTGGAAGGGCATTATGGACTTAATTCTTTTTTATTTTGGGGGTCTGTCGTGGAGCTTGAAATCTGGGCTTGGGTGCTGTCCCTCACCTCTTCAAGCTAAACAAGCTAAAGGCAATCACTCTACCTCTTGATCCACAGCACCACTTCTGGTTTTCTAGTGGCTTATTGGAGATAAGAGTCTCACGGACTTTCCTGCTGGGGTGGCTTTTAACTGTAATCCTCAGATCTCGGCCTCCTGAGTAGCTAGGATTACAGGTGTGAGCCACAGGTGCTGGCTATGATCTTAATTCTTATGTCCTTTACATGTCCCTCATGGGGACAATGGCATTAATTGGGAGTTATGCGACTAATTTATAGAATCATCAATACTTCCTTAGACAAATTTCAGTATTATACTATTAATTAAGTACAGCTGAGGTAGAGAGGCAGATAATGTTAAAAGAATTTGAAGAAAACATCAGAAAGTACAAAGAGGGGGATTGTGAGAAAGGGCATCTTTTCTATCAGCAAGTGTGGCTTCCTTTCTGTTCATCTTGAGAGAATTGTCCTGAAAAATTCCTGCTTTGGCCAGATGGCTTGGCCCTAGTTGATTGTGGTTTAGTTGCATTCTATTTCTGGTACACTTTTTAATTAAGATGCCCAGTTCCTGCTAATAAGACATCCTTTTCCTGTTAACGGATGTATCTTGTTCCTGTTAATTATGTCACATCCTGTTGCTGATTTTAAAGCTGAGCTTAGCCAATCCAAACTGGGGACAAGGCCCTCTGCATTATGGATAAAAGAGGAGCAGCCTAACTGTTTTCTGTGCTTGTTTGCTAGATTTTGGCTGATGGTACACAATTCTGTAGAGGTAAACATTTGTTTTTTTCTTTATTTTTTACCATGTTTAAATAGTTATACAAAGGAAGTGCCATTTAACAAAGATATGTATGAATACAGTAAATCTTGATCAGTGTTAACCATGTGAACATTAACACCACCCTTTGACCCACCGCTTTCCTTTTCTTAATTTTGTATTATGTACAATTACTTCTTGACTGTATTCTCTTCCTCTTCCCCTTTCCATTTGTCTCCCTTTCTCTTCTTGGCCTCATCCCCTCTCATTATTATACCTCTTTCCTAGTGCTTAGTTTGTTGGGCTTTGATGTAGTCTTTCTGAAAATTATGCTACTTGAACTTTCCAATGAGTCTATTATACATCAGTTAATTCATTTATAACCACATGCATAACTCCCAACATATTTACTTTGTCTTGACAACTTCTTTTTGGGTTAGAGTCCTTATTCCTAGGTGACACATCAACATCTAGAGGTATATCTAACAATAATATGCAGCATGTAGTTTCTTTAAAATTGAATTAATCTCTAAGTAACTTACCATGAGAAAGCATCTTTACAATGTTAAATTTTCTCATTCTTATGACCTCTTTATCTACTTTCCTCTCAGGTCTTTTATATTTATCAGGGAAATCTGGTTTGAGTTCCATATATTTTATGTAATAATATTTAAAATATATTTTTGTTTTTGTAATTGTGAATAAAATGTGTTGTTTCTAAGCTCCTTGCAGATGGCTAGTTATCATCAATTGTAGTGAAATAAAATTTTGACTTATCAGAGCACACTCATGTGAATAATAGATTATACCACAAACTAATAAAATCTAAATGGAAGCTCAGATATTAAGTGTTGGTTTCTGAAAGATGTAGCATATGAAATCATCTTTCTCATTGGTTCAGGACCTGTTTGTGTTGGAAGCTGATGAATCACATAAGTAACCCATAAGTACACTGAGATTATACATAACTAACAGTAGCTTATTGCATAAACACACTGAAAACTAATTTGGAGTATATTTTTCTAGTTAACAGGCAAGTTTCAACTAATTGAACATAATTGAGACAAGACCACACTAAAGCTACCAGCACAACTATGTTTATTGCAACATTATTTACTATAGCTAAGATATGTAACCAACCCAGATGCCCCTCAGTAGATGAATGGATCAAGAAAATGTGGTATATATACACAATGGAATTCTATGCCTCCATCAGAAAGAATGACATTGCCCCATTTGTTAGGAAATGGAAAGACTTGGAAAAAAATATATTAAGTGAAGTAAGCCAAGCCCAAAGAAATATAGGTCCATGGTTTCCCTTATTTGCAATAATTAGTATATGTATGAGTCAAGCAGAAAAGGTCAGATAAGGTGATGTTAGGAAAATGAACCCTATGATATGTATTTAAATGCTCTTTTTTCTTTCATGCATTTGTTTCTAACGCATTTATAAGATTATTTCTTTGTTGCTTTGTATGTCCCTCCCCCACAGTATAACCCCTGCTTTCACTGTATTTGATGTCCGTATATTTTGTGGAGGGGAAGGGGAAAAACAAGTCGTTTAAATAAGGATAAAGGTGGACCTGTTGCAACAATGAGAAGTACAAGTAGTCACGTTGAAAACGAACTTTACAACTTTGGTGTGGGGAGGGGAAGATTGGGTGGGGATGCTGGGGGACGCTGGGAAGGGATGGGAAGAGTAAACAAAGGAGGAGGCTACAATGCTTGATAAGAAATGTACTCATTATCTTGCCTATGTAATGGTAACCCCTCTGTACAGTATTTTTACAATAAAAAATAAATGAAAAAGAAAAAAATAAACATAATTGAGAATTAGCCAATCATTGGCAGCCAACTGGATATTCTGCAACTAAGCAAATGTTTACTATAATCAATAAGATTTTTTAAAGTTTTTCTTCTGTTTGATCCTCCAAAATTCACTAATGACATTGCTAAGTGGAACTTTCCCAAATTCTATTGATTATGAATTCTGTTTAGTGTGTGCTTCCCAATTCACAAATCATTCTTTATTCAAATAAACCAGTAAATTTCATTTAACAAAGTTTTGGTTTTAAAAGATTATTTTTTCTGTCAGTCGTGGGGCCTGAACTCTAGGCCTGGACTCTGTCCCTCAGCTCTTCAGGTCATGGCTAGCGCTCTACCACTTAAATCACGGCACCACTTCTGGCTTTTTCTCCTTATGTAGTGCTGAGGAATTGAACCCAGGGCCTTGTTCATGCAAGGCAAGCACACTACCACTGAGCCACCTTCCCAGTCCCTAAAGGATTAAAATTTATATGCTAATGCTGAGGTAGATCTCAGGTCAAAAGTATAGTTGGGGCCCATTTGATTAGACATAGTTTTTGAGCGGCTGCATACACACAGGGATTATGTCCCATTATAATACTTTAAGAACTTTCCCAAGTATCTTACTGATGTTATCTCACATTCAAATACTTACAAGTTGGTCTAGTACATATGTATGTGTGTGTTTAATTGAATTTTTAAGAACTACATATTGTTTTACACATTACACAGAAAATGTTACTGAATAGAGCTTTAGTTGGATTATTAGCATTTTCTTCTTTAAGATAATTACAATGATGCTTTGAGTGAGGAAAATAGCTATTTTATTTGGAATGCTAAAATGTCAGCAATAATAACCAAAATATTATTTTAGTTTTATATTTTCATGTTGTACATTCTTTAAAAAAATCCCCTACAACTTATAACCAATCCCAAATAAGATTGGAAGAAAGTAATTAATCTTTAAAGCAACCAACCTTCAATATGAGAAATGTTATTCTAATTAAGCATTTTCCACTTCTGCAGAAAGGGAGCAAATAAATTAGTGTACTGGGCCTGAGAATTTGATCAAAAGAATAGGTTATGTTAAAAGTGCTAAAAAGAAAAAAAATCTCTGAGAGATATAACTAATTCAACTGTCTTTTTATTGGATCTGGAAAATAAAGCTTTAGAAGTAAGTCAAAACAAAACAAAACGATAGAACTAGAATCCCTATACTTTTTGGATATTTGTAGTTCAAATTATGGAGATTAGATCTGAATCACATTTGTATTTAACTGTTTGTTCACTTTCCAATTAGTGCATACGTTCATATAAGTTGCTTTTTAATAACAAGGCACACTTATTATATTTACACCATTAGTGTTTCCTTAAACTCATGAAAAATTATATTCTCTAATAATATGTTACTTCTGTTTTATTTATTATAGTATACTCATTAAAAGCTATTTTCAATGTTATCTTTACTTTCATCTTTATTTACTTATAGTGCAAAAAATGTGATATGGAAATGGCACTGTGTTCACACTACTAATTTCATTTTCTTTCACTCTGATTATGCTTGTTTATAACTTCACTTATTTTTAACTCATATCAAATGATTACTATAAAATAAAATAAAAGGCAACATATTGTCTAAGTGGTTCAAGACAGAAAATTAAGAAGAGAAATACATGAATGATTTTTGTCCATTTAAGAAATCAAACATTGAAATATATATATATATATATATATATATATATATATACATATGCATATATACACAAACACAACTCTCTCAACTCTTGCCACATAGACTATCTACATATCTACTCTATATCTATCACCCACTGTATATCTAGCTGTTATCTTCTATCTCTGATATCTATCTACCAAGTATCTCAATATTACTTATCTGAAATTCTTGGAACCAATATTTTTATTTTTTTCAGATTTTAGAATATGTAGTCTGGCATGCTGTAAGACTACTAAATAAGAAACTTTAAAAACAAAAGTCCTTAGGGTTTTAATTGTACAATAATTTACACCACCCTGTCCCATCTTGCCAAGAAAAGGAACTATTTTTGTACATAGTTTAACAATACCGTATAAGCTACCTTTCCACTAGTCAATATCTCTCAGATATAAAATACACTTCTATTGTTTTAGTGGAATTATTCAATTGTTATAATAATATTGGAATAATATGTCAGGTACAGTTGTCAATAATGATTGTCTATGTGGTAATTTGCTCAAAACACAATTGAAGTTCCCACTTTGAATACACTAAAGAACTGTATGTGAAAAGTTCTTAATAGGAATTTAACATCTCAGCAATAATAACTAAGCATATAAATATATGCACTTATTGGAAAGAGAACAAAGCAGATGTGACTCATAGCTTATCTCTGTAATTTGAAGTACAAGTACATATTCTTTTTTTGTCAAATTCTTAGGGCCAATATAATGCATAGCTTTATTTTCTCCCTTCCTATATATATGAACTATTAGGACATTCCTAGGAAAGTCCAAATTCTGTACTGAGATTGCCGAATTCTGGGAAAAATTGAATTTATGAAATTGTAAAGTGAAATCTGTGTTAGTTTTACTGCCAAGCCTCAAACTACAAATAATATAAACACAGTGTGTGATGAATTCTTTGTTGAGAATTTTTTAAAAGGCATTAAGCTTGAATATGTAGAGGAAAAAATATAACACACAGAGCATTCAGTATTAGCTGTAGACTGAGGTATCCACTTTCAAATATGCACTGAAGGTCTTGGAATATATATCTCTTGCTGAGAAAGGAAAACTCCTGTAACAGAACTCCTGTGATAGTAAAAAGAGCATCGCTTATAGATCTGTTAGTAAACTTTTCTTTCTAGTCATAACATCGATTAAGAACAAAAAGCTCCCTTTATTTTCTTCATATTGCTGGTTCAAGCCTATAATCCTTGCTGTTTATGGTACTGAGATGAGGATTGTTGTTTAAGGCATCCTGAGCTCCTACCTTCTTTTAACCATACCAAAACCAGAAACGGAAGAGTGGCTTATGTAGTATAGAACCAGCCTTGAGTAGAAACACTAATGGACAGCACCCAAGCACCCAGACCCTGAGTACAAGCCTCTGTTCACACACACACACACACACACACACACACACACACACATACACACACTAACACATACACACAACTAATAATAATGTGTCTACAGATTGTCACGTGAATATGAAATATTTCCTTCTTTTTATATGAATGCATTTTGAAATGTACCTATTGAATTACATATAATTCCATTGTGAAATGCTTTCCTTAATTTATGCATTAAAATTTAATTTTAAGTGGGTGAAAGTGTTATCTATTAATTTTGTTTCAGGTTAATTCCCAATATTTGGCATTATGTATCTAAGGTGTAAGCTGTGTTTAACAGGGATAGAATGTAACTCACAATTCTTCTATTACTCCTGTTAATGTCTGGCTCTGGTCCTACTCTCCACTTTTGCATAGATCCCTTGTGCTTTTTCCTGACCTGTTCAATTTTTCAAATAAAGGGTATCCTTAACAATTTTTTCTACTAGACTTAGCTGATTTTCTGGTAGCCTTAATTCATTATATGTTTCTATGGCTGGGTTGTCCTATTGTACTATAAAATTTATTTGCCCATTTCCTATTAAAACATTAAGATCCAGTGCAAAAGAGCTATATAATTTAGTCATTTTATATTGAATTGTCTTATGCATAGTATTTAGTGGTATGTATTAAATAAATTCTGTGTTGTAAGTAAAATGTATGAAATTAAAAGTTTCTTTTTAAGTTTTATTAAACATTCTGAAATATAATTCCTTTATATTCAGTCATGGAGCTTGATCAAAGAGCCTGGATGCTGTTGCTCAGCTCTTGCACTTAAGGCTACTTGCACTCAAGGCTAGCACATTACCACTTTAAGCTAAGGCAACACTTCCCATGTTCTGGAGGTTAATTGGAGGTAAGAATTTCATAGACTTTCTGGTCTGGACTAACTTTGAACCGTAATTCTCAGATCTCAGGCTCATGTGTAGCGAGGATTATGGACATGAAAGTTAATTCTTACATTTCAAAAACCCCTCCAAAGTACATTGAAAATGTTTTGTTAAATGTAATGATAGTTAATGATATTCAAGAAAATAATTTTTAAATACATAAAACTTGAAATTATATGTATAATTTTGCTGTTGGAAGGCATTTTAATTCTGGGTGCATCATTATGTTCTTTTTAATTTAATTTAATTTAATTTATGTTTTTTATCCTATACTGGAATTTGAATTCAATTTTGCTTAATTTTTTACCTTCAAGTTTGATGCTCAACCTCTTGAGCCACACCTTCACTTCTGACTTTTCCTTAGTTAACTGAAAATAATGAGTCTCTTGAATTGTCTGTCCAAGCTGGCATTGAACCATGAACTTCAGATCTCAACCTTCTGAGCATGTAAGATTACAGCTATGAAGCACTGGTTCCCTCCTCAGAACAATTGTATTCTATGTAAAACAATCATGAAAACAAATGAATAAAGTAGTAGTCCATTTTTTATGACTATGTACTTTTATCAATACAGATATGTTTCTTCAGATGAAAAATATAAACATCATCTTTCACACCTTTGCTATTTTATTATTTAATATAACCATATTGATACTTTCTATTGTGTACATATGTCTATTTAGGCATATTCCAAAAGTGTATTTATTATTTCACGAGTCCTATGTAACATAAATACTTCTTTTGAAAAGTGTATTTTTTAAACAGAGTCTTTAACTTACAGTTCAATAATTATCATTTGCATTGATTAAAATCTCCCCTCGTCTTTAACAATACGCTTTTCTACTTAGAGACACTGTAAATTGTTATGCCTTGTAATGCTCATAACTTAGCATTCTTGTACCCAAGTGCATCTTAATTATTATATTCAAAGACAGTTACTTGACTCCCCCACCCCCAAAGTATTCTTGACTTCCCTCTGCTTTGTTTATGTAATAATGCTAGTTGTTTTTTAGAGCCTCTTGGGTAAAAGTCTGTGATTAATATTCAGTCTGTCTTACTTTGTAATCAGTGTTTCTGAAAGGTTGTTATCAGTTCTCTCCAAGGGCCTTACAAATCCTGAATCAGGAAAACATACCACGGCAATTTAATTAAACTTTGACCTCAGCTTCACATCAATGGCAAAGTTATATACCTACTCATTATCTATGCAGTAAGTGATGGTTCAATCTTTATTTTGCTATTGCAATAGCATGTTTATCTATACATGTATGCATTTGCAGCCACATATTTTAACACATAATATGTAAGTACAGTTGTGAACTGTATACCTGGTTTCACTAAATTGCTTAGCTATCCGTGCCCCTCAAGAAGACAATAAGTTTCATTAAGCAGCCCTTCTGGGACAGTCTATCCTTGTACCTTTCCTGTAAATAGTTGCAAGCCTGATAGCTCTGTAGTAAGTTCAAGATGGTTCGTATTATTTAAATATTATCACAGGGCAGTGCAACCTGTTCAAAATCCTATGTGTCCTGGATAAGGCTTAAGTAGCTTCTTTTAAAAGGAACATTAAAATAAGAAAGAAAAAATATATTGATATTTATACACTGTCAGTAGGAATGTAGAATTCCATTATTTTCTTAGTAAACCTTCCTGAGAAAAGAGTTCCTACCACAAAAGACTAGAGCTTAACAAGTACAAATGAATAAGTAACTGAAAAATAAAGCCTATATAGTAGTACATGTACTAACCCTAAAGGAGAAAAATAAGAAAAAGGTGTCTCTATATTTGCATGATTTTGTAACATTCTGTCTTTGTGGTTTGTGTTTGCATTGTTGTTTATTTGTGTGTGTGTGTGTGTGTGTGTGTGTGTGTGTGTACAGACTTTTAGTGTGAATTTGGAGTCTCTCCCTCTTACTTAGGTATATCCTGTCAAAGCTGGTGCACTACAACTTAAGTCACATCTTCACTTATGGCATTTTGATGGTTAATTAGAAATGAGAGTCTCATAGACTTTTCTGTTCAGCTTAGCTTCAAACGATCATCCTCTGATCTGAGCCTCCTGAGTAGTTGGGAAGACACATATGAGCTGGCAGCCTTGATTCGATACTTTTTCTAAAAAGATTTCTAAATTATCTACTGTGAACTACTTGCCATGCTCTCTAATTTATCTTATAAAGCTATGCAATGTTTTGTGCCATTATTGAACAGATAAATATAGGTGTGTCAACTTACTTATTACAATAAATAAGCGTTATGATAAATCCTAAATACTTCATGTTAAATAAAAATATTTCAGAGGCCAGGATATAGATTGTAAGATAGGAATGCCAAGATGCTAACTTAGTTCCTCACAAAAATAATGCAAGTAAGCAGTCATCACCACAGACTGTAAGAAAATAAAGCTTATCATAAAGAGAGAAGGGAAACATTTTGAGAAACAATGTCATGGTGTTAATGGTCTCTGTGATCTTAACATACATATTTCAAAGTGAAAAAAATCAGCAATTGTAAGCAAATATTCAGAATTGCTTTTGAGGATCTTATTTCTTTTTCATCACTTAATTTCTGATTTGACAAGTGAACAGGTTTAAATCATTAAATAGAATGCTTATGCCATTAGGTCTTATTTTATATATTTTAAGTGGAAATTTACCTAAAATATAATGAATCATTCAAGTATGTTGACTTTTCATGAATTATTTACTCATTAATTTGTGTCTCTAGGAAAACAAGTTCAGGTAACATTCAGCACTTAGTTATTTCAACATAGATTTCAGAAATAACCATTTTTCATAAGGGATGTGTCAGTTTATATCCTTTAATGTGAAGTATAATGTGTGCATTGTTGATTTATAAAGTTTATGAGTTTATGAAATTTTTTTGAGTTCACTAAAACTGATATTTGTCTGAGACACAGATAACAAAGGAACATGGACCCCGGTTCTTTTTTAAGAAAAAACAATCAGCAGGAAAAAAAGCAAACCACAGAAAGGGCTTTGTGAGCAAATTGTGATGAATTGTCAGCATACAGGTAGGATTCGGATCAATTTCTTTTTCAATGCCTACTGTAAATTATTTTGACTGAAATCCTAAGTGGTTTACTTGCGTTCTCACCCTACATCCCATATCTGAAGATTATCTTTCATAGTCTTATTAATGATGTCTTTCTGAAGCTTCTAGTGTTACCTGCTCAACATTTTTTAGGTCTAGATCAAATATTGATATAAACTGTAATCCTTTCCTCAAATAATGTATCACATTTTGGTCCAGTGTCTTCTTTCCTACCTCTGCAATTAACCACAGATATGCTTCAAAAGGAAGAAATAACTTTTTGTCATTGAATTCATCCAGTTTGTATGAAATTGGTTTTTATGATTAGAATGAAGTATATAAGTTAATACATTACTGAATAATTAATGATTATGCAATGATTCATCTCACTTAAACCACCCTAATTAAGGGCTGGTAAGTTGGCTCAGTGGTAGAGTGCTAGCCTTGCATACATGAGGCCCTGTGTTTGATTCCTCAGCACCATATAAGCAGAAAAGGCTGGAAGTGGTACTGTGGCTCAAGTGGTAGAATGGTAGCCTTGAGCTGAAGAGCTGAGGGACACTGCCCAGGCCCAGAGTTCAGGCCCCACGACCAACAAAAACCAAAAGCACTCTAACTAATAAAAATATTATTCCTTTTTAATATCATACTCAGCACAGTTTCTGAAACTTAGTGCTAAATTTCTATCACACTGACAAATACAATCCAAGATGATACAACTAGATGTATTTATTGGTTGCCTACAATATACCAAAGAATGAAGCTTTGTAGTTTAACATATGGTTACATTTAACTTCTGTGTGTTTATTAAGTAACATCACAATACCTGATTAAGGGAAGTGGAACTAATCAGAAATGTTATGTGATTATTAAAGGTCATGCACTAATAAATAGAGTAACAACTCACTCCAGGAAAGAGCTTTTCCAGAGTAGAATGGGAAATAGTAAATGGTTATGTTGAAAATAAGTTTTCTTTTTTTGTGGGTGGAAGGGTTCCCGTCGTGGGGCCTGAACTCTGTGCCTGGGCGCTGTCCCTCAGCTCTTAAGCTCAAGGCTAGCGCTCTACCACTTGAGCCAAAGTACCACTTCCAGCTTTTTTTCTTTTTGCTTATGTGGTGCTGAGGAATCGAACCCAGGGCCTCAGTCATGCAAGGCAAGTGCTCTACAACTGAGCCACCTTCTCAGCCTGAAAACAAGTTCTCTATGTAGAGAAATACAAGAGTGTATTGAAGAAACTTTCACGTGATTGAAGAAGCCATTTTTAGGGAATATAGTGTGACTATAGAAGCAGACAAAACAGAAAAGAGTGACAAATAATCAGACAGTTAATTTGAAGAAATATATAGACAATACAGAGATACTTATTTTAAGCTTTGTGCCTGAGGAAGAATTAAGAATTTAGATGGTATTATCCATATGCAGAATTTTTTAAAGAAATAAAAATTATGAAGTTACTGAGATTACTCATATTTGTCAAATATGAAAGTATTTAAAGAGAGAGTCTATTTTTCTTTATTTTTTTCTTCCCCCATCTCTATTTCAACTCAGTATCTTGTACCTGTTCATCTGGTGTTCTTTCACTTGGACCATGTCTCCAGTCTTGCTTTTCTTGCTGAGCATTTTAGAAATAAAGTTTAGTGGACTTTGTTGCCTGGGCTGTAAAATAATGAGAAACTGCCTCTATGATGATGTGTCACTATTGTCTCTTTTGCCTTTTACTGAAACCATCTGTCCTCCCTACAGCCATGATCCTCTGCCTCAGCCTCCTGACTAGCCAGAATTAGATGCATGAGCCACTAGCAGATGGTCTGAAGCCAGATTTGCAATAGATCATTTAATGTATGATCAAGATATTTGGTCAAGTCTAAGAAGATAAGTAATTGTGAATCAAAATACAAGTGTCTTTAAATGCCTAGTTCAGGACATGTAAAGTTCTGAGTTTCATAACCCAAGTGTTCTGTGAACTGAACTATCCTAAATCAACAAAATTCTGTTATTCTGAAATTTGCAATAGGCCACTGAATTACCATTTAGTCTCACCCCTCTGTGTTTCATAGAACCAAAGGAGATGCTTCTGAAAAATAAAATAAAAGAAAGGAGCATAATCTAAGTCTGTAACTCAACTTAGCAAGCTGTTTAAATAAAGGACAGAGGTTCGCAATATTTGTTGTTTATAAGTAAGGTTTATGTGGGTTTTGCTTGGTTCTCCTAGAGATTTTCTTTTGGGGGGGTCCAGTTGTGGGGCATGAACCCTGGGGCTGGGCACTGTCCCTCAGCTCTTCAGCTCAAAGCTAGCACTCTACCATTTCAGCCACAGCGCCACTTCCTGCTTTTTTCTTTTATCTTATGTGGTGCTGAGGTATCAAACCCAGCTCCTCAGTTATGCAAGGCAAGCGCTCTACCACTGAGCCACCTTCCTAGCCCTCTTCTAGAGATTTAAAGGAATGAATACAGGGTTTGGGACAGAGTTTGCATGGTGCAGCACTTGTCCAACATGAGAAAGCCTTAAGTTTAGTGCCCAATACTTCAAACATAAAGAGATCTAGAATTCCATCAACTCCAAACTCTGTAGTTATTTGTGATGTTTGAGAAAGGGTAATTCCGTAAGAAAACAAAATTAGCTTCCACATTCAGAAAATAATACAAGGTAAGAATTTAATGCTTCATCTGTATAAAACACATTTTTACTTTTAAATCCACTTTGACGAATGCATTCCAACTTTATCCCGTGCCTTGCACTTTATTTATTTTAAACTATTTTGTGATGCTTTGAAGTAATATACAATGAACTACAATTGCATTCTTGCCAATTAGCTAAGCTTTCTGGCTGACAGGATATCAGGTAATATGTGGTTTCTCAGAAATATATTTGAAAATACAGAGCCAGTAGTTTGTACAAAATCAGGTCATTAAAGTTAATGAACTTTTACATTGGCAGTTTTCAGAAATTATGCCAATTAAAATGGAATACATTTGGCCACTAACATCTGGTATTATTCAAAGATTTTAATGTCATGTAAAAGAAAAACTAGTTAATAGGAAGAATGAGGATAGCATATCTGAAAGACATTTCTCTTCCACAAATCATGCCTTCGCTGTTTTCCCCACAATATACAGTTTTGTTACCTCAACTCTGGAATGAGACCCTGCACATTACTGCCATATCCTGCCTGAGCATCAGGGAACAACCACCAATTGGTCACTAAGGAAATTTTCATCATGGCACAGAAGGATACAGCTTTCACTCAGACCACATGAGAACACAGATCATTGTCAGAGAAATCTCCCTAAATGTAAGGAAAATGTGCTTTACATATGATTGGAAAAGCCGCAGATTACATCGGAGCTGCTGCCAAATTAATTTTCCTATTTAATATCATTTCTCTGTCATAACAACCCTAATATCATTATCAGTGTGAACAACCCTTTGGTTGATCAGATTTGATCATTAATTCATGGAAAGAGTTCCAAAGAATTATTTTGTAGTCCATGTAAGTTACCCTTGCACTATGGGTTCCCCCAATTTCTCTTTAGCAAATGAAATATCCGGCTGAGATACGATATAAACCACTTGAAGTGACTGAATGCTACAGAGTATTTTATCCCTACAGTTTGTACTCTGAGATACAATACATACTCTTTGATTTTGAAATCAGAATGCTCTGCATACAAATCTTGATTTCATCATGTGTAAAAACTCCTTACTATTGTGATTCCTTGATTTGTGAAGCAGAAATAATAATATAATTCTTAGAAGCAAATCTTCAAATAGAATGTTAGAGGGTTTTCCAGTAACTGCTCACTCAGGATATAGTTCTGGTGAAGCACACCCAATTGCAACTTGGTGTTTCTGTGCTTTGGCCAGATAACTTAGAGATAAAATAGATTTTCCACCCCCAAATTTAAGCCCTTCCAGTATCTTTTCAAAGTTTTTATTTTAGTAGGGTATTAATAACACCTAACATGCAAGGTTATTTTGTATATTACGAATATAATAAATATATCATAGCAAGGATTAAGGATTGTTTGGTTCAATTGTTATTTTAGTCTTTGAATAAAACCTTACATTTTCTCTTGTAACGATTTAAAGAGATAAAATGAGTAGAGTAAAAATTCCCCCTAACACAAAGCAAACAGAACACAAAGGAACAAGGTGTTCAGGGTGGTAATATCTGGTAATATCTCTAATCAGTTTGGCTATTGCAGAGTCTATTAAGAAACAGATGAATACCCAGAATGTACTGCACCCCTGTAATTTCAGCATCCAAAGAGTCAAGTATTATGAGGAGCAGACCACCCTAGGATACACTGTCTTATAAAGAGAGAAGAATAAGAGAGAAAGGAAGGAGAAAAGGAAGGGAGAAATGGAAGGAAAGAGGGATAATGAGAAAAAACAGTAATAGAGAAGAAGGAATGAGAGGGAGGAAAGAAGAAAGCAGGGAAAAGAAGTGAAGGTTAGAGAAAAGGCTTAAAATAAGATTTAGTTGTACTTTATGGAGATTATTAGGGGATTGCGCTATACATTCCACGTAACCAATAGTCTTGATTGCCTTTTACAATAGATAATACTTCCTATGTATATATAAAAGGCAAGTGGTCAGTTAGCATTCATTCCACCTTACTTTTAACCCATGGAATCTTTTAGTTCCTGCCCAGTCAAATGATAAGAGGGGATGCATATTTTTTAATAGTCCTATCTTCTTATTATATACTATAGATTTGTGGTCATTAGTTCTATCTCTTACAGTAGAAAATGGTGTTGAGCAAACTTAGGCCTTTTCTGCATAATAAACTATTGTTTATTTCTACTCTGTTTTTATCTTATCTGAGAACATAAAGCTGCAATTTCAAAGTCATTAGGAATAGAAAGTCTGTCCTACACTTGAATATCCTTCATATGAAGTGCAATCCTGAGGAAGAATTTAATGATTATAGTAGCAGACTGATGCTCTCAACACCCCTGAAATTCTGGCAGGAAGGTCATCCTGCAAGGAACTGCTCGAAGCAGAGGTGAACAGCTCTGCTCAAAGCCCAGAATAAGCACTTCACTAGGATGATTCCAGAGGTGAAACTGGTTCTTACTCTTCTTACCTTGTCAGACACACATCTCTCTGGCTTTATTTTAAATTTAGTACTATGGCTGACATCAAATGGAGGACATAAAGGCAGGCAGTGCCTCAACATCCACAAGAGCGTGAACTGAGTTGCTAAGCTAGAAACTGCATTTCTAATTTCACCCATGCAACTAATTTGAAAATTTGAATGCTATCACCACAAATATGTCTCTTACCTCCTCCACATAGTACCTGCAAAAGAAGTCGTTTTCTTAGGTGGGCATAAAGATTATAAACAGAATGAGTTCTGCTGACCCTCACCAATATGTAATTATTCAAATGTTGTATTTAATATGCGTCTCATTTTATAATCTTCAGATTACCTTGTGTCATACTTTTAAATATTTTAATATTAAATATTTTAATAGTATTGTTTAATCCATCAGCTAATTCAGCTAAAATGGAAACGTATTTTCTTAGGAAAATAAAGTCTCCAGGAAGAATGAACATACTGAGAGAAGAAGAGACCAAGATTTAACTCTAAATTTTAGAATGCTTTTTCAAGGGAGATCATCATGAAGATGAGCCATTAACAGCACATGAATTAACATCATAGCAAAGTCACTAGAATGTAATGGTAACCAAAGATAAATGCTTTAAAAGCCCTTATAAGTCAGAACTATTCACAGAAAACAATCATAAATAGTCACTTAGAAAAGTTTTGTGAAGTTTTAGGAAGGAAAAGGTACCCAAAGAGATTTATGGCAAACTAATAATACCAAACTATACATTTTTCATTATTCATTATTGCCTTCATCTTTCTCTTTCTTGCTTATAAATATTATATTCCATGATGAAACCTTTCACAAACACTATTAGTACTTTTGACACTCATTAATTAATCATACAGAAATGACAAAACTCTGAAGTTTAGGTAAGCCCACACTCTGCTCTCAAAAAACTACATTTCAGCTAAGAACATCGTAAAACATGATTCACTAGTCTCTTTAATTTCAGAAACATCTGACTCATATTGGCATTCAACACCATCAAGCTACAAACGTCTGTTTGCAAACTTCTCATACCAAATATATTTCTTAATATTTCCTCTTTTATTATAATTTATTTTACTTTTTTAAAAATTTCTGGTTATAGTCATGTCTAGATGGTCTGAAGGCTAATTTCACTCCTTGTTTGGCTGCTCAATTCAGGGAACTCCCTTTAGCTAGAGAGATGTTTGCCTTCTTGAAGTCCCAGAGACCTCAAGGGGTAAGAATGAGGCCTAGGTATACACATCTCCCAGATTTCAATTTGCCTTTGACATGTTTCTTGTTAGAGAAAATAGTTGCTTTGAAGACTACCTTATTTATTGATTAAGTCTGTAAAGGGCAGTGTGGGACAGGCTTGGTCATTCTGTTGGAGAATTCTACTTTAAATATAGTTCTTTCTACTTGAATCTCATGCAGGCTCTTCTAAGATAAAACCAATGACACATTAAGTATTGAACTACTTTGCCCATCTGTGTTGTGGAACAATGACGGCTTCAGAGGCTGAGGGCATTTGAACGTATTCTTCTCATAAACTGTTTCTGAATCATCACAAGATTATTTCTATTATGTTCAGCCATGATGAACATAGTTCAATGATGCCCTTGAACATTATTCTCTTTTCTCTTGAGAAAAGTTGATATTCAGTCTTTTACAAAGTCATAGAACTTTTTCCCATCAAATCTGAAAGGAAAGATAGCTAAGTGTTGTGTCTTTGATCATGTTTTCTAGAGCTCCTCTCCCAGCATTGAAATCCTGATTGTGCCAAATATTAGATGTGTAAGAGTTGGCAATTCACTTTCCTCTTATGTTTCTCAGTTTTCCTACTTACAAAATAGAAAGGAAAAATACTCTCTAACGTTTCTGTGTGAATTCAGTTATTATTTAAAACAAGGTCTGATAGGAGATGGGTAATAAAACCTTTCCTAGAACCATGTGGTGGGGTTAGTGGAGTGGCTCAGTTGGTAGAACACTAGGTAATAGTGAAACCATGAGGTACTGAGTTCAATTCCTTGTCCTGGACCAAACAGCAACAACAACAAAAGAACCTTGTGGCATTTTGTTACTGACTATTATAAATTCAATGTAAAAAATTACTACAGGACTTCTCAGTGTAGGTAGTAAAAGATTATGTAGACTCTGTCTCTCTGACTCTGTTTCCTCTCTTTCAACCACTAGAGTAGTTCTAATCAACAGCCAAGGTTTATTCTCTATATAGGTGAGGGGGGTTTTAGACAACTTTACCCAAAGCCTTTGCTTAAGGTCCTACAGATCGTAGAGCACAGACAAGTCATAACTAAGTCAAATTCTTGACCCACAAAGTCCATGAGTGTAAAACACTATCTTATGACACTTAGCTATAGGTAAGATTTTGTGTAGTTTTTACACTGGAATATTTGTTTTTTATAACTAGTAAGAAGACTCTCCATTAAAAATTTCTTTTTATAATGTTTTTTAAAATACATTTGTTTATTTTAAAGTTACTGTATAGAGAGGTTACAGTTACATGAGTAAGTTAATGAGTACATTTCCTATCAAACATTGTTACCTCCTCTTTTGTTTATTGGAGATATGAACATTACAAAACTGAACTAAACTAAAGAAAGTGCTCCTAGAAGATCTGAAATCCTTCTACTAGGATTGTTAGCAAAAAGTCAGAAATATACATTAAAAAAAAAATCCCTCTGGGCTGAGAAGGTGGCTCAGTGGTAGAATGCTTGCATTGAGGCACTAGGTTCAATTCCTCAGCACCACATAAGTAGAGTAAGATGGAAGTGGCACTGTGGCTCAAGTGTTGGAATGCTATCCTTGAGCTGAAGAGCTCAGGGACAGCACCTAGCCCAGAGTTTAAGCCCCACGACTGACAAAATTATTATTATAATAAGTGCAAAATTGCATACCTAAAATATTATTATCCAAATCAGTTCATAAGAATAATGCACATACAATTTCCCAAAATAAAGTTGATGTTTAAAAAAGAAAAAGAAAACAAAAAAGTCCTTAAAGGTGAAATCTTTATTTAGTGGAAATGTATGGGATACATATATTAGACTGGAATGCATAGATTACATATTGAATTTGCTTTTCTTCTTTACAAATAAACTAATTTACATAATCAGAAAAATATATTAAAGATCAAATTTTCTCCCTACTTTTCTGTTCTACAGTGGTACTTTAAGCTTAATCAATGTTCTAAAAATCTTAAAAAGATAATAAACTCAAATATTCAAAATTTTTTGTGTTGATGACTGAGTTTATATAAAAGTTCTTTTAAGGTCTGTCATTCAGGTTTTTTCCTTATTGATGTGAATCAAATAAATGAATAAAATTAAGTCTGATCTCAATAGCTCATGCCTATAATCCTAGCTATTCAATAGGCTGAGACCTAAAATTGGTGTTTGGAGCCTCATGTGCAGACAAAGCTGAGAGATTCTTATTTCAAAATAAATGGCATAAAATTAGAAGTAGAGTATGCCTCAAGTGGTAGGACAGGAGATTTGATGAAAAAGCCAAGCAAAATGGTATTATCCTGAATTGAATCCCCAATAATGGTAGATGTACATGAAAAATAGAATAAGAGTTCCAGAAGATGGTGGAAGAGAAACTAGAGGCTAAACAAGCTCTCGCATAGAAAGCAGTTTTAGGGTTCCAGTGAACAGTCCTAAGCCAGAGAATCACACCAAGTGTGCCATCACAGAACAGAGAGTTAGGCCAGAGAGGGAAAATCCAGGCAAGGAGACAGATCTGAGCTCTTGCCAGCAGTCACCACCGCCGCGTCGGCAGCAGTGGCGGCGATGGTCGCAGCCATACCTGAATCACAGAGAGTCCAGGACAAAGGAGCCAGACGCAGCAGACGAGCAGATTCTACTCAACAACAGCAAGAATTGACAAGGAGCGGAAATCTTCATCCTGCAGTTCACAGACCAGAGACAGCCCAGGAACCAAAACTCGGCGTGAGTAGAATCCTGACGTCCTCACTCCTTCTCAGGGAGCAGAGGAGGGAAGGCCACCCCTCCTCCCCCCAGTACCAGAGATCTCAATCTTGAATGCTGACTAAGCTAGGCAGAGCTGCTAGCTCCAACTAAGGCCTTGGAATAAAACTAGAGTCATTTAGCAGGTCACAGGAGCCTAACCTGACCTGCCAGACTCAGCTACACCCAGGGAAAAGTCACCCAGCTCGGGCGCCAGCCCCAGGAGTGGCTTTCTTAACTGGAAAATCAGATCCAGAGGCTGCCCCTCCCTTTAGCAGCCTTGTCAATCAATTGAAATTCAGTAAACAGAAATCCTGAGAATGGCTTCAGGCTGGGCTCTGTGAGTTTCTCACAAACTAGCCCTCAGGAAAAGCTACTGTTTGCTGAAAGAGCTCAACTCTAACCAGAACCTAGCCTCATCACAGCATCTACAAACTTGAGGAAAAAGCCATCTCCCTCTTTTGTGATACTCAAAGCAGATCTACCTCGCATTGAACTAAGCTGGGAGGAGGATCGCAAAATCCTGGGTAAAGCAGAGCATTTTTCTGCCTGTTCGAACAAACTGACTTAAGAAACCAACCAAGCCACAGGACCACAAGCAGACGAGAGAACTCCAACAAGAGGCTGGTTACTGACACAAGGGAAAAAACAGGATTTTTCCCACCCCTCCCAAAAAAATCAAAGACATTTCTTCTTCTTCTTCTTCTTCTTCTTCTTCTTCTTCTTCTTCTTCTTCTTCTTCTTCTTCTTCTTCTTCTTCTTCTTCTTCTTCTTCTTCTTCTTCTTCTTCTTCTTCTTCTTCTTCTTCTTCTTCTTCTTCTTCTTCTTCTTCTTCTTCTTCTTCTTCTTCTTCTTCTTCTTCTTCTTCTTCTTCTTCTTCTTCTTCTTCTTCTTCTTCTTCTTCTTCTTCTTCTTCTTCTTCTTCTTCTTCTTCTTCTTCTTCTTCTTCTTCTTCTTCTTCTTCTTCTTCTTCTTCTTCTTCTTCTTCTTCTTCTTCTTCTTCTTCTTCTTCTTCTTCTTCTTCTTCTTCTTCTTCTTCTTCTTCTTTTTTTGGTACCTTTTATAAAATTTTTTTTCTCTTTTCTAAAACTTTTTTTAGTTTTTTCATTTTTACCTTTTTTGAAAAAAATTGTTTTCTAGTAACTTTTTTTTCCTCTTATAATTTTATTTTAGGGAAACATGTGTGTGCGTTTCTCTTTCTTTTTTTAAATTTTTTTGTTTTTTGTTTAGATCTACTGAACTGCTGAACTTTTTTCTTCCTTTCTTATCCTTTTCACCTTTTCTCCTCTTTCATTCTTCTTTATGTGACTTAATTGTTGTCCTGCACATCCTCAAATAAAAGCCTAGTTGAATATTAGACCTTATCCCACATTGTGTACACACACTAAATCCACAAATTTATTACTCAACTCCAAACCTCTGAGACTTAAATTCCTCAATAGCAGTACTACCTCTTTATACCTATATAATATTTTAAGTATTTTTGTTTTTAATTTTTTCACATCTCCTTTATGTCCCTTCCCTTCTCTCATTATATTCACGTTCTTCTCTGAATAGTTTGTTCTCATTTCTGCAGAATATTATTAATTTTTACTTTTCTATTTTTTCTGGTCTCTTTTCTTTTCCCTTTCCCTTTCTTCTTTTTTTCTTTCTCTACTATCATCCAACCCAACCTATTTCCTGCTTTGAGATTAAGACTTAGTTAAGTTAACTCTCCCTGTATCTTCCCACATCACTCTATTCCTTTTTTTTACCCACATCTCTCCCAAGCCCTAATAATTTGTGGTTTTCCAAATTCTTCTTTGTGTTTCATAGTCCATTAATATATAGGTGCTTGATGTTGAATAGATGTATCTGTTGAACTAGATTGTATCTGCAGACTATTGACTGTGCAAATTCAGACTTTGGTTGATGCTTGCCTTAAGAGAGTGTTCTAGCACAAAACTGGTGTTATTTTCATCCCAAATGGGCAGAGTAAGCCGGAAAAACACAAAAAAATGGTATCTCAACTCCCACTCATGATAATCAGGGGACAGAACAGATAATGAATAATCCAGAGGAGAGTTCACAAATAGATCTACAAACACTGTTGGCAAACATGATGAATGAAAAGATCGAAAACATACAAAGGACCGTGTATGAGCGTGATAGGGAGAGAGAGGAGACAATCCAAAGGTTTAAACCGGAGTATCATGAGCGTGAGGAAGCTACTCAAAAACTGATACAGGAATTGCATGAGCAGCTTGAGAATACTCAAAGAGAAAGTCAGGAATGGTGTGAACAGGCTGAGAACACTCAAAGAGAACTACAGGAATGGCATGAAAGGGAGCGGGAGGAAAATAATCAAAGATTAATACAGGAATTGAGAGAGCAGGATGAGAATACACAAAGATCACTAAAGGCATTCATGGGATCCATTAATAAAGAGCTGAAGGAAGTCAGTGAGACCACAAAGGGAATGCTGATTGGACCCAACTGAAGGAATGGGAGTCCAAGGAAACCATAACCAATCAACCAAGTGAGTAGAGAATAAACACTGAACACCAAATTAAGGAAGCAAAGGAGTACAAGACCTAAAACAAAGCTTCAACAAAGCATTTGAAACCATCAAAGCTGACCAATTATTATTATTATTATACAGAAAGAACATACAACCTTCCAAGACAAGTCCAAGAAATTTGATAGGTATATCCAACACTTGGAAGACACCATCAGAAGGCCTAATCTAAGGAGAATGGGTGTAGAGGAGCACCTAGAAACAGAAGTTAATGGTCTAGCAAATTTGTTTAACAGGATCCTAGTACAGAACTTCCCCAAAATGCAAAAAGATAGGCCTATTGAGATACAAGAAGCTTTTAGAACTCCAAATAGACCAGACCAGAATAGGACATTCCACCATCACATTATAATCCACACAGGACTAACTCAGACCAAAGAAAAGATCCTTAAAGCTGTGAAGGAGAAAAGATTAATCACATATAAAGGGAAACCAATTAGAATCGCCTCAGATTTCTTAGCAGAGACAATCAAAGCAAGAACAGCCTGGAAAGATGTATGCCAAGCGCTAAAAACAAACAACTATTAACCAAGAATACTGTAACCAGCTAAACTCTCCTTCATAACTGAAGGCCAAATAAAAACCTTCCATGGCAAAGAAAAATTGAAACAATACATCTCTACCAAACCAGCCCTACAAAAGTTCCTTAAAGATGTCCTACACATAGAAAACCAACAAGACCACAATAAAAGCCAAGAAACTGCACCCAAACTGAGAATCCAAGAACCATAGAAAGAACCCAGTTTTCGCAGCCCCCCAAGAAGGTGGATAAGATGGCAGGAACTCCCAAATAGCTCTCAGTCCTATCTCTTAACATTAACGGACTTAAATCTCCAATTAAGCGACATAGACTATCTAGTTGGATTCAAAAACAAGATTCTTCTATCTGCTGTCTTCAGGAGTCACATCTTACCTGTAATAACAAACACATTTTCAATGTTAAAGGCTGGAGCAAAATCTACCAAGCAAACGGCCTCCATAAACAGGCGGGATTTGCAATCCCAATATCAGATAAAATAGACTTCAAATTAAAATTCGTGAGAAGAGAAAAGAAGGTCCCTACATACTAATTAAGGGATCTCTCCTTCAGGAAGATATTACAGTTCTAAATATCCATGCACCAAACAAGGAGCACCCACATTTGTCCAAGAAACACTACTTTCCCTCAAATCCCACATAGATGCAAAGACATTAATTGTTTGGGATTTTAACACACCACTCTCCCCACTAGATAGATCAACTCGGCAAAAACTCAACAGAGAAACCACAGATCTAAACAGCTGCATAGAACAACTATATTTAACAGACATCCACTGAATATTTCACCCAGCAGCATCAGAATACACGTTTTTCTCAGCATCACATGGAATATTTTCTAAAATAGACCACATTTTAGGCCAAAAAGCAAACTTGTCCAAATTCAGAAACATTGAAGTTAGACCTTGCATTCTCTCTGACCACAAGGGAGTAAAAATAGAACTCAACACCAAAAGCCACCAAACAAAGTCCAGTAACACATGAATGTTGACCAACACACTGCTGAATCATGAGTGGGTCATCGAAGAGATTAGAAAGGAAATTCAAATGTTCATGCTATTCAACAAAAATGAGCACACAAATTACCAGCTCCTTTGAGACACAGCAAAGGCAGTACTCAGAGGCAAGTTTATAGCTCTGATCTCCTACATCAACAAATTGGAGAGATATGAAAACAACAATATAATGACACATCTAAACCTCCTTGAAAAAGAGCAGCAAGATAAACCCCAATCCAGTAGACAGGAAGAAATAATTAAAATTAAATCAGAATTAAATGAATTAGAATCCAAAAAACACTACAGAAAGAATCAATAAAACAAAGAGTTGGTTCTTCGAAAAAATTAACAAAATTGACAGACCATTAGCAAATCTTATCAGAAAAAGAAGAGAACACAACCAAATAAATAAACTCAGAGATGAGAATGGAAACATCACCATGGAAACAACCAAGATTCAGAACATTATAAGGGAATACTTCTCAAAACTTTATGCTAATAAGTTTGAGAACTTGACAGAAATGGACCTTTTCCTAGCAAATATTGACATACCAAAACTAAACCAAGATGAGTTAAATCATCTTAACAGGCCCATCTCAAGCATTGAAATAGAAACAGCAATAAGAGACATCCCAGCTAAGAAAAGTCCAGGACCAGATGGTTTTACAGACGAATTCTACAAGGCCTTCAAAGCAGAGCTCACACCAATACTCCTCCAACTCTTCAATGAAATTGAAAGAGAAAGTTCACTACTGAACATATTCTATTAAGCCATCATAACCCTCATCCCAAAACCAGGCAGGGACTCATCAAAGAAAGAGAACTATAGACCCCTTTCTTTGATGAGCATTGATGCAAAAGTTCTCAACAAAATTTTGGCCAATCCACTTCAACAATTCAGCCAAAAAGTCACACATCACAATCAAACAGGATACATTTCAGGATGCAAAGCTGGTTCAACTTATGCAAATCAATCAATATTATTCATCACATCAACAGGAGCAACGATAAGAACTACATGGTTATCTCAATAGATACAGAAAAAGCATTCGACAAGATCTAACACCCCTTTATGATGAAGGATTTGGAAAAATTAGGAATCCATGGAACATTCTTCAATAAAATAAAGGCTGTATATGGCAACCCTACAGCCAGCGTTATACTTAATGGGGAAAAACTAAAACCATTTCCTCTTAACTCAGGAACAAGACAAGGATGTCCACTCTCTCCACTTCTCTTCAGTCTATTATTAGAATGCCTAGCTACAGCAATAAGACAAGATCCAGACATAAAGGGGATACAATTAGGGAAAGAAGAAATAAAACTCTCCCTCTTTGAAGATGACATGATCTTGTATTTGAAGTATCTCGTAGACTCCACTCCCAAATTACTCAAGCTGATTCAAAACTTTGGCAAAGTAGCAGGGTATAAAATTAACCCCCCAAAATCAATGGTTTTTCTGTCTTCCAACAATGAGAAAAGTGTGGCTGAAATTAGGAAAGGAACTCCATTTGTAATAGCCACACAAAAAATAAAATACCTAGGAATTAACTTCACCAAAGATGTGAAGGACTTCTATGATGAAAACTTTAAAATCTTGAAATAGGAAATGAAAACAGAACTTAAAGAAAGGCAAAAACTCCCAAGCTCCTGGATTGGAAAGATTAACATCCTGAAAATGGCAATACTTCCCAAGGCTATCTACAAATTCAATGCAATACCTATCAAACTTCCAACCTCATTCTTCAAGGAAATAGAGGAGGCAATCCAAAAATTCATATGGAACAATAAAATACCCCGAGTAGCAAAAACGCTCCTCAACGGAAAGAACACTGCTGGATGAATTTCAAACTCTCCTATAAAGCCATAGTAATCAAAACAACTTGGTACTGGCATAAGAACAGACCTCAGGACCAATGGAATAGTATTGAAAACCCAGAAATGAACCTAGAGATCTATAGCCATGTAATCTTCGATAAGGGAGCTAAAAACATAGAATGGAAGAAAGACAGCGTCTTCAGTAAATAGTGCTGGCAAAATTGGTTAACTACTTGTAGAAAACTAAAGCTAGATCCTTATATTTCACCCTGCACCAGAGTAAACTCCAAATGGATCAAAGACCTCGGAGTCAAAGCAGACACTCTGAAAATATTACAGGATGAAGTAGGAGAAACCCTAGGTCTCCTTGGCTCAGGCTGAAATTTTTTTAATAGAGACCCTAAAACACAACAAATCAAAGAATGGTTGGACAAATGGGATTGCATGAAGTTGCAGAGCTTCTGCATGGCAAAGGACATAGCTAGCAAGATCAATAGAAAGCCCAGGGATTGGGAGAATACCTTCACTAGCCATACAACGGACAAGGGTCTCATATCTAAAATATACTTGGAATTCAAAAAATTAAATCCCCCAACAAATCCTCAAAGAAACAACTGCCCAATAAGTAAGTGGGCTAAAGACTTGAAGAGAAACTTCTCTGAAGAAGAAAGAAGGATGGCCAATAGACACATGAAGAAATGCTCAACCTCCCTAGCCATAAAAGAAATGCAAATCAAAATAACATTGAGATACCACCTCACCCCAGTTAGAATGGCAAAAATCAAGAACTGTAATAACAACAAATGCTGGAGGGGATGTGGACAGAAGGGAACCTTACTTCATTGTTGGTGCGAGTGTATTCTTGTTTTACCACTTTGGAAAGCAGTATGGAGGTTCCTCAGAAGACTCCACATAGAGCTCCCCTATGACCCAGCAATCCCACTTTTGGGCATTTACCCAAATGTTTACAAACAAGACCACGCTAAAGCTCCCAGAACAACTATGTTTATTGCAGCCTTATTTACCATAGCTAAGATCTGGAACCAACCCAGATGCCCCTCAGTAGATGAATGGATCAAGAAAATGTGGTATATATACACAATGGAATTCTATGCCTCCCTCAGAAAGAATGACATTGCCCCATTTGTTAGGAAATGGAAAGGCTTGGAAAAAATTATATTAAGTGAAGTAAGCCAGACCCAAAGAAACATAGGTCCCATGGTTTCCCTTATTTGCAATATCTAGTATATGTATGAGTCAAACAGAAAAAGTCCAATAATGTGATGTTAGGAAAATGAACCCTTAGGTATGTATTTAAGTGTTTTTTTCTTTCATGAATTTCTTTCTAAAGCTTTTATAACATTACTTCTTTGTTGCTTTGTATGTCCCTCCCCCACATTATAACCCCTGCTTTCAATATATTTGATGTCGGTTTAATTTGTGCAGGAGATGGGGAAAAACCAGTCGTTTAAGGATACAGGTGGACCCGTTGCAACAATAAGTACAAGGTGTCCTGTCGAAAACAAACTTTATTACTTTGGTGCGGGGGGAGGGGGGGTGCGAGGATTGGGTGGGGAGGCGGGGGGCGGCTGGGTAAGGATGTAAACAAGGGAGGAGGCTGCAATGCTTGATAAATAATGTACTCATTATCTTGCCCATATAATTCTAACCCCTCTGTACAGTATGTTCACAAAAAATAAACATAACAAAATAGAATAAAATTCAACATTGTTCCCTGTAAGACTCATAACATTTTCTACCTTTTTGCCTATTTGATATGAAAAGGAACTTTATCTTTCAAAATCTATGTTCTTCTCTATTCACAACATATAAGCATGCTGTTATTCACCTTTCAAATTTTTTATCTCCAAAACCAAACATTTAGATTCATTGTATTTGACTAACTTCATAGAATAATCTTTTTTCATTAAGATTCCACTCAGGATTTTGGAAAGAATGCAAGGAACGTCTACTTTCATGCTAGTGGCACATATGACATAATTTGTTGTATGTCAGAGTTTAAATTCAATCACCTTTATTAGGTCAAAATGGAAACCTTACAACAATTCAAGAGTTTAATATTACACTAATTTTGTTATTATACCTAGAAGTGTAATAAACAAATGTATTGTTATATATTTTCCCAGTTGTTCACAAATGCTTATTCCAAGGCTTTTGGTAATAAATACATCACAAAATCCATACATCCTTCAATAAATTGACTGTAATCACAAATTATTTGTGATTCATAACATTCATCCTCATTTTTTTGTCATATAATTATTTTTCATGCTTTCTTGCAGCTTTTCACTTCTCTCTTGCAGCTTTTCTCCTGGGGACTGTTCTACCATCAAACATTCAATACTATTTTTTAACTACTTAGAAAAAATCACCCTCATGTCAAATCCTACTTTTTGGAATATTCAAAGCTCACTTTTCAATTCTAATTTCAGAAAGAGTTTGCTATATTTACTTTCTACTTTCTCACCTCTTATTTCCTTTTCAACACACTTCCATTTCCACAAAGTGACACTTTGTTGAGATTTCCAGAAATGACTGTGTTTCCCTTTTGGCAAATTCTCAATGCTCAAAAAAGATGAGCAACAGATTTTATAGAGTGGATCACACCTTTTTTTGCTACACATATTATTTTCTTTTGATTTCTTTATTTTATTTTATTTTTTTATTGTGAAAATACTGTACAGAGGGGTTACAATTACATGGGCAAGATAATGAGTACATTTTTTATCAAGCATTGTAGTCTCCTCCTTTGTTTCTCCTTCCCATCCATTCCCATTCGCCCCCCGCCCCCCAACCAATCCTCCCCACTAACCCCCCGCACCAAAGTTGTAAAGTTCATTTTTCGACATAACGATGTGTACATCTCATTGTTGCAATTGGTCCACCTGTATCCCTATTTAAACGATACCACTTTCTCCACAGATTTTCTTTTTATATATGCCCATAGTTATATGTGTGCATCAAGACACATTCAAGCAAAAGTATTTTATCTGAAAGTAAAATACCCTAAACCAATACTTTTTCTTTGCATTATGAATTTAATTTGCTTTTTTTACTCAAGGCTAGACCTTACTGCTTTGAGCCACCATGCTATTTCTGGTTTTCTGGTAGTTAATTGAAGATGAGTCTCATGCACTTTACTGCTTGGACAGACTTTGAACCATGATTCTCAGTCTCCTGAGTAGGTATGATTACAGGTATGAGCTACCAATGACTGGTAGGAATGCAAAATGTAAATCATTCATAGGGGTACACAAATATAAACTCATTTTGCAATTCCAGCTACTTGGAAAGCTGAGGTAGCATGGTTTGTGGACAGCTAGAGAATAGTGCCACTCCCTATCTTAAAAAACAAAAGCAAACTAAAGAGCAACAACTTTTCTCCTTTTGCTCCCTAACCAAAACAAAAAACAAAAAACAAGCATAGTTGAACTAGTTCATCTATGAATATTTACAATTTGAAAACTGTTAAAATTTTGGAGCCTTTATTCTCTATTATTTTGAAACTTTCTTCCTCATTGTAAAATACAAAACTCAGCAGTCCCATATAATTCTTTAATCTCTCATTTTTACCATTTTTCTTATTTGTAAATTTATCAAAATATTTTTACTTCTGGCAAATTGAATTAAGACGGCCAGAAGACATAGCAAATATGAGCCAAGACTCAGTTACTCACACATGGTAGTCAACATGCACAGGAGGTAGATACCAAATTATGGTTTGAAGCCAACCAAATCATAATATTGTTGTTTGCTTGTTCATTTTAAGCACTGCTTACTGAAGCTTGAAAATATGATCTCATACTCATGCTTAGTTCATCTGTTCAAGGCTGTCATTCTACCACTTGAGCCACAACTCCATTCCTGGCATTTGGCTGTCTAATTGAAGGTAAGATTCTCTCCCATATATAAGCCTAGACTGGCTACAGATATCCTTAGATCTCAGGTACCAGAGTATCCGGATTATAGCCTTGGGCCACCAGTGACCAATTTATATACAGTTTTAATATACTTCTTTTACTAGAGCATTTTTAAAGTGGTTTTTTTTTGTTAATGAATTTTACAAAGGAATTTAATTCCACAAGCCAGCTTATGAATACAATGGATCTGAATCAATGTCACCTTTTCTGTATTTCTCCCTTATAGAACATTCTTCATATTTGTAGAAAGCTTGGAAAGCTAACACAAATAGTTCCACTCTCTTCACCTAGTTCTTCCATTTGTATATTATATAAATGCTGTGAATGTCTTATAATTAATGAATTTATGTTCTTGCATTATGATTAATTAAATTACATTAATGAGAAGTTTTAAATAACATTTTTCCTGGGCCTCAAATGGAGGTTCAAGCTCTATTCCATGCTACCTTACCTGTCCAGAAAAACTGCATTGTAATCCCAAATCATGTTAGATGTATGGCCATCGGCAGGTTTCCTAACACTTCTGACCCTTGATCTTGCGTTTGTGAAAACAGACTAAAGAAACTGTCAGGTTGAACTATTGAGAATTATTAATTAATTGGGAATTAATAATTGATTAATTAATTAATCAAATTGATAAGTACATTCACAAACTCAAGTTCTGTTCTGGGAAGAAATCATTAGTATTAAGCAATTTGGAGTGCATGGTAAATGTATAGAATATAGTTCAAACAAATGATAAGAATCCACATTCATGTGCACATGTGCACATTCAGCAAGCTTACCAAGATGGCCGCAGTAATTATGTGAATGAGAAAATAGTAATGCAGTTTTCAGTGAAATCTCACCAGGACAAGAAAATGCTAAGTTCTTCCAATCCTAGATATAAATATGTAGCAGTTTGTTATAAGTCTTTTGGAGGAAAGAGTTCTAATTTTGCCCTAGTGAGTAACAAATTAAACGGTTGTGTAATATTTTACTTTATTCCTTTTGTGTGCTTGGGGAAAACAAACACACAAATAATGTCAATATGACCTGGGTGGTAGTGGTTCATGCTTATAATCCTAGCTACTCAGGAGACTGAGCTCTGAGGATCAAGGTTTGAAGCCACATTTCCAATTAACCACCAAGAAGTCAGAAGTGGATCCAGGGCTCAAGTGGTAGGGAACCAGTCTTGAATGTGTGTGTGTAGGGAAGGGGTACAAGGGAGAGAGTGAGGTCCTGAGTTCAAGCCCATGTACAGGCATCCATCCATCTACCCATTGATCTATCCATCCATCCATCAAGCAATCAATCAATAACATCAGCAAGTGAGTGTTTACTTAAAAAAAAAAAAACTAAAAAGTGAAAGAAGTAAATCAAATACCTGCTTTGGAAGCTAGAAATCTGAGAGGCAAGAACAAACAAAAGCTTGCCACAAATTAGGTAAATTCATGTGTAATATGTCAAAAGCATGTGTAGTAGGGAGGCCACGTTTGGTGGAGCAGAGAGGGTTAGGACCTGAGTAGGTCATGAAATGAGAAAAGTGATACACATAGTCAGGACCCCATCTTTTAGGCCTTATTAATAGCTATATCTGTTTATCCTTCTGACCCTAGATATAATTTAAAAAAAATTGAAATCTACTGGAATATAATTCTTTTTCCAACATGATTATTCTTAAATTTAGGTATTATTAAGGACTTAAAAATATTGATTAATTGTTTTCTTCTTCTCTTGTCATTTTTGTATCTGTCGTTTTGGGGTATTAACTTAGTACAGTTTATGATGTTTTATTTACAGCTCTGTAATTTTACTTTTAGCATTACCAATTATGGCTTAACTTGATCCTCTTGGGCCAATTTGTTCAGTTGTACTATCATTCTTCATTCTAGAATGGATACTTTCCTACAAATATGAGTTACTTTCCTACTGCTACCTCTCGGATTCTAGACATTGTAATTAGCATAAATTAAAGTGTTTTTTTTCTAACTACCAATAAATAGTTTATTCTTTTGGGATTAAGAGTTTAAATTGGATATTATAACATAAAAACATTGCAGAAACAGGCAATACTGGTACAAGTTATGCTTAATTACCTTTCATGGCTAGAAATGTTATATGTAAATATCAATTTTGTTTCACTATGCTGATATAAATTAAAGTATTATAAGAAAGCTTATGAACAAATATCAAAGTTGTAAATTCAGCACATACAGAGTATCTCTCACACTAAGAAATATTAACTAAAGAAATCATTTTACTTTTAAGTCAGAGTTTATTTTTTGAAATAAACAAGATGAATTATCCAATATGTAACATTGCTATTTTCTAACTAGGTAAAACAGCAATAGGCTGTCAATGCACAATTTTTAGGGGACTAGTTTTCAAGTAGTATTTTACATTAACTTCTAACAGTAGTGTAATAATTTTAATGATAATATATTAATTTACAATAATAATGAGCCCTACTCCAATAACATTAGTCCCCATTACTGATTTAGGCAATGTGAAGTTTAGGAATCAGCTAGCCTTACTTAAAACTCCCCAAGTGAATTCATGTGATTGCATAAACACTGTTAAGAAATAATTGTTAGAGAACACTTTTTGGATATGATATGAACAACAACATTGCACAGGTCCCATACATTAGATATTACCTTACAATTAAAATAATAAAGGCAAGAAACCTGGAAATAAATGATAATTTTAGTAAAGACTTAAAAGTATATTTTAGCCCGTCATTGTGGATTTCTCTAAGAATGTTTGTAAAGGATGATTAATATTGGATATATATTTGTCAATTCCCACCAGATAAAATCACCTTCTAATTTTCACATAAGCAATGTTACCTATTGAATATGACTATGAGCTTGCGATTGTTTTAAATTACTTCCCTAAATATACTTTCTAAGTCCTCTTGCATTCCTCTTAGCTTCTGTGGCGTCTGAGAAAATATTTTACCTCTTTTCTCTCTATTGCTTGTTAAGAAGGAAAGGACAGTTATTAAATGTGTGTTTAACAGGGTGAAGAAGTTGGTATTAGGGAGCAAGAATAATTGAAATGTATAACATTGAAGCATAACGAAAAATCACTCTGGAAGCCAGTTACCTCTCCAGTGTTAGATTCAGGATAGCCTTCAATTGCTTCCTGCAATTCGTGGATGGGATAGCCACTCACCCCCTGTCTTAAGGCCTCCTGGGGAGCATTTGTGATGTCAGAAGTACTGCTCAAGGTTACAGGACTGTTACACTTGAGAGCTCTTCCAGGCTTCTCAAGCACTGTACTCGAAGTCTCGAGTCGAAGTCTCGACTTACTCAAAGTTTCTCTCCTCTCTTGCTCATGAAACTTAATCATACACAAAGTGGAAAATTATAACATGAACAGTTCTAGAATAAAAGGTGTGTCACTGTGCTAGCAGAAGGAACACGCAGAGGTGTCTGACATAGTCAAAGTGAGGTACAGTAATCCTTGCAGATTGTTCTAGGAACTGATTTTAAAGGTACTAAGATAATGAGGTTTTCTACATAAATGATTACAACTCTGGAATAAAAAGGACAGAATGAACATGTTAAGGTGCAACACAGTTATTCAGTGTTAAAGAAATCTTTTGGTGTGTAATTTTAAAGTATTTATTTATTTTCTGAGACCATTCATGCCAAAATTAATAGTATGATTACTCAATTGACATCATAAGTAGCTCTAAATGAAATTGTCACTGACAAATGCAATTGATTCAATAAAGTGAATTAGTATTAACATATAAAACTAGTTAAAAATTAGTATTTCAAACTAGTTGAATACCAGTTAAAGTTAGTAGTTTACTTTATTGACTCAATTAGAAAAATTAATACACACTTACATTTTAAGCATTTTAAAATTAATATTAGTATATACTTTGAATGTGCCTATAGTAAGAATATAAAAATTCAAGATGTAGTCTTACCTTCTGATTTACAAAAGAAATGAATGGTCTCAGATGCTTTTTTTCTTTATAAATTTTCTTATATTTCTGCCACCAAAAAACCTTATAGTTTGCACTTTATTGAAATAATTCCCATGAAAGGTATAGAAAAAAAATAAGAAAATAATATATACTAAAATATCTAAGAAAATATTCTTACATATTTATTTTTACATTTTAGTCAAAATAATACATATAACAAAAAAGATTATAATATAATATTTGAAGCTGAAAATAATAATAAGTGTAAAAATTGCTTCCCAAACAAGGAAACAGGATGACCCATTGCAACAATGATACCCACAAGACAGTATATTGGAAATGAACTTTACAACTGCAGTGGGAGGAGGAGTGAGAGGGGTTGGGGAGGGAATGGATAGTGGGAGAACAACAAGGGAAGGGGTAACAAGGCTCGACAAGAAATATACTCATTGACTTACTCATGTAACTGTAACCCCTCTGTACAGCATCTTTACAATAAAATAAAATTAAAAGAATTTGAAACGCTAAGGCAAATACTGGGAGTAAGTACTTGTAAAACATTTATGTGGTAAGTGTATGGAGTTAGCATATTTATAAAAACATTGAAAATAGGGGTACTGGAAAGTTGGCTAAGTGGTAGAGTGCTTGCCTCTCATGCATGAGGCCCAGGGTTCGATTCCTCAGCACCGCATAAGCAGAAAAAAGCTGGAAGTGGCGCTGTAGCTCAAGTAATAGGGCACTATACTTGAGCTGAAGAACTGAGGGACAACGCCCAAGCCCAGAGTTCAGCCTCCATGACAGACCAAACAAACAAACAAACAAACAAAGAAAACAAAAACAAATAGGCACAGAGTTAATTAACATGGAAACTGAAGAGACACTATAAAGCGGATGGTGATCAATACAGTAAGTTTCTGGTCAGCCATTCTGATAGCAGTATGTGGAATAAGTAGAAATGAACAATGGAATAGAGGGAACTGTTTCTCATTTTTTGGATATAAACTTTCAGACAAGGTGCGATGGCTAGAAATATAAGACTAGAGGACTGGTATCAGAGATGTTATAATCTCCTGCTTAGCTTAATGCAAATACAGAATGGATATATAAGTTCATAGATACTCCTTAGGATGCAGCAATATACCTCCTTATTCTGTCAGCTGAGAGAATTGCAAGGAGATGACATAAAAGAACTAAACACAATCTGATAAAAGATGATTTGTTCAATATTAAATAAAGAGGGAAATTCAAAAAATCCTAGAATCCAACAAATAACCCAAACAAACACAACCTCCTAGCCAGGCAGCAGTGGCTCACTCCTCTTATCCTAGCTACTCAAGGGCCTGAGATTTGAAGCCAGTCTAGTCAGACAAATACCAGGAAAGCCTTATCTCCAATTAATAAGGAAAATTCTCTAAATGTAGCTGTGGCTCAAGTGGTAGAGGTCCATCTTCCAGCAAAAATATTGAAAGGAGAGAATGAGGACCTAAGTACATACCCAGCACTAACACACACATTCCACACATGTACAAACACACATGCATACATACTCACACACACACACACACACACACACACAAACAGAAATTCAAAACCATCTGCTAGAATCGTTGTGATTCAGTGAAGAGGAACATTTATAAATATGAGTCATAACTCTGTCTTGAAAAACTATGGATACAATATAGCACAGATTATAAGTCAAAACTTGTGTTTACTGTTATTTAATGAATTGTTTCCTAGGGGTCTTTTGAAAGAGGTACTAATTTCTATGGGATTTAAAAGGGCACCGAACAAGTTTGTAAGTGTTCTCCATCCTTGATTATGAGAAGTCACAGCTTACTGCACGTATCTATTAAAATTAACTGGTATTTTTATATGTAATTCATCATAATACATAGTTTTAGTAGAAAAACTACAATACTACAAAAAAATGCAATAAAATAATTACCATAACTTATTTAATAAAGCATCTGAAGCATCTATAACTAATCTCATAGAGTTGACAAAAAAAACATCCTGCTCTTAGTGGTTTTGAAGTTATTTCAAATGGATGTGTTAAAAGTATATGTCTTCATTTACTAAAAAATTAAGACTTTTAGAATATAATAAAGCCTATGAAATGAGCAATTGTCTATCATCATAGTTTATGTATACATGCCCATTATTAATTCATCTTTCTATAGTTTCTAGGATTCAATATCAATATTATAAATCTATTTATATTTGTTTAATATAGTTTTTCCATAATATGTTTTATCACAAAAATATTATGAATAATGTTATAACAAATAAGGTAACATACTTTTATAACAAATATATTTTTCCTCACTCATCGATATGGTTGATGTATTCTATAAACAAATAATATTTGAAAATAATTAAATAACTTATAAAAGATATGACATTCATAAAACTGTTTAGGTCCTAGTTGTATCCATATAAAAAAATTCATAAAAAATATAATATGTCCTACATTCCAATATATAAATTTGTATGCATTCTATTTTGTCTTCCCTTTGGGAAAAACTGATATATATATATATATATGTATCATCCAATGCACAGTGATTATTCTATATACTTATTGTTTGAGTGGAAGTGTACATTGAAATCCCTCACTGGTATCAGCACTCTATGACTTTAAATCTAACTCTTGGATAAAAGAGAAACAATATGCTACGTGGCTCATCATACTTTAAGAAGCACCCAAGAATTTATGTGTAAGCCTAGACCTTCTAAATTATTGCAAGAAACTGCTCGTCATAAATACTATCAATGTTTCCTCTGATTTTCAGTCTTTGCTAGTGGCTGCCATAATCCTAACAATTTCTATAAGTTCCAGTGGCTTCATTTTTTATTTTCTCTAACCCAAATCTCAAAAGTGTTATGTTGCTGTAGTTTAGCAACAAATGGTATCCCCTATCCTTCTGTTTACCCATAATCTCTTCATGAGTGGTAATTACTATGAGAAACATTTAACATAACCCATTATTTTTCTGTCCTTAGGACTGTACAAGGTATCTAGGTAAATATCAAATGTATAACTCTTCCAAAAGGATATATAGAAAAAGTAGTGGATTTAATCAGAAAATTAATATGACCAGGTTTTTTTTCCTTTCTATTTGAATTAGGAGGGGACATTTTTGTTGGCTAATGATAACATTATGTGGTTAGTTTCGGCAAACATTTTCCTAAAATAATTTACAATGATGAGTAATTGGTATGATTTAATTTCATAAAACATGTACATATGTGTGACTGGGAGCATTTATAGGACTACTTCATAATTTTCTATGATACAATAAAAGAAAATGGAATCATTACTGCAGAGTTAAATGTTGCACAAGGAATACCTTGAAGGCATGACTAAAGGTCCAAGAGACGAAAGACATAGAAGTTTATAGAAAACCTTTTCATTGTCTGAATATGAAATGAGAAGGGAAAATAAATAAAAAAAACTAGATGCTACTGACAAATCACTGTAGGTTTAGATACTAGGAGGCTGAGATCTGAGAATCCCGGAGTTCTCAGTTTGCAGCCAGCCCCAGTGGATCAAATAATAATTATGAAGTACCAATATTAAGCTAAAAAGCCCAGCAAAAGTACAAGGCCCTGACGTCAAGCCCAAGTAGCAGCACTAACAATTTTTAGTAAGAATTCATGCATAATAATAATGATATATAAAAAATATTATATTATCATTTTATATGATGTATATTATATACATTATGTAATGTATATATTATGTAATGATAATATGATGTATGTAAGATATTATGTTTGTATATAATATTGTATATTGCATATATTATAATATATACTATAACAGTATATGTTAATATTAGCTATTGTATATAATGTATGATATATAATAGATATCATTTGTTATACATTATATTATATGATGTATAGTTATATATAATGTGTTATATATCATACACAATATGTAATGTTATATAATGTGCAATATATAATATACCTTATATCATATATTATAATATAGTTATACTATATTATAATTCTATTATTATACATCATATGGTATATTATATCATAGTATATATGTGTTACAATTATTATAACTGTATTATAATAATTTTTATTATACTGAAGAAGCTGAGTGCTGGTGACCCGCATATGCAATTGTAGCTATTCAGGAATCTAAGATTTAGGATCACTGTTTGAAAACAGCTGAGGCAAGAAAATTTATGAGACTCTTTTCTGCAGTTTACTACCAAAAATAGCTCAAGGACAATGTCACTTCCTGAGTCCAACCCCCAGTATTGAGACCCAAGAGAGAGACAGAGACTTAAATAGATACAGAGAGAAAGAGAGGAGAAAAAAGTATAGTTTTCTTAGGAGTAGTGACATATGAAAATTACTGACTTGACAACTGTTTGATAGAATCAACTGTTTCTATACTCTATTGTTACCATAACAATAAGTCAATAACAGGAAATAACCCATGTACATAAATGGATAGTTATCTCAATTTCTCTCCAGAACATGATTTTTTAAAGCCAGACCTATGATACAAAAATCACGGCCTTAGTCCACTATGCTTTCAACAACAAGATAAATGATACAATTTTAAATATTCATTGAGTAGTTGAAATTAGAATACAATGTGTAGTGGTATTTCTGAATATCTAGTAACAATATTCTTCATACCATTAGAATAGACAGAGGTAACAAAAATCTCATTACTATTTTAGGCACATTCATATAGTATTCTAGATGGCATCATAAATTAATATGTATATTTCTATACCATTCACTACATAGAAAATAGATCCTCTACAATCTCTCTTTCAAAACTGAATGTAAATTGATAGCCTCATCACACACACTTGAGAAGAAAGCCATTTATACCATGTTAATCCACTTTCCAAAAAGAAGATTTTTACATGATAACTTTGATAGGGGAATTTTCTCAAAGCAATTTGTCAAGTTGAATATGACCCTCCAGCCTAAGTGAAAATATCTAGTTGTTATTCATGAGAAGAAGCATATCAGTTTAACAAGGTTGGCTTATTATAGTAGAATGGCAATTCTAGAGTTCATTGTATTACTTTCATATACATGTGTATATTGACATTTTCCCTGAGAATATTTTATTCATGAATGAGCTAAATTTTGAATTAATGAAACTATCGGACAATTAAGTTACACTACTCATGGTTGCAATGTATACTTAAAGTAATTACTTTTCTAAAGAATAATGCAACAGGCTATAGATGCTGTTGGTAGTTAATGGAGTAAATAGGCTTTGTGTAATCATTTTATACTAGAATGCTATTATGACAAATTTTAAGATTCAGATACACTGGTTCTTGCATTTATAAATGTATGTGTATACATGTATATCTATGTTTATAATGTATATGAGTATTTCTAACATTGTTTTGCAGATGATGAAAATAACTTTGGAAGACTTTAAACACTTGTCTAAGATTCCTTTTTTTTTCTTTTTCTATTTTTTATTGTGAAAATACATTACAGAGGGGTTACATTTACATGGGCAAGATAATGAGTGCATTTCTTATCAAGCATTGTAGCCTCCTCCTTTTTTTCCCCTACCCATCCCTTCCCATCCTCCCTCCCCACCCTCCCACACAATCCTCCCCCCCATCAACGTTGTAAAGTTCATTTTCGACATAACGACTTGTACATCTCATTGTAGCAATGGGTCCACCTGTATCCCTATTTAAATGATTTGTTTCTCCCTTCCCTTCCACAAATTATACCGACATCAAATAGAGTGAAAGCAGGGATTATATTGTGGGGGAGGTGACATTGCCCCATTTGTTAGTAAATGGAAAGGCTTGGAAAAAATTATATTAAGTGAAGTAAGCCAGGCCCAAAGAAACATACGTCCTATGGTTTCCCTTATTTGCAATATCTAGTATATGTCTGAGTCAAGCAGAAAAGGTCAGATAAGTTGATGTTAGGGAAATGAACCCTAAGATATGTATTTAAATGTTTTTTTTGCTTTTATGTGATTATTTGTCTAAGATCCTTAAAGAGAAGTATTAAGGTCTATACAAAAGAAGAAAAAATGGGTGGTGCTCTGGTTGTTGATATCTATAATCCTAACTACTTGTGAAATTCAGATATGCGGATTAAGGACTAAGCCATTAGAAGTAGCAAAACCCACGAGATTCTTACCTCTAAGCAAGCACTAGAAAGCCAAAAGTTGAGCTGAAGCTCATAGAGTTAACGTCTTGAGCAAAAATGTCTTTTTTTTCAAGTCTTAGGCGAAATGCTCTGGGATAGTGCCTAGACCCTCAATTTAAGCCCAGAACTGGCACATATATACATATATATGCACACACACACACACACACACAAACAGAGGCAGGAAGAAACATCTCACTCTTTAGAGCATTCTGATTCTACCATACCACAAACATTTTTCCATCTCTGCCATTTAAAGAGCTTAACTTATGATCTAACATCCATGATGGTGATACTTAAGAGTACTTTCTATTTCCCTGGCATTGTTCTAAATTATGTTCCATCTATCAATGGACAATCTTAGTAACAACGCTGATACAAAGATTCTGTGATTACATTCAGTAAAAACTAAGAAAAATATAAATGACTAAATTTAGAAAATTACTGAAGTTATCACAGCAGATAACTGGTTTCAGAATGCAGTTTTAGAGAATTACTCGATTTTATCCAAGTGTCTTACTTGTATGATCTAGATTGTATCAATATTGTCCTTCAGAATGTCCTAGATTGAGTTGGTGACTTAAGATTCCTCTTAACCAACTACATGGCACTGCCCAGTTGAGAACTTGGACTTCCTCATGTTAAACCATTCAAAGTTGCAATGATTCCATATGTATGGCCCTTTATCTCATAGCCAAGATTCCATGGTCCAATTATCAAAGGAAGTAGCATTGTTCATGGTTAATCATAGCTAATTCCAGTAATAATATTTTTATTTCCTGTGTTGCCTCCTTAAGCTCTGCTCTTATTCTATTTCCAAAGTTAAGAGTGCTTCACAGGGGGACACAAATACTATTCAACCAGAAATCAAACCTTTCTCTGTGTAATGTGAACACCTCCTACCTCTACAGCTGGTGAAGAACAAAGTTATGATACTGGTTTTGGTTATCCTTGATACTAAAAGAAAATTGGACCATTGCTACATAAAAGTGACAATGAATATCGAGTATGGTATTGCTTAATACCACAGTGTCTTGTAATTAGAGGCAGTGGAAAAATTATGACTACTTAATCAAAGACATGACAAGATAATTATGGGCACTACTATAAACCCGGATGTGTCAGTATTGAAGATCATCCCCAAAACAAAGAAAACATGACTAGCTTTCACATTTCGGATTTTAAAAGTGAATAGAAGGCTGATGTATTAAAACATGGTCTCCAGGTTTTGATGCTATTGCCAGTTGTAGGGATCTTAGAGAAATGGGACCTACTGGGAAGTTCTCAGTCATTGGGATTTTGTCTTGTCCATTCCTTGCTCTCTTTTGCTTCTTAATATTCAGAGACGTGTGCTTGCTCTGTCATGTACTGCTTTCACAATGTACAAGAAATGTTACAAGTTAGCCAAAACTCTGTGCTAAAAAACCTTTTCATCTTAATTTAATCATATTAGTTAGGAATTTTATTACATTACTAGAAAAAATCTAGTACACCATCAGAGGTTCTTGTGAGGACAAGGTGAATACGAAATGATTAGAAGAATAAAGAAGTAATTCTAAATAGTAATTAAAGCCAGGTGGTTAGTTGTGAGTTTTGATGAATACATATCTGGAATTGTTATAGTGATTTTTCTTAATATATTTAGATTATGTACATATTTATGAGAGAGAAATTCTGATATTTTATTTTATTTCCATTCTTAACACTTTATAACCAAAAATGGTATTAGAATAGATTATTTTGTTCCATGTGATTTCAGTTATGCAACTATCAAGAAATATGACTTTCATAAAAGACATGAAGAAAAGAGTTAAGAAGTTTTCAGTTATAGGTATGACAGGCATATGTTGGGCGGAAGTAGGACTTTCCTATTACCTTTATTTGGATAGTATGGTGGGAAGTCTTAATTTTCAAATTTATTGGATTGAGGAACACCTAGGAGATTGATAAATAATTCTGGGTGGTTTGGGGTAGACACATTCAAAGACAATTACATGACAAAGGCTCTCACCTAAGGACTGCTTTGATGGGTTTGTCGCCTGATGAAACTGTTGGGAAGCCGTGCTGAGTTGGATGTTGGACCATTAGAAGTGGCTCACTACTGCATGTTCTCAGGGCTATGTACATCTTGCCCTGGCTCCATATTATGTACTTTTTCTGTGCTTCCAGGCCTATATCATGAAAGCTGCTCTGTTCTTCCTCATTCTTCCTTCAATGATGAACTGAAGCTTGTGAAAACATGAGAAAAATAAATCTACCTGAATTAATTTGCTTATGTCCAAAACAAGCAGACAGGAAGCTAAAACAGATCACATTGATATGTATGGGTGATATATGTATAGGTGTCAATTTGGTAAGAAAAGAACAGTGGCATGAGTTTTATGTGTCCATTTGCATAAGCAATATTACCTTACTGTCCAATTAAGCACTACTAATCTTGGTGCTGATGTGAAGGCATTTTTTTAAAGATGTGTATAACATATACAATCAATTGACTTTAAGTAAAGTAGATTACCGTCCTTAAACCTGACCTTATCCATTTAGTTGATAGGTCTTAATTATAAAACTGAAATTTCCCTAGGGAATTATGGTCAAGAATGAAACATCAGTGCCTGGCCAGGAATTTCTGCCTTGAAACAGCTTGCACTACAGATTGAAGACTGGCCAAACTGCACAATTTATATCAGCTGATTATGTACATTCATATATATGACTTTAAGAACTAAAAAAAAGTAGATACACACTCACACACTAGTCATAGAATTAGTCCTCTTTTCTATAGGTTCTACATCTATGGATTCAACTGAGAGCAGATAGAATATAATTATAAAATAAATTATTTTTTTACTAAGCATGATTATTATCAATAATCTCTAAGTAATAGAGAATAACAATGAATACAATTTGCACTTTATTAGATATTATAAATAACATGGAGATTATTTACAGTATGCAGGGCTGTGTTCACAAGTAATATGGGAATACATCACTGTGTTGTATAATGCAATTGATTTTAATATCCAGAGGGTTTCCTGGAACCAATATCCCCTGGATATCAAGGACCATCTATGTATAGATAATCTCCTACTAGCTGTTGTTAGCTAGAGAACCCTAACTGATACATACTTGAAGAAACAAAGATAAATATAATATCCATCCATTAACTGAGATTTGTAGCCTAAAATGGGCAAGGAAATGTGATATGAATTTCTTAACTTCCGTTTATCCACCCCTGGTCTCTGCAGGATACAATCATGCTTCACATGGTTTTGCTCAGTGGGTAATACCTCTCTCCTGAATCAAAGTATTGCTATATTCATTCTAACTTCCTCTATGTACTATTTGTAGAAAAGACTGACATGTAGAATTTGGGATCTAAAACCACTATCTCACTATGAAAACAAAATGTTCATCGTAAGGATCTCTTCAGAGACTCCGTCTTAGATCAGCTCTCTGTGTGTGTGTCCCTCTTCTGGTTATTCTAAATGAACTGCTTCTGTATGCTGCATCTCTCCTATAGTTCTTACGTGATGACTTATTTTCCACTGATTCAGTTAGTCCAAGTTTTTTTTTTATTTTAATTTTTAGTTTTTGTGAACATACTGTACAGAAGGGTTACAACTACATAGGCAAGATATTGAGTACATTTCTTATCAAGCATTGCAGCCTCCTCCTTTGTTTACCCTTCACATCTCTTCCCAGGCTCCCCCCCCTCCCCTACCCAATTCCCCCCTCCCATCCCCACCAAAGTTGTAAAGTTCGTTTACGATATGACAACTTGTACTTCGAATTGTTGCAACCGGTCCACCTGTATCCTTGACGAATTGTTTTTCCTCATCTCCTCCACAAATTATACCGACATCAAATATAGTGAAAGCAGGGGTTATACTGTGGGGGAGGGACATACAAAGCAACAAAGAAATAATTTTATAAATGAGTTAGAAACAAATGCATGAAAGAAAAAAAACATTTAAATACATATCTAAGGGTTCATTTTCCTAACATCACATTATCTGACCTTTTCTGCTTGACTCATACATATACTAAATATTGCAAATAAGGGAAACCATGGGACCTATGTTTCTTTAGGCTTGGCTTACTTCACTTAATATAATTTTTTCCAAGTTTTTCCATTTCCTAACAAATGGGGCAATGTCATTCTTTCTGATGGAGGCATAGAATTCCATTGTGTATATATATACCACATTTTCTTGGTCTATTTATCTACTGAGGGGCATCTGGGTTGGTTCCAGATCTTAGTTATGGTAAATAATGCTGCAATAAACATAGTTGTGCTGATAGCTTTAGTGTGGTCTTGTTTGTAAACATTTGGGTAAATGCCGAAAAGTGGGATTGCTGGGTCATAGGGGAGCTCTATGTGAAGTCTTTTCAGGAACCTCCATACTGCTTTCCAAAGTGGTTGAACAAGTTTACACTCCCACCAACAATGAAGTAAGGTTCCCTTCTGTCCACATCCCCTCCAGCATCTGTTGTTGTTAGAATTCTTGATTACAGCCATTCTAATTGTGGTGAGGTGGTATCTCAATGTTGTTTTGGTTTTAATTTCTTTTATGGCTAGGGAGGTTGAGCATTTCTTCATGTGTCTATTGGCCATCCTTCATTCCTCTTCAGAGAAGTTTCTCTTCAAGTCTTTAGCCCACTTATTTATTTGGCAGTTGTTTTTTGAGGATTTGTTTTTGGGGGATTTAACTTTTTGAGTTCCAAGTATATTTTAAATATGAGACTCTTGTCCGTTTTATGGCTAGTGAAGATCTTCTCCCAATCTGTGGGCTTTCTATTGATCTTGCTAGCTATGTTCTTTGCCATGCAGAAGCTCTGCAACTTCATTCAATCCCATTTGTCCAACCTTTCTTTGATTTGTTGTGTTTCCGTGTCTCTATTCAGAAAATTTCGGCCTGAGCCAAGGAGACCTAGGGTTTCTCCTATGCCATCCTGTAATGTTTTCAAAGTGTCTGCTTTGACTCTGAGGTCTTTGATCCATTTGGAGTTGATTCTGGTGCAGGGTGATATATAAGGATCTAGCTTTAGTTTTCTACAAGTAGTTAACCAATTTTGCCAGCACCATTTACTGAAGAGGCTGTCTTTCTTCCATTCTACTATTTTAGCTCCCTTATCGAAGATTAGTTGACATTAGGTCTGTAATTTCATTTCTGGGTTTTCAATTCTATTCCATTGGTCCTGAGGTCTGTTCTTATGCAAGTACCAAGCAAATTCCAACCTCATTCTTCAAGGAAATGGAAGAGGCAATCCAAAAATTCATATGGAACAATAAAAGACCCTGAATAGCAAAAACGCTCCTCAACGGAAAGAACACTGCTGGTGGAATATCAATACCAAATTTTAAACTCTACTCTAAAGACTTAGTCCACGTTTTGTGTTGTTGACCCAACTAAGCATATTATTTTAAGTAATAGCATCTTCCTTCAGACCAGATTCAATTGCTTACAGAATACTAGTTGCTTATAGAATATTAATTGCTGTATCATTCTATATCAAAGCTAAGTGTATTCTATGCTATTTTTCTTAGTGAGTGAGCCATGTAATCATGTGTAGGAATTTTTAAAACATGACACTGTCCTTACTTCTTTAAGTATTGACTTTCCAATAAATCAAAAGCTTTCTCTTACAAGCTGTAATTCTGTTTTCTTTTCTTTTTTATTGTGAGAATACCGTACAGAGGAGTTACAATTACATGGGCAAGATAATGAGTACATTTCACATCAAGCATTGTTGCCTCCTCTTTGTTTCCCCTTCCCATCCCTTCCCATACTCCCCTTCCACCTCCACCTGATCCTACCCTCATCCTCCATCAAAGTTGTAAAGTTCGTTTTTACACATAACGACGTGTGTATCTCATTGTTGCAATGGGTCTACCTACATCCCTAGTTAAGCGATTTGTTTTTTCCCTTCCCCTCCACAAATTATACCAACATCAAATACAGTGAAAGCATGGATTATAACGGGAGGAGGGATATACAAAGTAACATAGAAATCATCTTATAAATATGTTAGAAACAATTGCATGAAAGAAAAAAAAAACAAAATTCATTTGAATCTTATCTTGGGGTTCATTTCCCTAACATCAACTCATCTGACCTTTTCTGCTAGACTCAGACATATACTAGTTATTGCAAATAAGGGAAACCATGGGACCTATGTTTCTTTGGGCCTGGCTTACTTCACTTAATATAATTTTTTCCAAGTCTTTCCATTTCCTAAGAAATTGGGAGAACATCTTCACTAGCCATACAACAGACAAGGGTCTCAGATCTAAAATATACCTGGAACTTAAAAAATTAAATCCCCCCAAAACAAATCTTCAAAGAAACAACTTCCCAATAAAAAAGTGGGCTAAAGAGTTAAAGAGAAACTTCTCTGAAGAGGAAAGACAGGTGGCCAATAGACACATGAAGAAATGTTCAACCTCTCTAGCCATAAAAGAAATGCAAATCAAAACAACATTGAGATACCACCTCATCTCATGTAGGATGGCTATAATCAAGAACTCTAATAACAACAGATGCTGGAGGAGATGTGGACAGAAGGGAACCTTACTGCATTGTTGGTGGGAGTGTAAACTTGTTCAACCACTTCGGAAAGCAGTATGGGGAGTCCTCAATAGACTCCACATAGAGCTCCCCTATAAGCCAGCAATCCCACTTTTGGGCATTTACCCAAATAATCATAAACAAGACCACACTAAAGTTACCAGCATAACTATGTTTATTGCAGCTTTATTTACCATAGCTAAGATATGGAACCAACCGAGATGCCCTTCAGTAGATGAATGGATCAAGAAAATGTTGTATATATACATAATGGAATTCTATTTTCTTTTCTTTCTTATACTTGCAATGTCAATGTCCTTATTTTCATGTTGTGACAGTCCTATTTCTTCAAATATTTCAGTTTATATAGTAACCATGTTTTTTTAAAGCATACATTAAAAGTGCTTCCCATATATGAGACACTACGAATTAATTTATTTGAGTAACTACTACAAAGAGAAATTATTTAAAAAAGCAAGCTGAGTTGTGAAGCATTACATGAAAAAATATCTAATTAATCAGTTTGAAGCATAGCCCTTTGGAACTACAGTCAGTAAATATTTAAGACAATTATCATTAAAATAGAAAAATTTTCTACTACTTCAAAAATATTGTATGAATAGAGCTTTTATTGATAGTAAGCTGATCATTTAAATCTATATAGGTAGACTAATTAAGGATATCAGAACATAATACGCTGATATCAATGTTGAAGACAAGGACAGACATGTACTGAGTTGCCAGAAGACAATTATGTAAAATTCAAATGACTAATTAGATTTTCCAATCTGACAGAAAAAAATAGAGCTAGAACAAACATCAGTCAACTATAGAGACATTTTTTACAAACATTCCAAAAAATAAACCAAAAATAGATTTTTAGCTGTATTATTCTTCTCTTAACTAAGAACAAATTGTCCCTGAGAGAAATGTATTGACTAAACATGCTCTAACCTTTCATAAATTAATCCTCCGGGGATATCAGTTTGTCAGAATGAGAAAACAAACATGCATGCATGTGTAAAAGATTATTAAGGATAATGACCATGGTGGAATGATAATTACACTTACAAGGAGACTTCACTTAATCCTTCCTCTTGGAAAAACAAAGGTGTTCTAATGATAATAAAGTTTATCTACTTAATTTGAAAAGGAGACATGGATGATAGTGAACAGAAGCTTGACATGTAAATAACTTAGAAAGATGCCACATTTACAAATACTCAAATTCAGTGTTTCACAAGAGACTCTAAGGACAATGTTCTTATTTTTAACACACAACAGCATGCCAAATGTCATAGAAGTGATGTCTGTACTTAATAAATCTTCCATTGCATATACACATCTTCTAATGATAGATGTGGTTCTGAAAATTAGCATTCTATAGACTTGCTGAGTAACAGTTTGCATGATGGACTTATTGATAGTAATAACTGGATTGGTGCTAATTCATTACCGGATTATATTTAATTCAGTTTAATAATATTAAATTGTATGTGTGTAGAAATGATTTGCTATAAAAAGAAAAAGAATTGGGATTAAACATGTAAAGCTTTGAGGTAAGGTTAACGAGATTAATCCTTATGTTTATTTTCAGTCCAAATATCGCAAGACCTAAAAACAACGTGATGAAAGCCACCTATATTTGTCATCCTCCTAAGGTCACAATTTTGAGAGAGATATACAGACCCAGACACAAAGAGACTCAGGACACTTAGAAGGGTACAGCAAATCAGGTTCAGTTGCAATATGGTTTTACGGTTAAGAGTGCCAATTTGAAGCCTGAACTTTTGTTTTTATTTTTTATTTATTTTATTTTATTTTATCTTTTTATTGTGAAAATAGTGTACAGAGGGGTTACAATTACATGGTCAAGATAATGAGTATATTTCTTATCAATCATTGTAGCCTCCTCCTTTGTTTCCCTTTCCCATCCCTTCCCGTCCTCCCCTCCGACCCCCCCATCCAATCCTTCCCACTACCCCCTCATCGCATCAAAGTTGTAAAGTTCATTTTTCGATATAACGACCTGTACATCTCATTGTTGCATTGAGTACACCTCTATCCCTATTTAAATGATTTGTTTTTCCCCTTGCCCTTCACAAATCATACCGAAATCAAATACAGTGAAAGCAGGGGTTATACTGTGGGGGAGGGACATACAAAGCTACAAAGAAATAATCTTGTAAATGTGTTAGAAACAATCTCATGAAAGAAAAAAAAAAACATTTGAATACATATCTTAGGGCTCATTTCCCTAACATCACCTTATCTGAACTTTTCTGCTTGACTCAGACATACACTAGATATTGAAAATAATGGAAACCATGGGACCTATGTTTCTTTGGGCCTGGCTTACTTCACTTAATATAATTTTTTCCAAGTATTTCCATTTCCTAACAAATGAGGCAATATCATTCTTTCTGATGGAGGCATAGAATTCCATTGTGTATATATACCACATTTTCTTGATCCATTCATCTACTGAGGGGCATCTGGGTTGGTTCCAGATCTTAGCTATAGTAAATAGTGCTGCAGTAAACATAGTCGTGCTGGCAGCTTTAGTGTGGTCTTGTTTGTGAACATTTGGGTAAATGCCCAAAAGTGGGATTGCTGGGTCATAGGGCAGGTCTATGTGAAGTCTTTTGAGGAACCTCCATACTACTTTCCAAAGTGGTTGGACAAGTTTACACTCCCACCAACAATGCAGTAAGATTCCCTTCTGTCCACATCCTCTCCAGCTTCTGTTGTTTTTAGAGTTCTTGATTTTAGCCATTCTAACTGGAGTGAGGTGGTATCTCAATGTCGTTTTGATTTGCATTTCTTTTATGGCTAGGGAGGTTGAGCATTTCTTCATGTATGTATTGGCCATCCTTCTTTCCTCTTCAGAGAAGTTTCTCTTTAAGTCTTAGCCCACTTATTTGTTGGCTTTTCTGTATGGCAACAATGAGAAAAGTGTGGCTGAAATTAGGAAAGCAACTCCATTCATAATAGCCCCACAAAAAAACCTAGGAATAAACTTATCCAAAGAAATGAAGCACCTCTATGATAAAAACTTCAAAAACTTGAAAAATGAAATCAATCTGAACTTAGAAAGTGGCAAAAACTCCCATGCTCCTGGATTGGAAAGAACAACATCATGAAAATGGCAATACTTCCCAAGGCTATCTACAAATTTAATGCGATACCTATCAAAATTCCAATCTCATTCTTCAAGGAAATAAAAGAGGCAATTCAAAAATTCATATGGAACAATAAAAGACCCCGAATAGCAAAAACGATCCTCAACAGAAAGAACACTGCTGGAGGAATATTAATACCAAATTTCAAACTCTACTACAAAGCCATAGAACAGACCTCAGGACCAATGGAATAGAATTGAAAACCCAGAAAAGAACCTACAGACCTATAGCCATCTAATCTTCGATAAGGGAGCTAAAAACATAGAATGGAAGAAAGACAGCCTCTTCAGTAAATGGTGCTGGCAAAATTGGTTAACTACTTGCAGAAAACTAAAACTAGATCCTTATATATCACCCTGCACCAGAATCAACTCCAAATGGACCAAAGACCTCGGAGTCAAAGCAGACACTCTGAAAACATTACAGGATTCATTAGGAGAAACCCTAGGTCTCCTTGGCACAGGCTGAAATTTTCTTAATAGAGACCCAGAAACACAACAAATGGGATGTTGGACAAATGGGATTGCATGAAGTTGCAGAGCTTTTGCACGGCAAAGGACATAGCTAGCAAGATCAATAGAAAGCCCACGGAATGGGAGAAGATCTTTACTAGCCATACAACGGACAAGGGTTTCATATCTAAAATGTAACTGGAACTCAAAAAATTTAATCCCCCAACAACAAATCTTCAATGATCTTTTGTTTTTAATTTGGCAGTTTGTGAACTGGCCAGGGTGCATTGTATACGAACTATTATTTCTTTTTAAGAATTTGAGGATCAAATTTAGCCCAGGGCAACAGAATGCAGCCCAGAATACTGCCTTACCTAGAGGAATGACTGAAGGAAATCTGCCATCAGCAAATTCCCCACACATTCCCAAACAGAGGGAAGAGTCTAGAAATGTATTTGAAACACCCTACATTTGCTCCAGTGGGTAGATGGCAAAACTGGAGATCACTTCGTGTTACAGTTTTCTCCTTAACAAATGCTTTAGTTTTCTTATCATTTAACTTCTGTTAAAAACTCTACATGAACTGAATACCAGATACTCACTAGCCTGAAGTCTGTGGATCATAGTTAGAAGAAAGCCTAAGCAGGAAATAAATCAAATACACACAAAACAAAGCAAAACAAAACAAATAAACCCGGAACTGGTGCTGCGGTTCAAGTGCTAGAGCATTGGCCTTGAGCAAAAATGTTTTGGTAGGCGCTGAGAATGTGGCTTAGTGGTAGAATGCTCGCCTACCATGCATGAAGACCTGGTTTCGATTCCTCAGTACAACATAAACAGAAAAGGCTGGAGGTGATGCTCTGACTCAAGTGGTAGAGGGCTAGCCTTGAGAAAAAGAAGCTAAGAGATTGTGTCCAAGCCCTGAGTTCAAGTCCCAAACTCAAAAAAGAAATGCTTTCAGAGAGGACCTAGTCTCTGAGTTCAAGCCCAAAGACCAGCATGAAAAAAAGACAAAAAACTCATTTCTACATAAACAAGATATCTATGTCCTAGGGTGCAAAATAATATTGCAGCAGCTCACAACTATCTAACATTATTATTAACAGGTTTTGTGAATTATTTTTCCTTCTTTAATAGAGTCAGGCTTCCAGTCATTTTCTCTCTCTCCATTGTCAAGAAATTGGGGAAAGGTTGAGCTACAGAGACTAAATTCCAGACAATTATAGATGAAAGTTGAGGACTCTTTTTCTTCTACACAATCACACCTTTCAGGGAAAATTTGGTAGAATTGGAAAAAAATAATAACAACCAAATGAAAAGCTAAGTTCTTACATTCTCTTACTTCAGATCAATCATAATGTAGATTTTCTACACTGAGAAAGGTATGAAAAAAGAGGCAATCATCTCTGTGACATCACTTAAACCAGCATTGTCATTTCTAAGAGAAATAGTCCATCTATTCTCCATTGCAAGCACTATAGAAGAAATAGCGATTTTTTACATAGAGATGGAGGACAAACCATAAGGATAGGGAACAACAGAGCTCATAGAACATGTTTACATAACATAGTTCTCATTGTGAGTACTTTTGCATCTGAATTGTAAATAACTACATCTTAAAGAAATTAAGTCATGGTTACACATATTTTAAATGATTGTTGATAAAATATTTGATCACTAATTTTCCAGTTGTTCAACTGGCCAAATTTTAAATGCATCAATTATAGGTAAAAGTTACAGCAGAGCAAGGCAAAATATTGCTATTATTTCATCATTTGAGCATAGCTTGTTCTTCATATTAACCAATGGTGATCAAGTACACAATTTTTCAATAAATTAAATTTATTCTTAACCACACCCTCTCCTAACTACATCAAGCACTGGCTGCTACTCTATAACGACACAAAAATATGGCATACACCACCCAAATTAATGAATCTATTCTGTAACAAAACATAACTTTTTTCTTTTTTTTATTGTGAAAATAATGTACAGAGGGGTTACAATTACCTGGGCAAGACAATGAGTACATTATTTATCAAGCATTGTAGCCTCTTCCTTTGTTTCCCCTTCCCATCCCGTCCCATCCTCCCCCTGCCCCCCAAACCTCCCTGCTCCCCCCGCCCCCTCCCAACAGAGTTGTAAAGTTCGCTTTCGACAAATCTCATTGTTGCAATGGGTCCACCTGTATCCCTATTGAAACGATTTGACAAAACAGAATTATTAATTTGCATTCTATATTCCAATAGTTCAGGATAATTTGAGGAGAAGAGAGAGATTTCTTTTTCACATTACAATCTTTAGCCTTATGAGATTTGGGGATATTTGAAAATACTGAAACTTTGGAAGAATCTTTTAGTATTTTTAGTACTATTTTAAAGTTGTTTCTCCAGGTACCAGTACCAAAAGATAAAGGAAAAAAATCTTAGTTTAATAAAAGGCACATCATAAGTCTTTGTAAAACCCATTAAAAATACATTTCAAAAGAAAGAGAAGCTCCAGTCATCCCATAAGTATATACTAGAGGCTTCTGTTGTTTTTGTGGTTTCCTCAAGTGAGAAAGTTAAGAGAAATATAGGAATTGAAGTAATGAAAGCAACTCAAAATATAATTCGGATGACTTCATGAAGGAAAATGGCATCAGAATCAGATAGTTCATCCAATACAGTTGCACTACAGATATCAGATAATAGAAATACAACTTTTAAATAATGACAGATATTTTCTCTTTTTTATCTTGCTTTCTTCCTAGTAAGGAATTAGTATAGATTTTTGTAATTTTCACACACACAAATTAAATTATTCAATGAAAAACTTAGCTTGAATAACCCCAAGTGCTCACACAATACATAAATTAGTGTTTTAGTAGGTGAAATCATCCAACACAAAGACAATTTTATAATAAATTATTGAATACCTCCTGTCACTTATTGCACACATATATAAAAAACATACCTGCAACACATCATCCAGAAGTCAGCTGTTTATGTTGGGATTACAGGGCTGCATGTGTTTGAGGATCAGCACAGCTGCCCAGTTTGTAACAGAGTCATCTACCATATGTGTCTAGTCAGAAACATATCAAAATTCAACAACTGAAGTAAAATTACTCCTCAAGGTGTGCCCCTTTCAAACTTTTGTAAACTTCAACAATACAATGTGCACCATCATAAGAAAGGAAACATGTATATTTAATTGTATATAATGTGTATCAGTATTATTTATAAACATATAGTTCAAATGTGTTTCTATCAATACACAATAGATAAAATACACAAAAATATGTATGTTAATAATATATTCATTTATATTATATATAACTGTGTGTATATTATGTATTTATATACTGGTAAACTTTATTATCAAGTAAATTGCAAGACTCTAGGTATTCACATACAAACAAGAAGTGGAAACATGGGTTATTGTTTTTGTTGTTGTTGGTTGTGATTTTTTTTCTTTTTATTGGGGGCAATGGGAGGGTGCAGAAATCGGGAAAAGAAACGTGAACAAATGCAACCACTCTTCAGTATACACTATGTGGAAAATGCATTATGTAAATTCTCTGCAGGGATAGGAGAGAGAAACTTAGAAAATCGAAGGAAGGGGTGACATTTCCAAAAAAGTAATGTACTCATTACCTGATTAATAATGGCAATTAAATTATATTTTAAAATATCTAACTTAAAAGCACACAAATTATCATAGACCTCTAAAGAGAATGTCTTCAAATTACATAATCACACAAGAAAAATATGTTTACAAGAGGTACAGAGCATACTCTTCATGAAAATTTTTTCATAAGAATATTTTCTATTATGCATTTGGGTGGTGTATTCAATGAACTTGTTGAATCTGCATTGACATATCATTGTTAATCAAAATCTATAGTTTAAATTAGAATTCACTCTCAGTGTTGTACATTCCATTGGTTTTTAAATTTAATTTTACTTGACTCTTTATTTTGCCTAATCAAGACATGAACACACCAAGATATTAATACTGAGAGATGGTATGTATGTGTCTACAATCCCACTCAATACCTCTCTAAAACTACACTGAAAACAGTATAATTTGTGATTTCATAAGTAAATAAGCAGATCACTGTGGCTGCCAGCAAATCTAGATATCTTGGAATATTATGAGGTTATTATACCCAATCTATGAGTCTATGAATACATGCTGAGGTAATGATACACCTAAGGCATTGATTACATAGAATCAGTTCTAGGCAAAACTAATGTCAGTGATAGTTTAGTTTTACTTCGTTCTTTCTTTCTTGGTGGCTAAGGGCTTCCCTGAACTCTGCTCTCATTTAGAAATAATCCAGACCATTTTATAGTTTATTAATCAGAACCAACATCATAATGACATAAGCAAAATGAGTCTGAAAAATAATGTGTTAATATGTATTAATGTCTTGCAGTTTTGTTCTTCTATATAATATAGCTTGCTTTTGAGATGATTTTCTATGATATTTCAATTTTAAGTGTACAGAATGAATATGGCAGCAACAATTTCATGCAAAGCTTAAATGAATGAGTTTCTCAGTAATCTAAGCCTCTCAGCATTTCTTCTAATCGTATACTTTGGAAAGGACTAAGAAATACACTTCCATTTTTGGGAGCTAAAATGTTGACCTTTTAGTTACATCTAAAACTTTGAGACTACACCAGGTATGTATTCTGAGTTGTATCAGTATTCACCAGTGATTCAAACATCTAAAACAATACAATGAAGAGTTCTTTTTCTGAGCTATTTATCCGATGTAGAAGAATCTTTGAAATGTATATGTTGGTTTGTGTATATGTATACATGAATGAATTCACATATTATCTATAAGTTCTACAATGAAAATTCATAGCACACTAAAATGATACAATTGAGGTATAAATATATGTTATATATTTCACATATATCCTAATTTATCCTTGGGATATTAAAAAAAAACTAAACTCTAGTAAACAAAGTAAATACATTGCTTAATGTTAGATTTTTCTCCTTTTCATTAACCTGGTGTTGAGTTTGTTTCTACTTTTTTAATTATTGAAATGGTTAATTTTCTTTCCAAGTCTTCTATTATTTAGTTTAAATCACATACTTTTATTCTGAAATCAAACACAGATGTCATTATTTTAGATATCATCATGGTTATTTCTCTTTTTTTATTATTTTCTTTAAGTCCACTGTACAATTCAAAGATTTAGAGATTTCTAGTGCTTCTTCTGCTGGTTCATGGGGCAAAACACACCCATGACAGTGTTTCTGATCCTGGTCTCCGTGATGATTTCATTAGAGATCAGTACACTAGGCCTCTCCAGCTCTGTTTTCTGCACTGGCTTCCTGACAAAGCAACTACTCATTGGCGATCTTCTATCCCCAAGTTTCTGATTTGTGCCTCAATTTCAAATGGATCCTTTTCAAATAACAGGAAGATAATGATGGCTATTGCATCACACAAATGCCGTAGAAAGAACATCTAGGTCCTGACACTGTAAGAATTCTGTGATTCCTGTTACAAGTGCCATTCTTTTCTCAGGGCTTCTTGCTTCTTTGGCTATAGGAATAGCTTCAGTGTTCTCTCTCTCTCTCTCTCTCTCTCTCTCTCTCTCTCTCTCTCTCTGTATCTTTTTTCTCTGTATCTCTCCCTCCCTCCCTCCCTCCCTCCCTCCCTCCTTCCTTCCTTCCTTCCTTCCTTCCTTCCTTCCTTCCTTCCTTCCTTCCTTCCTTCCTTCCTTCCCTTCCTTCCTTCCTTCCTTCCTTCCTTCCTTCCTTCCTTCCTTCCTTCCTTCCTTCCTTCCTTCCTTCCTTCCTTCTTTCCTTTCTCTCCTTTTTTTCTTCTTTCTTCCCTTGCCTGTATCTGTATCTGGGCTTAATCTCAGGGCCTGTGCTCACACATGGCCTTCCTTGCTTATGGATGATGTTCTACCAATTTATTCTCTTTTTAATTTTTTCTAAATGAAGTCTCATAGACTTTCCTGTGTGGCTGGTTTTGAACTACCATTCTTCAAATCTCAGCCTCCTGAGTAGTGAGGATTATAGATGAGATCAACCAATTCAGGGCTCTCATCTTTGGATTAAGTAGAGAAGATAGTACAAGTACAAATGCAATAATATAATGAATTTCAGATTCAGTCTAAAAATCAATAAAAATATATGCACATATGCTTTCATATATACTTAAGAACATTAAGATATTAGCAAAAAAAAAACGGCCTGTACGTGAGGATCATGGAAACATGAAACATATTTTCTTTACGTTAGTCAGTAATTTTTCAAGGTTTCTAAATAGATAACATACTACAAATATTTCAACATTTCACTATCATAACTAAACCTCTTCATCTTAGCTCCTGTATGTTAGCATAATTAAAAGATATGTGGGCTATTTATGAGCAATATAGGTGTATTTTTTATGATTATAGAGTTTCGAATAGCTCAGTTGCTATCAAATGCTGATCTGGCCTCTGGGGGCAGGCTCCTTGTTTCTTTCTTAGACGATGCCTCTTCATTCATCCTCATGTGGGAAATGGGTCAATGCTGTATCTTCCTTCCCATGTAAAAAGAGGTGCACCACCTCCTTCCTTTATTTAAAGCACAAACTCCATTCATGAAGCTGGAATCCTCATAATTTAATCACTTTTCCCCAAATTCAGCCTCCTTTTACTTTCACAAAGAGGTTTTGGTTTCACCCTATGTTTTGGAGGTAAACATTCTCACTATTCTATACATTTTTAGAGAGCAATGCATATGATAAATATAAATAGATAAAACAAAGATTGATAAAGACCTAATCAGTCAAAATCTCTTCAAGCTATCAGGAGCCACATGGTATTAATATAGAATTTAATAGCAATTTGTATAACCACTGGGGTTACAGCTTGCTAGGATAAAAAGCCAGAATAGCATAAAAAATTACAACATGCAAGCCAAAGGATCTGGTGGCTCATTTCTGAAAACCTAGCTGCTCAAGAAGCTGAGATCTTAGGTTGCAGTTGGTAGCCAGCCTGGTCAGGAAAAATCAGGGGACTGTCTCCTATAAACTACCACAAAAGCCATAAATAAAGCTGCGGCTCATGTAGAATGCTAGAAGCTCAAGGACAGCATCCAAGCAGTATGTTCCCCAGGAGTGGGAAAAAATGTAACATGCAGCACAAAGGTAGAAGGTTGTAAGCAATTCTGTAAATTTACTGCAACTTAAAATGTTCTCTAAGTCACTCTATCAGTTTCCTGATTGGATCCACAAAAGTGAGTAGTCATGTGATGTTCACATTTTTTTTTATCCTTAGCCATTTGTCTCAATTTCCAAATTTGATTAGACTAGATTTTACTGAAAAAACAGAATTAGAAAGAATTAAAGTCACAGAAAAATGTGGACAGACACACAAAGAAAGTAATGCAAGTACTGTCCATATTTCCAAGCAAATAAGGATCTTGCAACATCTCCACCATCCCCAGCCAAACAAAGAAGAATGATGACAGTGTAGGAATGGTAACACTGGACCTGTGCTCTCTTAGGATGCCCCGTAGGGCTTAATTAAACTGACAAAATTGATAGATTAGTAGGACAAATGCAAACAAATTTAAATGCTATGTGACCTGGATAAAAAAATGAAGTAAAAGAGCACACATGCTTTCACATGAAGTGAAGAGAAGAAGTTATATAAGATGAAAATATATGAATGATATGGTCAGTAAAGAGAAGATAGTAGTTTGGTTGTTGTTGTTGTTGTTTTTGCCAGTCCTGGGGTTGAAGTCAGGGCCTGAGCACTGTCACTGGAGCTCCTTTTGCTTAAGGCTAGCACTTAAGCCAAAGCACCACCTCTGGCTTTTTCTGTTGATGTGGTACTGAGAAATCGAACCCAGAGCTTCATACATGCTAGACAAGCCTCTACCACTAAGCCACCTTCTCATCCCCCAAAGTAGTTTTAACAAATTCCCCCCACCCCAGAATTCTCATTTCCGTCACTCCAGGTCTAAGAGTTTGCTTTTAGTTATTTTATTTTATTTTTCTATTCTGGGATTGCAATTATTTTTGTCTTTTTTTTAATTTAATTTCATTTTATTTGTGAACATACTGTACAGAGGGGTTACAATTACATGGGCAGGATAATGCGTACATTTCTTACCAAGCATTGCAGCCTCCTCCTTTGGTTTACCCTTCACATCCCTTCTTAGCCTCCCCCCTCCCCCCCAATCCCAATCCTTCTCCTTCCCCCCCTTCCCCCCCCCCCCCGCACTGACGTTGTAAAGCTCGTTTTGGACATGACAACTTGTACTTCTCATTGTTGCAACAGGTCCACCTGTGTCCTTAAACAACTGGTTTTTCCCCATCTCCTCCACAAGTTATACTGACATCAAATATAGTGAAAGCAGGGGTTAAACTGTGGGGGAGGGACATACAAAGCAGCAAAGAAATAATCTTATAAATGCGTTAGAAACACATGCATGAAAGAAAAAAAAACATTAAAATACATATCAAAGGGTTCATTTTCCTGACATCACATTATCTGACCTTTTCCGCTTGACTCATACATATACTAGATATTGCAAATAAGGGAAACCATGGGACCTATGTTTCTTTGGGCCTGGCTTACTTCATTTAATATAAATTTTTCCAAGTTTTTCCATTTCCTAACAAATGGGGCAATGTCATTCTTTCTGATGGAGGCATAGAATTCCATTTTTTCATGGGAGTTTTTAATCTCCTGGCTTTGGAAGAAGGGTGTTGGGTAAGGGGATCACTTTTTATCTGCTATTGCATGTAGCTTTTCTGACAACAATCCTAAAACCCACCAAAGCAGCATATTTGGGGGAAGGGGGTGCGTTCTTCTTCCTTCCATCAACATCTATGAAGATACTCCAACTTCTTTCCTCCCAAGGAGTCATAACAGTTATGATTGTTATCAGAGAATTTCAATGCATTTCTTTATTGTTTTATCTTTGAAATAAGACTTCTTTTTTTAATACATTTTTTTATTGTGAAAATACCATACAGAGGGGTTACAATTACATGGGCAAGGTAATGAGTACATTTCTTATCAAGCATTGTTGCTTTTTCCTTTGTTTCCCCTTCCCATCCCTACCGATCTCCCCTCCCCCACCCCACCCTTCTACCCCCTTCCCCTCCCTGGCCAAAGTTGTAAAGTTTGTTTTTCGACATAACATCTTTTACATCTCTTTGTTGCAATGGGTCTACCTGTATCCCTATTTAAACAATTTGTTTTTTTTCCTTCCCCTCCACAAAGTATACCAACATCAAATACAGTGAAAACAGGGGTTATATCATGAGGGAGGGACATACAGTTTCTCTTCAGATCATATAAATCTTTGGCCTTTTAATACATTCTTTATTGTAAAAAAATGTACAGAGGGGTTCCAGTTACACGAGCAAGGTAATTAGTACATTTCCTATCAAGCATTGTTACTTCTTTATTTGGGGGCAATACTGGAATTGGAAGTCAGCACCAAACACTTGATGGGTAGGTTCTCTGCCACTTGAACCATACTTTGTTTCCTTTTGTCATAATTTTGTCATTTTTTAGAGTGTCATGTGCTTTTTACCTGAGCAGACATCTGATGATTAGCCTCCTACTGACACCTCTATGGTAGTTGGGGTTGCACCAGCAAGCTGTTGTCCCAAGCCACAGAATTTATACAATCATTAGACGTACTTTGGATTTTCCTAATTTGATCATAACATAATGGAAATTTTAAGGTATGTTTTATGTGATCCAGCTTCTTTTCCTAAACAACTGCTTTGAGATTCATTTATGTTACATGGATTTATTTTTGGTCTATCATAATAGATTTGTATGTCCTTTTAGGAAATTATATTGGCTTGGTTATAGTAGCTTGTGATATATATCTTAAATCAGAAATAGGGCCGTTATTCTGATACAAAAAGTTTAGCTTAAATATGACTCCTTTTGAAGAATTTACTCCACCAATTACACTCCTGCATATACAATTCTTCAGTCAGCTTGATTCTGTACATATACATATATCCCCATGTATGTGTTGATATGGGAGTTTGTATTACGCATTCACAAACACACAAAAAACCACATGTGATGGACTGGGAACATAGCTCAGCGGTAGAGTGCTTGCCTTGCATGCATGAGGCCCTGGGTTCAATTCCTCAGCACCACATAAGCAAAAAGAAAAAAGCCAGAAGTGGTACTGTGGCTCAATTGGTAGAGCACTAGCCTTGAGCTAAAGAGCTGAGGGACAGTGCCCAGGACCAGAGTTCAGGCCCCACGACTGGACCCCCCCCAAAAAAAATCCACATGTGAGAGAAAATATCATTGGTCCTGAATTATTTCACTCAGTATATTTTCCAGATATCTTTTCCCTGCAAAAGACATAATTACGTTCTTACCTAATGGTTGCAGAAAATTCCAGTGTGTGTGTGTGTGTGTGTGTGTGTGTGTGTGTGAGAGAGAGAGAGAGAGAGAGAGAGAGACATTTGGGGTTTAGGTGAGGGGTTTGTGGAGGGAGAGATGGATTAATAATAAAGGAAACAGAGGAAAAATACAGTCAGAATACTCAATGTACATATGCAGTAAAGCAAATGGGAAATGGGAAATGAGTGGTTACATGTGGGATTGTCGAGAATGGTAGCAGAGGTAAGTGATGAGGAAGCACTGGAAAAGGCTGGGATGTAGCTCAGAGGCAAAGCACTTGCTCAGCAAGTGCAACATCCTGGTTCAATCTCCAGCACACAAAAATAAAACAAAAACAAAAAAAATAAAATAAAACCACTTGGATATATTTGCAGACATATTTGACTGTAACCTCTTTGTATGACCATTTAAAGTTTAGAAAAATTATTCTTTTCTCAAAAGTGTAGAAAATTAAATGAAAAATATCTTCTTATTCTGTATATTGCCTTTTTATTTTGTGGTCATTCCTTTAATGTTTCCAGCCTTAGTCACTTGATGCAATCTCACTTTTCAAATTCTGTTTTCTTACATTTGTGTGTAGGGGGGACATCATGTAAATAAAATAATAGCAAAACAAAAATAAAGTCAAAATATTTTAACTCCATTTTTTTTCTCCTGGGATTTTTTTTAGTTTGAAGTCTAATATTTTAATTTTTAATTCTTCTTCAGTTAATTTGCTTGATTTGATGTAAAATAAGGTTTGTTCCAGGGAATTTGGAATAATATTGGTGTTGATTGCTCCTAAAATATATGGCAGAGTTAAAACAATCTGGTTTGGGCTTTTTGTTTCAATGTTTTTGATTTATGATTCTTTCTGAACTTTTTTTATGTGTTTGTTCAGGCAATCTACATTTTCTGATTTCGTTTTTGTAGATTGTATGGTGCTAAGAATATACTCATTTCTTCTGAGTTATCCACATTGTTGGCAAACCATTGTTCACACTAGTGTCTTATGATCCTTTCAATTTTCAGTAAGTTTGTTTCAATGTGTCTCATTTCTGAATTTATCCAAAGTCTCCTCTCTCTCTCTTTTCTCTCTCTCTTTCTCTCTCTCTCACTGATATTAATTTTTTCTAATTTTCTAGGTCATAAACATGTAAAACTAAATTTTAATTTAATATTTTTTCTTCCATAGGGTTGACATTTCTCAGTACAAACTTCACTTGCAATTAAGTTTCTCTGTTTTTTTCATCTTCATACACCTTGAACTATTGATGATGTATTTTAGTATATGAATCTTTCATAAAACTTGAAAACTGATGCTTCCATGTTTTTCTTCTTTCTCAAGATTTCCTTGCTTGCTTGTTTTCTGGTGCTTCTACTGGGGCTTGAACTCTAGATCTCATGATCTCACTTGGCCTCTATGCTCAGGGATAGTTAGCATTCTGCCACTTGAACCAGACCTTCACTTGTGGCTTTTTTCTTGTTAACTGGAGATAGGAATCTCACAGATTTGTTAGGTCTGGTTTGGAACAATGATCCTCACATCCCGGCCTCCTGTGTAGTCAGGATTACAGAAGTGAGCCACCAGCTCTTGGCTAAAATCTACGCTTTTTGAATGTAGTTCATTGGCTGACTACCTGTCAGGTGTATATGTAGTGTATATAATAAATACAATTTTGCTCAGGTATGTGCTTATTAACCTATATTGGTTTTTTTCCCTAACACTCTATATCCCTAAGTTCCAAACCACTCCCCTCCCTCCTTTTCGTGTGCAAAACTAGATTTCAGTTTCAAAAGTGCAGAACTTCAGTCTTTTCCTTTATCATTACTCTTGCACATCACCATTCATTCTGCCCAAATCAAGTGCCTCATTCTTACTCTCAGAGCTCACACCTGAAACCACCCTATGTCAACCAAAATAATTCATAATTCAAAATGTGGTTATCGTTATTATTTTAAAAAGTTCATATATCTCAGTTACATTTTCCCTTGAACCTCATATAAAATTCATGTGATATTGCCAGGCATCTGTCATGAAAACAACACATTTCATAAAGAAGTATCTTCTAAATGTCCTGTAAATTCCTAATGTCAGGGTCTAATGTTACATTTTAGAGGTTTTCTACAGAATTGAGTAGCCTCATCTTACCTAATTTAATAAATGTATCTATTTCATACTTTCAAGTGATAAATTTTGATCTAACTTCACAGAATTTTAAGAACCTAGGAAATCTATGATTTAAAAATTAATTAATATTTTTATTTAAAATGATTTAAAGTGGAAGCGGCGCTGTAGCTCAAGTGGTAGAGCGCTCGCCTTGAGCTGAAGAGGTGAGGGACAGCGCCCAGGCCCAGAGTTCAAGCCCCACAACCGACAAAAAAAAAAAAAATTAAAAAAAAAAAATGATTTAAAGTTTAAAATGAGGACCCCATTTTAACATCATACGATTTATTTATATTTATATTTTTTATACTCAATATTAGTATAAAACAATTGTTTTAAGATGTACAGAACATAATACAATTAAGTGTCCTAAAAATATTATAATTATGCTTAGTAAGCTTGATGCCAAATTCATGAATCCATGCTTTTGTTTTCTTTTGGAAACTGGTACTTAAGACTGATTTCTTGTCTGTGTAACAAAACTGCTCTGCTTATGGTTAATTCATACTCAATCTTCTCTTTTTGCACAATTAATTATATGGCATAAGAGTGAGGTATGAGTGAGAAAAGAAATTGATGGCTTTATGAATGACAAATTTATAATCCTTACAATAATGTACACATTCTCCTATAAATGCTACATGAACCTCGATATCATAGGAAACAATGGTTATAAAACAGAGATGAGCATTATCTGAAGTGTATTATCTCAATTTAAAAGTACAAAGTCTTATTTGAAATCATTTTAATATGTTTTTTGTAAATATTGTGAATTCATTTTGCTCACGTTCTAAACTACATAAATCTTTTGCTGAAGAAAGTAGAGTATGTTATTATATCTCTACCCTTTATTGCTTCATTTTGCCATTTGTTAATTAAGAAATATAAGTAGCCGGGCGCCTGTGGCTCACGCCTATAATCCTAGTTACTGAGTAGGCTGAGATCTGAGGATCGCGGTAAAGCAAGAATGTCCGTGAGACTCTTCTCTTCAATAAATCACTAGAAAACTGGAAGTAGCGCTGTGGTTCAAGTGGTAGTGTGCTCGCCTTGAGCTGAAGAGCACAGGGACAGCGCCCAAGCCCAGAGTTCAAGCCCCAAGACTGACAAAAAAAAAAAAAAGAAAAAAAAAGAAATAGAAGATAAGGATTTGCATTTTATTTTGTAATACTTACATTTTTGCTTTCCCAGTAACCAATGTGCACTTTCTAAGAAGTATATTAATTTGGAATTTGCTCAGCTCTATATACTTAAGCATATTTTATCAACAATTTCATTAAAATGTAAAAAATATAAAATAAAAATTTAAAATTAGATATTATTATGAGACGTAATACAGTTTGTCTTTAGTTAATGTGTACAAGATTCTAAATCACTTTTTGCAGTTTTAAAATTACATTCATTTACATATATATTCTAATAAAATTAATGCAATATTCAACTGTGAAAATGTATATTACATATTGGATAGGTTATATAATAATAACATATTAGTAATTTATATTAACATGTATTTTATGAATTAATTAAAACAAATGAATATACAATAAGAAGTTGCTTCTTTAATTTTATCTTTCTATCACAAAATAAAAGTGATATCACAAACATATATGTAGATTATAAATCAATAAATTTTTGAACTGTGTTTTTGAAAAATCTCGCCATGATTCTTAAAATGGAAACAAGTAGATAAAATGATAATTAAAATAATTTTACTCTATGTACTTAACTACTCTTTTATTTTACTTGGACCATGGAACCTCAATATTTAAATTATACATTTCCTTGTTGAAGGTCTTATATAATATCTCCTTAGTTTCAAAACATCAGAGACTCTTCTAGTTAAAGAGATTAGTTTGTCATTAGTTGTTCATGTCCCATCAGAATCTTTTAAGAAATACGATTAGAATTTACTTGCATAAATTATTACTTGATATTTTTGTGGCTGACATGCCTCAATAAATCAGTATCTATCTGACCATATAGTTTCCAATATCGGATTACAAGTACATGATTTAGTATGTTCTAATTCATCTAGAATATTTATAATAAATATAAAATATTATGATGAGATATGTTTAATATTGCTAAGGATGCTTCAGTAAATGCAATTAGAAGACATGCTCACTGACATTTTAGAGGGATGTTTTCTAATCTAAATACAAATAGCAGAGAATTTAAATGCCTTTTTGGTGAAAGCAATATTACTAGTCTAAGTTTTCTTAGTTTTTACCTCTAGAATTCATCCTTTCTTTGGGGAGTAAAACACGGATTTGAGAAAGCAGAGCTAATTCAAGTGTGTAGTAAGTCAATCTGTTTTACTGCCTTTATTTTTTTTCATTATATAAAACCAAACATGTTAGGAAAACAAGGCCGGCAGGAGAGCGTTTTCAAATAATCTTTGGCTAGAAGTACAAAATGCTGCTGGTAGCCTTTACTCAACCTTCAACAATTAATTTTGGTCACATTATCAAGTACTGTTTCCATGACTCCATTGCTGGAAATGATCAGGAGTAGAAGCTGAGTTGTGCATTCAAGGCTGTTTACCAGAACTTATAAAGCTGAAAATTCTGGAGAGAAGACACTAATATTAAACAAAAATGAATGTTTAGCTGAAGTACTCCATGTATGTATGACTAAATAGGAAGTAAGAAAGAAGCTTGAGGGTAACAATGTTAAGTAAAATAATGAAAATAGAAAGAATTACCTCTGTGTATGTAAACTAATTTACAATTCCATAAAGTTAAATCTACTTCCATAATTATGTATACATTTTATGTTTACATATCTTAAAACAGACATACACAAAAATATAAACATCATGAGAGAAGAACTGTCTTCAAAAAAGTAAAGAAAATAAGAGAATCTAGGGTTTTTATGTTAATTTTTAAATAGAAACAAACATAGGAATATTAAGCTCTCAGAGCAGTTAGTAAATAAATCTACAATGTCCATAAATTTCCCCCATCTCTCTCCTGCCCTAGGTCAATATTCTGTAGCCATTACACAATCACAAATTTGAGGTAAAGGATGTATCAAAATGTGTTTACATTGGCTGGACAAGTTTGCTCATTTCTGTAATCCCAGCTACTTCAAAAGCAGAGATATGAAAATTAATACTCAAGTCCAGCCTAGAAAAATTGTTAGTGGTAGCTTGTGCTTGATGTCTGTTATATCATACATTTTGTACCTTTTCAGGCTTTTTTCCCCTTTTTGGGGAAGCAATGAGGCTGTGTTTTGCACTTGCTAAATAGATGCTCTAACTCAAAACCACATATTCAGCTTTTTAAAAAAAAATGTTGCATTGCTTATTTAGTGATGAGGGTTAGCCTTCTGCCTAGCATGTGCCTATATTGTAATTATTCTTTTTCACATTTATTGATGTAACTGAGAAGGCAGGCACACTATTCCTAACTACTGGTTGAGAAGGGTGTTAAAATCATTTTTTCTCATGATCTAAAATCATGATCCTTCAAATCTTGATCACCTAAGTAGCTTGCATTATAGGCACAAGCCACAATACCTGGAAAGCTGTTTCAATTAGGGAGGAGTTACAGTTACATGAGTAAGGTAATGAGTACATTTCCTATGGAGCATTGTTACCCCCTCCTTTATTTTTCCCTTGCCATCATTTTCCTCCCCACCTCCCCAACTATTTGTAGGTCTGACTGATCCAAAATAAGACATCTCTGAAACGTATAATATTTGATTATAGGACTACTTGAAAAGTAGTATAGAAAATGTGTAAAGGGAGTCACAGGAAAAAGTTTTGAGTTGATTTTTTAATCTTAGAAATTACTTATATGTTTTACAAAAGTTTCTCCACAAACACAGTACACTTACATTTAACACTAGTATGGATGGTGTTATGATTACTTACTTATCTCCAAAGCCACTCTCTAATCTACATGATTGCTTGTTTCTTTATTGTTGAGATATTTCCCAGAGAGCCCAAAAGATAGAACTTAGAAGAAAAGTTTTCAAAGCAGCCGTTTTCAATATTTCCAAAGTAAAAGAAAACCACACTGATGATTTAACTGAAATTTTGGTGACATGAGTCATAAAATGAATAGCAATTATATAAAAAGGAATCAGGTGAAAAATCTAGAAGTCGAATTGGACCAGAACTAGAATGAAAAATCACTGCCAGGGCTCAATGGGCTTCTTGACAGAAGAAATAATTAGCAAATTTAAAATATGGCTGAGACTGATCTGAAAAAGGGTAAAATGAGAGTAGATTATTCTTGAGCAACCTGTGGGTAAGATAAGAAGATAAAAAAAGAAGAGAGAACATGAAAAAGATTTGAAGAAACAACCATTGAAAACTATAGTGTTAATCTCTAAGATGGTCTACAAAGACCTCATAAAATATATATAAATATCCATACATTTTACTAGCAGATATAACAAACTACTGAAAGCCAAAAAACAGACAAAATGCCTGAAACTAATAAGAAAAAATCAGCTTACATCATGCAGTGGACTACACTAAGATTCACAGCTGACTTCCTTTAAGAATTTCCCTAAGGCATCAACTCAAGAGAATAAGACTGCCACAGATTTTTTTTAAATTGTGAAGATACCTTACGGAGGGGTTACAATTACATCAGCAAGGTAATGAGTACATTTCTTATCAAGCATTGTTGCCTCCTCCTTTGTTTCCCCTTCCCATCAGCCCGCCCCCCAACCTGCCCCTGCCAAAGTTGTAAAGTTTGTTTTTTGACATAACGTCTTGTACATCTCGTTGTTGCAATGGGTCCATCTGTAAACGATTTGTTTTTTTCCCTCCCCCTCTACAAATTATACCAACATCAAATACAGTGAAAACAGGGGTTAAACCATGGGGGATGGGCATACAAAGCAACAAAGAAATATCTTATAAATATGTTAGAAAAAAAAGCAAGAAAGGAAAAATATTTGAGTCCTTATCTGGGGTTCATTTCGTTTAACTTACCTGACCATTTCTGCTTGTCTCAGACATATCCTAGTAATTGCAAATAATGGAAACCATGGGACCTATGTTTCTTTGTGCCTGGCTTACAGATTTTATGCTTTCCATTCAGGATATTATAAATACTACTTTGTAAAATTTGATCAATATCAGAAACTATACCCTGCATAGATAGAATGTGGCTGGAGGATCCAGGACAGTGGGTTGAGTAGGAGACAAATAGGTAGAAACTAGACTATAAGGCTGGTGAATGGAAGGATCAAGTGAGAAGGGTTAGGATTGGCAGAAATGAGCCCTGATTGTATGTTTTTTTTACTTACTTACTAACTTATTTTACTGTTCACAATGTATAGATAAGCTGAAGCATTCTGATAGATAGTTTCCTACAATCCAGCACTAATGAAAATAAAAGGGAATTTACTATCACCAAAAGACAGGAGAAACAAAGCAAAGTATAGTAAAGAAAAGGAAGGAAATCATACCATTCAGAATGCTTTGCACTGTTACCACATACCATAGCTAAGACTCTGAGAAAATTTTCTGCTAACAGAGATGGGATGGGAACTGATAGCACTGCTGATCAGTACAGCACCTGCCTAGCAAGTGTAAGATCCTGAGTTCAATCCCTGTTAACAACGAAGCAACTGAAAAAGCAAAGTTATAGGACAAGAAACAAAATCCAGACTTAAAAGGGAATATTCTGAGATAAGGGCAAAATGCAGATCAACAGTAAGTAGATATCTCCCTATACTGATCAATTTAAGGAGCTCTAAAGGGTCACTCAAGAAGATTTTGAAGTTTCTATGTTACTCTGGAAAATAATAAAGATGTGAGATGCTGCAATGATGTGATGGAAGAGGATAAAGGAGAGCAGAGGAGGAATAAAAAATCATTAGTAGAGAGTTACAGGATTTAAAAAAATGAAGAGGGCTGGGAAGGTGGCTCAGTGGTAGAGCACTTTCCTTGCATGAATGAGGCCCTGGGTTCGATTCCTCAGCACCACATAAGCAGAACCAAAAAGGCTGGAAGTGGCGCTGTGGCTCAAGTGGTAGAGCACTCACCTTGAGCTGAAGAGCTGAGGGATAGTGCCCAGGCCCAGAGTTCAGACCCCACGACCCGACCCCCACAAAAACATGAAGAAATTTTCCATCTTTATAGAACAATTAACAGAGAAAACAATGAAGAGTCACTGGTGAAATGGTTAAGGAAGTTAATTGAGAAGCCAAAGATAATTACAGTTTAAAAGGAAATGTTATATATAATCCATGGCCTGTTATTTCATATGAAAGTAACTTTTACTGTAAAAAATGTTTTGATCCATGTGAACATGTGTTTTTTGGGAAGAAGCGTCTGAAGTATCAAAAGTAGAGTGCCATTGTGATGGTTTATTACCTCCCAACCTGGGGAGTAATTGCTGAAATTTTTCTTGCATGTCTTACTAGTATGTAAAGATGAGTTAGTCATTAAATACAATTTTAAGGCCTTTAGTCCACAGCTGAATAAACCCAAAATATTTTCATTGACCTAAAACTTTAAGAACATCATTAGAACAGACTTTTGAATTTGGATGGGTAAGCTGGAAGACTTTTATCATGCCCACATCATTCTATCCACATTTCTTCTCTCTGACACATGTAGAGCTGATATGTCAGCTCTGGGTTTTAAACATTAGGATGTCCACTACACATTTCCATAACCCCATTATTTTGACAATATATCTGGGAGAGAGGAGATGTACGACCTGGAAAGGGGGTAATGCGTGCTGGCAATATGAGCACCCAAACCCATAATCCCTCCCCCCACCAAATATATCATTCTTGAATAGCAACAATCTGAGAATAACAGTGAGTTGTGACTCACCAATCAGAAATTTATTTCTTCCTTATAAGAAAACTAAGGCACCAGATACTGATTCCCATTTTGAGAGTGGATCTCATTGTAAGCCTTATGGCTACTCATAATTAAATATCTATAAATAGGTATGTACGTGCACAGTTTCACATTTGAATAAAACACACACTTTAGTAAGACACACCCCATGGAAATAATCATATTGAAGAATGGGAAGAATGGATAGCTTTCCAGATGTATTTCATGTGTTAATCCAGACAATCCATAGTGATTGTGTGATTGTGTCTGGGCAGAGTAAGCTGATGTCAGTATCTCATTTTCACTCATGACCTTTATTTTACACATGAGGAAAATATATTCTAGTCCTACATATACAATACCACTGAATAATATTTTCTATTTTCCTGACTTTACTTCTCTATAATATTTTGTTTGGAAAATTATCTTGGGTTTATAAGTACATCCTCTTTTGTGATACCTTTTCTAGTGTTCGCAAGGGGTAAGAGCATCAGAGGCCCCTGTATTGTAGCCCAGCCTTTAGCAGTTTTGCATGGTAGAACCCACAATTTGTGTTTCTTTAGTATCTACTAAATGAATGAAGGCAGAAAATTGACCTAAGTTAATGACTCATTCTGAATTATTTTTAAATATGGTAGAGAAGTGCAATATAAGTTTGTTAAGATATAAGATGAGAAGCACTAATCTTCATGTTGCCAATAAAAACACAATCCTACATGAACTTGAGAGTCTCTATTGGTCTAAAGACAAAATCCAGATCATTTTATCTTCTCACATAACTAACACATCCTGGCCTTGATTTTTCAGCTTTGAAGGAAAGACAGACTTTTCATCAGGAAAAGCCTTTGTATTGCTAAAGGTCCAACTGGAAAAGTCAGATTAATATTTTCTCCTTTTTTACACTCTTTTCTGTACTAATGGTGTAAGAACTTAAGACTTTATCTGGTTCAGAGATCACTCTTTTAATAAATAATTTCAATCTGTAACAATTGAGATCTTCCCAGCTAAGGTGAATTCCTAACAACTGTGTAGGTGTTACACATATCCCTTATACCAGTAAAATCTACTTTATCTCATTTAATACTGGCCCCCTCCTGGAGAATAATTAGAGTTTCCCAGTCTTATAGAAGTGTTTTATAGTTGAATCTGTTCTCTTGTCATGATATAAAAATTATTTTTATAATGTTGGAGTTACTTCAATTCCTATTATTTCAGTTCCTATTAACCCTTTGCCAACTGTGATTTTTTTCCTCCTCTTTCTCTTATTATACTATGGAAGACAGCAGTTAAGTCTTTGTAAATCTCATTTAGTTAATATGAGTTCTGTCCTGCTTTCTTGCAATGAGACTCTCTCTCAGAATTTCTATTTTTTTTTAATGGTGAATACATCTTCTTTTCTACTAATCCTGTTTATTTTGGGATGTTACAAGAATTTGAATGTGTATCGCTTCTCAAAATATCAACAGAAATGCATTACTGTTAGGTTGGAATTAGAAAATGAGGGTATTGTGGTATATTTATGTCATAAAAACCAAATAAACAAATAATAAGCATCACACACTCCTGCATAGACTAATGCTATGGTTACTGGAGTAAGTGCACAAGTTCTTGTCCTCTCTCTTACTCTCCTGTCACATGATGTATTTCACCAACAGATGATGCCCTTAACAGTTGCCCATACTTTGATATTTGGCTGCCTACAGTGTATAACTGTGAGCCATTATGTCTTTCTAATTATAAGTTATCTTCTCTAAACTAACTACTCATTTACAATAGCACAAATGGTTACGACAGAAACTGGAATGTAAAAGTAGAGCAGTGGTGTAACAAATAATTGAACCTTTAGAAGAATGTCTAAGATAGCTGATGAGAAGAAGCATAAGAACTTTGGAGGAGGCTAGGAAACGCCAATATAATCAAGAATGATAAGGCAGGTAAAGTTTAAGAAGGAGAAATCTGGATAGAACGTCTAAAACTTCAGAGAGGTTAGTGAAGTAGTATGTTCTAAATAGTGGTAGAAATGTGGAAAATAAAGGTAGCTCTAGTGAGCTGCTGGTGGAAATTAAAAATAAAATATTGGAAACTGGAAAGAAGGCAATTCTTCTTATAAAGGGGGAAAATTTGTCCAAATTTTGTCCATGTCTAAAGACTTTGTGGTAAACAGAATTTAAAAAATAATGCATTGAGAACAACTCAGAGCTTGTGCTTCATGAAGGAAGTCAATCTTAGAAGAGTAGAGTGTGATCTTATTTCTATGAATTAATGAGAAAAGGGAAATTTACAGATAATGAGAATGAAGAAGTACTATAAACAGGCATAGGTTATCTACCACTTTAGAGTTGTTGAAAGAATATAAAATTAGATATTTTTTCAAATGTGGTGACATTTCAGAATTTCTAAAACCACTTCAGATAGATAAATAAATGCCATTGTCTGTAAATAGCATACCAATTAAGCTGCTATATTTACTTAGGGAAGGTCAAGGTTGTATGGAAACACACAAAGAATGAAAAATGTTATTAATCAAGATGCATTGTACTTAATTATTTGTTGAATGGTAACCCCCTTTTACAATTACTTAACAAAAATAAAAATACATACATGGAAGAAATGAAATTGTCCAAAAAGAAATATACTCTTTACCAGACTTATGTAACTGTAACCCTTATGTATATCACCTTTATAATAACAGTAAAAATAAGGAGGTAACATAGGTAAAAACGAAATGCAATTTTCCTGTCAAACAGGGTCACTTAACTTGATAATGTTAAGATTTATTTGCTATACCTGTCATGTCTACCTCTAAGAAATTCAAAATAGACCGAAGTAGACATCAGTGTTGCTGGATATTTTTTTAATTGATAAGTTGTTTTTTTTTTTTTTTTTTTTTTGTGAAAATACCGTACAGAAGGGTTACAATTACATGATCAAGGTAATGAGTACATTTTTTATCATGCATTGTTGCCTTGTCCTTTGTTTCCCCTTACCATCCCTGCTTCGACACTCCCCTTCCCCAGCCCAGTCCCTTCTCCCCTCTCCCCCCGCCAAAGTTGTAAAGTTCATTTTTCAACTTAATATCTCATACATCTCATTGTTGCAATGGGTCCACCTGTATCCCTATTTAAACAATTTGTTTTGCCCTTCCTCTCCTCAAATTATACCAACGTCAAATATGGGGAAATAACATACAAATCAACAAAGAAATATCTTATGAATATGTTAGACACAATAGTAAGAAAGAAAAACCATTTGAGTGCTTATGTTGGGGTTCATTTCCCCTAACATCAACTTATCTGACCATTTCTGCTTGTCTCAGACATACACTAGTTATTGCAAGTAAGGGAAACCATGAGACCTATATTTCTTTGGGCTTGGCTTACTTCACTCAATATAATTTTGTCCAAGTCTTTCCATTTCCTAACAAATGGGGCAATGTCATTCTTTCTGATGGAGGCATAGAATTCCATTGTGTATATATACCACGTTTGATTGGTCCATTCATCTACTGAGGGGCATCTGGGTTGGTTCCATATCTTACCTATGGTAAATAATGCTTCAATAAGCATGCAGATGACTTTAACATCTCTCACTCTCATCTTCATAACATTTTTCTTCCTCTACACTGGACTTGATAACATAGTTTACTCAGTTAAGCATAAGCAAATATTAACTTTTCTGCCTTGGTAGGTTCAAGTTTGCTTAACAATTTGAATATCAAAACAAAGACTTCAGGGTTTCGGGTTTAGATATTACTCTGGTTGGTGTTATTGTTGAACTGTAACTTAGCTTACAGAAAAGAGATATTTGAAGATTATTTGAATGGTTCATTGCCTGGTCCTCATTGCTTGTGAGTCGATATGATGTACAAGATCCCTGAGTACTGAAAAGAGCTGAGGCTCTAATTTTAAAGTGTTGTATCTTTGTTGCTAAGAAGCACTACATTTAATTTCAAGCATTGTCAGTCAGAGACATCCATCAGAGGTCCATTAAACAGGAACCATTTGATGTAAGCTTTGTGGGTGACAGAGCCTATGTTTCTAGCACTAGCTGAAAAAACTAAAGCCACAAACAAACTCTTAAAAAATCACACAACAAAGCCTTACAGATTAATGAGACATACAAATATAAACAGACTTCATAGCCTGTTTTACTAGTTTTGATTTTTATTAACTATGCCATTAAATTTGAAAGCAAGCCAGTAGACCCTCTTAGTCCCTCTATCGGTCTCTGAATTAAATGAAGATACATTTAGCTGTAAATTCTGAGAACCTTCCAATTTGGGGTGCGGGGGGGAAGAAGTGATGTTCTTATCCCTTGATATTTCCACTACTGTTTCCCTTATAAAAACCCAAAGAGATTTTGAAAAAAAAAACAGACCCCAGGTAGGGTAATGTTGCATTTCAATACCTGTTTATCTTTTGTGTATTCAGAAATATTAGAAATCAAATACTTCTAAGCACGTTTTGTCCTCTACTCCCACAATGGTATTTTAAACTGTTTTGTGGTTTCTAAAGGAGGTAATGTTTGGTGCTTCCTGCAATAGCCTGAGGCTACAAATGCTCTGAGTCCACCGAGTTTATTCTCCACAATTGTTCAGGCAGCCTGCATGAAGCCATTTTGCCTCTCACATCCAGATTCAAGCTGAATACATTCATTTCATTTGTAATAGCACGTTGAATACTGAATGTACCATAGGCTGATATTAATTTGGTTGAAAGCAAGGACTCCAATAAGTCTTTCCAAAAGATTGGACCCCCACAATCAAAATCTAGGCAGAAATAAAGAATAATGACAAGATCAATTCCTACCTGTCATCCCACTATGGACTATGGATATTATTGATTATGTATTATTCTAGGTCTAACTGTCACCAAAATGATAAACAAATTATCTATCTAGAGTCACTTTTAGCTATTTATAAAATGAGCATTAAGAGTATTTCTTTGGATTTTTAATCACCTATACATCACATCACGTAGGATTGCATTTCCATGTTAGAATAAACATGCAAGTTAGAATTATAATGGCTATCCTTGCCAAAGGTTTGCCTATTTTGGTCCCAGCAAAGATAATAAGAAAGAAAATTACGAGATGCCAAATATGGCATCTAAATTCTCATATTAGGTCTTGTACCAAATTTAGCAGGTTTATTTATTCAGACAAACCCAAATCACATCATTTGAGCAAGTTCAGTGAGATTGTTTCTTTTGGAAACTTGGAATTAAGTTGGGACAAATTGCTGGGACAGAGGACAAAATGAATGGGACTATTATTAAATCCTGTTACTTACTAACGTTTCCATTTGTGCCAGAATAAGAATGGAAGTAGGGATGCTAGAAAACCTAAAAGAGGTACAGAGAAGACTAGGCAGAGTTTTAGACCTCTAATGAGTTTAAGTCCTGTCATTTGGGAGACTGCTGCACTAGAATGACATTAGATATTCTAGTGTGTGAGTCTCTTTATATTGGCTTGACTTCTGTTAGTTGCCAGCCACGAATCAGACTAACTAACTAACCCTCACCATAACCCTAACACTCACCCTGACCCTAACCCTCACCTCACCCTAACCCTCACCCTCACCCTAACCCTAAACCTCATGCTCACACTAACTCTCATCCTAAACCTTACACTCACCCTCACCCTAACCCTCACAGTAACCCAAACCTATACCCTAACTCTAACCCTTACATTCACCTTCACCCTCAGCCTCACCCTCAGCATAACACTAACCCTAATTCTAATCCTAACCCTAAACCTCACCCTCACCCTAACCCTTAACCTAACCCTAAACCTCAACCTCACCCTCACCCTCACACTCACCCTCACTCTAAACCTCACCCTCACCGTCACACTAACCCTAACCCTAACCCTAACACTCACCCAAACCCTAACCCTCACCCGAACCCTAACAATAACCCTCACCCTAACCCTAACCCTATCCCTCACCCTCACCCTCACCTAACCCTCACCCTGACCCTCACCCTAAAACTCACACTAACCCTAACCCTCACCCTCACCCTAATCCTAACACTAACCCTAACCCTAATCCTTACCTAACCAAAAACCTCACCATCACGGTCACCCTCAGCCTAATCGTAAACCTAACCCTAAACTTAACCCTAAACCTCACCTTCACCCTCACCCTAACCCTAACACTAACACTATACCTAACCCTCACCCTCACACTGAACCTCACCCTAAACCTAACCCTAACCCTAAAAATAACCATAACCCTAACCCTATCCCTAACCTTCACACTAAACCTAACCCTCACACTAAATCTAACCGTACCCTTCACCCTAAACCTTACCCTCACCCTAACCCTAACCCTCAGCCTAACCCTAACCCTAAACCTCACGCTCACCTTAGCCCTCACCCTAACCCTAATCTTAACCTTAATCCTCACCCTAAACCTAACCCTCACCCTCACACTAACCCTCAACCTCACCCTAATCCTAACCTTCATCCTAACCCAAACCCTCACCCTAACCCTCACCCTAAACCTAACCCTAAACCTAAACCTCACCCTAACCCTCACCCTAACCCTAACCCTCACCCTAACCCTAACCCTCATCCTCACCCTAACCCTCACCCTCACCTTAACTCTCACCCTAACCCTTACACTCACCCTCACCCTAACCCTCACCCTCAACCTAAACCTCACGCTAACCCTAACCCTAAACCTCAGCCTCACCCTAACCATCTCCCTAACCCTAACCTTAACCCTCACCCTCACCCTAACCCTAATGCTCACCCTAACCCTAACCCTAAACATAAACCTCACCCTCATCCTAACACTAATGCTCACCCTCACCCTAACCTTCACCCTAACCCTTACCCTAACAGTAAACCTAAACCTCACCCTCACCCTCACCCTAACACTCACCCTAACCCTTAACCTCACCCTAACCCTCACCCTAACCCTAACCCTAATCCTCACCCTAAACCTCATCCTCACCCTAACCCTAACACTCACCCTCATCCTCAACCTCATCCTAACCCTAACCCTATACCGCACGTAAACCTAACCTTCACCCTAACCCTTACCCTAACCCTCAAACTCGCCCTAACCCACACCCTAACCCTTACCCTCACCGTCACCCTAACCCACACACTAATCCCAACCCTCAAACTAACCCTACCCCTAACCCTCACCCACAACCTTACCCTAAGGCTAGCCCCAACCCTCACCTTCAACCTAACCATCACCTTAACCCTTAACCTCAATCTCACCCTAATCTTAACCCTAACCCTAACCCTCACACTAACCATAACCCTAACCCTAACCCTCAAACTAACCCTCACACTAAACCTAAAGGTTCCCCTCACCATAACCCTCACGCTCACCCTAACCCTTTCCTAACCGTAACCCTAACCCTCACCCAAAACCTCACCCTAACCCTCACCCTAACCCAAACGCTCACCCTAACCCTAAACCTACCCCTCACCCTAACACTCAACTTCACACTAACCCTCACCCTAACCTTTACCCTCACCCTCACCCTAACCTTAACCCTCACCCTAACCCTCACACTAAACCTAACCCTCACCCTCACCCTAACCCTAACCCTCACCCTAACCCTAAACCTAACCCTAATCCTAATCCTAACCCTTACGTAAACAAAACCCTCACAATCAACCTCACCCTCACCCTAAACCTGACCCTCAACCTAGCCCTCACACTAACCTTAACCCTTATCCTAAACCTAGTGGTCAACCTCAACTTTACAGTAACCCTAACCCTAACTCTCACCCTCACCTTAACTCTCACCCTAACCCTTACCCTCACCCTCAACGCTCACACTAACCCTAACCCTAACCCTCACCCAAACCCTAACCGTCTCCCTAACCCTAATCCTAACCCTCACCCTCACAGTAGCCCTCACCCTAACCCTCACCCTAACCCTCACCCTCACACTTACCATCAACCTCAGCCTAATCCTAACCCTAAACCTAACCCTAATCCTAACCCTAACCCTCACCATCACACTTACACTCACCCCCAGCCTAACCTTAACCCTAACCCTAATCCTAAATCTAACCCTCACCCTCACCCTAATCTCACCCTCACCCTAACGTTCACCGTCATCCTAACCCTCACCCTAACCCTAACCCTAAACCTCATCCTCACCCTAACCCTCGCAACAACCCTAACCCTAACCCTCACCCTAACCCTAACTCTAAACCTAATCCTAACCCTCACCCTCAATCTAACCCTCACACTAATCATAACCCTCACCCTAAGCCTAACCCTAACCCTCACCCTCACCCTTACCATCTCCCTAACCCTAACCATAACCCTCACTCTCACCCTAGCCCTCACCCTAACCCTTACCCTCACCCTCAATCTAACTCTCACACTAATCCTAACCCTCACCCTAACCCTAAACCTAGCCCTCACCCTAACCCTAACCCTCACAATAACCCTAACGCTCACCCTCATCCTAACACTCGTCCTAAACCTTAACTTCACCCTAACCCTCACCCTAACCCTAACCGTAACCCTAACCCTCACTCTCTCTCTAGCCCTAACCCTAACCCTCATCAGAACCCTAACCCTAACCCTAAACTTACCCCTCACCCTAAACCTCATCCTCACCCTAATGCTAACACCAACCCTCACCCTACCCCTACTCCTAACCCTAAACCTCACCCTCAACCTTACCCTCAACCTAACCCTTACCCTAACCCTAAGTCTAACCCTAATCCTCACCCTCACCCTAACCCTCAACCTAAACCTTATCCTCACCCTTACACTAACCTTAACCCTAATCCTAACCCTCACACTAACCCTAACCCTCACCATAACCCTAAGCCTATTTCTCACCTAACCCTCACCCTAACCCTCACCCTAACCCTAGCCCTCACCCGCACCCTAAACCTTACCCTCCCTAAACTTAACCCTACTCCTAATCCTAAATCTAACCCTCACCCTCACCCTAACCCTAACCCTAAACCTAAACCTAACCCTCACCCTCACCCTCACACTCACCCTAACCCTAACTCTAAACCTAAGCCTAACCCTCGCCCTAACCCTAACATTAACCGTCAATCTCACGCTAACCCTAACCCTAACTCTCACCCTCACCCTAACCGTAACGTTAATCCTAAACCTAACTCTCACCCTAACCCTCACCCAAACCCTAACCCTCACCCTAACCCTCACCTCAACCTAATCCTCACCCTTACCCTAACCCTAACACTTTCCTAACTAAAACACTCACCCTTATCCTCACCCTCACCCTCAACTTCATCCTAACCTAAACCTAACTCTTACCCTCACACTCACCCTCAATCTAAACCTAACCCTAAAAATAACCCTAACCCTAACCCTCACACTAAACCTAACCCTCACCCAAACCTGAAACTAACCCAAACACTAACACACGCACTCACCCTAAAGCTAACCCTCACTCTAACCCTAACCCTAACCCTTACCCTAACCCTCAACTCACACTCACCCTAGCCCTCACCCTAATCCTCACCCTCCACCTAACCCTCACCCTAAGCCTAACCATATACCTCATGCTCACACTAACTCTCACCCTAAGCCTTACACTCACCCTCACCCAAACCATCCCACTAACCCTAACCTACACCCTAACCCTAAGCTTAACCCTCAGCCTAATCCTAACCCTCACCCTCAGCCTAACACTAACCCTAACCCTAATCCTAACCCTAAACCTCACTCTCACCCTAACCCTAACCCTCAACCTCACCCTCAACCTCACCCTCACCCTCAACCTCACCCTCACCCTAACCCTCAATTTCACCCTCACCCTAACCCTAACCCTAACCCTAACACTCACCCTAAACCTAACCCTCAACCTAATCCTAACCATAACCCTCAGCCTCACCCTCACCCCAACCCTACCTCTCAACTTAATCCTCACCCTTACCCTAATCCTGAACCCGAACCTAACCCTCACCCTGAACCTCACCCTCACACTAAAACTCACCTTAACCTTTACCCTCACCCTAACCCTAACCCTAACCCTAACCTTCACACTCCCCCTAGCCCTCCCCCTAACACTAAACTTAAACCTAACCCTAAGCGTAACCCTCACCCTAAAACTCACCCTAAAACTCACGCTAACCATAACCCACACTTTCACCCTAATGCTCACCCTAAATCTAACCCTAACCCTAACCCTCACACTAAACCTAACCCTCACCCTTAATCTAACCCTCACCCTCACCCTCACCCTTACCCTAATCCTAACCCTCAACCTAAGCCTAACCCTAATCCTAATGCTAACCCTAACCCTCACCCTCACCATAACCCTCACCCTAAACCTTACCCTCACCCTAACTCTAACCCTAACCCTAACCCTGACACTAAACCTAACACTCACCCTTACCCTAACCTTCACCCTCACCCTCACCCTAAACCTAACCCTAACCCTAACCCTCACCCTCACTCTAACCCTAACCCTAATGCTACCCCTAACCCTCACCCTCAAACTAACCCTCAACCTAACCCTTACCCTCACCCAAACCCTAATCCTAACCCAACCCTGACCCTCACTCGAAACCTAATCCTCACCCTAACCCTTACCCTACCCCTCAGTCTAACCCTCAACCTAACAATAACCCTAATCCTCGCCCTATACCTAACCTTAACAATAGCCCTCACCCTAAACCTAGTCCTCGCTGTAACCTTAACCCTAACACTTAGCCTCACCTAACCCTAACCCTCACACTCACCCTACCCCTCACGCTAACCCTAATGCTAACCCTAACCCTCACCCTAACACTAACCCTCACTCTAACCATTATTCTCACCCTAACCCTAACCCTCACCCTAACCCTTACCCTCACCCTAACCCTTACCCTCACCCTAACACTAATCCTAACCGTCATCCTCACCCTAACCCTAACCCTCACCCTAACCCTAATCCTAACCCTAAACCTAACCCTCACCCTAACCCTAACCCTCACCCTAGCACTAACCCTAACCCTCACCCTCACCCTCAGCCTAACACAAACCCTAACCCTAAACCTAAACCAAACGCTCACACTCACCCTCACTCTCAACCTAAACCTAACCCTAACACTAAACCTAAACCTCACCCTAACACTCACCCTAAGCCTAACCCTAACCATACAATTAACCCTAACCCTAACCCTAATGCTAACTCTAACCCTCACACTAAACCTAACTCTCACACTAACGCTAACCCTACCCCTCACACTAACCCTCTCCCTCACCCTAACCCTAATCCTCATCCTAACCCTAACCCTAACCCTAACCCTCACCCTCACCTTAGCCCTCAACCTATCCCTAATCCTAACACTAATCCTCACCCTAACCCTCACCCTCACACTCACCCTAACCCTCACTCTCACCCTCACACTCACTGTAACCCTAGCCCTAACTCTAACACTCACCTTCACCCTAACCCTCACAGTAACCCTAATACTCACCCTAACACTAACCTTAACCCTCACCCTCACCCTCAGCCCAACATTAACCCTAACACTAATACTAACACTAATCCTCACCCTCACCCTCACCCTAACACTAATCCTAACCCTAACACTCAACCTCACACTCACCCTCACCCTCAACCTAACCCTCACCCTAAACCTCACCCTAACACTCACGCTAACCCTAACACTCACTCTTAACCCTAACCCTCACCCTAAACCTTGCCCTCGCCTAACCCTAATCCTCACACTCACCCTAACCCTCACCCTAACCCTAATGTGAACCCTAACCCTAACCCTCAACCTACCCCTCACTCTAACCCTCACACTCACCCTAAACCTAACACCAATCCTAAACCTAACTCTTACCTAACCAAAACCCTCACCCTCACCTTCACCCTAACCCTAACCCTAACCCTCAACCTAGCCCTCACCCTAACTCTAACCCTAATCCTAACCCTAACTGTTACCCATGCCATTATCCTAACCCTAACCCTCACGCTCACCTTAACTCTCACCCTAACACTTACCCTCACCCTCACCCTAACTAACACACTAAAACTAACCCTCACCCTAAGCCTAAATCTAACACTCATCCTCACCCTCACCCTCACCCTAACACTAACCTTAACCCTAACACTCACCCTAACCCTCACCCTAACCCTAACCATAACCCTAACCCTCAACTCACCCTAACCCTCACCGTCACCCTAAGCCTCACTCTAAACCTAACCCTCACCCACACCCTAATCCTCACCCTCAGGGGAAACTTCGCCCTCACCCTAAACTTCACCGTTAACTTCCCCTCACCCTAACCCTAACCCGAAACCTAACCCTCACCCTCACCCTAACACTAAGACTCACCCAAAAACTAACCCTCACCCTCACCCTCAACCAAATCCTAACCCTAACCCTAACCCTAACCCTCACCCTCACCCTATGCTCACCCTAACACTTACCTTCACCCTAACCCTAACCCTAACCCTTACCCAAACCCTCACGCTAAAACTCTCGCTAAGCCTATCCCTCACTCTCACCCTAACCTTCACCCTAACCCTTACCTTCACCCGAAACCTAACCCTAACCCAAACCCTAAACCTCACACTAAACCGAACCCTCACCCTGACCCTAACCCTAACCTTCACCCTAACCCTCAACCTAACCCTAACCCTTACCCTAACACTCACCCTCACGTTAACACTAACCTTCACCCTCACCCTCAGCCTAAACCTAACCCAAACTCTAACCCTAACCCTATGCCTCACCCTCACCCTCAACCTCACCCTAACCCTAACCCTAACCCTCATCCTCAACCTCAGCCTAAACCTTACCCAAACACTAATCCTAACCCTATGACTTACCCTCACCATAACCCCAACCCTAACTCTCACCCTCACCCTAATCCTAAACCTAACCCTCACCCTAAACCTATCCTTAACCTTAACCCTAACCCTAATCCTAACCCAAACCCTCACCCTAACCTTAACCCTAACCCTCACCTTAACCCTAACCCTCACCCTCACCCTAACCCTTACCCTCAACCTCACCCTAAACTTCATCCTAAACCTAAGCCTAACCCTCAACCTAACCCTCACCCTAACCCTTACCCTCACCCTAATCCTAACCCTAAACATCAACCTCACACTAATCCGAACCCTAATCCTAACTCTAACCCTCATACTAACCCTAACGCTCACACTTACACTAAACCCACCCCTCACCCTAAACCTCTCCCTCACTCTAACCCTCCCCCTAACCCTTACCCTCACCCTCACACTATCCTTAACCCTCACCCTAACCCTCAATCTAAATCTAACCCTCACCCTAACCCTAACCCTAACCCTAACCCTCACGCTAAACCTAAACCTCACCCTCATGCTCAGCCTAACCCTAATCCAAACCATAATGCTAAACCTAAATCTCACCCTCAACCTCACCTTCACCCTTACCCTAACCCCAACCCTAACCCTCACCCTCACCCTCACCCTAACCCTAAACCTAACCCTAACCCTCACCTAACTCTAAACCTCACCCCAAACCTAACCCTAACACTCAGCCTCCCCTCAACCTAACCCTAACCCTCACCCTCACCCTAAGCCTAACCAGCACCATAACCCTAACCCTCACCCTAATCCACATGCTAACCCTAAACCTAAACCTAACCCTCACCCTAACCATTACCCTAACCCTAAACCTAACCCTAACCCTCACCCTATCCTTAACCCTCACCCTAATCCTAAAGCTCACCCTCACCCTCACATTAACCCTATCCCTAACCCTAACCCTCTCCCTAACCCTAACGCTCACCCTAACAATAAATCTACCCCTCAACCTAATCCTCAACCTCACGCTAACCCTCACCGTAACCCTTACCCACACCCTCAACCTAACCTTAACCCTCACCCTAACCCTCCCAATAAACCTAACCCTCATACTAACCCTAACCCTAACCCTCAATCTACTCCTTACCCTAACCCTCACCTTAACCCTAACCCTAACCCTAATCCTAACCCTAAACCTTACCTAACCAAAACCCTCACCCTCTACCTCACCCGCACCCTAACCGACACCATCAACCTAGCCCAAACTCTAACCCTAACCCTAACCCTTAATCTAACCCTCACCCTAACCCTCACCCTCACACTAACCCTCACACTAACCCTAACTCTCACCCTAACCCTAACTCTAACCCTCACCCTCACCCTAACCCTAACCCTAACCCTAACCCTTACCCTCACCTTAACTCTCACCCTCACCCTAATCCTCACCCTAACCCTAAACCTCACCCTTAACCTCACCCTCAACCTAACCCTAACCCTCACCCTCACCCTAACGCTCATCGTCATCCTAACCCTCACCCTAACCCTAGTCCTTACTCTCACCCTCACCCTAATCCTCACCCTAACCCTAAACCTCACCCTCACCCTCACCCCAAACCTAGCCCTAACCCTAACCCTCACACTCACACTAACCCTAACCCTAACCCTAACCCTAACCCTCACCTTCACCCTAACCCTAACCCTAATCCTAAACCTAACTCTCACCCTAACCCTCACCCAAACCCTAACCCTCACCCTAACCCTCACCCTCAACCTAATCCTCACCCTTACCCTAACCTTAACACTTTCCTAACTAAAACACTCACCCTTACCCTCACCCTCACCCTCAACCTCACCCTAACCTAACCCTAACTCTAACCCTCACACTCACCCTCAACCTCAACCTAACCCTAAAAATAACCCTAACCCTAACCCTCACACTAAACCTAACCCTCACCCAAACCTGAAACCTAACCCAAACACTAACACACGCACTCACCTTAAAGGTAACCCTCATTCTAACCCTAACCCTAACCCTTACCCTAACCCTCAACTCACACTCACCCTAGCCCTCAACCTAATCCTCACCCTCCACCTAACCCTCACCCTAACCCTAACCATAAACCTCACTCTCACACTAACTCTCACCCTAAACCTTACACTCACCCTCACCTAAACCATCCCACTAACCCTAACCTACACCCTAACACTAAGCATAACCCTCAGCCTAACCCTCACGCTCACCCTCAGCCTAACACTAAACCTAACCATAATCCTAACCCTAACCCTCACTCTCATTCTCACCCTAAACCTAAACCTAACCCTAACCCTCAACCTCACGCTCAACCTCACCCTCACCCTCAACCTCACCCTCAACCTAACCCTCACTTTCACCCTCACCCTAACCCTAACCCTAACACTAACACTCACCCTAAACCTAACCCTCAACCTAATCCTAACCATAACCCTCAGCCTCACCCCAACCTTAAACCTAACCCTCAACCTAATCCTAACCATAACCCTCAGCCTCACCCTCACCCCAACCCTACCTCTCAAATTAATCCGCACCCTCACTCTAATCCTGAACCCGACCCTAACCCTCACCCTGAACCTCACCCTCACACTGAAACTCACCTTAACCTTTACCCTCACCCTAACCCTAACCCTTACCCTAACCCTAACCTTCACACTCCCCCTAGCCCTCCCCCTAACCCTAAACTTAACCCTAACCCTAAACTTAATCCTCACCCTAACACTCACCCTAAAACTCACGCTAACCCTAATGTTAACGCTCACCCTAACCCTAAACCTACCCCTCACTCTTACCCTCACCCTCACCCTAACACTAACCCTAACCCTTTACCTCACCCTCACCCTAACCTCAACCGTCACACTAACCATCACACTAAACCTATCCCTCACTTTAAGCCTAAACATAAACCTAACCAAAACTGTCACCATAACCCTAACCCTAATCCTAACCCTAACACTTACCTAAATAAACCCTTACCTAACCCTCACTCTCACCCTAACCCTCATCATCAACCTAGACCTCAACCTAACCCTAACCCTAATCCTAACCCTAACCTTCAACCTCAACGTTACCCTAACCCTAACTGTAACCCTCACCCTCACCTTAACTTTCAACCTAACCATTACCCTCACCCTCACCCTAACCCTCACACTAACAATAATCCTCACACTAACCCTAACTCTAACCCTCACCCTCATCCTCAGCCTAACCATGAGCCTAACCATCAGCCTCACCCTAAACCTCACCCTCACCCTAAACCTCAGGCTAACCCTAAACCTCACCCTCACCCTTACCCTCACACTAACCCTAACCCTCAACCTCACCCTTACCCTCACCCTCATCCTAACCCTCACCCTAAACCTAACCCTATCCCTCACCCTCACTCTAACCGTCTCCATAACCCTAACCCTAACCCTCACCCTAGCCCTCACTCTAACCCTAACCCTAACTGTAAACCTCACCTTCACCCTAACCCTAATGCTCACCCTCAACCTAACCCTCACCCTAACCCTTAGCCTCACACTAAACCTAACCCTCACCCTCACGCAAACACTCACCCTAACCCTTAATCTCACCTTAACCCTCATCCTGACCCTAACCTTAACCCTAACGCTTACCCTAACCCTCACCCTCACACTATCCCTAACCCTAACCCTCATCCTAACCTTAACCCTAAACCAAAACCTCACCCTAACCCTCAATTTCACCCTAACCCTATCCCCAACACTCACCCTAACCCTACTCCTAACCCTATCCCTCACCCTCACCCTTAGCCTCAACCTAAACCTTATCCGAACCCTAACACTAACCCTAAACATCACCCTCACACTAACCCTAACCTTAACCATAATCCTAACCCTCACCCTACCCCTAACCCTAACCCTAGGCTAACCCTAACCCTCACCCTAAACCTTACCCTCACCCAAATCCTCACCCTAACCCTAAACCTAACATGTTCCAAACTAAAACACTCACCCTCACCCTCACCCTCATCCTAACCCTCACCCTCACCCTAGCCTTCACTCTAACCCTAACCCTAAACCTAACCCTCACCCTCAACCTCAGCCTAACCCTCACCTTAACCCTAACCCTAACCCTAACCCTAACCCTCACCCTCACTCTCACCCTAACCCAAACATATCCATAACTCCAACCCTCACCCTCACCCTAAACCTAACACTAAAAATAACCCTAACCCTAACCCTCACACTAAACCTAACCCTCACCTTACCATAACACTAACCGACACCCTAACACTCACACTCAACCTAACCCTAACCCTCAACCTAACCCTAAAACTAATTCTAACACTAACCCTCACCCTCACACTAGCCCTCACACTAACCCAAATCCTAAGCCTAATCTTCACCCTAACCCTAACCCACACCCTCACCCTAAACCTCACCCTCAACCTAACATTCACCATAAGCCTAACTCTAAACCTCACGCTCACACTAACTCTCACCCTAACTCATACACTCACCCTCACACTAACCCTAACACTAACCGTAACCTACACCCTAACCCTAACCCTCACCCTCAGGCTCACCCTCAGCCTCACGTTCACCCTCACCCTAACCCTCACCCTAACCCTAACCCTCATCCTAACCCTAACCCTAAGCCTAACACTCACACAAACCTAACCCTCACCCTAAACCTAAACCTAACCCTCACCCTCACACTCACCCCAAAAGTAACCCTCACCCTCTCCCTCACACTAAACCTCTCCCTCACCCTAACCCTCACCCTAACACTAACCCTAACCCTCACCCTAAACCTAACCCTCACCCTAACACTAACCCTAACCCTCACACTCACCCTCACCCTCAGCCTAACCCATACCCTAACAGTAAACATAACCCTCACCCTCACCCTCACTCTCACCCTAAACCTAACCCTAACCCTACAAATAACCCTAACCCTAACCCTAACCTTATCCCTCACACTAAACCTAACCCTCACACTAACCCTAACCGTACCCCACACCCTAACACTCACCCTAACCCTAACCCTCACCCTCACCTTAGCCCTCACCCTCACCCTAACACTAAACCTAACCCTAAACCTCACCTTCACCCTAACCCTCATACTTACCCTAACCTTCACCCTAACCCTAACCCTAACACTCACCCTCAAGCTCACCCTAAGTCTAAGCCTAACCCTAACCCTAATCCTAAACCTAAAACTCATCCTCACGATCACCCTAAACCTAACCCTAACCCTCACCCACATAATCACCCTCACCTTAAACCTAAAACTCACCCTCACCCTAACCCTAACCCTAAACCTCACCATTACCCTAACCCTAACCCTCACCCTAACCCTCACAGTAAAGCTTACCCTCACCCTAACCCTAACACTCAACCTCACCCTAATTCTCACCCTCACCTTAACTCTCACCCTAACCCTTACCATCACCCTTACCCTAACCCTCACAGTAACCCTAACCCTCACCCTAAACCTAAAACTAAACCTCACCCTCACCCTAACCTTAATGCTCACCCTCACCATAAACCTCACCCTAACCCTTACCCTCACACTATCCCTAACCCTCACACTAACACTCACCCTAACACTTAACCTCACCCTAACCCTCACCCTAACCCTCACCCTAACCCTCACCCTAACCTTCACCCTAAACCCAACCTCAGCTTAACCATCACCCTCACCCTAACCCTAACCCTAATGCTAACCTTCACCCTCACCCTCACCCTAACTGTAACAATAAGCCTAACCCTAACCCTAAACCTAACTCTAAAACTCAACCTAACCCTAATCCTAACCCTAAACATCACCTTCACCCTCACCCTCATTCTAACCCTCACCCTCACTCTGACCCTCACCATCACACTAAACCTCACCCTAACCCTAACCCTCATCCTATCCCTAACCCTCTCCCTCACTTTCACCCTCACCCTCAGCCTAACCCTAACCCTAACCCTAATCCTAACCCTAAACCTCACCCTCAACCGAATAGTCACCCTAACACTTATCCTCACACTAATCCTAACTCTAACCCTAACCCTTACCCTCACAGTAACCTTAACCCTCACCCTAACCCTAAACCTACCCGTCACCCTAACCCTCACCCTAAACCTAACCCTAAGCCTAACCCTTTCCCTAACGCTAAACCTAACAGTAACCCTCACCCTCATACTAAACATCACTCTAACGCTAACCCTCACCCTAATCATAACCCTAACCCTCACACTAACCCTACACCTCAACCTAACTATCACCCTCCCCTAACCCTCACACTAACCCTAACCCTCACCCTAACCCTAACCCTCACCCTCACTTTCACCCTCACCCTCAGCCTAACCCTAAACCTAACCCTAATCTTAAACCTAACCCTAACCCTCACCCTAAACCTAACCCTAAACCTCGCCCTCAACCTCACCCTCACCCGCACCCTCAACCTAACAATCACCCTCACACTCACCTCACACTAACCCTCAACCTCACCTATAAATCAACCTAACCCTAACCCTCACCCTAACCCTAACCCTCACCCTCATCCTAACCCACACCCTACACCTTATCCTCACACTAACCCTAACCCTATCCCTAACCCACACCCTAACCCTATCCCGACATCTCAACCTAACTCTCACCCTAACCCTAACCCTAACCCTAACCCTCACCCTCACCCTAAACCTCACCATCACCCTAACACTCACCCTAACCCTAACCCTCAACCACACCCTAACCTTCACCCTAAACCCAACCTCACCCTCTCCCGAACACTCACCCTCACCCTCAAAATAAACATCACCCTTACCCTAACTCTCACCCTAACACTAACCCTAACCCTAACCCTCAACCTAATCCTAACCCTAACCCTAACCCTCACCCTAACCCTCACCCTAACCCTCACCCTAACACTTATCCTAACCCTAACCCCAATCTTAACCCTAACCCTCACACTAACCCTAGCCCTCACCCTAACTGTAACATTACCACTCACCCTACCTAAGCCTAACACTCACACAAACCTAACCCTCACCCTAAACCTAAACCTAACCCTCACCCTCACACTCACCCCAAAAGTAACCCTCACCCTCTCCCTCACACTAAACCTCTCCCTCACCCTAACCCTCACCCTAACACTAACCCTAACCCTCACCCTAAACCTAACCCTCACCCTAACACTAACCCTAACCCTCACACTCACCCTCACCCACAGCCTAACCCATACCCTAACAGTAAACATAACCCTCACCCTCACCCTCACTCTCACCCTAAACCTAACCCTAACCCTACAAATAACCCTAACCCTAACCCTAACCTTATCCCTCACACTAAACCTAACCCTCACACTAACCCTAACCGTACCCCACACCCTAACACTCACCCTAACCCTAACCCTCACCCTCACCTTAGCCCTCACCCTCACCCTAACACTAAACCTAACCCTAAAACTCACCTTCACCCTAACCCTCATCTTAAACCAAACCCTAACCCTAACCCTCACCCTAACCCTCACTCACACCCTAACCCTCACCCTCACCCGAAAGCTAACACTTACCCTAACCCTCATCCTCACCCTAAACATCACCCTAAACCTAACCCTTACCCTAACTCTAACACTAACCTCCACCTTAACCCTAACCTCACACTAACCCTCACCCTCAACCTAATCAACACCCTAACAATAACCCTAACCATTCCCTAACCGAAAACCTCACCCTCACCCTAAACCTCACCCTCACCCTAGCACTCACCCAAACCCTAAACCTAACACTAAGCCTCACCCTCACCCTCAACCTCAACCTGAGCCTAACCCTAACCCTAACTCTAATCCTAACCCTAACCCTCACCCTCACCCTAACCCTAACCATAACCCTAAAAATAATCCAAAACCTAACCCTAACCCTAATCCTCACCCTCACCCTCACCTTCACCCTAACCCTAAACCTAACCCTAAAAATAACCCTAAACCTAACCCTAACCCTAATCCTAAACCTAACTCTCACCCTAACCCTAACCCTAACCCTAACCCTAAAACTCACCATATTCCTAATCCTAATCCTAACACTCACCCTCAACTTCACTCTCACCCTAACTGTCACCCTCACCCTCACCCTCACCCTAACGCTCACACTAACCCTAACCCTCACCCTAACCCTAACCCTAACCCTCACCCTCACCCTCACCCTCACTCTCAGCCTAACCCTAACACTAACCCTAATCCTAACCCTAACCCTCACCCTGACCCTAACCCTAACACTCACCGTCACTCTCACCCTCACCCTAAACATCACCCTAAACCTAAACCTCACCCTAATTCTAAACCTAACCCTCACCGTAACCCTCACCCTCACCCTAACTCTCACCCTGACCCTAACGATAACCCTAACCCTCACCCTCATCCTAACCATCACCCTAACCTTTATCCTCACAATTACCCTACCCCTAATCCTAACCCTAACCTTCACACTAACCCTAACCCTCACCCTAAACCTAACCCTACCCCTCAACCTAACCCTCACCCTAGACCTAACCCTAACACTCACCGTAACCCTAACCATAACCTCACACTCACCCTAATCCTCATCTTCACCCTAAGCTTCACTCTAACCCTATCCCTAATGGTAACCCTAAACCACAACCTTACCCTCACCTTCACACCAACCCTCAAACTCACCCGAACCCTCACCCCCACCCTACCCCTCAGCCTCAACCTAAACATAACCCTAACCCTAACCTTCACTCTAACCCTAACCCTAACCCTCACCCTAACCCTAAACCACAACCTAACCCTCATCCCCACCCTAATCCTCACTCTATCACTAAACCTAACCCTTTCATAACCGAAACCCTCACCCTCACCCTCACCCTCACCCTAACCCTCACCCTCATCCTATCCCTCACCCTCACCCTAAACCACACCCTAACCCTAACCCTGCCCCTCACCCTAACCCTCACCCTAACCCTAACCCTCAAACTAAACCTAAGCCTAACTCTAACACTAACCCTCACCCTAAACCTAACCATAAACCTCACCCTCACCGTAACCCTCCCAGTCCCCCTAAACCTCACCCTAACCCTAATGCTCACCCACACCCTAACCCTCACCCTCACTCTCACCCTCAACCTCACCAGAACCCTCACCCTCACCCTAACCCGAACCTTCACAATAACATCACCCTAACCCAAACACTCCCTTGTAACCCTAACCCTAACCCTCACCCTAACCCTAAACCTCACCCTCACCTTCACCCTCACCCTCTTCCTTATCCTCACCCTAACCCTAACACTCACCTAACCAAAACCCTCACAATCACCCTAACCCTAGCCCTCACCTTCACCGTAAACCTAACCCTAACCCTCCCTCTCATCCTCAACCTCACCCTAACCCTAACCCTCATCCTAACCCTCACCCTCACCCTAGCCATCACCCTAACCCTAAACCTCACCCTAACCCTAACCCTACCCCTAACCCTCACCCTAACCCTAACCCTCAAACTAACCCTAACCCTAACACTAACACTAACCCTCACCCTAAACCTAACCCTAAACCTCACCCTCACCATAACCCTCCCGGTCACCCTAACCCTCACCCTAACCCGAATGCTCACCCACACCCTAACCCTCACCCTCACTCTCACCCTCAACCTCACAGAAACCCTCACCCTCACCCTAACCCGAACCCTCACCCTAAGCCTCAGCCTCACCCTCTTCCTAATCCTCACCCTAAACCTAACACTTACCTAACCAAAACCCTCACAATGTCCCTAACCCTAGCCCTCACCCTCACTGTAACCCTAACCCTAACCCTCCCTCTCATCCTCACCCTCACCCTAACCCTAACCCTCACCCTAACCCTTACCCTCACCATAAACATATCCCTCACCCTCATCCTAACCCTCACCCTAACTCAAACCCTAACCCTAACCCTAAACTTCACCCTAACCCTCACCCTAACACTAACCCAAACCCTCACTCTAACACTAACCCTAACCCTAACCCTCACCCTCACCCTAACCCTCATCCAAAACCTTACCCTCACCCTAACCCTGCCCCTACCCCTAACCCTAACCCTCAAATTAACACTCACCCTCACCCTAAACATCACCCTAACCCGAACCCGAACCCTAACCCTAACCGTCACCCTAACATTAACCCTCACCCCAAACATCAACCTCACCCTAATCCTCAACCTAACCCTAACCATAACCCTTAACTAATCGAAACACTCATCCTCACTCTCACCCTCATCCTAGCCCTCACCCTAACCCTAACCCTAACAGTCAACCTCACCTTCACCCTCAAACTCACCCTGAGCCTAACAATAACCCTAACCCTAAACCTAACACTAACCCTCACCCTCACCCTCAAACTAACCCTCACATTAACACTAATGCTAACACTTAACCTCACTCTCACTCTAACCCTCACCCTAACCCTTATCCTCACACTACCCCTAACACTAACACTAACCCTACCCCTAAGCCGAATGCGAACCCTCACCCTAATCCTAACTCTAACACTCACCCAAACCTAACCCGCACACTAACCCTCAACCTCAATCTTATCCTCACCCTAACCTTAACCCTAATCCTAACCTAACCGAAATCCTCATCCTCAGTCTCACCCTAACCTTCACAATCACCCTAGCTCTCACCCTAACCCTAACCCTAACCCTCACCCTGACCCTCACCCTCACCCTCAGGCTAAAAAAAAAACTAACCCTAATCCTAACACTAACCCTCATCTGCCCCATCCCCCTCAACCTCCCCCTAACCCTCAACTTAAACCTAACGCTAACCTTAACCCTCACCCTCACCCTAAACCTCACCCTCACCCTCACCCTCACCCTCACCTTCACCCTCAGCCTAACACTCACCCTATCCCTAACCCTCACCCACACCCTCACCCTCAACCTCACCCTCACCCTCACCCGAACCCTCACACTCACCCTAAACCTCACCCTCACCTTAAACATCACCCTAACACTAAACCTCACCCTAACCCTAAACTTAACCCTCAGCCTAAACCTAACCCTCACCCTCAGCCTAATCTGCACCCTAACACTAACACTTACCTAACCGAAACCCTCACCCTCACCCTCACCCTAACCCTAACCCTCACCCTAACCCTGATCTCACCCTAACCCTAATCCTAATCCTAACCCTAACAGTAAACCTAACCCTCACACTAACCCTAACACTACCCCTCAGCCTAAACCTCAACCTAAGTCTAACCATAACCCTAATCCTCACCCTATCCCTAACCCTAACCCGAAACCTCACCCTACCGTTACCCTCACCCTAACCCTAATGCTAAACCTAAGCCTCACCTTAACCCTAACCCTCACACTCACCCTAACCCTCATCCTAAACCTTACCCTTACCCTAAACCTAACACTAACCCTCACCCTAACCCTCACCCTCACACTAACCCTAACACTAACACTCAGCCAAACCCTCACCCTAACGCTCACCCTCACATTAAACATCACCCTAACCCTAACCCTCACCCACACCCTAACCCTCACCCTTACCCTAACCCAAAACCTCACTCTAACCCTCAACATCACCCTAATCCTCACCCTAAACCTAACCGTAAACCTTACCTAAACGAAACACTCACCCTAGTCCTCACCCTTACCCTAACCCTCACCCTCACCCTCACCCTCACCCTCAGCCTAACTCTAACCCTTAACCTAACCCTAACCCTCACCATCACCCTCACTCTCACCCTCACCATAACTCTAACCCTAACACTAACTCTCACTCTCACCCTCACCCTAACCCTAACACTTTCCCTAACCCTCACCCTAAACCTAACCCTCACCCAAACCGTAACCCTAAACCTCACCCTCACCCTACCACTAACCCTAAACCTAACCCTCAGCCTAACCCTTATCCTAAACCTAACACTAACCCTAACCCTCACCCTCACCCTAAAGCTCACCCTAACCCTCACCTTCACCATATACCTAACCCTAAACCTAACCCTAATCCTCATACTAACTCAAAACGTAACCCTAACCCTAACCCTCACCCTAACGCTCACCCTAACCTTAACCCACACCCTAACCCTCACCATCACCATAACCCTGACTCTAAACCTAACACTCAGCCACAACCCAAACCACACCCTCACCTGAATCCTCACCCTCACCCTAACAATCACACTTACCCTAAGCATAACCCTAATCCTACACCTAACCCTCACCCTCAACCTCTCCCTAACACTAACCCTAATACTAACCCTCACGCTCACCCTAACCCTCATCCTCACCCTAACCCTAACCCTCAGCTACAACCTACCTCTCACCTTAACCCTAACCCTAACAATAACCCTCACCCTAACCCTCAACGTAACCCTAACCCTAACCCTCACCGTAACCCTAACGCTAACCCTAACCTCACCCTCACCCTAACCCTCAGCCTAACCCTTATTCTCATTCTAACCCTAACCCTAACCCTCACCCTCACCGTCACCCTAACCCTAACCCTAAACCTACCTCTCACCCTAAACCTCACCCTAACCCTAACCCTCTCCCACACCCTAAACCTCAGCCTAACCTGAACCCTAACACTCACCCTAGCCCTCAAATTCACCCTAAACATCACCCTAATCCTAACCCTCACCCTAACTCTAACCCTAACACTCCCTAACCGTAAACCTCACATTAACCCTCACCTTCAACCTAATCCTCACAATAACAATAACCCTAACCCTTACCTAAGTGAAACCCTCACCCTCACCCTCACCCCCACTCTAAACTTCACCCTCACACTAGCCCTCACCCTAACCCTAAACCTAACCCTAACCCTCACTCTCATCCTCACCCTCAGCCTTACCGTAACCCTAAATATAATACTAACGCTAACCTTCACCCTCACCCTCACCCTTACCCTAATCCTAACGCTAACGCTAAACCTCACCCTCACCCTAAGCCTCACCCTAACACTAACACTAACCCTAACCCTGATCCTCACCCTCATCCTAACCCTAAACCTAACCCTAACCCTCAACCTAACCCTAACCCTCACCATCGCACTCACCGTCAGCCTAACTCTCACCCTAAACTTAACCCTAACCCACACCCTAACCTTCACCCTCACAAGAACCCTCACCCTCACCTGAACCCTCACCCTAAACCTAACCGTCACTCTAACCCTAACCCTAACCCTTACCTAACCGAAAACCTCACCCTCACCCTCACACTCACCTTAACCCTCACCCTCACCATAGTCCTCACCCTAAGCCTAACCCTAACAGTAACCCTCACCTTAAACCTCACCCTAACCCTAACCCTAACCGTAACCCTAACCCTCACCCTAACCCTCACCCTCACCCTAACCCTAACGCTAACCCTAACCCTCAACCTAACCCTTATGCTCAACGTGACCCTAAACCTAATCTTAACCCTAACCCTCACTCTAACCCTTACCCTAACCCTAAACCTCACCCTAAATCTAACCCCAACTCTCCACCCTAACCCTAACACTAATTATCACCCTCAACCTCAACATCACCCTAAACCTTACCCTCACCCTAGTCATCACCCTAAACCTAATCATACCCTAATCCTAATTTTCAACCTCACCCTCAACTGACCCTAGCATTAACCCAAATCCTAAACCTAAACCTCACCCTCACCCTCACCCTAACAGTAGCCCTAACCCTAATCCTCATCCTAAACCTAATCCTCACTCTTACGCTAACCCTAACCCTAACCCTAACCCTAACCATTAACCTAAACCTTACCCTAACCCTAATCCTAACACTAACCCTCACCCTAACCCTAAACCTAAGCCTAAAACTCACCCTAACCTTAATCCTAACCCTAACCCTCACTCTCACTGTCACACTCACCCTAACCCTGACCCTCAACCTCACCCTAACCCTAACCCTCACACTAACCCTAACCCTCACCCTAACCCTAACCCTAACCCTGACCCTCACCCACACCCTCACCCTCATCCTAACCCTTACCCTAACCCTAATCCTAACCCTAATCCACACCCTCACCCTAAACCTCACCCTAACCCTTATCCTCACACTAACCCTAACCCTAACTTTCACCCTCACCCTCACCCTAACCCTAACTCTAAACTTAACCCTCACTCTAACCCTAAATCTGACCCTAACCCTGACCCTAACCCTAACCCTCACACTAACTCTCACCCTAACTCTTATCTTAACACTAACCGTAAGCCTAACCCTCAACCTCACCCTCACCCTAACCCTTAACTTAAACCTAACCCTCAACCTAACCCTAACCCTTACCGTAAACCTAACCCTTACCCTCACCCTAACCCTAACCCTCACCCTAACTCTAACCCTATCCCTCACCCTAACCCTCACCCTCACCCTCAGACTAACCCTAAACCTAAACCTAATCCTAACCCTAATGCTCACCTTCACCCTCACTGTAATCATAACCCTAATCCTAAACCTCACCCTCACCTTCACCCTAACACTAAAACTAACCCTAACCCTCACCCTAATCCTACCCTAAGCCTAACCCTAAACTTCACCCTCACCCTAACCCTCACCCTAACACTTACACTCACGCTAACGCTAACCCTAACACTAACCCTCAACCTAACCCTCACTATCACCCTAACCCTCACCCTAAGCCTAAACCTCACCCACACCCTAACCCAAACCCTCACGCGAACCCTCAACCTCACCCTAATCCTCAGCCTCACCCTAAACATCATCCTAAACTTAACCCTAACTCTAACCCTGACCCTCACCCTCACCCTCAACCTCATCCTCACCCCAGCCAAACCCTAACCCTAAACCTAAACCTAACCCTCACCCTGACCCTAACACTAACCCTTACCCTAACACTAACCCTAATCCTAAACCTAACCCTCACCCTCATCCTCACCCTAACACTAACCCTAACACTAACTCTCACCCCCACCCTAACCCTCACCATAAACCTAACCCTAACACTCAACCTCGCCCTCACCCTAACCCTATCCCTAACCCTAACCCTCACCCTAACCCTAACCCTTACCCTAACCCTAATGTTCACCCTAAACCTCACCTTAAACCTAATGGTAACCCTAACCCTCTCCCTCACACTAACCCTCACCCTAACCCTCACCCTAACCCTTATCCTCACACTAAACCAAACCCTAACACTAACCCTAACCCTCACAATAACCCTAAACCTCAGCCTAACCCTAAACATAACCTCACCCTAACCCTCACCCTAACGCTAAACCTAACCCTAAACCTCCCCTCACCCTAACACTCACCATCGCCCTAAACCCTAACTTAAGCCTAACCCTCACACTAACACTCACCCTAACCCTTATCCTCACACTAACCCTAACCCAAAACCTCAACCTCACCTTCACCCTAACCCTAACCTCAAACCTAACCCTCACACTAAACCTAAGCCTTACACTAACCCTAAACCTAACCCTCACACTAACCCTCACCCTCACCCTAACCCTATCCCTAAACCTCACCTTCACTCTCACCCTCACCCTAACTCTAACCCTGAATCTAACCCTCACCCTAACCCTAACCCTTACCCTAACCCTAACCCTAGCCCTCACCCTAACCCTCACCCTAACCCTAACCAAAAGCCTAACCCTCACCCTCACCCTCAGCCTAACCCTAACCCTAACCCTAACCCGAACCCTCACCCTAACCCAAACCCTTACCCTAACCCTAACCCTACCCCTCAACCTAACCTTCACCCTCACCCTAAACCTAACCCTAAACCTCACTCTAAACCTAACCCTAACCCTAACCCTACCACTAACCCTCACCCTAACCCTAAATCTTACCCTAACCCTAAACCTCAGACTTAACCTAACTCTTAACCTAATCCTAACCTGAACCCTTACCCTCACGCTAACCCTAACCCTAACCCTAACCCTCAACCTCACCCTCACCCTAAACTTAACCCTATCACTCACACTCACCCTAACCTTAATTCTGATCCTAACCCACAACCTCACTGTCACCCTCACCCTAATACTCACCGTCAACCTCTCCTTCACCCTAACCCTCAAACTAACCTTAACCCTCACCATAACCCTAACCCTAACCCTCACCCTCACCCTCACCCTAACCCAAAACCTAACCCTAATCCTCACCCTCACCCTCACCCTAACCCTAACCCTAAACCCCTCCCTCACCCACACTCTCATCCTAACCCTAAACCTAACACTAATCCTAACCCTAACCCTCACCCTCACCCTAAACATAACCCTCACCGTCACCCTCTCCCTCACCCTCACCTTAACCCTCACCCTCAACCTCACCCTCACACTAACATTCACCCTCACCCTAAACATCACCCTAACCCTAAACCTCACCCTAACCCTAACCTTAACCCTAAACCTAACCCTAACCCTCACCCTAAAGTTTATCTTCAGACTAACCCTTACTCTAAACCTAACCCTAACCCTCAAACTAACCCTAACCTTCTCCCTAAGCCTAACCCTAACCCTCAACCTAAACTTCGCCCTAACCCTAAACCTAACCCTAAACCTCACCCTAACCCTAACCCTAACCCTCAACCTCACCCAACCCTCATGTTCACTCTAACCCTCACCCTAAACCTAATACTAACCCCACAACCCTCACCCTCACGCGAACCCTCACCCTCACCTGAACCCTTAACCTAACCCTAACCCTCAGCCACACCCTAACCCTCACCCTAACCCTAACCCTCAACCTAACCCTCACCCTAACCCTAATCCTCACCCTAACCCTAACCCTAACTCTTAACTAACGGTAAACCTCACACTCACGCTAACCCTCACCATCACAGTAGCACTCAACCTAAACCTAAACCTCACCCTAACCCTCACCCTCACCATCACCCTAACCCTAACCCTAACTCTCACCCTAACCCTCACCATAACCCTAACCCTAACCCTAACCCTAATCCTAACCCTAACCCTCAACCTTACCCTCGCGCTAACCCTAAACCTAACCTTACCCCTCACCCTAAACCTCACCCTAACCCTAACCTTCTCCCACACCCTAAACCTCACCCTAACCTGAACCCTAACCCTCAGCTTAGCCCTCACCCTCACCCTAAACATCACCCTAACCCTAACACTCACCTTAACTAACCCTAAAACTCATTAACCCTAACCCTCACATTAACCCTCAGCCTCAACCTAATCCTCACCCTAACAATAACCCTAACCCTTACCTAAGCGAAACCCTCACCCTCACCCTCACCCCAACTCTAAACCTCACCCTCACATTAGCCCTCCCCCTCACCCTAAACCTAAACCTAACCCTCACCCTCACCCTCAGGCTTACCGTAAGCCTAAATATAATCCTAACACTAACCTTCGCCCTCACCCTCACACTTACCCTAAACCTAACCCTCACCCTCACCATCACCCTCACCCTAAGCCTCACCCTAACCCAAACACTAACCCTAACTCTCACTCTCACCCTCACCCTAACCCTAAACCTAACCCTAACCCTCAAACTAACCCTAATCCTCACCCTCAAATTCACCGTCAGCCTAACCCTCACCCTAAACCTAACCCTAACCCACACCATAACCCTCACCCTCACCAGAACCCTCAGCCTCACCTGAACCCTCACCCTAACCCTAACCCTCACTCTAACCATAACCCTAATCTTAACCCTAACCCTAACCCTTACTTAACCGAAAACCTCACCCTCACCCTCACACTCACCGTAACCCTCACCCTCACCGTAGCCCTCACCCAAACCTAAACCTCACCCTAGCCCTAACCTTAACAGTAACCCTTTCCCTAAACCTCACCCTGACCATAACCCTACCCGTAACCCTAACCCTCACCCTAACCCTCACCCTCACCCTAACCCTAACGCTAACCCTAAACATCACCCTCACCCTTACCCTCAACCTAACCCTTACCCTCAACGTGACCCTAACCCTTACCTTAACCCTAACCCTCACTCTAACCCTTACCCTAACACTAACCCTCTCCCAAACTCTAACACCAACTCTCCACCCTAACCCTCACCCTCACACTAATTATCACCCTCAAACTCAATATCACCCTAAAGCTTACCCTCACCCGAGTCATCACCCTAAACCTAACCCTTACTCTAATCCTAATTTTCAACCTCACCCTCACCTGACCCTAACCCTAACCCTAATCCTAACCCTAAACCTCACTCTCACCCTCACCCTAAATGTAACCCTAACCCCAACCCTAACCCTAACCATAACCCTAAACTTTACCCTAACCGTAATCCTAACACTAACCCTCACCCTAACCCTAAACCTAACCCTAAAACTCACCCTAACCCTAATCCTCACTCTCACTGTCACACTCACTCTAACCCTAGCCCTCACCCTCAACCTAAACATCACCCTAACCCTAACCCTCACCCTAACTCTAACCCTAAAACTCCCTAACCCTAAACCTCACATTAACCCTCACCCTCAACATAATCCTCACCCTAACAATAACCCTAACCCTTATCTAAGCGAAACCCTCACTCTCACTCTCACCCCAACTCTAAACGTCACCCTCACCCTAGCCCTCACCCTAAACCTAAACGTAACCCTAACCCTCACCCTCACCCTCAAACTCAGTCTTACCCTAACTCTAAATATACTCCTAACACTAACCTTCACCGTCACCCTCACCCTTACCCTAACCCTAACCCTAACGCTAACCCTCACCCTCACTCTAAGCCTCACCCTAACCCTAACACTAACACTAACCCTCACCCTCACCCTCACGCTAACCCTAAATCTAACCCTAACCTTCAACCGAACCCTAACCCTCACCCTCACACTCACCGTTAGCCTAACCCTCACCCTAAACCTAACCCTAACTCACACCCTAAACCTCACCCTCACCCTCACTTGAACCCTCACCCTAACCCTAACCCTCACTCTAACCCCAACCCTAACCTAACCCTTACCTAACCGAAACCCTCACACTCACCCTCACACTAAACAATAACCCTCACCCTCACCGTAGCCCTCATTCTAAACCTAAACCTCACCCTAACCCTAACTGTAACCCTCACCCTAACCCTAACCCTAAGAGTAACCCTCACCCTAAACCTCACCCTAACCCTAACCCTAACCGTAATGCTAACCCTCACCCAACCCTCAACCTCACCCTAACACTAACGTTAACCCTAACTGTCACCCTCAACCTAACCCTTACCCTCAATGTGACCCTAACCCTAACCCTAACGCTAACCCTCACTCTAACCCTTACCCTAACCCTAACCCTCACCCTAACTCTAACCCCAACTCTCACCCTAACCCTAACCCTCACATTAACCTCACCCTCAACCTCAATATCACCCTAAACCTTACCCTCACCCTAGTCATCACCCTAAACCTAAACCTAACCCTAATCCTAATTTTCAACCTCACCCTCACCTGACCCTAACCCTAACCCAAATCCTAACCCTAAACATCACCCTCACCCTCACCGTAACCGTAACCCTAACACTAACACTCATGCTAACCCTAACCCTCACTCTTCCGCTAACCCTAACCCTAATCCTAACCCTAACCCTAAACATCACCCTCACTCTCACCATCACCCTCACCCTAAACCTGACCCTCAAACTCACCCTAACCCTAACCCTCACACTAACCATAATCCTCACCCTAACCCTAACACTCAACCTCACCCTCACCCTCATCCTCATCCTAACCCTTACCCTAAACCTAATCCTAACCCTAACCCACACCCTCAACCTAAACCTCACCCTAAAACTTATCCTCTCACTAACCCTAATCCTAACCCTCACCCTCACCCTAACCCCAACCCTAAACTTAACCCTCACTGTAACCCTGACTCTTACCCTAACCCTAACCCTCACACTAACACTCACCCTAACACTTATCTTAATACTAACCCTAACCCTAACCTTCAAACTCACCCTCACCCTAAACCTAAACTTAAACCTAACCCTCACTCTAACCCTAAACCTTACCCTAACACTAACCCTCACCCTAACCATAACCCTAACCGTCACCCTCACCCTAACCCTAAACCTAAACCTAACCCTCACCCTAACCCTAACCCTTACCCTAACCCTAACCCTACCCCTCACCCTAATCCTCGCCCTCACCCTCAGACTAACCCTAAACCTAACCCTTATCCTAACCCTAATGATCACCCTCACCCTCACTCTAATCATAACCCTAATCGAAACCCTAACCCTCACCCTCACCCTAAACCTACCCCTAACCCTAACCCTCACCCTAATACTAACCCTAACTGTAACCCTAAACTTCACCCTCACCCTAACCCTTACCCTCACCCTAACGCTAACCCTAAAACTAACCCTCAACCTAACCCTCACCATCACCCTAACCCTCACCATAAGCCTAAACCTCACACACACCCTAACCCTAACCCTCACGCGAACCCTCACCCTCACCTTAATCCTCACCCTCACCCTAAACATCACCCTAAACTTAACCCTAACCCTAACACTGACCCTCACCCTAACCCTCACCCTCACCCTAGTCCTGACCATAACCCTAACCCTAAACAGAACCCTCACCCTCATCCTCACCCCAGCCAAACCCTATCCCTAAACCTAACCCTAACCCTCACCCTCAACCTCATTCTCACCCTCACTGTAATTCTAACCCTAACCCTAACTGTCACCCTCACCCTCACCCTAACCCTAACCCTATCCCTAACACTCACCCTAACCCTAACCCTCACACAAACCCTAACCCTAACCCTCACCCGAACCCAGAACCTAAGCCTAAAACTCACCCTAACCCTAATATTCACCCTAACCCTCACACTCACTGTCACCCTCACCTTAACCCTGACCCTGAACCTCACCCTAACGCTAACCCTCACACTAACCCTAACCATCACCCTAACTCTAACCATAACCCTCACCCTCACACTCACCCTCATCCTCATCCTCATACTAACCCTTACCCTAAATCTAATCCTAACCCTAACCCACACCCTCACCCTAAACCTCACTGTAACCCTTATCCTCACACTAACCCTAACCCTAACCCTCACCCTCACCCTCACCCTAATCTTAACCCTCACTCTAACCCTAACTCTTACCCTAACCCTAACCCTCACACTCACCCTCACCCTAACCCTTATCTTAATACTAACCCTAACCCTAACCCTCAACCTCACACTCACCCTAACCCTAACCTTAAACCTAACCCTCACCCTAACCCTAACCCTTACCCTAACCCTAACTCTAACCCTCACACTAACCCTCACACTAACCCTAACCCTAACCCTAACCCTCAACCTCACCCTCACCCTAACCCTAAACCTAAACCTAACCCTCACCCTAACCCTAACCCTTACCTTAACCCTAACCCTACTCCTCACCCTAACCCTTGCCCTCACCCTCAGACTAACACTAAACCTAACCCTAATCCTAACCCTAATGCTCACCTTCACCCTCACTCTAATCATAAGCCTAACCCTAAGCCTAACCCTCACCCTAATCCTAACCCTAACCGTAACCCTAAACTTCACCCTCACCCTAACCCTCACCCTAACCCTTACCCTCACCCTAACGCTAACCCTAACACTAACCCTCAACCTAACCCTCACCATCACCCTAACCCTCACCCTAAGCCGAAACCTCACCCACACCTTAACACTAACCCTCACGCGAACCCTCACCCTCACCCTAATCCTCACCCTCCCCTAAACATCACCCTAAACTTAACCCTAACTCTAACCCTGACCCTCACCCTAACCCTCACCCTCACCCTAGCCCTGACCATAACCTTAACCCTAACCCTATCCCTCACCCTCATCTTCACCCCAGCCAAACCCTAACCATAAACGTAACCCTAACCCTCACCCTCACCCTAACCCTAACCCTATCCCTAACACTCACCCTAACCCTAACCCTCACCCAAACCCTAATCCAAAACCTAACCCTCACTCTAACCCTTATCCTAACTCTAACGGTAACCCTAATCCTCACCATCACACCAAAGCTCACCCTAACCCTTATCTTCACCATATCCCAACCCCTAACCCTAATCCTCACACTAACCCAAACCGTAACCCTAAGCCTAACCCTCAACCTCACACTAGCCCTGACCCTTACACTAACCCTAACCCTGACCGTAACCCTCATCCTAACCGTAACCCTAACCCTAAACCTAACCCTCACCCTAACCCTCAACATAACCCTAATGCTAACCCTAACCCTCACCCTCACCCTAAACCTCACCCTAACATTTATCCTCACACTAGCCCTAACCCTAACCCTCACACTCACCCTCACCCTAACCCTAATCCTAAACTTAACTCTCACTCTAACCCTAACACTTACCTTAACCCTAACCCTAACCCTCACACTAACCCTCACCCTAACCCTTATCCTCACACTAACCCTAACCCTAACCCTCAACCTCACCTTCACCCTAACCCTAACCTCAAACCTAACTCTCAACCTAACCCTAACGCTTACACTAACCCTAACCCTAACCCTCACACTAACCCTCACCCTAACACTAATCCTATCCCTAACCCTCACCTTCACCCTCACCCTCACCCTAACCCTAACCCTGAACCTAACCCTCACCTTAACCCTAACCCTTACCCTAACCCTAACACTACCCCTCACCCTAACACTCACCCTCACCCTAACCAAAACCCTAACCCTCACCCTAAAAATAACCCTAACACTAATCCTCACCCTAACACTAACCCTAACCCTCACCCTATACCAAAACCTAATCCTCACCCTAAACCTAACCCTAGCCATAATACTCAATCTAACCCTAACCCTTATTCTCACCCTAACCCTAACCCTTACCCTAAACCCTACCCTAACCCTAACCCTAACCCTAACCCTCACCCTAACCTTTTCCCTAAACCTAACTCTAAACCTAACCCTCACCCTAACCCTAACCCTAAACCGAACCCTCACCCTAACACTTATCGTAACTCTAACGGTAACCCTAACCCTCACCGTCACCCTAAAGCTCACCCTAACCCTTACTTTCACCATATCCCAACCCCTAACCCTAACCCTCATCCTCACACTAACCCAAACCGTAACCCTAAGCCAACCCTCACCCTAATGCTCATCCTAACCCTAACCCTCATTCTCACCCTAACCATCACCATCACCCTAAATTTCACCCTAACACTCACCCTAACCCTAACCCTCAACCAGACCCCAACCCTCACCCTCACCTGAACCCTCACCCTCACCCTAACACTCACACTTACCCTAACCCTAACCCTAATCCTAAACCTAACCCTCACCCTCATCCTCACCCTAACACTAACCCTAACACTAACTCTCACCCTCACCCTAACCCTCACCATAAACCTAACCGTAATCCTCAATCTCACCCTCACCCTAACCCTATCCCTAACCCTAACCCTCACCCTAACCCTAACCCTTACCCTAACCCTAACCCTCACCCTAAACCTCACCTTAAACCTAACGGTAACCCTAACCCTCTCCCTCACGCTAACCCTCACCCTAACCCTTATCCTCACACTAACCCAAACACTAACACTAACCCTAACCCTCCCAATAACCCTTAACCTCAGCCTAACTCTAAACATAACCTCACCCTACCCCTCACTCTAACCATTACCCTCACCCTAACGCTAACCCTAACCCTAAACCTCCCCTCACCCTAACCCTCACCATCGCCCTAAACCTCACCCTAAGCCTAACCCTCACACACAAGCTAACCCTAATCATCACCCTCACCTGAACATCACCCTAACCCTAACCCTCACCCTAAACCTAAGCCTAATCCTCACCCTAAACCTAGCCCTCACCCTCACCCTAACCCTAAGCCTAACCCTAACAATAATCCTAAACCTATCCCTCACCCTCACTCTCACCCTAAGCCTAAGCCTAACCCTAACCCTAATCCTAAACCTAACCCTCACCCTCACACTCACCCTAAGCCTATCCCTAACCCTAACCCTAATCCTAAACCTAACCCTCACCCTCAACCTCACCCTAAATCTAACCCTAACCCTAACCTTCACCTTCACCCTGACCCTAACCTTAACCCTAACAATAACCCTCACCCTAACCCTCACGCTAACCATAACCCTAACCCTCACTGTAACCCTAACGCTAACCCTAAACCTTAACCTCACACTAACCCTCACCCTAACCCTCATCCTCACACTAACCCTAAACCTAACCCTCACCCTCACCCTAACCCTACCCCACACCATAAACCTCAGACTAATGCTAACATTCTCCCACTCCCTAAACCTCACCTTAACCTGAACTCTAACCATCACCCTAACCCTTACCCTCACCCTAACATCACCCACAAACTCACCCTAACACTAACCCTAACCCTAACCCTCAACCTAAACCTAACCCTCACCCTCACGCTCACAGTCAGCCTAACCCTCACCCTAAAACTAACCCTAACCCAAACCCTAAACCTCACCCTCACCAGAACCCTCACCCTCACCAGAACCCTCAACCTCACCAGAACCCTCACCCTCACCTTAATCCTCAGCCTCACCCTAAACATCACCCTAACCCTAACCCTCACTCTAACCCTAACCCTAACCCTAACACTAACCCTAACCCAAACCCTTACCTAACTGAAACCCCCACCCTCACCCTCACAGTCACCCAAAACCTCACCCTCACTGTACCCCTCACCCTAAACCTAAACCTCACCATAACCCTAACCCTAAGCCTCAACTTAACCCTAACCTAACCCTAACGCTCACTCTAAACCTCACCCTAGCCCTAACCCTAATAGTAAACCTAACCCTCACCCTAACCCTCACCCTCACCCTAACCCTAACGATAACCCTAACCCTTACCCTCAACCTAACCCTAAACCTAACCCTCACCCTCACCCTCACACTCACCCTCATCCTAACCCTTACCCTAACCATAACCCTAACCCTAACCCTCACCACCACCCTAACCCTAACCCTAACTCCAACATTCACCGTCACCCTCACCCTCACCGTCACCCTCATCCTAACCCTCAACTTCAACCTCATCCTCACCCTAATCCTCACCGTCACCCTAAACATCACCCTAACCCTAACCTTCACCCTAACCCTAACCCTTACACTAACCCTAACCCTGACTGTAACCCTCATCCTAACCCTAAACCTAACCCTAACCCTCACCCTCACCCTAACCCTAACCCTAACCATCAGCCTAACCCTTACCCTAACCCTAACCCTCACACTAAACCTAACCCTAACCCTAACCCTCAACCTCACCTTCACCCTAACCCTAACCTCAAACCTAACCCTCAACCTAACCCTAACGTATACACTAACCCTAACCCTAACCCTCACACTAACACTTAACCTAAGCCTAACCCTATCCCTAACCCTTACCTTCACCCTCACCCTCACCCTAACCCTAACCCTGAACCTAACCCTCACCCTAACCCTAACTCTTACCCTAACCCTAACCCTACCCCTCAACCTAACCCTCACCCTCACCCTAACCAAAACCCTAACCCTCACCCTAAACCTAACCCCAACCCTAATCCTCACCGTAATACTAACCCTAACCCGCACCCTATACCAAATCCTAACCCTTACCTTAAACCTAACCCTAACCTTAATGCTCAACCTGACCTAACCCTAATCCTCACCCTAACCCTAACCCTTACCATAAACTTATCCCTAACCCTAACCCTAACCCTCACCCTAACCCATACCCTAAACCTAACTCTAACCCTAACCCTCACCCTAACCCTAACCCTAACCCTCACCCTCACCCTCACCCTAACCCTAAACCTAACCCTAACCCTCACCCTACCCTAACCCTAATCCTAACCCTAACCCTCACCCTCACCGTCACCCTCAACCTAACCCTCACCCTCAAACTCACCTTCCCCCTAACCCTCAAACTAACTCTAACCCTCACCCTAACCCTAAACCTAACCCCCACCCTCACCTTCACTCTCAGCCTACCCTAAACCTAAACTTAATCCTAACCCTAACCCTCACCCTCACCCTAAACATAACCCTCACCGTCACCATCACCCTCACCCTCAACCTAACCCTCACCCTCAACCTCACCCTCACACTAACATTCACCCTCACTCTAAACATCACCATAATCCTAACCCTCACCCTAACCCTAACCTTAACCCTAAACCTAACACTAAACCTCACCCTAACCTTTATCTTCAGACTAACCCTTATTCTAAACCTAACCCTAACCTTCACACTAACCCCAACCCTCTCCCTAAGCCTAACCCTACCCCTCACCCTAACCCTCGCCCTAACACTAAACCTAACCCTAAACCTCACCCTAACCCTAACCCTAACCCTCACCCTCACCCTAACAATAATCGTAACTCTAACCCTCACCCTAAACTTAACACTAATCCCCCCAACCCTCATCCTCACCCTCACCCTCACCCTCACCCTCACCCTAACCCTAACCCTTAGCCTCACCCTAACCCTCACCCTAAACCTAACCCTCAACCTAACCCTCACCCTAACCCTAACCGAACCCTAACCTTAACCGAACACTTACCTAACGGTAAACCTCACCCTCACCCTCACACTCACCCTAACACTCATCATCACAGTAGCCCTCACCCTAAACCTAAACCTCACCCTAACCCTAACCCTAAACCTCACTCTAAACCTAACCCTCACCCTAACCCTAACACTAACCCTCACCCTAACCCTAACTCTTACCCTAACCCTAAACCTCAGCCTTAACCTAACCCTTACCCTAACCCTAACCCGAACCCTTACCCTCACCCTAACCCTAACCCTAACCCTCAAACTCAGCCTCACCCTAAACTTAACCCTAACTCTCACACTCACCCTAACCCTAATTCTAATCCTAATCCACACCCTCACTGTCACCCTCACCCTAACCCTCACCGTCAACCTCTCCTTCACCCTAACCCTCAAACTAACCCTAACCCTCACCATAACCCTAACCCTAACCCTCAACCTCACCCTCACCCTCACACTAACCCTAAACCTAACCCTAATCCTCACACTAACCCTCACGCTTACCCTAAACCTAACCCTCACCATCACCCTCACCATAACCCTTTCATCAAACTCACCCTCACCCTATCCCTCACCCTCACCGTAAACATCACCCAAACCTAACCCTCAACCTAGCCCTAACCCTAACCCTCACCCTAACCCTCACCCTAACCCTAACAATAAACCTTACCCTCACCCTCATCCTAAACCTCACCCTAACTTCATACTAACCCTAACCCTCTCCCTAACCCTAATCCTATCCCTCATCCTAACCCTCACCCTAATCCTAACCCTAACACTAACCCTCACACTAATTCTAAGCCTAACCCTCACCCTCACCCTAACCCTCACCGTCACCCTAACCCTCACCATAAACCTAACCCTAAAACACACCCTAACCCTCACCCTAACCGTAACACTCAGCCTCACCCTAAACATCACCTTAACCCTAAACCTCAATCTAACCCTAACCCTAAAACTCCCCCTAACCCTAACCCTCAAACTAACCCTCACCCTCAACCTAATCCTCACCCTAACCCTAACCCTAATCCTTACCTAACTGAAACCCTCACCCTTACCCTCACACTCACCCTAACCCACATCCTCACCATAGCCCCCTCCCTAAACCTAAACCTCACCCTAACCCTAACCCTAACCCTAAACCTCACCCTCACCCTCACCCTAACCCTAACCCTAACCCTAAACCTCACCCTAACCCTCACCCTCACCCTAACCCTAAACCTAAACCTAACACTCACCTAATCCTTACCCTAACCCTAACATTAACCCTAACCCTCACCCTCACCCTAACACTCAACCTAACCCTTATCCTCAACCTGACCCTAACCCTAACCCTAACCCTAACTCTCACACTAACCCTAACCCTCACCCTAACCCTAACCCTCACACTAACCCTCACAATCAACGTAATCCTGTCCCTAACAATAACCCTATCTCTTACCTAATCGAAACCCTCAACTTCACCCTAATTCTCACCCTAACCCTAAACCTCACTCTAGCCCTCACCTTAACCCTAACCCTACCCTTACCCTAACCTTCACCCTCACCCTCACCGTCACCCTCAGCCTAACCCTAACCTTAATCCTAACCCTAACCCTCAACCTTACCCTCACCCTAACCCTAACCCTAACCCTAAACTTCACCCTCACCCTCACCTTCACCCTCAGCTTTACCATAACCATAACCCAAATTAAAATCCTTTCCCTCACCCTCACACTCACACTCACCCTAATCCTCACCCTCACCGTAGCCCTCACCCTAAACCTAAACTTCACCCTGACCTAACCCTAAACCTCACTCTTACCCTAACCCTAACCCTCACACTTACCCTAACCCTAACCCTAATCCTAAACCTAACCCTCACCCTCATCCTCACCGTAACACTAACCCTAATACTAATCCTCACCCTCACCCTAACCCTCACCCTCACCCTAACCCTAACCCTCAGCTACACACTACCTCTCACCCTCACCTGAACCCTCACCCTCACATTAACCCTCACCCTTACCCTAACCCTAACCCTAATCCAAACACTTACCCTGACCTTTATCCTCACCCTAGCACTAATCCTAACACTAACCCTCACCCTCACCCTAACCCTGACCCTAAACCTAACTCTAACCCTTACCCTCAACCTCACCTTACCCTAACCCTAATCCTAACCCTCAACCTAATATTAACCCTATCCCTAACCCTAACCCTCACCCTAAACCTAAGCCTAATCCTCACCCTAAAACTAACCCTCACCCTCACCCTCACCCTAAGCCTAACCCTAATCCTCACCCTAACCCTCACCCTTACCCTAAACCTAACCCTCACCATCACCCTCACCCTCACCCTCACCCTCACCCTAACCCTCTCATCAAACTCACCCTCACCCTAACCCTCACACTCACCGTAAACATCACCCTAAACCTAACCCTAAACCTAACCCTAACCCTAACCCTCACCCTAACCCTGACCCTAACCCTAACCCTAACAATAAACCTTACCCTCACCCTCATCCTAAACCTCACCCTAACTTCATACTAACCCTAACCCTCTCCCTAACCCTAATCCTACCCCTCATCCTAACCCTCACCCTAAACCTAACCCTAACACTAACCCTCACCCTAAGCCTAAGCCTAACCTTCACCCTCACCCTAACCCTCACCCTCACCCTAACCCTAACCCTAACCCTAACCCTCACCCTAACCCTCATCCTCAGCCTTACCCTAACCCTAAACCTAACCCTCACCTAATCCTTACCCTAAACCTAACACTAACCCTAACCCTCACCCTCACCCTAACACTCAACCTAAACCTTACCCTCAACCTGACCCTAACCCTAACCCTAACCCTCACACTAACCCTAACCCTCAAACTAACCCTAACTGTACCTCTCACCCTAACCCTAACCCTAACCCTCACCCTAACTCTAACCCTAACCCACACCCTAACCCTAACCCTCACACTAACCCTCACATTCAACCTAATCCTCACCCTAACAATAACCCTAACTCTTACCTAACCGAAACCCTCACCTTCACCCTCATTCTCACCCTAACCCTCACCCTCACCCTATCCCTCACCTTAACCCTACCCCTAACCCTAAGCCTAACCTTCACCCTCACCCTCACTGTCACCCTCAGCCTAATCCTAACCCTAACCCTAATCCTAACCCTAACAATCAACCTTACCCTCACCCTAACCCTAACCCTAACCTTCACCCTCACCCTCACCATAACCCTCAGCCTTACCATAACCCTTACCTAAATCATAACCCTTACCCTCACCCTCACCCTCACCCTCACACTCACCCTAAACCTCACCCTCACCGTAGCCCTCACCCTAAACCTAAACCTGATCCTAACCCTAACCCTAAGCTTCACTCTTACCCTAACCCTAACCCTCACACTTACCCTAACCCTAACCCTAATCCTAAACTTAACCCTCACCCTCATCCTCACCGTAACACTATCCCTAATACTAACCCTCACAATCACCCTAACACCCACCCTCACCCTAACCCTAATCCTCAGCTACACCCTACCTCTCACCCTCACCTGAACCCTCACCCTCACCCTAACCCTCACCCTTACCCTAACCCTAACCCTAATCCTAAACCTAACCCTGACCCTCATCCTCACCCTAACACTAACCCTGCAACTAACCCTCACCCTCACCATCACCCTCACCCTAAAACTAACCCTAACCCTTACCCTCACCCTCACCCTAACCCTTGACTCGTCCAGCAGGTCCAGTTATTTTGTTAGGCTCGAGGAGACCCCTCCTAAATACCAATGGGAGGTGAGAGAGAAACGAGACCAAGCGCATAAAGAAAGACAGTCTGAGTCGCGTCAAGGTCTGCTTTATTGAGCTCGGGGATAGGGTTTTTATACCCACAGGGGTGGTGGGAAGGGGAAGAATGAAAAAATTTTGCAGAAGCAAGGGTGAGAAGTCCCGGGGTCAGGGATGGGTCATGCTTTTCCTTTGGCCGTTGTGCTAATCTTAAAAGTACCTCCTGTGGTTTCTCTAAGAGACATTTATGGTTAGCCAGGCGCCACTTGCTTAGGACTGGAGATAGGAGAAATGTTTATGGTTAGTCAAATGTTGTCTGCTTAGGGCTGGAGGAATATTTATGGTTAGCCAAATGTAGTTTGCTTAGGGCTGGAGGAATCTTATCTTTCCATACACTTTCTTGGCTCCCAACAAATCCCCCTTTCTTATTTAGAAAATTGACCATCAATTGTTGGCTGCTCTTTTTAAGGGGGTGACAGAGGCTCTGTTCCTCTAAGGGCCCAGGGTTTTTCTCCACTCCCGAGCGACCGTCCTCATTTGGGGAGGGGAGTTTTGCGGGCCTTGTCATGTTTTTTGAGGAGACGGCTCGTGGGTATGCATGCCAACCGTCATGCACCAGAGCTTGCCACTCAGGAGTCTTGGGTTTTGGGATCTCGCGGATCCATCCCCCTTCAGTCTTACCTGCACACTTGATTAGAGCATTTCTTCTTCCTCCCATAAGTGCATCCTCCCCTAAGCAGAGGGGCCTAGAGGAGGAGGGGCGAACCTATCCCTTATGGCAATAGGTCTTGCCCGTTGAATTGTCAGAAGTTACGAATAAGAAGAAAGATTTCCTAAATAAGAAAAAGAAAGGGGGGCTGTTTCCCACTGGAACAAGCTCATGGCAAAGCACTAATTAAAAGCCTGGGGTAAGTCCTCGATCTCAATGCCTTAGTCCGTCACATCGAGGTGATGGTGATGAACCTGGGTGGGCTTAGAAGACCAGAGATTAATCTGTTATTTAATAAATTTAAACAGGAAGGTCCAAGTCTGGAATTCTAGCTGCATCTGTAAGAGAAAAGGCATCATCCTCAGGGGGAAGGTTTCCCCTGGGTTGTGGTAAGCCATTCACCTGTTTTATCAACAAATTTTCCAAAGGTGGGTTATGAGAAAACATCCTGTCTTAGGCTACTGGCTACATGCCTTGTTGAGCCAGCCTGTACGGCCTCTGTATGTAGTGCTATCCAGGGTAAGCTCCATAATACTCCCGTCATTGGATGTTTTCTAGCTTTTTGGGAATCATTAGGGAAGAAGTGTATGGAATTGCAGTCCTTCTTTAGGGGTGACTGCGGTGTGCCCCGTGGGGTCCTCCTGAGCCTCTAAGCGTTGATAATGCACCGAGACCGAATTTTTTGATAGGGCAGAATCTATTTGATTTTTTATAAAGCGCGTAAGGCGCTGAAAAGCCCAAGGGCCAAAGGAAATAAGCAAAAGTAATCCAACAAGGGGACCCAGGAGGGGAAGAACATAGGGTAAAAGTCCCCCCCAAGCAGCCCAAATAAGGTGCTCAAAAAACTCATGTCGCCGTCTTTCAATCTCCTCCTGATGTTTTTTAACTCGATCTCTTACAATGCCAGACTTATTGGCATAAAAACAGCACTTTTCCTGTAAAGTTAAGCAAATGCCACCTCTGTCAGCAGTTAAAAGATCTAAACCGCTGCGATTTTGTAAAACCACCTCAGCTAATGAATTTAACTGATCCTGAAGATCTTTAACAGATTGATAAACTTTAGTAATATCATCAGCTAATTGTTGTTAAAGCTTGGAGTATGAGGAGACAGCAGTGGCTAATCCTGCAGTCCCAGTGCCTAAAGCACCAGCCTCTCCAAGTCCTATCAGTAGGGGAATAAATTGTACCACCCTTTTATGTTGGGGAACAAAATAATCAAAGGCAGGAATGGGTACTGGCTCATCTCCGGAAATCAGGTCAATGTCTGGGAGCAAAATAGCTGGAATACAGAACCCTGTCCAATTTTGGGGAAGTACAGTGTAGGCCATATTATTGCCACAAACAAAAACCTGGCTCTGTTGTGAGCATAAGGAGGCAGAAACAATAATAACCTTGTGGCACAGGGAAAAGGAGGACATCCCAACATCAATGTCATACTACCCGGGGAAGTTTATAACACTCTTTGCAATAAAACAATTAGCGCGGATGATCAAACTGAGGTAGTCACTCTGGGAGATAAGGGTTAGGGAATCTACAGTGTTACAGGCTTGTGATTGATTAACACTTGGCCTAGTCTGCTGGGCTCATCAAATGGCCCTTATCTTGAGCCCCCTAAATCGGGAATTTTTACACAGGAATGCGGAGGACATACTCTTTGTTTCTTATCTTGGGTCCCATTTGGCCATTTGGGGAATTTACTTGTTAGCCCTTTATTTACGACTACAGAGCTTGTCCCAGGGCCAACATCTAGACTCCGAAACTTTTTTATATATCTCCAGGGAGGGGAAGGGTCAGTGCTAGTGCAAGCAAGTTTACAGAAGCAAAACCAGCAGTTAGCAATTGTAAAATGTAACTCTAATTTTTTAATCTTTATTCCTCCATTTTTCTTTGGGCTAATTTTAATCTTAAAATTTAGGGGGTTCTTATCTCAGTCGTACGGGTGTCTCTATATTATCTTGTGGGGTGTCAGTTGTTCTCAATGCTTGGTATTTGGATCTCAGAACTAATAGACGGACTATGCTGATCTTTATCTTTTACAAAAGACACCAGTCTGTTGAGTATACAAGGTTCGATTGTAACAAAAGTAACAGTACCAGAGCCCCCCTTTTTTTTCAAGGCTTTCTTTACTACCCTCTTTTTTTTACGATTTTTTGAGCATCTTTGTGGCTGTAGTTTAAAACTGCCCAATTTTCCTTTGGCTTGCGGAACCTTTATCTTAGAACAGCCTTAAGGCACCACTGTGATGTAGAAGCTTGCTAGATTTTAAGGCTAAGAGTATTACCTTCATTGATAAAACACTTAGGTTATTACCATACCAGAGCCAAACCAGGCTGTGACCCTAGAGTGTATTTAAGGCAAGTAAGCCAGTGATATTCTTGTCCCCAGTACCCACTGTGGGAAGAGAGGGTTTCTGGATATCACCCAAAAGAATGTCCCACAAGACCTTAGATTTAGTAGCAGTCAACCAGGAAGCAGACTCAGGTGATGGAATCAGGCAGGAATTCCTCCAGGTGGCTGTCAGGCCGTCGTTGGACTTTACCCATTAGGGTATGCAGCAGCAGCAGCAGCAGCAACAGCAGGGTCTCTCAGTGGCTCCAAGGGACTGTCACACCTCATGCTGGGCTGTAAATTCCTACACAGACTGGTTAAGGATACATTGCATAGGCTTGGCAGGCTTTGATCCTGCTGGTTTTTAAGATCTTTAAACAATAGCCCAAGACAATTTACCAAAATTACAACTTTTTTTTTTTTTTTACTAACCAGATATTTTTGTAAAATAAACACAGAAGGCTCAGAAGGCTTAGTACAGATGCAGTCTCCACACCTTGCACACTGACAACTGTTAACACTATTTTTTATGCCTTTTTTTTCTCTATTTTGCCTCATTTTTCCAAAATTTCTGGCTCTGGACCCTTAATCTTAAAAATGGGGGTAGAAGGGCGAAGGTCCATCTTCCGTAACTTCTTCAAGCTGACTTTAGGGGTGTTGATCTTACCTAGCCAGGAACCTATAACTTTAGCCTATTTTACAAAGAGGCTATCAGGGTTAGATGTCTTTAAGAACAATATTTAACTTTTGACAACTGCACAGACCTTTTTTCCAGCTACAGCAGTGTAGCTTGTTTAGCACTCTGGTTTTAAAAGCATCTTCCTAGATGGCTTAGGAATGTGATTTCTAATGTTCCCAAATAATGCCAAAGTTACCTTTGCAGGCCTTTAGACAGATATCAATGATATCAATAGAAACACACTCTCAAGTTTACAAACTTTTTCCTGAGTAGATGAACTTCATGTAACTAGTGTCAGCTCAATTAGAGCTGCCAATTAGAGCTTTTTGGCACATAAAGGGGTTGAGATTTAAACTATCCCCCACATTTTATAACATTAGCTTTTTATTACTATCACAGAAGACTGGCAAGTTCCTGTCCCTTACAAGGTAGATAGTCATGGACATTAGGCATGCTTACAAACTCTTTCCATGACCTCCCGGCTCTGACCAGTTTTGAAGGGCCATGCACAAATGACTCTAGGATCTGACATTTCTGCTATCCAAGCAGTGGCTTACTGCCTCTGGATGCTCCTCCATTGCTTTTGTCCCAGGAGTGTCTTCTTCACACTGGATAAATGCCTCATTGACATTTTCCTTAGCTGGCTGCTGGACTTGAACTCGGGGCCTGAGCACTGTCCCTCAGCTCTACAGCTTAAGGCTAGCACTCGGCCACTTTGAGTCCCAGACTCGGGGCTTGAATGCTGTCCCCTAACTCTTCAGTCCAGGGCTAGTACTCTGCTGGCTGAATAGAGGTGACAGACTCATAGGAACCTTTTTGTGCCCGGGCTGGCTTTGAACCAGTTTCAGATCAATGAGTCTTATAAAAGGCCACTTTACTCCAATTAAAAGCAACAAGGTGGTCAACATAGAAGTAGCTTTTAAGCATGCACTCACCTGAAACTTATTAAAAGTCAAAGTTACATCTGACAACTTGTAAGAATCCTCTGTGCTTTGCTTTGGGCTTGCTGGAAACTTAAAAAACCTATAAGAGCAAACTATAATAGCAACTATTTTGGTAATCCTAATTTTTCCTTTGTGCACATTGAGGCCAATGTTAAGAACAATTTTACATTTAAACTTTATATCCAAAAATCCATTCCTATTTTTTTAAAACCTCTTATTAATTACCTTTAATATTTTATACTTTAGTTTTTATTTGCATTTTGAAAAGATCCCTTGAAATCTTGAGGCCAAGTGTCACTCATTGCCTCTTGGTTGCTTGTTTTAAAATAGACACACATTAAGATTTTTAAACTCAAATGACAATTTTTCCTTAATGCGAAAATAACAATCATCCTAACTGAACCAAAAAGCTAGACTTAGCGTCTTTATGACTTTTAAAAACATCCTAATTGTAGAACATAATTGAAAGTAAGCCACATTATACAAATAACTTTTTAGCCCTCTTTTAAGGCCTTCCTAATTTTAATGTTATCACATCCAAGGGGAGGTTTTAGCAATACTAATCAGATCATCACATCACTCATTTTAACCATCATGTTTTCAATGTCTATCTGCAGGGAAGAAAGAGAACAAAGATGGGCCACTCAGCCCCTTCTATGGAATGGGCACACACCCAATCCGACTCTTTAGGGTTAGATGAATTGCGTTTGTGTCAGCTGGCCCTCTTTCAACATGCGTGCACTCCTCCCAGGACCTGTCCCACCATGCATTACCAGCTGAACTGCACTTGTGCTTGTTCACCCCTCACCCCTAAAGATAGGTCTTCTGTTGTCTTCTAAGTTTTTCCTCGTCTCTTCTCTTGGTTCTTGAATGAAATACACAGTTTTTAGACAGACAGAACAGGTAGCATCTTTGACAGTGTTAAACTAACCTTTACATTTAAATTTTTAATATTTATCCCCAAATTTTAGCCAAGGGAAATAAATCCCAAACAGCCAATGCATTTTTGTTAAGCCGGATAACTTGGTTACAGTATAAACAGTCTTATGCATTTTAAAATATTAGTTTTTAAATACCAGATTTTCTAATTTGCAAGTTAAAGAAACTTTAAAAAGCCATTTAAAACAATGTGAAGATTTTTTAAAATTTTTGGTAATGTCCAAACCTCATAACCTTTTGAATTTTAAATTTAAACTTACCCAACTGTTACAGCATGCTGACAATTCTTATCTTTGAACACGTTCACAGACACACACAAAACACTCACACAGATCTTAAGGCGCTCAAAAATCAAAATCAGTTGTACGTATACCTTTTAAAGTTTTTAAACAAAAATTTAAGACAGTATTTCTTTTAAATCAGGTACCTTTGTTGGGCTTCATTTTCCCAGAGCTTGCTTATCTAGCAAGGCAATTCACTAATTAATCTTTTGAATCTCTGTGCTGTTCTCATTCAGCAAGCTGAATCCAGAGTCTGCTGAGTGAGCCTGTCACACTCACCCAAATCTTCCCTACCTCAGAAAACATAAAACGAACACACACTAAACAAGACAAACAAGTGGCCACAGAGACAAAATCAGGTCTCAGTGAATGGGGCGACATCTCACTACCATTCACTTACCAGGGGACTCAACATCCCTACTCACCTCCGGAGGATTTTTTCTCTTAGATTCCTGCAGACGTTGACCGAGGGGCCTTCCAAGGTGGAGGAGAATTCCCAGTCATCTTGGAGCAAGGGAAAAGAAAAATCCCTAGCGGCCGTCCCCTCAGACTGACAGGTTCTCCCCCACGCTCAGACCCCCTGAGCCAAGGCCCAAGGTTGAGATCTAACTGGGGCCATTCGCAGGTGGTCAGTGGCAATTACATAATTGACAAACAAGCAGGTTCCTAAAACCTGACAATCTGGGCTCGAGCTGTAACTTTTTTCCAGTGATCTAAAGTCAGACTTAAGGGGGTTGTTAGTTGCCGCCCCTTCCCTTTAAGGACAACAAGACAGACAACAGAGACAATTAACACTAAACAGAAACAGAGGAAACCAGACAGGTGCTGCGTGGCAGTCTAAGGACTGCAAACAGAAAAGGCAACTTCAGATGGGAGTGGCCATCTGAACATGTTTTTTGTTTATGATAGCCTGAGCCTCTGCCTTATCTATAAATTCAGCCTTCCAGGTTAAATATTGACCTCTGGTCAGGACCAATTGTACAATCTTATTCCATTCATGAGGCAGCAGTGTCCTCCGTTAAAATCAATAAGCGGGCACCATCTCTTCCCTTTTCTACCTCTTTTAAAATGTCCCTGATAATCCCATAAAAACTAAAAAAGGCCTCGGGAATTTTTTCTCCTTTGGCCGCTAAATCATTAATATTTTTCCCTACTTTACTCCAGGTAAGGGGATGAATGTCCGGGCCACTCAGAATTAGCCAAGGACAATTTTCCCCGACAAAACAAAAAAATTTTACAAGATCCTTTCTTTTTACTCTTATTCCTCTCTCCCTAATAGCTTCCTTTATTTCCTTTATAAATAAAGCCTCTTTAGACAGCTCTTTTCCCATGGTTCTTTGAACGGCAAACTTACCTCAAGACTTCCCACGGTGCACGAGTGATGCGATGAGGGCGTCTCTACCCTTAAATGATTGGGGATCCTCCAGCGCCATCGGGTAGGTCACCGCGCCTCGAGCCCCACGTTGGGCGCCACTTGACCCGTCCAGCAGGTCCAGTTATTTTGTTAGGCTCGAGGAGGCACCTCCTAAAAACCAATGGGGGGTGAGAGAGAAACGAGACCAAGCGCATAAAGAAAGACAGTCAGTCTGAGTCGCATCAAGGTCTGCTTTATTGAGCTCGGGGTAGGTTTTTTATACCCACAGGGGTGGTGGGAAGGGGAAGAATGAAAAAATTTGCAGAAGCAAGGGTGAGAAGTCCCAGGGTCAGGGATGGGTCATGCTTTTCCTTTGGCCGTTGTGCTAATCTTAAAAGTACCTCCTGTGGTTTATGTAAGAGACATTTATGGTTAGCCAGGCGCCCCTTGCTTAGGGCTGGAGATAAGAGAAATGTTTCCTCACCTGCACCTTAACCCTCACACTAACCCTAAACCTCATCCTAAACCTGAACCTAACCCTCATGCTCACCCTCAACCAAACCCTCACCCTCAGCCTAATCCTAACCCTGACCCTAATCCTAACCCTAACCTCCAACCTCACCCTAACCCTAACCCTAACCCTAACGCTAACATTCACCCTCACACTCATCCTCAGCCTAACCCTAACCCTGAACCTAATTCTAACCCTAAACCTCACCCTCACCCTAACCCTCATCCTAAACCCTAATTCTAACCCTCAATCTAACCCTAACCAACACCCTAATCCTCACCCTAACACTCACCCTCACACTAACCCTCACCCTAAACTTTAACCTCACACTAACCCTAACCCTAACCCTAACACTAACCCTCACACTAACCCTAACTCTCACCCCAACCCTAAACCTACCCCTCAACCTAACCCTCACTCTAACATTCACCCTAACCCTAACCCTAACCTTCACCCTCACCCTAACCCTCGATGTCACCCTAACCCGACCCTAACTCTAACACTAACACACACCTTAACCCTCACCCTCACCTGAACCCTCACCCTAACTCTCAGCCTAAACCTCACCCTCAACCTAGCCCTCACCCTAACCCTACCCTAAAACTAACCCTTACCCTCAACCTCACCCTCGCCCTCAGCCCAACCCTAACCTTATCCCTAATCCTAAACCAAACCCTCACCCTCACCCTCACCCTAACACTTAACCTAACCCTCACCCGCACCCTCAACCTAACCCTAAACCTAAACCTAACCCTCACCCTAACTCTAGCCCTTACCGTAACCCTCACCCTACCCCTAAACCTAACACTCCAAACCTCACACTAACCCACACACTAACCCTGACCCTAACCCTAAACTCACGCTCAAACTCACCCTCACCCTCACCGTCAGCCTAACCCCAAACCTAACCCAAATCCTAACCCTAAGCCTCACCCATACAATAACCATCACCCTAACCGTTAACCTCACACTAACCCTAACCCTAACCCTAACCCTCACCCTAACCCTAACCCTCACCCAAACACTCACCCTAACCCTAACCCTAAACCTCACCCTTACCCTAACCCTCACAGTTACACTAACCCCACCCTAACCTTAACCCTAACCCACACCCGAAACCTCACCCGAACCCGAACCCTCACACTCACCTGAAGTCTCACCCTAACCCTCAGCCTCACCTTAAACATCACCCTAACCCTAACCCTCACTCTAACCCTAACCCTAAACCTAACCCTAACCCTAAACCTCAACCTAATCCTCACCCTCACCCTAATCCTCTCCCTAAACCTAACCCTCACCCTAACCCTAAACCTTACCCTAACCCTAACCTTAACTCTAACCCTCACTCTAACCCTAACCCTCACCCTAATCGTTGCCCTAACCCTAACGCTAAACCTAACTCTCACTTCACACTAACGCTAACACTAACCCTAACCCTACACCTATCCCTAAACCTTACCCTAACCCTAAACCTGACACTAACCCTCACCCTAACCCTAACCCTAACCCTAACCCTCAACCTAACCTTCACCTTACCCCTAACGATCACCCTAACCTTCCCCCTCTTCCTAACCCTCATTCTAACGCTTATCCTCACACTAAACCTAATCATAACCCTAACCCTAACCCTCTCATTAACCCTAACCCTCACCGTAACCCTAAAACTACTCCTCACCCTAAACCTCACCCTCACCCTAACCCTAACCCTAACCCTCACCCGAAACCTAAGCCTAACCTGCACACTCACCCTAACGCTCACAGTCACCCTAAAACTCACCCTAACCCTAACCCTCACCCACACCCTAAACCTCACTCTCAACCGAACCCTAACCTTCACCCTAACCCTTACCCTAAACATCACCCTAACCCTAGCCCTAACCCTAACTCTAACCCTAAACCTCACCCTAACCCTAACCCTCAAACTAACGCTCAACTGAAACCTCACCCTAACAATAACCCTAAACCTTACCGAACCGAAACCCTCACCCTCACCCTCACTCTCACCCTAACCCTCACCCTCAACCTAGCCCTCACCCTAACCCTAACCCTAAACATAACCCTTACCCTCAACCTCAACATCACCCTCAGCCTAACCTTATTGCTAACACTCACCCTCACCCTCACGCTCACCCAAACCCAAACCCTAACCCTAACCCTAACCCTCACCGTCACCCTAACCCTCACCCTAACCTTTAACCTCACACTAACCCTAACACTAACCCTAACCCCAACCCTCACAGTAAACCTAACCCTCACCCTAACCCAAACCCTACCCCTCACCAAAATGCTCACCCTCACCCTAACACTAAACCTAACCCTCACCCTCACCATAACCCTCACACTAACCCTAAACCTAACCCTAACCCTCACCCTAACTCTAACCCTAAACCTCACCCTAACCCTAACCCTCACACTAACCCTCACATTCAACCTAATCCTCAGCCTAACAATAACCCAATTCTTACCTAACCGAAACCCTCAACTTCACCCTCATTCTCACCCTAACCCTGACCCTCACCCTAGCCCTCACCTTAAATCTAACCCTAACCCTAACCCTAAACTTCACCCTCACCCTCACAGCCATCCTCAGCCTAACACTAACCCTAACCCTAACACTCAACCTCACCCTCACCCTAACCCTAACCCTAACCCTCACCTTCACCCTCACCCTCACCGTCACCCTCAGCCTTACCATAACCCTAACACAAATCGTAAACCTTAACCTCACCCTCACCCTCACACTCACCCTAAACCTCACCCTCACCGTAGCCCTCACACTAAACCTAAACCTCACCCTAAACCTAACCCTAAACCTCAGTCTTACCCTAACCTAACCCTAACCCTAACCCTCACCCTAACCCTCACCCTAACCCTAACCCTACCCCTCACCCTAACCCTCATCCTAACCCTAACCCTAACCCTCATCCTAACCCTAACCCTCACCCTCACCCTCAGCCTAACCCACACCCTAACCCTAATCTTAAACCTAACCCTCACCCTAATCCTAACAATAACCCTAATGCTAACCCTCACACTCACACTCAATTAAAACCTAACCCTAACCCTAACAATAACGGTAACCCTAACCCTAACCCTAATCCTAACCCTAACCCTCACCATAAGCGTCACCAAAACTCTAACCCTAACCCTAATCTTAAACCTAATCCTCACCCTCACCCTATCCCCAAACCTAACCCTTACCCTAATCCTCACCCTAACCCTATTGCTAACCCTAAACCTCACCTTCACCCTAAACCTCACTCTAACTCTAAAGCTCACTATAACCATAACCCTAACCATAACCCTAATCCTCATCCTAAACCTAAACCACAACCACACCTTAACACTGAACCTCACCCTCACCCTCACCCTCACACTCACCCTAACCCTAACACTCACCCTAACCCTAAAACTCACCCTAAACCTCACACTAACACTAACGCTAACCCAAACCCTCACCCTCAACCTAACCCTCACCCTAACCCTTATCCTCACACTAGCCCTAACCTTAAACCTAACCCTAAACCTCACACTAAACCTAACCCTCACCCTAACCCAAACCCTACCCCTCACACTAACCCTCACACTAACCCTAACCCTAATCCTAACCTTCACCTTAAACCTAACCCTAACTCTCACCCTCACCCAAACCCTCCCCCTCACCCTAACCCTCCCCCTCACCCTAACCCTAACCCTCACCCTAAACCTAACGCTAAACGTAACCCTCACCCTAACCTAAACCTCACCCTAATCCTTACCCTCACCATAACCCTAACCCTAACCCTAATCCTCACACACTAATCGTAACCCTAACCCTCACCCTAACTCTCACCATATCCCTAACCCTCTCCCTCATCCTAACCCTCACAGTCACCTTAACCCTCACCCTAATCCTAACCATCAACCACACCCTAAAACTCACCCTCACCCGAACCCTCACCCTGACACTAACCCTACCCTAAACCACACCCTCATCCTAATCCTCACCCTAAAACTAATTCTAACCCTCACCCTCATACTAACCCTAACCCTCACCTTATCCCTCACCCTAAATCACACCCTAACGCTAACGCTAACCCTAACCCTCACTCACCCTAACCCTCAGCCTAACCCTTATCCTCACACTAAACCTAAACATAACCCTAAACCTCACATTAACCCTAACCTTCACCCTAAACCTTACCCTACCCGTCACCTAACCCCTCACCCTAACCCTCACCCTAACCCTAACCCTCACCTACACCCTAACCCTCACACTCGCCCTCACCCTAACTCTCACCCTCACCCTAAACATCACGCTAATTCTAACCCTCACCATACCCTCACCCTAATCCTCACCCTAACCCTAACCCTCACTTTAAACCTCACCCTCACCCTAATCCTCACCCTAAGCCTAACCCTAAGCCTTTCCTAACTGAAACCCTCACCCTTACCCTAACCGTCACCCTAACCGTCACCCTCACCCTAGTCCTCAACCTAAACTAACCCTAACCCTCATCCTCACCCTCACCCACAACCCACCCTCAGCCTAACCCTAACCATAACCCTAACATCAACCTCAACCTCACCCTCACCCTCACCTTAACCCTAACCCTAACCCTAATGCTAAAACTAGCCCTCACCCTCACACTAACCCTAACCCTCAGCCTAACCCTAACCCTAACCCTAACCCTACCCCTACCCCTCACCCTAACCCTCTCCCTCACACTAGCCCTCACCCTAAACCTAACCCTCACACTTACCCTAAACCTCTCCTTCACCCTAACCCTCACGGTCACCCTAAACCTTGCCCTAACTCTTACCCTCATCCTAACCCTCACCCTAACCCTAACCTTAACAGTAACACTAACCCTCACCCTAACCCTTACCCTCACCCTAACCTTCACTCTAACCCTAATCCTAACACTAACCCTCACCCTCACCCTAACCCTCACCCAAACCCTTACCCTCAAACGAGCCCTAAACCTAACCCTAAGCCTAACCCTCATATTAAACTTAACCCTAACCCTAACCCTCACCTTACCCTTAACCCTAAACCTAAACCTAAACCTCACCCTAACCCTAACCCTCACACTCACCCTCAACCTCACCCTCAGCATAAACCTAACACTAACCCTAATCCAAAACCTAACCCTCACCCTCACCCTCACCCTAACTCTAAACCTAACCCTAAACAAACCCTCACCCTAACCCTAAACCAATCCCTAAACCTCACATTAACAATAACCCTAATCCAATCCTAACCCTCACCCTCACCCTAACCCTTACCCTCACCATCACCCTCACCCTACCCCTCACCCTCACACTCACTCTAACTCTCACCATAACCCTAAACCTTACCCTAAACCTAACCCTCACCCTCAACCTCACCCTCACCCTCACCATCACCCTCAACCTAACCCTCACCCTCACCCTCAACGTAACCCTAAACATAACCCTAATCCTCACCCTAAACTTAACTCTGACCCTCACCCTCACACTCACCCTAAGCCTTACCAAACACCTAAGCCTAATCCTAAACCTAACCCTCAACTTCACCCTCACCCTAAACCTAAACCTGAACCTAACCCTAATCATAACCCTAACCCTCACCGTAAACCTAACACTCAGGGGAAACCTAACCCTCACCCACACCCTAACCCTCACCCGAACCCGAACCCTCACTATCACCCTAAACATTCCCCTAACCCTAACTTTCACCCTAACCCCTACCGTAAACCTCACCCTAACCCTAACCCTCAACCTAACCCTCACCCTCAACCTAATCCTCAACCTAACCCTAACCCTAACCCTTACCTAACCCTAAATCTAACCCTCAACCTCACCCTGACCCTAACCCTAACCCGAACCCTCACCGTAACCCTAACCATAACCCTAAATCTAACCCTCACCCTCTCCCACACCCTAACCTTCACCCTCACGCTAAACAGTACCGTCACCCTAAACCTCACCCAAAACCTAACCCTCACCCTAACCGTCACCCTAACCCTAATGATAATCCTAACACTCACCCTCACCCTAACCCTCACCCTAACCTTTAACCATATACTAACCCTAAGTCTAACCCTAACCCTCACACAACAATAACCCTCACCCTAACTCTAACCCTACACCTCAGCCTAACCCTCACTCTAAGCCTAAACCTAACCCTAACACTAACAATCACCCTAACCCTAACCCTAATCCTCACCCTCACCCTAGACCTCAAGGTCACCATAACCCCCACCCTAACCCTAACCCTCACCCACACTCTAACCCTCACCCTAACCCTAACCCTAACCCTAACCCTCACCCTCACCCTCAACCTAACCCTAAACCTAACCCTAAACTTCACCCTAACCCTAACCCTTACACTAACTCTAAACCTACCCCTCACCCTACCCCTCACCCTCACCCTAACCCTAACCCTAACTCTCACCCTAAACCTAACTCTAAACCTAAACCTCAACCTAACCCTAACCGTAACCCTTACCCTAACCCTAATCCTTACCCTAACCCTAACCCCAACACTCACTCTAACGCTAACTCTAACCCTAACCCTCACCCTCACCCTCACCGTCACCCTAATCCTCACCCTCAAACTCACCTTCACCCTAACCTTCAAACTAACCCTAACCTTCACCCTAAACCTAACCCTCACCCTCACCCTCAACTTCAGCCTAACCCTAAACCTAACCCTCATCCTAACCCTAACCCTCACATTCACCCTAAACCTAACCTTCACCGTCACCGTCACCCTCACCCTCATCCTCAATCTACCCCTCACCCTAACCCTCACCCTCAACCTAAACATCACCCTAACCCTTACCCTCACCCTAACCCTATCCTTAACCCTACCACTAACCCTAACCCTCACCCTAACCTTTATCCTCATACTAACCCTGACTAACGCTAAACCTAATCCTAAACCTCTCTCTACCACTAACCTTACCCCTCACCCCAACCCTCACCCTGACCCTAACCCTAACACTCACACTCACCCTCACAGTAACCCTAACCCTAACGCTAAACCTCACCCTCACACTCACCCTAACACTAACCCTAACCCTAACAATAAACCTAACCCTAACCCTAATCCTAACAATAACACTCACCCTAACCCTAACCCTAACACTCACCCTAACCCTAACGCTCACCGTAAACCTCACCCTAACCCTAATGCTAACCTTAACACTCACCTGCACCCTAACCCTTATCCTAACACTAACAGTAACCCTATACATAACCCTAACCCCCAAACTAATCCTAACCCTCACCCTAACCCTAGCCCTACCCCTCACCCTAACACTCACCCTAACCCTAACCCTAACCATAACATTAACCCTAACCCTCACCCTCACCCTAATCCTCATGGTCACCCTAAAACTCAACCGAAACCTAACCCTCACCCACACCCTAACCCTCATCCTCACCGAACCCGAACCCTCACCCTCACCCTAACCCTCACCCTCAACCTAAACATCACCCTAACCCTAACCCTAAACCTACCCCAAGCCTAACCCTCACCCTAAACCTAACCCTCAACCTAAAACTCACCCTCACCCTACCCCTCACCCTAACCCTAACCCTCAACCTCACCCTCACCCTCACCCTCAACCTAACACTTAACCTAACCCTCACCCGCACCCTCAACCTAACCCTGAACCTAAACCTAACCCTCACCCTAAATCTAACCCTTACCCTAAACCTCACCCTACCCCTAAACCTAACACTCACCCTAAACCTCACCCTAACACTAACACTAACCCTAACGCTCACCCTAACCCTAACCTTAACCCTAACACTAACCCTAACCCTCACCCTAACCTTTATCCTCATACTAACCCTAACTCTAACGCTAACATTAACCCTAACCCTCTCCCTACGCTAACATTAACCCTAACCCTCTCCCTAACACTAACCTTACCCCTCACCCCAACCCTCACCCTGACTCTAACCCTAACACTCACACTCACCCTCACCCTAACCCTAACCCTAACGCTAAACCTCACCCTCACACTCACCCTAACCCTAACCCTAACCCTAATAACCCTAAATTTCAACCTAACCCTAACCCTACCTCTCAACCTAACCCTCACCCTAACCCTAACCCTCACCCTAACACTCACCCTAACCCTAACCCTCACCCTAACACTCACCCTAACCCTAACCCTCCCCCTTACCCTTACCCTCACCCTTACAGTTACCCTAACCCAACCCTAACCCTAACCCTAAACCATACCCGAACCCTCACCCTCACCCGAACCCTCACACTCACCCGAACCCCAACCCGAACCCTAACCCTCAGCTTCACCCTAAACATCACCCTAACCCTAGCCCTCACTCTAACCCTAACCTTAAACCTAAGCTAAACCTAACCATCAACCTAACCCTCACTCTCACCCTAACCCTCACCCTAACCATAAACCTTACCCTTAACCTAACCCTAACTCTAACCCTCACCCCATCCCTAACCCTCACTTAACCCTCGCCCTAACCATAATGATAACCCTAACCCTCACTTCACCCTAACCCTAACCCTAACACTAATCCTCACCCTAACCCTAACCCTAACCCTCAACCTAACCCTCACCCAATCCCTAAAGCTAACCCTAAACCTCACCCTCACCCTAACCCTCATCCTAACACTTATCCTCACACTAACCCTAACCATAACCCTAACACTAACCCTCACATTAACCCTAACCCTCACCCTAACCCTAAACCTACCTCTCACCCTAAAACTCACCCTCACCCTAATCCTAACCCTAACCCTTACCGGAAACCTAACCCTAACCCGCACACTCACCCTAACCCTGACCGTCACCTTAAAACTCACCCTAACCCTAACCCACACCCACACCCTAACCCTCACGCTCAACCGAACCCTAACCCTCACCCTATCCCTTACCCTTACCCTAAACATCACCCTCACCCTACCCCTCACCCTAACTCTAACCCTAACCGTCACACTAACCCTCACCCTCAACTTAATCCTCACCCTAACAATAACCCTAACCCTTACCTAACCGAAAACCTCACACTCACCCTCACTCTCACCCTAACCCTCAGCCTCAAACTAGCCCTCACCCTATCCCTAACACTAAACCTAACCCTTACCCTCAACCTCACCCTCACCCTCAGCCTAAACCTAACCCTAACCCTAACCCTTACACTCACCCTCACCCTCACGCTAACCCAAACCCAAACACTAACCCTAACCCTAACACTCAACCTCACGCTAACCCTCAACCTAACCTTTAACCTCACACTAAACCTAACTCTAACCCTAAACCTAACCCTCACAGTAAACCTAACCCTCAACCTAACCCTAACCCTACGCCTCAAACTAAACCTCACCCTCACCCTAACACTAACCCTAACCCTCACCCTCAACCTAACCCCCACCGTTACCCTAACCCTCACCCTAACATTAACCCTAACCCACACCCTAACATGAACCCGAACCCGAACCCTCATCTTTACCCGAAGCCTCACCCTCAGCCTCACCATAAACCTCACCTAACCTTTATCCTCATACTAACTCTAAATCTAAACCTAACCCTAACCCTCACACTAACCCTAATCCTTTCCCTTAACTTATCCTACCCCTCACTAACCCTCACCCTAAACCTAACCCTAACCCTAACCCTCACCCTAACCCTAACCCTAACCCTTACCCTCACCCTAACCCTCACTGTCACCCTAACCATTACCCTAAACCTAATCCTAACCCACACCCTAACCCTCACCCTCACCCAAACCCTCATCCTCACCCGAACCCGAACCTGAACCCTAACCCTCAGTCTCACCCTAACCATCACCCTAACCCTAACCCTCAAACTAACCCTCACCCTCAACCCAATCCTCACCCTAACCCTAACCCTAATCCTTACCTAACCGAAAACCTCACTCTCACATTCACACTCACCCTAAACCTCACCCTCACCATAGCCCTCACCCTAAACCTAAACCTCACCATAACCCTAACCCTAAAACTCACCCTCATCCAAACTGTCATCCTTAGATCTCACCCTCCTGATTAGTAGGATTAGAGGCATGAGCCATGGGACATTTATTTTGACAGATGCTAATAAGCATCCTCACAGAATTTCCATGAAATTGTATAGACATATCTCCACTTTTTGTCTGTTATGTTTACATTACCATATGTGACTTAACCAGTACCATGTGTGTCCTGTTAGTTCAGAGAAGAAGCATAGAGTTAAGTTCCTTCTCTCCTCCCATTGGTACAGATCCTTCTACTGTAACTGGGAGGAAGATGAACAAGATTAAGAAGTAAGTGGACATGGCACAAAGATAAGTTCTGTCTTTGAAAACTGGGTATCTTTGAGGTTTTTGAATCAAATTCAACTTCCTTTTTTGCACACCAGTTGTGATTTTCACCAGGGGTTGAGGCTTGGCACTTCAGTGGATAACAGATTACACCGTGTGGATGTGGTTGTGGTTTGGGACTCTCATGAATGACGAAGAGGACTATGTATAGCACGTCAGATCAAGTGTGGAAACAACCTTCTCCTCCTATCATAGGGAGAATTTTAGATGATTATATTTGAGAAATTTCTAGAAGTGGGTTGTGAGGAGCGTCCTGCTTTCAGGAGTCTCTTCCTACAACATGCCAGTCCCGCCAGAAAGAGGCAATAGTACAAAGCTCAGGATGGGGAGGAAAGGCTCTCATTTTCCTTGTCACCAATCTGCCCATAGCATAGTTTGTTCCATCTTCCCTATGTGGATGGACTTCTACTTTGATGATTTCTATTAGAACAAAAACCATGACACCCTGAAAGAACTTACACAGTATGTCAAGCTCAACATGCCCTCTTCAGACTTGCTCTTCTGCTTACATATTCTTCTGGACCAGCTAGAGGAACGCATGGCCCATGAGACCAAGAAAAAGTGGAAGAAGTCTGTTTTGATACCTCAGAACTGGTGAGTATGCATGGAACCTGGGTCTCTAGGCATGGGCCATATGGGCATAGAGCCCATAGTACTCCCCAGCTTGTCAAAATATCCTTTTATGGATATTCTTTGCCAGGTAATATCCGTTCTCCTTTGAAAGAACTTGGAAATAGCAACTCATTAGAAACATCCTAACTTCTCATCAGTGTTCAGTCCAAACTCAAGTTCTACAGCTTCCCCCATTAGATTCTCATGAAAGTTTAGTCACACCTTAACTTCTAGAGTTCTAAGACTCCTGTACCTATTTCAATGCTCAGGTTTGCATCACAGTAGAGCAGCTCCTGCAGATCTCCAGATAAAGAACCCATCAGTGATGTCGTTTATGATGACTCATGGAGATCAGAAACCATTACTGAACTCCAGAAAGCATGTGAACATAGAAGGTGCTTTTTTAATATATAGAAAGGCCCAAGCAGTTTTTGAGTCCTGTGGACATCCCACTGCTTCTGAACCCCACATGTGAAGCAGGTGTACCTTCACTTACCACCAAGGAAGAAGATGATCCAGAATGTCTTCCATTGACGTTCATAATCCACCTACATTAGGTCCAAACAAGTAAAAAAAACACATGTCTTGGAATGCAGGGTAAATGTGTATTAATGGAAAATGACCCCAGTGTATCTTCAGGAAAACCAATAAGTGAGGTCCTAAATCTAGATTCAGTTGAGGAAAGGGAATCTTTCCTCACAGACTATCCTGACGAATCTGTCCTCCTGCAGGGGATCCAATTTCCAATTGAGAAATTAGAATCTGTCCTTCCTTGGACTCAGGAAGAAAACCCTGTCTTTAGTGAGGAAGTAAATCCCTTTTAGGACTCTGAGGCAGAATATGTTTCTGAAGGCAACTTAGAAGCCAATCTAGATTTAGAGATTTCTACCCCCATTCCTGGAAAAACCTGTATTTATCTTTTTGTCCTGATGGTTATAAAATGTTCATTCTATTTATTTTTCTAGCTCTATTAAAATGTTAGTGTTTTTGATATATTCTAGTATTCATGAATCCTAAATATGTTTCTTTTTAAGCCTACAATCTGAAGCATTGTGCATACGTGTTCTTTTGGGGGAAAACATAGAGTGACAGGGGGCTGTACACGAGAGCCTACTGCATATTAACGAAACTGTTAAATGCACAGGGAGTGGCAAGGAAGCCAGGCCATGCCTGTTGGGGAAAAAAGGTGGCTACAAAAGGTCTATGACATAGCATATTAGATGTTCTAGAAAGTTATTCTGTCAATTCGGACAAATGCCACAATACTTATAGTGGTATGTAGGACACTCTTCCAACCGTGAGTTCAAATCTGTATAAATTTCATTGTGCTTTGGGCACATATGGAAGAAAAAATACTCTCCAATAATATCATACAGTAATGTGAATCATTTTTTTAAAAACTGCTCCTAGGCTGAGAAGGTGGCTCAGTTGTAGAGTGCTTGCCTTGCATGTCTGAGGCCCTGGGTTCAATTCCTCAGCACTACATTAGCAGAAAAAGCTGGAAGTGGCATTATGGCTCAAGTGGTAGAGCACTGGTCTTGAACTGAAGAGCTTAGGGACAGTGCCCGGGCCCAGAGTTCAAGCCCCTCAACTGGCAAAAAAAAAAAAAAAAACCCTGCTCCATTAAACAATTAATTAAATAATTAATAATTAATTCAGGCGGCAGCCACTTCATCTGGCATGCTGGTCCCTCTGGTGATCCTAGTGGAAGCCTGCCCACCTCGGGCCCTTGTGAGCACTCCTCGCCTGGGACTGTGGGAGAAGATCAGGCTGCACCTGCTGTTGGCCTAGGGCAGCAACCTGGAGGCTGCTGCATGAATGACACTGTGCCACTGACTCACATCTAGCACCCCCCTACCCCTTGGACCAGGTCCATGAGGATCAGCCCCTGGGAGCACACGCACACTATGGGACAGGGTCCACCCACCTAGGAAGGAGTGCAGACTGAACAGATACCACTCTGTGGATCAGTTTGTGCAGTATTTATCAGCCGTGGAGGAGGGGTTGATTCTGCTCTGCTGTGGGGAAAAGACAAAAAAGACAGGCTCAAGCGGGGTGATGCCAACTTTTGTACTCAGACTGGCAAGGAAACTTTCCTCCACACATTCGCCAGCAGGCTTAGGAAGCCATTCCATGCTCCTTGTCCATGGAGTAGCAGCCAGGGACACTCACATCCAATACTCCTGGATGCTTTTTTGGGTTTGTTTGTTAATTTATTCAGAGAGCCCCTCCCTCAGACAGCAGAGTTATATTCTGGGTTTTGTAAAATGTTCTGCATCTGAGCATTCCCAGTGATTGGTTTTTGTATTGTTTCTTGCAAATCCGTTTTGAAATTTGTGTTTTAGGTGTTGAGGTGCTGGAGGAGAAGCCAGATTATGAAAATAGTTTCCTACAAGCCTTTCATCTAAAAATGAAAACAGATTCTCTCTAAAAATGCCTTTCAGGAAATAAATTTGAGAGTGGAAAAAAGGCTGTTTTCTCATGAGACAAAATGTGAGATTTTTATATGCATGTTTTATGCGTTCAAAATACAATTAAGTAATCCACTATCTAGGAACAATTGTCCAGACCTAAGAGTTAAGTGTCTTGGGAGTTAGAGGCAGGGTTTTTTGAGCTTTATCCAAAGGGAGGGAATAAAGTTAAAATCCATAGATTACTTTGTAGAATCAAAGTGGTAATACAAAATGAGGATCACTAAAATAATCTCTGTGCTATTTGGGTTTTTTATTGTTGCATATGAATTTTTGGATTACTTCTATTTCATTGAGGAGTGAGATTGGGATATTGGTAGGTATCACATTGAATTTGGATTTAGCCTTTGACAGTATTGCCATTTTCATGATGTTATTCCTCCCAATCCATGACCATGGGTGGTTTCCCACTTCCTTAGTTCTGCTTTCATTTTCTTTTTCAGGTTTTTAAAATTTCCGTCATAGAGGTCCTTCACCTCAACTCCTAGATATTTTATTTCTTGTGTGGCTTTTAAAAAGGGGTTGCTTTCCTAATATCACCCGTATTCTTATCATTATTGGAATACAGGAAAGCCATTGATTTCTGAGGGTGAATTTTATACTTGGCTAGTTTGCCAAAGTTTCTGATCAGCTCAATAATTTGGGAGTGGAGTCCATGCGGTTCTTTAAATACAGGATCATATCATCTGCAAAGAGGGAGAGTTTTACTTCATCTTTCCCTATTTGGATCCCTTTAAATTTGCATCTTGTATTATTGCCCCAGCTAGCATTCTAATACTAAGTTGAAGAGTAGTGGAGAGAGCAGTCATTTTTATCTCATTCCTGAATTTATAAGAAATGGCTTTAAATTTTCAACATTAAGTATAATGCTAGCTGTGGGTTTGCCAAACCATAGCAGAAAGAACAGCACTGGAGCACTATCAGTTCCAAATTTCAAACTCTACTAAAAAACCATAGTAAAAGAACAGCTTGGTACTGGCACAAGAACAGACCTGAGGATCAATGGAATAAGACTGAAGACTCAGAAATAAACCCACTGACCTATAGCCACCTAATCTTTGACAAGGGAGCTAAAAAATAGGATGGAAGAAAGACAGCCTTTTGAGTAAATGGTATTGACAAAATTGCTTCAACACCTGAAGAAAACTAAAGCTAGATATGTATATATCACCCTGCACGAGAATCAATTCCAAATAGATCAAAGACCTCAAAATAAAAGAAGACACCATGAAAACATTACATGAAGGAATAGGAGAAACTCTAGGGCTTTTTAGAACAAGCCGAAATTTTCTTAATAGAGAACTGGAAACAAAAGAAATCTAAGACAGTTTGGACAATTGGGTTTGCATGAAACATCAGAGCTTCTGCAAGGCAAAAGTCATAGCTAGCAAGATCAATAGAAAGCCCACGTTCTGGGAGAAGATTTTCACGAGTCATAAAACGGACGAGGTTTTATATCTAAAATATACTTAGGACTCAAAAAATTAAATCACCTGACAACAAATCCTCAAAGAAACAACTTCTCCATAACTAAGTGAGCTAAAGACTTAAAGAGATACTTCTCTGAAGAGGAAATAAAAATGGCCATTAGCCTCACGAAGAAATGCTTAACTTTTCTAGCCATAAAAAGGAGAGCCTGGCATAATATATGACAAACATTAAGGGTAAACAACTACCAATTGTGAATACGGTCCCAAGTCAAACTCTCCTTTACATTTAAAGGATATATAAAAATATTTCATGACAAAGAAAACGTGAAACAACATATCTCCACCAAATCAGCAGGGTAGAAGTTAATTAAATATACCCTATATAGAGAAGATCAAGAAGAACAGGAACTGGTTATATAAAATGTTCCCTAGCAGAGAACAAGGTAAATATATTAACAGTAGGTGAGGCACAACTCCTAATAGCAGGGGTATAAAATAGCAGGGCTTATCAGATATTTCTCAGTCTTAACTTTCAATATCAATGGAATTAAATTTCCAATTAGAAAACAGATCAGATAGTAGTCTCAAAAAACAAGACACATCCATCCAGTGTCCACAAGAGATACATTTTATTGACAAAAACAAACATACTCAAACTGAAAGGCTAGAAGGAAAATTTTCAAGTAAATAGACACCATAAACAGGCCACAGTAGAATTACTAAAATAAGATAAAATAGAAATCAAATTAAAATTAGTAGGTAGAGACATTACATATTGATAAAGGCAACTCTCAATTAGGAGGATATAACAAGTGTAAATATCAATGCCCTGAATCCTGGACCACCCTACATCATCAACCAAATACTACACAACCTAAAAACACATCTCAAACCATTATTGTTATCCATTGATTGGTTATACTGGAAAAACTCAACCAATAAACTGAAGACCTAGCTAACTACATTGACCACCTACCCCTAACAGACATCTACAGAATATACATTCAGTATCAGTATATACATTCTTCACAGCAGGTCATGGAAGATTCTCCAAAATAGAACCTATCCTATGTCACACAGAAATTCTGTCCAAATTGAAAGAAAATTAATTGAATTCACATATCTTTTCAGACCACAACAGAATAAACTTAGAATTAAACAGCTAAAGCAAAAACCAAAAAAAGGTCAAACCCATGAAGAGTGAACAACACACTGCTGTATGACCAGTGGTGCACTGAAGAGATTAGAATAGAAATCTGAAAGTTTCTGGAATTTAACAAAAATGAATACACAAAATACCAGCTCCTCTGGGACATATTAAATGCAATACTTAGTGGAAAATTTATAGCTTTGAATGCCTACATCAAGCAATTGGGGAAATCTCAAATCAAGATTTCATTTGATTTTAATTATGGTCTGCTATTAGGACTCCCACAGACACCAAAATCAGAGAATGCTAATTAACCTGATAAAATGCATAATAAAATTTTTATAATTAATATAACATGAAGATTTTAATATTAATAACGTTAAAAATACTTGTATTCACATTATATAATATATTGAAATCCTTTAGTTTCATCAATTTTTAGAATATTTATAACTAAATGTAAATTGTTTGTAAATAGTTATTTGATGATGTATAAAAAATGAGAAAAAGATTTTCATACACATTACTACAAATGCAAACAGATTCACCTAGTTATTTATGATCCTTCATTTGTTGGTTTCATTCATGCATGGATAACATGCGAAGAAGAAAATTGCAAACTTGACTTTACTAAAGGATTCATTACATGGAGTTTATGTTGGGCTAAATAGATTTTATGAATTAAATTGTTTGTCCCATCCTTTCTCCCTCCCTTCCTTCTTTCCTTTCTTCTTTGCTTCCTCCTTCCTTCCCTCCATCCCTACCTCTCTCTTTCTCTCTTTCCTATCTTTCTTCCTTTCTTTCTTCTTTTCCTTCTTTCTTCCTTTCCTTCTTTCTTTCTTTCTTTCTTTTTTCTTTCTTTCTTTCTTCTTTCATCTTATATTCCTCTCTTCCTTTTACTCAGAATATTTCTTATGGCAATAGAAAAAATCCCAACTGTTGTACTCTAAGGTGTTATGAGTAATTATAAATATTAACTAGATTAATATTAATTTTAATAACCTATGTTATATCTTAAGACAAATTATACTAAAAACAACTTCTCAAATGTTCCAAGATATGTAACAAATATGACTTTTCATGATATTGTTTATTTCTTCAAACTAAAATAAGCATTTAGACATAATATTGCATGTGTGTGTGTTTTGTTCTTTTGATTTTAACTCAAGACCTATACCTTAGTTGTTGTTTTTTTCCTCAAGGGTATTGCTCTATCATTTGAGCCACAATTCTATTTCTGGCTTTGTGTGTGTGTGTGTGTGTGTGTGTGTGTGTGTGTGTGTGTGTGTGTGTGTGTGTTCTAATGTGTGTGTGTGATTAATTGAGATGTGTCTCACAAACTTTCTTGCCAAGGCTGACTTTGAACCCAAGCTTCCTGAGTAGCGAGGATTACAAGCTTGAGACAGCCATATTTAGCACAGATTTAATATACCCAAGAATAAAATAAATTGTATTATTTGAATTCTATATGCTCAATTTAACAAATTAACATTTAGATATTTATTCAGTTATTAAACCTGAACCTGCATTGTGAAAAATATTTTTCATTTTTATGAAAAAATATGCACTCAAAGGTTTAAATGACAGAATCTTTAGACAAATTGCAATACTCTATTATTCAAAAGCAAAAAAGGGATCATTAATCAAATTTCTCATGTAAGCTAAAAAGTAAAAGGCTCTGTCAGGGTGAATGAAGCAATTTTTCATTAAATTAAATATTATATACTGTGGCCAATATTACATACTGTGATTTTCTATTCTTTTAAACCTAAACTTTTTTAGGTCTTGTAAATTCATACATTTTGTGAGTATATAAAAATCTTGATTACTAGTCATGTATTTCTGAAGTTTGATTACTAAGTCATTTCAGAGAAACAGTGAATTTCATGTATTTTATGTCAACAGTGATTTTTAGAAATTGAATCAACCTCATAAGAAACCTAAAGCAAGATATTTAATCACTTATCCAATTATTCCTATAGACTTGAAGATAACTAATTTTTGAATGTTAGGAAATTCATTTTATACCTACTCTCTAAAGAATAATTCTGATAAGTGATCATGATAGTATTTATTTTTCCTTCAACTTGAAGGAAAGAACTTCACTATAGATGACAAATACTTGAATAGAAATGTCATAAAATTATGAAAATTCAATTCATTATGAGTTAGATGAAATAGTCATTTTTGAAGGTCACAAAATGAAGCCTCTGGGAGCATCCTTATCCGTTAAATAAAATGTATTTTCACTCAAAATATTTCATTCATCTCTTCAGCAATGGTATAACCAAACCACCTCTATGCCAAATAGCATCTCAGGTATTTAAGAATAGAAGTTATCACAATTGTATAGAAAGATCTACCCACCAGTCTAGAAATTAAATCTAAATTTTAAAGGATTGGGATTAATAATTTGGTTTCACTATGTTGCCATAAAGAGGTGAAACCTTTCGCGTGGGCATAGTAATAGAGATTAGGTCACTGAGAACTTGTGATCAAAGAAGGTTTAAGATCAAAGTCCTTTCTTCCTCTTCCTTCGTTTACTTCTCTGTCTCCTTCTCCTTTTCCTTCTCCCTCTTCTTCTTCCCCTCCTCCCCTCTCTCCCTTTCTCACTCTTATTCTTCCTTTTCTTAACTCCCTCGCTTCCATGAATACACAAACTCCATCACATCTTCCTGATATGGGGTACTGTACCACCACCAACCAAAAGCAATGAGAATAAGAAATGTAAATTGAAAGGTATAAAATCAGAAACCAAGATTAATCTTTCCTCCTTTGAAGTTAATTTTATAAAGTATTTTGTCATATCAATAGGAGACTGACACAGCATGTTCTCATTTATTATAAGGGATAAGATTTACTGGAAATAAATTTGGCCAACATTGTCCTAATGAAATAATTGATTAAATTAATTATATTTGGACAAATCTACTTTAAAATATCAGATATACTTCAATAAGAGGCAAAAAACGTGTTCAGAGGGAGAGTGGAGGTGAAACTAGAGCTAAACAAGCTCTAACATAGAAAGCAGTTTTACTGTTCCAGTGAACAGTCCTAGGCTAGAGAATCACACCAAGTGTCCCTTCACAGTTCACAAAGTTTGGCCAGACAGGGAAAATCCAAGCAAGGACACAGATCAGAGAACTTGCTGGTAGCCACAGCTGTGGCGGCCGTGGCAACAGTGGTAGCGGCCATAGCAGCCATACCTATAACAAATTGTCCAGGACAAAGTTGGCAGACACAGCGGGACAGCGGATTCTACTCACCACCAGTAAGAACTGACAAGGAGCAGATTTCTTCATACTGCAGATAGCAAACCAGAGATGGCCAAGGAACCAAGACTCTGACGTGAGTAGAATGCTGACATCCTCACTCCTTCTCAGGGAGCAGAGGAGGTAAGGCCACCCCTCCCTGCCACCACCACCGGAGATCTCCATCTTTGATACTGAAAAAGGCCCATTTGAACAGCTATCTCCAACTCAGGCTTGGAAGAAAACAAGATCCATTTAGGAGGTCACAGGAACCTGACCTGACTTGCCAGGCTCAGTTCCACCCAAGAGAAATCACCCAGCCCAGGCAAAGAAGCTCCGCCCTTAGAGGAGTGACTTTCTTCACTCTGTAAACAGAGCCAGAGGCTGTCCCTCCCTACAGCAGCCTTGACAATCAATTGAAATTCAGTAAACATAAATGCTGAGAATGGATCCAGACTGGGCTGTGTATCTCACAAGCTAGCACCTCAGGGAAAAGCAACTGTTTGCTGAAAGGCCTCAACCCTACCCAGAACCTAGACTCATCACAGCATCTCAAAACTAGAAGAAACAGCCATCTCCCTCTTTTGTGATACTCAAAGCAGATCTCCCTCCCACTGAACTAGCCTGGGAGGAGGATCACAAAATTATGGGTAATGCTGAGCATTTTTCTGCCTGCTCAAACAAATTGACTTAAGCAACTAATCAAGCCACAGGAAAAACAAACACCACAAGCAGACCAGAAAATCCACCAAGAGACTGGTTATGGACACAGGGGATATAGAGTATCTTCACATTCTACCCCCACAAAAAAAAAAATCAAAGAAGTCTTTTGTACCTTACTTTAATTTTAATTTTTTAAAAAAATAATGTTTTCTATTAATCTTTTTCTTCTCATCATTATTTTATGTGTAAATGTGTGTGTGTGTGTGCTTTTAAAAAAAATCTCTTCTGACCTTTTGGTCCTTATTTTTTATTCTTTTGATTTTTTTCTCTTTCTTTTTTGTGAGACTTAATTGTTATTTTGATCATCCCCAGATATTTACCCATCGTCGTATATTAGACATTATGCCCCGTTGTGTACACACTTAATCCAGAAATTTATTACTCAGTTCACAACCTCTTAGGCTAAAATTCTTTAAGAGCAGGGCTGGGAAGGTGGCTCAGTGGTAGAGTGCTTGCCTTGCATGCTCAAGGCCCTGGGTTCAATTCCTCAGCACCACATAAGCAAAAAGAAAAAACCCTGAAGTGGCGCTGTGGCTCAAGTGGTAGAGTGCTAGCCTTGAGCTGAAGAGCTGAGGGACAGCGCCCAGGCCCAGAGTTCAGGCCTCACGACCGGACCCAGAAGAAAAATTCTTTAAGAGCAGTATTATCTCTCTTTATACCTATATAATTTTCAAGTAACTAATTTTAAGAATTTTTTTTTTTAGTTTTTCATGTCTGCTTTCTATCCCTCCCTTCCTCTCATCCTATCCTTTTCATCTCTCAATATCATCCTTAAACACATAATTTTAAGTGTTTCACTTTTTAAATTTAAATTTTTTATTTCCATTTTTTCTTAATCTCGCTTCTATCATTCTGTCTAATACATTTCCCTCTCTAAGATTAGGACTTGGTTAAATTCACTCACCTCTCCACATCCCTCTAATCCTATTTTTGCCCACATTTCTCCATAAAATTAATTTGTGGTTTGCCAAATTCTTCTTTGCTGTTCTTAGCCCATTACGCCACAGTTGTTTGATATTGAATAAATTGTATCTGTTGAAAAATATTGTATCTGCAGACTTTTGTCTGTGCAACTACAGAACTTTGATTATACTTGCCTTAAAATTTTGTTCTAGCAAAAAATTGGTGTTACTTTCATACCGACTGGGCAGAACAAGCCAGAAAAACACAAGGAAAATTGCAAGCCCAGTTATCTGAACTCCCACTCAGGAAAATCAGTTGACAACATAGTTAATATATAATCCAGAAGAGAGTTCCCAAAAATCTCTACAAATGCTACTGGTAAACATGGTGAATGAAATCATTGAAAACCTGCAAAGGATTCAATGTGAGCGTGATAGGGAGAGAAAGGCAAACCAAAGATTAATACTGGAATCTCATGAGAGTGAGGAAGCTCCTCAAAGATTGATATAGGAATTGCATGAGCAGGATGAGAACAGTCAAAGAGAAATACAGGAAATGCATGAACATGAGGAAGCTAATCAAAGAGTAATACAGGACTTGGGAGAGCAGGATGACAATAGACAAAGATCAACATAGGCATTCATGGAATCCATAAACAGAAAGCTGAAAGAATTCAGGGAGACCACAAAGGCAATGATGAATGGAGCCCAACAGAAGGAATGGGAGTACAAGGAAACCATAAACAATCAAGTAAGTGATTTGAGAATTAATACAACACCGAATTAAGGAAGTAAAGAATTTCATACAAGATCTAAAACAAAGCTCCAACAAAGAATTTGAAGCCATAAAAGCTGCCCAAATAGAAGGAAAAGAAATAAAAAACAAAGTAGAAAATCTCGACAGTAGGTTAGACCATGCAGAGGAGCAAATTTGAGGGATTGAGGACAGCTAGGTTATTACAGAGAAAGAACATACAACTATCCAAGACATATCCAAGAGATATGATAGATCTATTAAACATTTGAAAGACACTCTCAGAAGGCTTAATCTGAAGATAATTGGTGTAGAGGAGCACCTAGAAACAGAAGTTAATGGTCTAGGAAATTTGGTTAACATGATCCTAGCAGAGAACTTCCCAAACATGCAATAAGATAAGCCTATTTAGATACAAGAAACTTTTAGAACTCCAAATAGACCAGACTAGGGCAGGATATCTCACCATTACATTATAATCCACACTTGACCAATTCCAAGGAAAAAATCCTAAAAGCTGTCAAGTAGAAAAGATCAAATACTTACAAAGGGAAAACAATTCGAATCAGCTCAGATTTCTCAGTGGAGACAATTAAATCAAGAAGAGCCTGGAATGATGTAGGCCATGTCCTAAGGAAAAACAACTATCAATCAAGCTTACTGTAACCAGCTAAGCTCTCTTTCATAACTGAAAGTAAAATAAAAGCCTTCCATAGCAAAGAAAAACTGAAATAATATATCTCCAACAAACCAGCCCAATAAAAAAAATTAACGATATGCTACACATAGGAAACCAACAAGAGCACAATAAAGACGAAGAAACCGCACCCAAACTGAGAATCCAAGAACTATAGGAAGAATCCAGTTGCTCCAGCCCCCAAGAAGTTGGATAGCATTGCAGGAACTCCCAAACACTTCTCAGTCCTAACTCTCAACATTAATGGAATTAACTCTCCAATTAAGTGACAGACTGTCTAGTTGGATTAAAAAGCAAGATACTTCTATCTGCTGCCTTCAGGAGTCACACCTTGCTCATACAAACAAACACATTTTGAAAGTGAAAGGCTGGAACAAATTCTACCAGGCAAATGGCCCCCATAAAGAGGCTTGAATGGCAATCCTGATATCAGATAAAATAGACTTCAAATTACAATTAGTGAGAAGACGTAAAGAAGGTCGCTACATACTAATTAAGGGATCTCCCCTTCAGGAGGATATTAAAATTCTAAATCTCTATTTGGCAAACAACGGATCACCCAGATTTATCCAAGAAACACTACTTTCCCTCAAATCTCACATAGATCCAAAGACATAAATTGTTGAAGAATTTAAATCACCACTATACCCACGAGATAGATCAAATCAGCAAAAACTCAACAGAAAAACTGCAGATCTAAACAACTGAATAGATCAACTAGATATAACGAACATCTACCGAATATTTCACCCAGCAGCATCACAATACAAGTTTTTCTCAGCATCACATGGAACAGTTTCCAAAATAGACCCCATTTTAGGTCATGAAGCAAACTTGTCCACATTCAGAAACATTGAAGTTTTATCATGCATTCTCTCACACCACAAGGGAATAAAATTAGAACTCAACACCAAAAGCCACCAAAGAAAGTCCTGTAACACATGGAGGCTAACAACATAATGTTGAATCACCAGTGTGTCAGGGAAGAGATTAGTAAGTAAATTCAAATATTCATGATATTCAACAAAAAGGAAGACACAAATTACCAGCTCTTCTGGGACAGAGCAAAGGCAGTACTCAGAAGGAATTTTATAGCTCTGAGTTCCTAAATCAACAAATTGGAGAGATCTTAAACCAACAATTTTATGAGATATCTGAACCTCCTTGAAAAAGAACAACAAGATAAACCCCAATCCAGTAGATGGAGAGAAATACTTAAAATTAAATGAATTAGAATTTTTTTAAAAATCCATAGAAAAAATCCACAAAACAAAGAGTTGGTTCTTCGAAAAAATTAACTAAACTGAAAGACCGTTAGCAAATCTTATCAGAAAAAGAAAATACACCCAAATAAATTCAGAGATGGGAATGGAAACATCACCACAGAAACAAGATTCAGAACATTATAAGGGAATGCTTCTCAAACCTTTATATTAATAAGTTTGAGAACTTGACATAAATGGAACTTTTCCTAGCAAATATGGACATGCCAAAAATGAACCAAGATGAGATAAAACATCTTAACAGCCCCATATCAAGGATGGAAATAGAAGCAGCAATAAGAGACCTCCTATCTAAGAAAAGCCCAGGAATAGATGGATTTACAGTGGAATTCTACAAGTCCTCCAAAGCAAAGCTCAAACCAATAATCCTCCAACTTTTCAATGAAATTGAAAGGGAAAATTCACTACCGAACTCATTCTATGAAACCATAATAACTCTTATTCCAAAAACAGGCAGTGATTCATCAAATAACAAGAACTATAGACCCATTTCTTTGATGAATATTACGCAAAACTTCTCCACAAAATTTTGGCCAATCTACTTCCAAAATTCATCCAAAAAATCACGCATGACGATATAACATGTTTCATTTGAGGGATGCAAAGCTGGTTCAATATACACAAATCAATTAATATAACTCATCACATCAACAAACAGAAAGGATAAGAACCACATGGTTATCTCAACAGATGCAGACAAAGCATTTAACAAGATCCATCAAACCCTTTATGATGATGGGTCTGAAAAAATTAGGAATCCAGGAAACATTACTCAATACAATAAAGGCTATATATGACAAACCTACAGCCAGCGTTATAATTAATGGTGGAAAAATAAAGCCATTTCCTCTTAACTCAGGAATGAGGCAAGGATGTCCACTCTCTACTTCTCTTCAACTTAGTATTAGAATCCTTAGCTACCGCAATAAGACAACATGCAAACATGAAGGGGTTCCAAATCGGGAAAGATGTAATAAAACTCTTTGCAGATGACATGATTTTAAAGAATCACACGGACTCCACTTCCAAATTACTGAAGCTGATTCAAAATTTTGGCAAAGAAGCAGGGTATAAAATTATCCCTCAATAATCAATGGCTTATCTGTATGACAACAATGAGTAAAGCGTGGGTGAAATCAGGAAGGCAACTCCATTCATAATAGTGCACAAAAAAATATGTAGAAATTTACTCAATCAAAGAAGTGAAGGACCTTTATGATAAAAACTTTAAAAACCTGAAAAAGGAAATCAAAACAGAACTTAGGAAGTGGAAAACCCTCCCATGCTCCTGAATTGGAAGGATCAACATCGTGAAAATGACAATACCTGCCAAGGCTATCTACAAATTCAATGCGCTACCTATCAATATTCCAACCTCATTCTTCAACAAAATAGAAAAGGCAATCCAAAAATTCATATGGAACAATAAAAGACCCAGGATAGCTAAAACAATCCTCAACAGAAAGATCACTGCAGGAGGAATATCAATACCAAATTTCAAACACTACTACAAAGCCATAGTAATCAAAACAGCTTGGTTCTGACACAAGAACAGACCTCAGGATCATTGGAATAGAATTGAAAACTCAGAAATGAACTCACAGATCTATAGCCACTTAATCCATGATAAGGGAGCTAAAAAACTAGAATGGAAGAAAGACAGCCTCTTCAGTAAATGGTGCTGAAAAAAATTGGATAAATACTTGTAGAAAACTAAAGCTAGATCCTTATATATCATCCTGCAGCAGAATCAACTACAAATGGATCAAAGACCTCGGGGTCAAAGCAGAAACTCTGAAAACATTACAGAACAGAATAAGAGCTACCCTAGGTCTCCTTGGCACAAGCTGAAATTTTCTTAATAGATACCCAGAAACACAACAATTCAAATAAATGTTGGACAAATGGGATTGCATGAAATTGCAGAACTTCTGCATGTCGAAAGACATAGCGAGCAAGAACAATAGAAAGCCCACGGATTGGGAGAGGTACTTCACTAGCCATACAACGGACAAGGGTCTCATATCTAAAATATACTGGGAACTCAAAAAATTGAATCCCCCAACAACAAATCTTCAAAGAAACAACTGCCCAATAAATAAGTGAGCGAAAGTCTTTTTTTTCTTTTTTTAAAATTAAGTTTTTTTATTGTGAAAATACTGTACAGAGGGGTTACAGTTACATGAACAAGGTAATGAGTACATTTCTTTTTTTTGTTATTATTGTCTTTTTTTTTTTTGTGAGAATACCATACAGAGGAGTTACAATTACATGGGCAAGATAACGGTACATTTCTTATCAAGCATTGTTGCCTCCTCTTTGTTTCCTCTTCCCATCCATTCCCATAGTCCCCCTACCTCCCCCAATCCGATCTTTACCCCCCCCCCCCGCCAAAGTTGTAAAGTTTGTTTTTCTACATAACCATTAATGTCTCTCCCCCACAGTATAACCTCTGATTTCACTGAATTTGATGTTGGTATAATTTGTGGAGGAGAAGGACAAAAACGAATCGAGCTAAAGTCTTAAAGAGAAACTTCTCTGAAGAGGAAAGAAGGATTGCCAATAGACACATGAAGAAATACTCAGCCTCCCTAGCCATAAAAGAAATGCAAACCAACACAACCTTTAGATACCATCTCACCCAGTTAGAATGGCTATAATCAAGAACTCTAATAAGAACAGATGCTTCAGGGGATGTGGAGAGAAGGGAACCTTACTGCATTGTTGGTGGGAGTGTAAACTAGTTCAACCACTTTGGAAAGTAGTTTGGAGGTTCCTCAAAAGACTCCACATAGAGCTCCCCTATGACCCAGCAATCCCACTTTGGGGCATTTAGCCGAATGTTCACAAACAAAGCTATAAACACAACCATGTTTATCGCAGATTTATTTACCAAAGGTAATATATAGAACCAACCCAGATGCCCCTCAGTAGATGAATGGATCAAGAAAATGTGGCATATATACAAAATGGAATTCTATGCCTCCATGAGAAATAATGAAATTGCCCCGTTTGTTAGGAAGTGGAATGACTTGGAAAAAAATAAATTAAGTGAAGTAAGCCAGGCCCAAAGAAATGTAACGCCCATGGTATCCCTTATTTGCAGTAACTAATTTATGTCTGAGACCAGCAGAAATGGTCAGTTAACTTGATGATAGGCAAAATGAACCCCAAGATAAGGATTCAATTTGTATTCTTTCTTGAGATTGTTCCTAACATACCTATAAGATGATTTCTTTATTGCTTTGTATGTCCATTCCCCTCTGTATATCCCCTGCTTTCACTGTATTTGATGTTGGTATAATTTGTAGAGGTGAGGGAAAAAAGAAATTGTTTAAATAGGGATACAGGTGGACCCATTGCAACAATGAGATGTACAAGATTTTATTTCAAAAAATAAAATGTACAACTTTGGCTGTGGGGGGGGGGATGAGAGGGAGATGGGAAGTATTGGGAAGGGGAAACAAAGAAATAGGCGACAATGTTTGATAAGAAATGTACTTATTACCTTGCCCATGTAATAGTAACCCCTATGTAATGTACTTTCACAATTTAAAAAAAAGTGGCAAAAAAATTACCTGTATGGTTTCCTATGAAAAGAAAGCAGAATACAATCTGTTCCTCAAGGAAATTGACACATAACTGGCAGTACTGTCACTTTCATAAATGATGTAAGAATACTGAAGAACAAATTTCAATTCAAACTTCCTGATATAAAATTTACTTTGTTCCCTGTAAACAACCTTTCAATTCTACCTATGTCTTGCTCCCAAAATGACTCTTATTTATTCTTATCATATTTTTTAATTAACTTTAAGTAGTTGAATGGGAATTGCAGTTTGACAAAGCAGTTTAGGAATAGTATTTAGTGAGTTTTTTTTTCTTTTTTCTCTCCTGAGGTTTCTCTCTGGGTCTAAGCGCTGTCCCTGAGCTCCTTTGGATGAACACTAGAACTCTATCACGTGAGGCAAGCAGCAATTTCAGATTTTTCTGAGATTTAATTGGAGATAAGAATCTCACAGGCTTTCCTGCCAGGGTTGGCTTCAAACCTCAATCATCAGCCTCCTGAATATCTAGGAAAAAAGCGTGAGCCTCTAGTGCCTGGCTTAAAACAATGCATCTTTTTTATTTTTGGCTAGTCCTGGGGCTTAAACTCAAGGCCTTGGAAATGCCTTGAGATTCTTATCCTCATGCTAGAAATCTACGACTTGTGTCATAGTGCCAATTCCAGCTTTTTTTGTTTATGTAGTACTGAGGAATCAAACTCAGGGCTTCATACTTGCAAGGCAAACAGTCTACCACTAAGACACATTTCATGGCTAATACAGTGCAACTTGAGGTTCACTATAGCTCATCCCTCTCTATCCTATTTCATCCCTCAATTTACATAATTTTGTAGAATATTTACTGGCTCACAATATCATACATAGTCACTCAGAGGATATGTCACAGATAAAATTTTATTGATAGTATTATTCATCAACGTACTAAACTCATTCATTACAGAATTCTCTGATTTTAAATTCTAAATTATCACTCAGATTCACCCACTACTATTCTAAAATAAGGTTAGCATAAATGCAATCTACAATTCTTCAATAAAGTACAATGATTCATAGAATGTCTACGAGTTGGACTATGAACATCTCCTTAAATTCTAGAATATTTTATCATCACTGCCCTCTCAAAATACTCCAATATTTAGTAGTAGTCACTTCCTGTCATCATTAGAAAATACCATCCACTTGACCAAATATTACTTCATAGTCTACCACTACAGATGTGCCAATTTAAAAAAGCTCATATAATTTCTTATCAAGCATTTTAGCCTCCTCCTTTGTTTCCCCTTTCCGTCCCTTCCCATCCTGCCCCCGACCCCCCCCCCCTCAATACTCCCCGACCCCCCCCACGAAAGTTCTAAACTTCATTTTCGACATAACGACTTGTACATCTCATTGTAACTAGAAAATGTAGTATAGGGCTAAGAAGGTGTCTCAGTGGTAGAACGCTTGCCTTGCATGCAGGAGGCCCTGGGTTTGATTCCTCAGCACCACATAAGCAAAAAGAAAAAAGCCGGAGGTTGAGCTGTGGCTCAAGTGATAGAGCACTAGCCTTGAGCTGAAGAGCTGAGGGAGAGTGCCCAGGCCCAGAGTTCATGCCCCACTACGGGACACCCCACACCAAAAAAAAAAAAGAAAATGTAGTCTGTTTTATCCATTTTTCAATGCAATATTAGTGTTTCCCAAGTAAGTCCATGTAAATTTATGTCATGTTGCTTTGCATGCATGTGTATAATTGTTTTACATCCTCAATGGGCATTTCAACAATTTATTATATTCTATTGTAAAAGGTTTTGCAATATCTATTCTTGTACATGTGTGTCATTTGACATAATTTAAAATATATTTTTATATAAAATTATGATTGAAAATGCTGGATCATAGATGCAGCTCTATGTATAATATCTTAAAGATTGCCAATATGTTTAACAAACTGTCTATATCACTTTAAGTGCCAAGCACTTGTATAAGGATTCCAATTTCTACCTAGTGGCTGTGCAGGGCTATCTTATTGATGTTTCTATTTCTATTAATCTCTATATGTATGCAATGTCTAGGCATGATATGATATTTTCATGTTCTTTGGTTGTTGGTATATTATAACAGACATGTGTATTTCAGTTTTTTTTTAATTTAATTTCATTTTATTTGTGCACATACTGTACAGAGGGGTTACAATTACATGGGCAGGATAATGCATACATTTCTTACCAAGCATTGCAGCCTCCTCCTTTGGTTTACCCTTCACATCCCTTCCCAGCCTCCACCCTCCCCACCATTCCAATTTTTCTCCTTCACCCCCACCCCCGCACCGACGTTGTAAAGCTCGTTTTGGACAAGTCAACTTGTACTTCTCATTGTTGCAACAGGTCCACCTGTATCCTTAAACAACTGGTTTTTCCCCATCTCCTCCACAAGTTATGCTGACATCAAATATAGTGAAAGCAAGGGTTATACTGTGGGGGAGGGACATACAAAGCAACAAAGAGATAATCTTATAAATGCATTAGAAACACATGCATGAAAGAAAAAAACTTTAAAATACATATCTAAGGGTTCATTTTCCTGACATCACATTATCTGACCTTTTCTGCTTTACTCATACATATACTAGATATTGCAAATAAGGGAAACCATGGGACCTATGTTTATTTGGGCCTGGCTTACTTCACTTAATTTAATTTTTTCCAAGTTTTTCCATTTCCTAACAAATGGGGCAATGTCATTCTTTCTGATGGAGGCATAGAATTCCGTTGTGTATATAAACCATATTTTCTTGATCCATTCATCTACTGAGGGGCATCTGGGTTGGTTCCATATCTTAGCTATGGTAAATAATGCTGCAGTAAACATTGCTGTGCTGGTAGCTTTAGTGTGGTCTTGTTTGTAAACATTGGGTAAATGCCCAAAAGTGGGATTGTTGGGTCATAGGGGAGTTCTATGTGAAGTCTTTTGAGGAACCTCCATACTGCTTTCCAAAGTGGTTGAACAAGTTTACATTCCCACCAACAATGAAGTAAGGTTCCTTTCTGTCCACATCCACTCCAGCATCTGTTGTTGTTAGAGTTCTTGATTTTTACCGTTCTAAATGGGGTGAGGTGATATCTCAATGTTGTTTTGACTTGCATTGCTTTTATGGCTAGGGATGTTGAACATTTCTTCATGTGTCTATTGGCCATCCTTCTTTCTTCTTCAGAGAAGTTTCTCTTTAAGTCTTTCGCCCACTTATTTGTTGGGCAGTTGTTTCTTTGAGGATTTGTTGTTAGGGGGTTTAATTTGTTGAGTTCCAAGTATATTTTAGATATGAGACCCTTGTCCGTTGTATGGCTAGTAAAGATCTTCTCCCAATCCGTGGGCTTTGTATTGATCTTGCTACCTATGTCCTTTGCCCTGCAGAAGCTCTGCAACTTTATGCAATCCCATTTGTCCAACCTTTCTTTGATTTTTCGTGTTTCCGGGTCTCTATTCAAAAAATTTCGGCCTGAGCCAAGGAGACCTAGGGTTTCTCCTATTCCATCTTGTAATGTTTTCAGAGTGTCTGCTTTGAGTTCAAGGTCTTTGATCCATTTGGAGTTGATTCTGGTGCAGGGTGATATATAAGGAGCTAGCTTTAGTTTTCTGCATGTAGTTAACCAATTTTGCCAGCACCACTTACTGAAGAGGCTGTCTTTCTTCCATTCTATTGATTTAGCTCCCTTATCAAAGATTAGATGGCTATAGGTCTGTCGGTTCATTTCTGGGTTTTCAATTCTATTCCATTGGTCCTGAGGTCTGTTCTTATGCCAATACCAAGCTGTTTTGATTACTATGGCTTTATAGTAGAGTTTGAAATTTGGTATTGATATTCCTCCAGCAGTGTTCTTTCTGTTGAGGAGAGTTTTTGCTATTCGGGGTCTTTTATTGTTCCATATAGATTTTTGGATTGCTACTTCTATTTCCTTGAAGAATGAGGTTGGAATTTGGATAGGTATTGCGTTGAATTGGTAGATAGCCTTGGGAAGTATTGCCATTTTCACGATGTTAATCTTTCCAATCCAGGAGCATGGGAGGCTTTGCCATTTTTTTAGTTCTGTGTTGATTTCCTTTTTCAAGATTTTAAAGTTATCATCATAGAGGTCCTTCACTTCTTTAGTTAAGTTAATTCCTAGGAATTTTAATTTTTGTGGGGCTATTACAAATGGAGTTGCTTTCCTAATTTCAGCCACACTTTTCTCATTGTTGGCATACAGAATAGCCATTGATTTTGGGGGGTTAATTTTATAACCTGCTACTTTGCCAAAGTTTTGAATCAGGTTGAGTAATTTGGGAGTGGAGTCTAGGGATTCTTTAAATACAAGATCATGTCATCTGCAAAGAGGGAGAGTTTTATTTCTTCTTTCGCTATTTGGATCCCCTTTATGTCTGCATCTTGTCTTATTGCTGTAGCTAGGCGTTCTAATACTAGATTGAAGAGAAGTGGAGAGAGTGGGCATCCTTGTCTTCTTCCTGAGTTAAGAGGAAATGGCTTTAGTTTTTCACCATCGAGTATAATACTTTCTGTACGTTTGACATATACAGCCTTTATTGTATTGAGGAATGTTCCATGGATTCCTAATTTTTCCAAAACCTTCATCATGAAGGGGTGTTGGATCTTGTCGAATGCTATTTCTGCATATATTGAGATAACCATGTGGTTCTTATTCTTGCTCCTGTTGATGTGATGAATAATATTAATTGATTTGGGTATATTTAACCAGCTTTGCATCCCTGAAATGAATCCTGTTTGATCATGATGTATGATATTTTGGATGAATTGTTGAAGTCGATTGGCCAAAATTTTGTTGAGAAGTTTTGCATCAATATTCATCAAAGAAATGGGTCTATAGTTCTCTTTCTTTGATGAGTCCCTGCCTGGTTTTGCGATGAGGGTTATGATGGCTTCATAAAATGTGTTCGGTAGTGAACGTTCTCTTTCAATTTCATTGAAGAGTTGGAGGAGTATTGGTGTGAGCTCTGCTTTGAAGGCTTTGCAAAATTCCGCTGTAAAACCATCTGGTCCTGGACTTTTCTTAGCTGGGAAGACTCTTATTGCTGTTTCTATTCAGTGCCTGATATGGGCCTGTTAAGATAGTTTAACTCATCTTGGTTTAGTTTTGGCATGTCAATATTTGCTAGGAAAAGGTCCATTTCTGTCAAGTTCTCAAACTTATTAGCATAAAGTTTTGAGAAGTATTCCCTTATAACGTTCTGAATCTTGGTTGTTTCCGTGGTGATGTTTCCGTTCTCATCTCTGAGTTTATTAAATTGGGTGTGTTCTCTTCTTTTTCTGATAAGATTTGCTAAGGGTCTGTCAATTTTGTTAAGTTTTTCGAAGAACCAACTCTTTGTTTTGTTGATTCTTTCTATAGTTTTTTTGGATCCTAATTCATTTAATTTTGATTTAATTTTGATTATTTCTTTCCGTCTACTGGATTGGGGTTTATCTTGCTGCTCTTTTTCAAGGAGGTTTAGATGTGTCATTAAATTGTTAGTTTCAGATCTCTCCAATTTGTGGATGTAGGAGCTCAGAGCTATAAACTTGCCTCTGAGTACTGCCTTTGCTGTGTCCCAGAGGAGCTGGTAATTTGTGTGTTCATTTTTGTTGAATAGCATTAACATTTGAATTTCCTTTCTAATCTCTTCCATGACCCACTCATGATTCAGCAGTGTGTTGTTCAGCCTCCATGTGATGCCGGACATTCTTTGGTGGCTTTTGGTGTTGAGTTCTCATTTTATTCCCTTGTGGTCAGAGAGGATGCAAGGTGTAACTTCAATGTTTCTGAATTTAGACAAGTTTGCTTTGTGTCCTAAAATGTGGTCTATTTTAGAAAACGTTCCATGTGCTGCTGAGATCAACGTTTATTCTGATGCTGCTGGGTGAAATGTTCTGTAAATGTCTGTTAAGTCTAGTTGATCTACGCATCTGCTTAGATCTGCACTTTCTCTGTTGAGTTTTTGCCGAGTTGATCTATCTAGTGGGGAGACTGGTGTGTTAAAATCCCCAACATTTAATGTCTTTGGATCTATATGGGATTTGAGGGAAAGTAGTGTTTCTTTGATAAATTTGGGTGCTCCATTGTTTGGCGAATAGATACTTAGAATTGTAATATGCTCCTGAAGGGGAGATCCTTTAATTAGTATGCAGCGACTTTCTTTATCTCTTCTCATGAATTTTAATTTGAAGTCTATTTTATCTGATATTAGGATTGCAACTCCCGACTGTTTGCTTGGTAGATTTTGTTCCAGCCTTTAACATTGAAAATGTGTTTGTTTTTACGGGCAAGATGTGACTCCTGCAGGCAGCAGATAGAAGGGTCTTGTTTTTTAATCCAACTAGACAGTCTATGTCGCTTAATTGGAGAGTTCAGTCCGTTAACGTTAAGAGATAGGACTGAGAGGTATTTGGGAGTTCCTGCCATGTTATCCACCTTCTTGGGGGCTGTAAAAACTGGGTTGTTCCTATGGTTCTTGGATTCTCATTTTGGGTGCAGTTTCTTGGCCTTTATTGCGGTCTTGTTGGTTTTCTATGTGTAGGACATCTTTAAGAATCTTTTGTAGGGCTGGTTTGATGGAGATGTATTGTTTCCATTTTTCTTTGCTATGGAAGGTTTTTATTTGTCCTTCAGTTATGAAGGAGAGTTTAGCTGGGTACAGTATTCTTGGTTGATAGTTGTTTGTTTTTAGGGCATGGCATACATCATTCCAGGCTCTTCTTGCTTTGATTGTCTCTGCTGAGAAATATGAGGTGATTCTAATTGGTTTCCCTTTATAGGTGATTACCCTTTCTCCTTGACAGTTTTAAGGATCTTTTCCTTTTTCTGAGTTGATCCTGTGTAGATTATAATGTGACGGTGGAATCTCCTCTTCTTGTCTGGTCTATTTGGGGTTCTAAAAGCTTCTTGTGTCTGAATAGGCCTATCGTTTTGTATGTTTGGGAAGTTCTCTGCTAGGATCCTGTTAAACAAATTTCCTAGACCATTAACTTCTGTTTCTAGGTGCTCCTCTACACCCATTATCCTTAGATTAGGCCTTCTGATGGTGTCTTCCAAGTGTTGGATAGATCTATCATATTTCTTGGACTTGTCTTTGATGGTTGTATGTTCTTTCTCTATAATATCTAAGCTGTCTTCAATCCCTTAGATTCGATCTTCTGCATGGTCTAACCTGCTGTCAAGTCTCTCTACTTTGTTTTTTATCTCTTTTCCTTCTAATTGGTCAGCTTTGATGGCTTCAAGTTCTTTGTTGAAGCTCTGTTTTAGGTCTTGTATGAATTTCTTTGCTTCCTTAATTTGGTGTTCAGATTTTGTTCTCAAATCACTTAGTTGATTGGTTATGGTTTCTTTGGGCTCCCATTCTTTCTGTTGGGTTTCATTCAGCTTTCCCTTTGTGGTCTCCCTGACTTCCTTCAGCTCTTTGTTAATGGATTCCATGAATGCCTTTAGTGATCTTTGTGTGTTCTCTACCTGGTCTCTCAATTCCTGTATTACTCTTTGATTAGCTTCCTCCCGTTCGTGGGATTCCTGCAGTCCTCTTTGAGTGTTCTCAGCCTGCTCACGCCATTCCTCCCTTTCTCTTTTAGTATTCTCAATTTGTTCACGCAAATCCTGTATCATTTTTTGAATAGCTTCCTCAAGCTTATGATATTCCTGTATAAGCTTCTGGGATGCCTCCTCTCTCTCCCTTTCATGCTCATACAGAGTCCTTTGTAATTTGTCAAACTTCTCATTTATCATGTTTGCCAGCAGTGTTTGTAGAGCTATTTGGGAACTCTCCTCTGGATTATTCATTATCTGTTCTTACCCCTGACTATCAAGATTGGGAATTGAGATATCCGGATTTGCAATTTTTTCTTGTGTTTTTCCAGCTTACTCGGCCCATTTGAGATGAAAATAGCACCAGTTTTGTGCTAGAACACTATTTTAAGGCAACCATCAATCAATGTTTGCATTTGTACAGTCAATAGTCTACAGATACAATCTAGTTCAACAGATACATCTATTCAAAATCAAACAACTATATGTTAATGGGCTTCGAACCGCAGAGAAGAATTTGGAAAACCAGAAATTATTAGGGTTAGGGAGAGATGTGGGTAAAAAAATAGGAATAGATTGGTGTGGGGAGGCACAGGGAGAGTTAACTATGTCCTAATCCCAATGCAGGTTGGGTAGGATTCAAGTAGAGAGAGAGAAAAAAAGAAGAAAGGGAAAGGGAAATGAAAAGAGACCAGAAAAAAATAGAAACGTAAAAATTAATATTATTATGGAGATTAAAAGACCATCTATTTAGAGTGGAATGTGAGTATATTAAGAGAAGTGAAGGAACATAGAGGAGAAGTGAAAAACTTAAAAAAATGCTTAAAATATTATATAGGTATAAAGAGGTAGTACTGCTATTAAGGAATTTAAGTCTCAGAGATTTTGAATTGAGTAATAAATTTGTGGATTAAGTGTGTACACAATGGGGGATAGGGTCTACTAGTTAACTACGGATTTATCTGAGGATGTGCAGGACAAGCTTTAAGTCACATAAAGAAGATCAAAACAGAGGAAAAGGTGAAAAGGATGAGAAAGGGAGAAAAAAAGATCAGAAGTTCAGTAGAGCTAGACAAAAAACAAAAAGATAGTTAAAAAAGAAAGAAAAAGAGAAAGAAGACAAGAAAAGAAAGGAAAACGCACATTCACCTATTCCTAAAATAAAAATTATAAGAGGAAAAAAATGTTACTGGAAAACAATTATTTTTTCAAAAAAGACAAAAATTAAAGATTAATACAATTTTCAAAAAAGGAAAAAAATTTTTTATATATATATGGTACCAAAAAAAAAGAAAGAAAAAAAAAAAAAAAGGAAAAGAAGAAGAAGAAGAAGAAAAAAAAAAGTTTTTGATTTCTTTTTTGATTTTTTTGGGAGGGGTGGGAAGAATCCTGTATCTCCCTTTTGTCTGTAACCAGCCTCTTGTTGGAGTCTCTGGTCAGCTTGAGGTCCTGTGGCTTGATTGGTTTCTTAAGTCCGTTTGTTCGAACAGGCAGAAAAATGCTCTGCTTTACCCAAGATTTTGAGATCCCCCTCCCAGGTTAGTTTAATGGGAGGGTGATCTGCTTTGAGAAACACAAAAGAGGGGGATGCAGTGGTGAGGCTAGGTTCTGTGTAGAATTGAGTCTTTTCAACAATCAGTAGCTTTTCCCTGGGGCTATTTTGTGAAAAAACTCACAGAGCCCAGCCTGGAGCCATTCTCAGGGTTTCTGTTTTCAATTGATTGTTGAGACTGCTAGAGGGAGGGGCAGCCTCTGGCTCTGGTTACCCAGTGAGGAAAGCCACTCCAATGGCTGGCGCCTGAGCTGGGTGACTTTTCCCTGGATGGAGCTGAGTCTGGCAGGTCACTTCGCCGTTAAGTTCTTGTGACTTGCTAAATGACTCGTTTTATTCCAAGGCCTGAGTTGGAGCTGGCAGCTCCTCCGAGCTTTGTCGGTATCCAAGATGGAGATCACCGGTGTTGGGGGGGGAGTGGTGGCCTTCCCTCCTCTGCTCCCTGAGAAGGAGTGAGGACGTCGGGCTTCTACTCACGCCGAGTCTTGAATCCTGGGACGTCTCTAGTCTGCAAACTGCAGGATGAAGATGTCCGCTCCTTGTCGGTTCTTGCTGGTGTTGAGTAGAATCCACTCGCCCACTGCGTCTGGCTCCCTCGTCCCGGACTCTCTGTGTGAGCGCTCAGGTATGGCCCCAGCTGCGATCTCTGCCTCGACCCTGCCACCGCCACCTCGGCGGCTGCTGGCAAATGCTCAGATGTGTCTTCTTGCCTTGGCTTTCCCTCTCTTGTCTAACTCTCTGTCCTGTGATGGCACACTTGGTGTGATTTTGTGGCTTAGGACTGTTTACTGGAACTCTAAAACTGCTTTCTATGGGAGGGCTTGTTCAGATTACAGCTTCTCCTCCGCCATCTTCCCGGAACCCTGTATTTCAGTTTTTTGATAACTTATTTAGGAAGGTTAAAGTTTTTCATTGGCATTAATATATATAAGTTTTTGACAATTTCTAAAAACACCTGACCAGCACTCTTTGACTCATTGACAAAGGAATATAAACTGAAATATATATATATATGTCCAATATTAAAGCTTTTAGTGTAAAATTGGTATGTTTGTAAAGGAAAGATTACACAGCTCAATGGGTCTATAAGGCACCAGATTGGATCCACATAATTATTATCAAGGAATATTTAATAAGGAGTAAAACCAAATATTTGTGCAATGATATTCTCTTTAATAAGCGGTGATAGGTTAGACAGTATTGGGGAGAAATAAAAAATGAACATTGACTTAAACATAACAATTCAAATATTAACTTCAAGCAGGATTAAAACATGGCATATAAAACAAAAAGAGTGATGTAAATGGAAAGCAAAGAAAGATGTTTTGACAATTTTGGAGATGAAGTATTCTTAACTTAGGCATTAAACTTATAGGAAAGGAAACTTGATATAGTAGAACTCAATAAAAGTGTAAAATAAAATTTGGTCAGTGAAAGCTCATATCAAGTCGTGAATACAAATTGGGAGCAGAGGGCTCATGTATCTCATCCTAGCTACTTGGGAGGCTGTGATTTGAGTATTGCTGTTTGAAACCCTCCCATAAAATAAAGTCCCTGAGAATCTTATCTCTGATTAATTTACAAAAATCACTAGTGAGGCATGACTCAAAGGGTAAATTGTTAACAAAATGCAACAATTCTCAGGGACCCTGAGTTCAAACCCCAGGACCATACATACATATACAAAAGTAGTAGTAGTAATACTAATAGTGATGATGATGATGATGACGATGATGATGATGATGATGATGATGATGATAATGATGATGATGATTAAGGGTACCCAGAGTCAAGGATAAAATATTTGCAAATCCTATACCTGAAGAATACTTCAAATTGAGACTCTACATAGAACTCTTAAAACTTAATGTTAAAAAATATTTGAAACCAGCAAAATACATCTTGTGAACAATAAGCACTAGAAAATCATCATTAGTCATCAAATAAATGCACATTAAAACTAAAATGACATCATAAAATATGGATGAGAATTACTTCATGTAATACAATAATGACTATACTAAATGTTATCAAGAAACAGAGAAACTGTGGGCCATGGCAAGAATGTCAAATGGGAAAGCCACTTCTGAAAACATTGTGACAGTTTCCTAGAATATGAAATATGTAACCCATAGCATAGCACAGGAATTGAGCTCTTCAGGCTTTGTCTCACAGAAATAAAATGTACCATTCACCTCAAAGCCAAAACACAGAGGTTTATACCAGCATTATTTCCTCTAAAAAAATGGAAATAAATTCATGCTTTCTTCAGGTGAAAGGGAAAAGAATTGTGCTACATTCTCTAATAACAGAACCAAAAGGCAACTCGCATAAATGCAATACAATATTAAGGCATACAATAATTGGGAATAATCTATTATATATTTGAAGGCAATCTTAAAAACTTATTTATTGCATGATCTAGAAGTCACAGAAAAAAAAATGTGTTACCAGGATGAAACAGGTTTGTGATGGGACAAAGAGAAGTAGTGGGTTTAATTATAAAAGAATGGCATGAGAAAGATTCATTTTTGGTAAAGAAACGTATCTGTAAATATAGTATATTCACATAGAGTTGATAACATTATATTGGACTTAATATGTGAACAAAATAACTAAAACAACTGAATGCTGCTTAAGGTACTTGTGAAATATTAATGTCTACTTGTGATGTCTTGCAATAATTATTTAAAGAAACTGGGAAAAGTACTCAAGGGATATCTCTGTGTTCTTATAACATCATAAAGATCCATACTAACCTCAATAGAATTTAATGGTATCAAGAAAACAGAAGTCAATATTGAATGTTTACATTGGGAACTAATCTGGGTCCAAGCTTGAGATGAAATATACCTTGCTAATTAGAAAGCAAAGACTTAGAAGACTGATATCAGGGCCAATTTTTATAAAAAAGGGAGAAATTACCAAAACATAGTAAGCTAGATATAGTGTAATATCCCTGTTACTCACATTTGTGAAAGCCATAGGTAAGAGATCATTGCTCAAGGGAGGCTTGGCCTGAAAAATAATATAAAGTGTTTAGAGCCTTAACAACTTCAAGCACCAGTATTATCAAAGGAAAAAAAGAAGAAAACAGAAAAAGGAAAGGAAAGGACAAAAAAAGAAACTATTTGCTCTTCATTCTTGTAGTTTCATGTCATTGGGTACAAGAATTGAGAATATTTTGTTTACTGTTTGAGGATTCAGGCCTCTCTAATATGAAAGCATTTATTTTAAGTAATTATTGTATTACTATTATTTATTAACTTATAGGCCTTCTTGGAGATTCAACCTATGGCTTTGTATATATTAGTCTAGTTCTACAACTGAGCTGTACCGCAGCTCTCTTGTATAGTTTTGGAAATTGTTTATGAATTCTTCAGTAGTTAACTATTCTACTTTCGATCTTATCTTTTCTCTCCCTTTTCCTCTATGCATATTAGTTTATGTGTTGAAAACTTTCCTCAATTTTATCTTCTAAACTTAGAATATTGCTGTTGAGTTTACAGGGAAGTCGGTTGTTATATGACATCTTTTAAAATTATATATATATATATATATATATATGTACTTCACATGTATAATTGATTCTTAGAGTTCATTGCAATAAGCATCACTTTATCTGGTCATATGCACATAGCTATTGAGCCATTGTGATCCTCTCCTAAGAATAGCTTCCATTGTCCTTGCCATGTGAATGTTTAGAGTGCTGTTAATCATATCCAAGTGCAATTATATGTCATTTATTATCTGTTGCATTACCTTGTAGATTTATGGATATATCTAGTTATTAGAAATGAGGAAAGCCATGCAACATATACTTAATTGGATGTGGCTTATTTCACTTAATATCATTGTTTCCCAGTCTTTCCATTTCTTCAGGAATGGGGTAATACCATTTTTTCCAATGGAAGTGCAGAATTACATCAATACAACAGAATTGAAAATCCAGAAATTAATCCACACCTATAGGTACATAATCATTGATAAGGAAGCCAGAAACATAGGATGGAAGAAAAACAGCCTCTTCAAAAAGATGTGCTGGTAGAATTGGCTGTACACAGGCAACTTAAATTTTATCCTTATATATCCGCTTATACCAGAATCGATACCAACTGGATCAAAGACCTCAATGTAAGTCCAGATACCTTGAAAATGTTACAGGAAGAGTTAGGGGGAAACATGGGGTCTCCTTGGCACAGGTCAAAACTTCCAAAATAAGTCTGGATAAATGGAATTACATCAAACCAAATCAATCATTTGTCAGACTCAAAAGCCATAAAAAAAGATACTGTAGCACAGATTTATTAGGGAGCAAACCTACAGATGAGTGTCTCAGCCAATGCATTTCTCCCTTTTCTAACTAGGTTATTTATGGTGGGTTTAGATAAATATAAGGGTTTTCTGGTGGGGATTAATAAGAAATTAACTAATGCTAAAAGAGAGATAGTATGTGAACTGAGTTGTAGCTGGAGAAAGGGAGGGACTAAGGTGGGGGGGGGTCTAGTTCAAAGCCTTGGCTTGATGCCAGTTTAGTAATTTATAGCTGCACCAGAGAAGAGGGGGTAAAACAGGAGTGGTTATTAAAAAAGCACTGGTCTGAAACCTCAAAATAAGCACCCCTGTCTGTGTGGACCAAACAGTCTGTAACATGAGGTTCTTTTTAAATTAACAAGCACGATTTTAGATTTTTGCAGAGTGGGATGATGCATAGTTACAGACGAAGTCTGATATGTCAGGTAATCCAGTCTGCTCTTTCACATGTTACCCAATAGCCAGGTTTCAACACAAATGACTACAATGAGATTGTCCAAATTTTTTATACTGTCACTTTTACCTCTCATGTATAATAATTTCTGTATTCCAGATGTTTTCACAACATTTCTCATTATCTTTCCTACTATTTTGTCTTCATTATTGATGCTCATACTACTTTTTTGTTGTTGTCTTGTGTGTATATGCCATTTTTAGAGCTTGAACTCAATGTTTAATGGTCTCCCTTGTGTTTTTTGGTCATAGCTGATGACACGTTATTCCTTGAGCCACATCCACACCTTCTGCCTCCTGCTGGATAATTGGAGATAAGTTTTCACATTTTTGTCTGTTTGGACTGATATTGAGCTAAAATTTTCAGGTGTTAGCTTCCTGAGTTTCTATGATTCTACACATGAACAACTAACATCAAGCTTTGCTATACCATATTTTAATTATGTCTTAGAAGAAAATGGAAGTATATTTGTGTTAAGTGTGCAATTTTCAAATACAAGTTTGAATCTACTTGATATAATGTAACTGTTATCAATTTTAACAGTTAAATCAATGACTACTACACATTCCCAAAGAAATATAGTTGAAAAAAATGCATAATTATTTTCTTTAAACAAGTAATGGAACTCTGAACTTTTTTCACTTTACAATTCATGTTTTATATAACTTTAATTAGCAGACTTCCATGACTAAAAGAAAATATATTAATTTTATACTATAAGAAGCAAAGTGATTATAGTTAAGACTAGATATTTCATCACAGCCAGAAGATAAGTTTTTGAGCATTCTCCCTATAAAGAAATGTTACATGCAGAAATTAATGGATATGGTGTGGCTTGATCACTAAGCAATATATAAATGAATGGGATTATCACTCCATACTTCATAAATGTGTAAAAATTAATTATGTTGCTAGGCGCCAATGGCTCATGCTTGTAAACCTAGCTACTAAGGAGGCTGTGAGGTGAGAATCATTGTTCAAAGCCAGCCTAGGAAGGAAAAACTGTGAGACTCTTACCTCCAAAGACCCACCTTTGGAGGGTGTGGTCTCAAGTGGTAGAGCACTAGTCTTGAGCTGAAGACCTGACGGACATCATCCAGGTCAAGATTGCAAGCTCTATGTCCGACAAAAATTAAAAACAGTTACAAATGAACAAATATTTTGGCATAAATATTAAAATATGAATTATAAAACTTTTAAATCCTCACTAGATATACTAGTTGTCATTGAATCAATTGTGTAAATCACACATTTCTCACTCAATTCATATTTGTATGTTTATATACTTATGTGCCATAAGTATGATTAACTGACACGTGATAGGCAGTGTTGTTTTAGGAATATCCCTTGGCTTTCTAACATTAACCCTTCTACCCTAAAATAAATATGCCCTCCAATCTTGTAAGAGGTTTCATCTCATTGAAGCATAAAAATATAAACCATAATCATTTTTTGGAACAACTTTAACATTTTACATTTGTTTCACTTAGTTTAAGAAACAAAACATTCAAGTCATCTTAACCGTACAAGTAATAACAAAATGTCTTCTGATCTTTTCAGTCTCTTAAGAGATGAAAATCTTTAATTATATATCTATTTTTTCTGCCTAACATCCTATTCCTGAAGAAGATCTTTTGTGTAACCTCGTGTTCCTGATTAGAAGACAGGAACAAAGGCAATAATGAAAATAGCCAAGAAAAATATTTGAAAACAATTATATAACAATCGCAGACACTTCTATTTTCACTGGTTTCAATGAGAATATACGTTAAAGTATCACGTTTTTGTTATCATTTAAAGAGCAATAATTAAACTTCAATTAGCAGTGAAGAAGATAACAGAAAACTGAAGGCAGCTTGACTTTGAACAATCCAAAATAAGCAAAATGGATTTATCTTTTTTTCCTATGTAGTTGCCAAAATAATAGAGCGCAACACCCAAAGGCAAGAAAACACCTAAGCCAAAGCAGTAAACGTTTGTCTATAAAATAATGGTGAAGGTCTGACTCTTTCAAAGTCAGGTTTGCAAAAATGAAAAGTGTATTTGCTTTAGTGTGAACTTTAAAAAATATAAAAATTCTTCATTAATGTTTTACATATCTAGACTAGGACTTCTAATTTTGGAGAAGAGGAAAGGTATGAAAAAGTTCAAGATTGACTATTCCCCAAGATCATTCTTCTTTATCAGCTATAGCAATGCCTTGGTTACTCTTAGTATCATGCTTGCTTACATTTAGAAGCATTATTTGTTGCTCTGTTATACGCTGCAAACCCTTGAGTGTTAATAAAGTAATTTCCTAAGAGATGAAAGTAGCTGTGTAAACAAACCTAAAATGTCAAAGACTTAGCATAGTGGAAACTATTTTCTAGCTATATCACAATCTGTAAATGTAGATTGTTTCCCATTGTTCCATGGGACCCATTTTTGTTAACTTCTTTTTCACCATCTGTTGATCCTATAAAATCCTATACCATTCTGGGATTGCTTATCTTTACTGTATTCTCTAATTTCTGTTGGAAAGTTAGGAAGGAGAGAAGATTGAGTTACTGTTTCGGTTTAACCTTAATTTTTATTACCTTAGAAACTGTAAATCAAAATGACATAAATTATCTTTATCATAATAGAAGACAGATATCATTTCTCTATTCTTACCCTAGCCTTCTACATAACTTTGGTACTTAGTGATCCCCAAATGTGAAAATGAAGATAGGGAGCTCATTCTTTAAATATTATTTAGGAATTCAAGACTTCATTAATGCAAAGGCCTTAGTAGTATGCACATCATACATGTGTACAAAGCTGGCGGCAACTTTTTCTTATTCTCAGAAACTAGGACATGTGGTATCCTTGTAGTTGCATCAGGAAAAGGCTGTAGTTGAGTTAGCTTACCACACCACATCTGCTGTAAAGTATTTCTACAAGATAATTAGCTTGAATAATCCATATTTATCATTTACATTTCTAAAAGACAGAAATCTAAAATAAGTCTCACTAGATTAAAATTGAGCCCCCTACAGAGCTAAAATATTTTCCAGGTGATTCTAGTGGAAAAAGCATTTACACCCTGGTCCACTTTCCAGAAACTTCAGAATCTGTGTTCTTGTCTTTTCCTTTATCTTCTAATGTAGCATCTTTACATCTTTCTGATGATTCTTACCTAATGATGTCCCTTTCGAACTACAGCTGGGACTTTTGAGTATACTTTGCCCATCTGATAATTATTGAAATTTGTGTTCCGTGGGTAATGAAAGGTGATTATTTTACAACCTTATATATAAAATGTAAATCAACATTTGATGGATTAGATATTTCGGGACTATAGATATTTTGGGAAGGTATTTTACTGCCTACCACAATGAGTGTGTAAGCATTCTTTCTACAGGTTATAACAAGTTATCCTTTAATTAATTTTGAACAACATATTTCTTTAATAAAATATAACAAGAAAAAACTGGGTTCCTGAAAGCATTTAATCCTGATTAAAAATTGTCATGTACTAGAAATCTTAAATGTCAGACAGCAGCTTCTGAAGCAGTTCTGGCACTATCACTTTTTGTATATTCTGCTTACAATTTTCTCTTTTCAAGAGCATTTGATTGTTATTTTTTTGGAATTATGGTTAATAGTTATGTGACTGCTATTTTTAAAGAATGCACCACCAATACTGGTTCTTGTCTTTCAACTTGTTTATGTGTAATCTATTTATGAAAGAAACACAGCTATTTGAATTATATGAACTGCTTATTGAAATGTGGAGAGGAAAAAGGAAAAAAAGATGTCCCTGTGTGTATGTCATGTTGAAAATGTACCTAAAAGCTATTTATTTTAACATCATATATTTTTTATTTGGTTTGGATTGTGATAAAATTTAGCCTCTCAACTCACACCATGTTAAGGCAGTCTTATTTTATGCCTACCAAAAGCAAACAACAAATTACTATACATTTAAATTTTTTATTGTTAAAATTATTATTTATTAAAAAAGAATATTTTTAAAAAATAGCCAAGGCAAATTGTTTAGTAGATGTTTAGAGTCGTGTTCAGACTCTATTGTTGAAGACAGAAAGGGAAAAATCATGCTTTTCTTCTTCCTTGAGCCACTCTGATTCATTTCATCTATTTCTGAAAGAATAAAATTCTGGCTTTGAAGCCTTTTGCTTAATATCCACATGTGTCATTCTTCTTTATTAATAGGAGAATTTGGAGAAAGGATGAAATTTCTCACTAGAAAAAGGAATAGAGGAAAAGAGAAGCGAGAAATCTAGATATTTTGTTCTTCCTCATCTCAATCACAAGTTCTTGATAATGATTGTGGATGTTAGATACAGTATTCTAGAGTGATTAAACACATTTGTAGAAAAAGTTAACCACTCAAGTGATCACTTAGAGAATGCTTATTTATTTTAAAAATGTAATAGCATCAAACAGGAAGTGTTAGTTGCTTAGTACTTGTTTAGTATTTCTTAAATTCTGATGTGCTGTAGTCATACAAGAACGGTAGGAAACTAACATTAATATCACGTTCTAATATTCTCTTAATTCTTGCTGTGTTTGAGTTTTGCCTCATTTTACATGCTATATTCTTCCAGTATAAAAGTTGAAAAAAGATTCCCTCTGGAAATAATGCTATTTTTATACCTAAGGGAAAAGACACAAACAATGGGATAGAAATCTTCCCCTAGAAATAGCCTTTGACCACTTCTTGGTCATTTTTGTAAGCCGAAGTAAGTCTCTTGACCCATCTTGACATTGCAGAGTAGAGGTAAATCTCACCTACAGGAAGCTGATGCAGGGCAGACTAATATGCCAAGATATGCAACACTTGAGATAAAGAGGAAAAAGAAGAGAACTATAATACAATCAGTCATACTTGCCATCACACGTCTCTGCAGAAAGGAAAGTATTATGTACCTTTGTTTCTAAAACTACTGAGATCTTCAAATCATGTCTTTTATGCTTCCATGTTACTGGAATTAGAGAACATCTTAATACTGAGACAACATAAAATCTCAAAGAAAGCTAGACTAATCATTTCAATACTACATTTTGTTCTGCTAGGACATGAAACCATTTTATAGACAATACTTTATACTGGTAACTTTTTCCCAGAACTGGATTTTAATATAGGTGACTATCCACCAGAATAAATGTCTTTATTTATCTGCATCTTGTGCAGACAGCATATTCAAGTAGATTTGGGAGTTCATCAGTAGCACTTTTTAAAAATGCAAAAAAATGTGGACTGGGAGCCAATATACATATTTTTCCAACATCACCTTCCACATCCTCCTTCTTCCTTCCTAGGAAATATACCCAATCAATTAAAAAGGCTTCGATTTTTGGCTCTTGAACTTGAAAGTGGAAGCAGAATGTTATGGATGTCGGGGATGACTTTTTTTTATATATAATAATATAACATGCTACATGCCTATGAGTCCTGCAGGTCCTAACACTGTACTTCTGTAGGAATGTCAGCCTTACTGGACTTAGTATTGTTTTCCACTTCCTTTCTACCACCTAGCCTAAATAATAATACATAGTAATGGAATGAAAAAGTAATGCCATCTTAAGAAAGTCATTTAAGGCTCTGGGAATGTGGCTTCATGGTACAGTGATTGCTTAGAATGCATGAAACCATAGGTTCAATTCATCAGTCCCACATAAACAGAAAAGGAAATAGTGCTGTGCCTCAAGTGGTAGAGTGCAAGTGTTAAGCAAAATAAAAAGAGAAAAATCTCAGGAAGAGTTCCCTGGCCCTGAGTTCAAGCCCCAGGACTGGAAAAAATGCATTTACCTAGTAAATGCCAAATAAAGAACCTATATTTGAATATATAATTGCTCCTTCCAATTATGACTTAACAATCGTTCTTAATTCATGTACTTTACCTATATTAGAAGGCTGTGTTGAGAAAATAAAAGGTTTTGTTAGTAATTCACGGCAATTAATGTCAGGAATGTGCTTAGATATCAGGTGAATATTAATCCTGGAAATTCAAAGATTCCAGGCTTTTGAGTGGTCAATGCTAATCACAATGTGTAGGGTAGTCTAAGGGAGAGTTATAAATCTTTTTAGTTAGTTATGGCACCGAAAGTCACCAGCTAATTAATAGTTGTAATAGATGTGAAGGAATAAATCCAGATGGCAGAAATAAATGATAATTGTTACGTTTTTTTAAAAAGAGGTAGCTGAGTAAGAACAGCACCATGCACGTGTTATTCAGGTAAGGAATAAGTTTATTCCTCGTTCCAGCTGGCACCAGGCCATCTTGGTCCTCCACGTGGTGGGAAAAGGCCTGGGAAAGAGAGCTGGGAGATCTGGGAAAGAGAAAGAGCTAGGAAAGAGAGAGAGCTGGGAAAGAGAAAAGAGCTAGAAAAGAGAGCATCTGGGATAGAGGTGGGAAAGAGAGAGCTAGGAAAGAGAAGAGAAGGAAAGAGCTGAGAAAGAGCTAGAAAAGAGCAGAGAGAGGGCGTCTGGGCCTGGGCTAGGCCTTATCTAGGGTATGGGTGTAGAAAGGTGTGGCCACATCAAATTCAGATGTGACCTCAGCGGATGCAGATGTGACCCCTTCCAGGTGTTCCAGTTGCCTAGGTAACACAGGTACTGGGTGGAGACTTTGCTGAGAGGAGAGTGGAGTCTGTTAGCCATCCAGGAGCGGACCTTACAATAATAATAACTAAATTATACCAGAAACACTTCTAGGGAACCATATTTGGTTATTGAAGAACTAGTTATCAACCAAGCTTATTCTTCATTACCTTTAGCATTCTATATCACATAGGCTAATTCTTAATCTCTGTGTGATAAATTGTATGTCATTCTGTGTTGTTCTTTCCTATACGATTTCCATTGCTTTCTAAAAATATCAGGCTTTTTATATTTCTATACTAACAATTATTTATACTAAGTCCACCATCACAGAAATCAGAGGATGCTAAAGTAAGAGTCTAATAGCTCATGAGTCATTAATGTAATAGCATGGAAAATGAAGACATATTAATTGCTACCTCAAATTTTCTGAAAAGCGGAAATGTCATCATTTGATTCAAATTTTCATTATTTGTCTACAGTGTCATTAAGTGCACATAAATGCAAATATGAGCCAGGTGATGGTGGTTCACGCCTGTCATCCTAGCTACTCGAGAGGTTGAGACCAGAGGATTGTGGTTCAAAGCTAGCCTGGTCAGGAAAGTACATGAGACACTTATCTTCAATTAGCCACAAGAAACCAGGAAGTGGTGCTGTATCTAATGTGGTAGAGCACTCAATTTGAGCTAAAAAGCTGAGGAACAGTGCCCAGGATCAGAGTTCAAGCCCCACGACCAAAAAAAAAAAAAGTCAAATAAATTTTAGTTTCCCAAAAAGGAACTACAAAGTCAATAGTAATCTTCCCAACCAGAAAAATTTTTCCATTATGATTCAGTGCACCTACTTTTGCTGAATTATTTAAGTTATGGCTTCTTTGCTGGATGCATTCTCTTCTTTTAAAAATTGTCAAATATTAGCTTTATTATAAACTTCATCTAATATTTCTTTGTTCAAAAGAGAAGTCCATACAGTTGATGTTACTTAGCTTTCTTACTATCTCAGTTCAAAGCCAACCCAGGCAGGAGAATCTGTCAAATTTTTTTCTCTAATTAAACACCAAAAATTCCGGAAGTGGACTTTTGGCTCAAGCAGTAGTGGACTAGCTTTGAGGGCAGGTAGACAGGAAAGACAAATGTTCAGTGACAGGGTCCAGCCTCTGAGTTCAAGCCCCAGAAGCGGCACAAAATAAACAAACAAACATGAAACAAAAAAACCCACATATTTCTTTGGACCATCCTTAAAGCACTGGTTTGAAAAGAGGCTCCTTTTGCTGATCATACTCACTGGATCCTGCTTTTTGGAATCCTTATTGATATGGCGAAATCAGGACCAGAATAAAGGAATGGATATCTGACTTTTACAACAAGAGAATCAGCTCAGGAGTTAAATATCCTGCATAAGACATTTTAAAACCTCTGTGTCTTTGTTTCTTTGCAGTAGAACATTGTACAACAATGTTATTTCCATTTTTTCTATGCTGGCCTTCAAATGGCATATTGTTTCCTTTTGTAATACTCTCAACTAGAAGTTTACAGAAAGTTTTATAAGTAAAGAGAACATTCGAAAAAGTTAGGGACAGGGTTTCCTTCAATCCTTGGATTATTTTCTTGTACAGTAAAAGGACCACACAAACTAACTTGAACTTTGTCATTTCTCTATGTTCAATTTCTCTCCTGGATCCAGTTTCTACTTCCTGTAAAAGTTCCTTTCAATTACTTACAGTAACAATCTACGGTGCTGCTCCAGGCAAAATGAATGTTTTCTGGCTTCATTGAAGTAGCACAAAACATCTTTGGGCATGAGGTAACACGTGTTTCAGAGACAAATTTGTGAAGAGAAAATATGGAATTCACATGGCTTATCAAACATTATCCATGTGCATATGGCCATATAAGACTATGTTAAGTGAAATGAGCCACAAAAGAGGGACACAACTTTTTTTTCCTTTTTACTATTTTTTTAATGTATCTGACATGTATTATGTGATTTTTTTATTTCTCTTCTATTTTCTTCCTCCATGGTATAACCCGTTTCCACTGTTTGATATCGGTGAACTGCATCATGCATATACATTTTTCTAATGTGGGGAGGGGAAGGGAAATAAAATGGTGAAACAAGGATACAGTATGACCTGTTGTAACAATGAGATGAACAAGACACTATGTTGAAAACGAACTTTACAACTTGGGGATAGGAGAGGAGATTCAGGGTGGTGGGGAGAAAAGGGATGGCAGGGGAAAAAAAAAAAGAGGATGTAAAAATGCTCCTTAGATAATGTAGTCATTAACTTACTTATGTAACTCTAACCCCTCTGTCCACCATTTTCACAATAAAAAAATGAAAAAAAAAACCATTATCCTGGAGTACATTTAGTTCAAATTTCCTAAGTGCTCTGTAAATTAAGACCAATTTTAAGTGGGAAGAAGGTTCTCAGAAACTTTTTTTGGTCAGTGTTTGTGTTGTGCATTATTACCCAAGTGTACATAAGTTAACAGAAGGAGAAACAATAGCTATAGGAGAAAGAGAAGTTCTGTATTTAAGTATAATGGTTCAATACTCTATAGAAGACTCTGCAAATAAGACAACGTTGAAATAGTAAAGCCAAGGCCAGTATGTAGATCTATGGGAGTGACATAGAGAAAGCATTACTACTAAGTGGAACATGAAGGATGAGACCACTCTCTTTCTTCTACTAGCTCTAAATCATGATAGGTAATCATGCAAATTTGTAAAAAGTAGAATGGAAAATAATCCTGGATCCAAGCAAGTTAGATATAAGTCCATGGACTTAACTGGAAAAAAGTCCATGTCGAGAGAGCAGGAATTATACTAACAATAAACTGGTGGCTAAGATCACATTTCTTTCTTTCTTTTCTTTCTTTCTTTCTTTTTTTTTTTTTGATGGTAGTGGGGCCTGAACTCCGGTCTTGGGCACTGTCCCTCTATTCTTCAGCTCAAAATTTTTCTCTACCTTTGAACCCCACACCACTTCCAGTTTTCTTGTGGTTAATTAGAGATAAATGCCTCAGAAACTTTCCTACTCATGCTGGATTTGAACTGCAATCCTCAACTCTCAGCCTCCTAATTAGCTAGGATTACAGGTGTGAGCCACTTGAACCCTGCTTAGGATCACATTTCTAACAGTGTACACTCAGCATATGTAATGTGTATCTTCATTTATCTTTGTATGAACTCGAGTTAAAAATCTGGGCTACAGCTTAGATTTTACACTCACAAAAATGGTTGTAGTTCAAAAGTTGATACTCCTGGAGAAATAAAAAGAATGCAAAGGAGTCTGGGAAGTTCAGTTTGCATCCAGCTTGGGCAAAACAGTCTTTGAGACACTATTATTAGCCAGCCAAAAGATGCATTAGAAGAATGGCTCAAGTGATGGAATATTAGTTATGAGCAAGATTGCTGAAGAAGAGCTTGAGGATTTTGCATACATATATGCATACAAATACGCACATACACACAGAGGCACTTATATGATCAAACACACATTTGGAACAACTCTCAGATTCTGTAGAAAAGTTAGAAAATATGTCCTGAGTAAGACTAAAATCAACTGATAATTTTTAATATTAGAAAGTTTTCAAGTGAAATTTCCCCAAAAACCTTGAGAATATTACGTAGATGGGAACAAAAATAGTAAGAAAGTCAAGTCATCATTAATAAAGGGATCGGATCCAGGAAGGAATGAATCAGAGACCACTTTAGGTGCATCTGAAAATGTTCATATCCTGTGTCAAATGCTAGAACATCTTTGAAAATAGTACATGAACAGTCTGAGCCATCAGGCTAGTGGAAAATATTATTGGAGAAGTTCAGAATTGCTAGTCTGTATCTAGATTAAATAAACCAACAAACTATGGTAGGACAATGTGATACAAGCCAGGAATTCTATCACTCAGACTTAAACAGGTAATTAGAGAGTGGAATGACATAGTGATACTTTCACTGGACTAGGTAGTATAATTTTGTCTCAATAAAACAAACCAAGAAAGGAATAAAAAATAAGTCAGAAAGGAACACACAGTTGGAAGTTTGGGCTAATTTTGTCCTTATGTTTTGAGAAGTCAAGTTTCCTATTGAACTGCAACTCATATATAATCCTCAGTTGTGCTTAAATATCGTCTGCATTACAGAACATTACTAGATGCAAAAGAGCTCATGATTCCCAACCAAGAATTTGAAAAAGCAATAATCATTCTGTTAGATTTCAAAGAAATGATGAAGGATTCAAAAGCGTAAGCCTAGAGAAATAGGAAAGTTCATTTGCTGTAGGATTTGTAGACCTGGCTAAATAAGAATTTAGATTTAAAATAAATATTTTTCTTTGTAATTTAATATTCTATAGGATACTATAAAATTGTTTTTAAGTAGAAGATTTAATTTAAAAATTCACAAATGATTCTAGCATTCTATTTGCCTAAAATATTCTTTCAAGTGAGGTATAATTAGAAGTTAATAGTTAATTTCAACAGTTCATAAGTAACATGATATGAATAATCTAGATAAAGTTCCCAAGAAATTGATGCTATTAATTTATGACTTTAGCAAAAGAGCAATTTTTTGAGACTTTGGTGCAACATGGTATGAAGAGAGTAATTGTGTGACATCTTTTTTTTCTACCAATACATAACACAGGAAGAAATTTCCTTAATTATGTACCTCTGTATACAATCAGAAAAATGCTAGGGTTAGGGTTTGTTTTTATTTTGTTTTTGTTGTTTGGTTTGTCCTAGGGCTTAACTTCTTGGCCTGGGCACTGTCCCTGAGCCTGTTTTTGCTCAAGGCTACTGCTCTACCACTTGAACCTCAGTGCCACTTGTGTCAGGCTTTTCGTGAGCAGTTTATTGGAGATAAGAATCTAAGGAACCTTCCTTCCTGGGTGGGATTTGAACCACAGTTTTCAGATCTTAATATTCAGACATTCAGATCTCCTGAATATCTATGATAGATAAAATATATAACTATAAATAATATTTGCAATTGTTCTGATCTCAAGAATAACACTGCGTGGAAAATGATGCAGCAAAGTTTAGTGTAGTGTTCTTTCCACAATATGAAGAGCATCACATTAACAGAATGTAGTATTTTTTCACAATAGTTATATGCTTGTCATGATGTGAATTTAAGGAATTTTAAGGTGCACATTACAAGTTGGAAATTGTTGAGCTAGGATGACTTTATGGCATAAAAACTTGGGATTGATGGTCATAGAAATAATGGCTTACTTTGATGAACAAATGTTTACTCTAGAGGAATTAATATAGATATTTCATAGTTTTACCTTCTGCCAGACTGTGGCTATTTTTTCTGTTGAATTTAAATATGTAATGCCACATTGAAAACTGCACCTATTGCAGAATTAAATAAAATGCAAACAGGTACTGTTTTGAATGTCTCTAGTATGGCATGTTCAGAATTTGAAAATGAGTAGTTAGTAACAATAGGAATGTTGAAGAACACATATACTCTGCCCTCTTAACAATTACTCAGTTTGAAAAGTTAGGAGTTTCCATAGAATTGAACTATTTCTGTTTTAGTATGAGACACTACTAAAATAATGTTTTTTTTTTTCAAAATAATGGCAAGTATATTCTAAAAATATTGTATAGTTTCATAATATTCAAGATGATGCCCCTCTAATAAAGGGGTAATTAATTCAAATTAGTAGCCAAAATGTTCATTTCTTAAAAAGGTAATACACATAGAATAATATTTACTATACCAATACAGTGAAATTGTATTTTATGCAGCTCATTTTTAATTTAATTTTATTATCAAGTTGATATATAGAAGGGGTTGCAGTAATTGTAAGGTAGTGAATACATAACATGTTGAACTTTTTACCTGATCCCTCATTTTTCTCACAGTTTTCCTTCACCCCTATACCGCTCATAAGTTGTAATGTAAATTTCCAACATGTTGTTTTTGAGTATTGCTATTGCACTGGTTTGCACTTTGTTCTTTGTATCACCATTTCATTGTGCCTCTTCCTTTGCCAGATTAAGATAAATGTATATACAATACACAGGATACTGAAATCAAATATAACAGGGGATAAACCAAAGAGAAAACACAAAAGAAAAAAGAAATTAAAAACAGCAACCACAAACAGAAAACTGTGTTCCCATATCCAGGAGGTCATTTTGCTCATCATCATCTTATATGGTCATACAAACATAGTTATTGAGCAATTCTGCTCAACTGCTAGGACTATCCTAGACATTTCCAACTTACTACAAATGAGGAAACCACGGAATCTGTTTCTTTGTGTCTTGTTTATTTTACTTCGTAGGATTTTCCAAGTCTTTCCAGTTCCGTATGAATTTGAAGTATAAAATTCCACCGTGCATACATAAACCACATTTTGTCAATTCGTTAATCTACTGAGTGGCCTATTGGTTTAAAACATGACTGCATATAAGTATCACTTAGTGTCATTCAAAAATGAGAGATGGACCGGGCGCTGGTGGCTCAAGCCTGTAATCCTAGCTACTCAGGTGGCTGAGATCTGAGGATCGCGGTTCAAATCCAGCCCAGGCAGGAGAGACCGTGAGACTCCTATCTCCAATAAACCACCAGAAAACCGGAAGTGGCGCTATAGCTCAAGTGGTAGTGCGCTTGCCTTGAGCTGAAGAGCTGAGGGACAGTGCCCAGGCCCAGAGTTCAAGCCCGACAACCTACAAAAAAAAAAAAAAATCAAAAGCGAAAAATCAAAAATGAGAGATGCCATTTCCCCAGACATTCTAAAAGCATGATTTCTAAGTGAGATAGGATTTTATGATGGTACGAGTTTTGAAATATCTGGATGAGTCTCATGTATATCTTGCACTGAATTAGGCAGGAAGATATCCAATATCATAGAGGATAAAACTGGTAGTGTCAAAAATATTTCCCTTGTGAAAGATAAAGGAGGCTGCCAGAAGTATAAAGTAGTTCAGATAATTTTGAAGAATTTAGAAATGCAAGCTTAAGTATGTCTCTTTAAATAACAATTATAGAAGTGGAAGGTCAAAAGAAGGGGAAGAGAAGAAAATGACTGACAACAGATCATTGTTCCAAGATAGAGTATTAATAGACATAATCTATAACTTTCAAGTTAAAATGAGACCAATAGAATACATCCCACTTAATTTAAGTACATGCAAAATAATTACTTGGCTTTTTCCTATTTTAATTCTCCAAAACAATTGAAGAATTATAGAAAAGTTATGTGATTGCCATTGCTTCAACCTGAACACTAAATGTGATGAGCCCTTTTTTTCTCACTTTGCAGTTGGAAAATAGTCCCTAGTTGATGATGTTGTGGCTGATTAGAATCAGAGTTAGGGGCTTGTACTTGTACAATTATCCCAAAATAGGTTAAAGCAGTTTTTCCCCAAGATATTCAAGTACATTGTCTGAATCTGTACTTTGAACACACCCTCACACCTGGGCACATTATTTGAAATTATACCTCAGCATTTCTTGTCACATTTTACTTTGTGTCCTTGTCTTCTTTGGACATTCCTTTTGAGCTCATAGTTGCTCTATTTCCATTTCATCTGTAAAAACTGCTAAGAAAATTGTTCAAATACCACTTCTTCTTTGCACATGCCCAGTCTATGTATGAAGGTACATTGTCCATGTTAAGCAATAGGGTAGTACTCACTCTCTGAGGAGAAAAGTTCCACAATATGACCCTATGTCCACTTTGGAGTGTGTAGAATTTAAAGCATTATAAGACAAACTTAATATTGGAATTGAAAGGCTCCTTATGGATATTTTGTTGGAGCTCATTAGTTTTCCCAAGAGAAATATAAATACCCACAAAATCTGGATTAATATTTTTAATGTTACCACTGTGCGTGCATCCATATTAAAAATTTACACAAATAAAGAAACAAAAAAAAAAACTAAACCATAACAGGTAGATTGACTACGTGCTTATATCAAATTATGGAATAGATTTTGGAAGTATTGCAAATTCCTAACCAGTATGAATTAACTTCCTCTCTCCCCATCACTACACACAAATATTTAAGTGTGAACAGAATTATTTCAAGTAATACATTGTAAATGTTACTGCAATATCATGTGTATATCTTAAATTCCCTTGAAAGTAATAGTTTCTACATTCTATTGAAATATTAGTTATTGTATTCTAGGAAACTTTTGGAACAATAGACTGTATATCTTTGAAATGAAAAAGGTCAAAAAATAGCATAAAAGTTTTAGAGTAAGTCTGTCTTCAGCAATGTATATATATAGAGAGAGATATAGATATAGATATTTTATGTAGAAAGACATACATTTTTAGAGATTATTTGTCATCAGAAATATATACATATATCTGAATTTATGTGTAGAATGATGTATATTATAGTGAAACAAAAATCTTAAAACATAATTAAAATTTAAAAAATATATCCAACCAAGTGCCAGTGACTCAAGCCTATAATTTAAGCTGTTCTGGGTAATGAGATCTTAGAATTGTGTTTGAAACTAGCCCAGACAGGAAAGTACTAGTTAGGGGGTGGGAAGGTGGCTTAGTGGTAGAGCGCTTGCCTTGCATGCATGAGGCCCTGGATTCGCTTCCTCAGCACGACATAAGCAAAAAGAAAAAAGCTGGAAGTGGCTCTGAGGCTCAAGTGGTCGAGCACTAGCCTTGAGCTGAAGAGCTGAGGGACAGCGCCCAGGCCCAACGACTGGACTCCCCCCTAAAAAAAAGTACTTGTTAGATTCTTATCTCCAATTAACCACTAAAAACAGGAATTACCTCTGTGCCTCAAGTTGTAGAATGCTGGCTTTGAGCATAAAAAGGCTTAGGGGTAATGCCCAGGCCTTGTAAACAACAACAAAATATATCACATTAATTTCACAAAAGCACCTTTTAACTTCTGTGAACATTTCTTAGAAACATGAATACATGCCCCTGGAAAATGTTAAGTAAAAAGTATAGAATATTTACGTTTATGTTAAAGACATGACTATTTAGTTTGTTTAAGATATTTAGGTAATAATTAGGAATTAAGAATAATGATAATATATTGGGACTCGTCTTTTATTCTATTTTACTATAGTAGTAAAATGATATTCGTAATGATTGTATAAAAATACTCTTGTTTGTTATTTGAGTTATAATAAGTAATAAACATTTTTAATTGATTTCCAAAAAAATCATTTTCTTAATGGTATCAATTCTTTGTAATTTCAAAACGATTAAAAAAATTAGTCCAAGGCTGGTTTGCTCCAAGGCTATAGTAGAACTATTTTGTCTTCACTACTAAACATGGTAATAAGATTCAAAGCTACTATGAAGGCTGAAGCTACTCCATTTTACAAGATTGTTCTCACTGACCTGTATTCCTTGAATTTACATACGAGTTAATTGAGCAGGTGGACCAATATTCTACAGAGATATCTAGATGTTTGATAGTCACTCATATTTTGTACCTTGTAAAAACACATGACCCCAGATATTATATAGAGAGAAATGTCTTTAGAGAATACTTGAAACAACTAAAATTAATTTAGGAATAAGTTAAGATTTAGATAATGCTGTAACATAATAAATCTGAATGATAGCAACTTGAGCTGTACAACAGAGGAGAGTGAGAGGGGAAAGAATGATGGATCATGTAGGAGCTATATGTCATTGCTATTGTGTTTCAAAAAACAGAAATGAAATTCACATGCAATATATAATCTCCTTTTATTGTATGCATTTTAGTGCTTTGGAAGTAAATTCTACAATAATAGGTTTTCCAAGCCTAATTTTCACAAACTTGCATTTCTTCAAATAGAAATGCTGTAAATTTTAGAACAGACATTAAAATAGATATAAAATTCACTTACAGGAATTTGTCCAGCATACATCCTCTATAGTGTGTCTTTTCAAATTTGTTTTTGGGGATTATTTCCAGAGTCTCACACATACTACTCAAGTGCACTGTCAATGAACTACATTCCCTGTCCAAACAAATTTTTTACTTCTCTTTAATACATACATAGAAGTGTAATGGCTGGATCATATACAATTCTCTTTGACCTTTTGAAGACTTGAAATCTTACTTGCTAAAATGATCGCAGTATTATTCAAATCATTCTCCTATGTAGAGCTTATCATCCATCGATATTTTTGTACACTCAAAACAAGAACTACTGATGCTTTTGCTGTTGCTACTGATCGATGGGTACTTTTGCTTTCTTTGTTCATGCATTTTTATTATAAAATTGATATACAGAGGGTTTACACTTAATTAAGTCAATTAAAGAGTACACTTCATTTTATTTTCTAAAGTTCAAATTTTGGGCTTAAATGTTTTCATTTGTTTTTTTAGGATAATTCATTTTTTTCAGAGTTGTAGAATTAGTTTATTTTTGCATTATTTTTACACATGTAAATTATTCAGACACATATATTTTGCTTTTATAATATTTAATATGTGACTATTTTAAAATTGTTTTCTTAAATTTTATATGGTTAATGATGTTAAATAAATTTATTTTCTTATACTTATAAACATATTTGTCCAGGTAAAAAATACTTACTGTATTTTCAAGAAGCACATACTTTATTAAGAAAGGCTTCATTACTTGGTCACTTTTTGGAAATATTTTTACTTGAATTAAAAAAAAAAGTTTGAGCTCGGTATGGTGATTTTTGGCATCCATTTTCTAGCTATGGTGGGAAGTGTAAATAGAGTTTGTAATTTGGGAGATACTGAGAAACTCTGTGACCTTATTATAAAACTATTCAGAGTGAACTGATTAGAGATATAGTCATCGCTAGTGTTATATACAGCACCTCGCTATCATATTCTAAATCTTGAGTTAAAACACCAGTAACAATCTTTTTTCAAAATAAAAGGACACATATTTCAAAATGTTTATTATTTAAACTTATTTGCAAAGGTTCTCATTTCTTCTATTAATTTTCAATTTACTTAAGCTATTAAAATACAAGTATATTGTGATTATTTTATTTGTACTAAACTTTTAAATAGTATGAGCAATATTATGATTTCATATAACATACTTTTACTATTTGTGATCATTTCCTCCATTTAATATGATAACATCTATATTCCAAATATGTGTATGTGGTGTGTATGTGTGTGTTTATGTGGTTATTGTGTGTGTGTACGTGGTTATTGTGTGTGTGTACTTTGTGTGTACTTTGTAATTTTTGGGAGGTCACACCATTGCTTCACACATGCTAGGCCAATGTTTTACCACTGAGTTATACTGCCTAGTTTTAATCCAAATAGTGTTTTAAATCATAACTTTGAAACTTGCATTCCTAGTAAGTTTTATCAAAATTATATATGATAAAATGTGATCCATATTCTATCCACGCTAGCAATTTTTATTGTTACTTAGAATATTCCCACTACCTTTCCAGTTCCAAACTCTTGTGTTTGTTATTGATAAAAGTTTTACTTTGCTTCTTTTCTCTCTTCATTTTTTCCCTTTAGAGTTTAGCTATTCTTTCTCTTATTTCTTTGGGAATTAATTATCATATTACTGTTAAAATACCCTTACATTGTAACAGGTATATACAATGCTCTATTTTCTATTTTATTTTTTTCCCATTTTCACCGACTTTTGGTCCAAACTATTAGATGGATTAAAAAGAAACTTGACTTAGGACACTTTACTTTTCTCCTTCTCTTGTCTGTATTTAATTCACTTGTTATAATTTAGGAGATAGATGAAGTAATCAAATAAAGATTAAAATAATAGTAAGTGAGGCTATGAATAGAGCTGAAAAAGATTTTAAATATGATAATAGCTAATTAAAATGCATATTTCTTACTTTTATTCTGTTTTTATGTCTCTCATTCCCACATTAAGAAAGTACATAGAAGGTTATCACTAAATTTATGTAATTATTAAAAATGTATTGAAGGAATATGGGCACAGTGTGGTTTTAGCATATTGAGACTTGTATGGGGTAGTTTGTTTTTGAGGACTTGCAATACGTTGTGATGGAGATGAAGGGAAGGATGTGCTTATTCTGGAAAACTGGCTAGAGGATTGCTCCCAGAAACATAGTGATGAATTCTTCCAAAAGGTTACAGTAAAATCACTTTCACAACCATCTTCATTAGCGCACTATTCACCGTAGCCAAGTTATGGAAACAGCCAAGATGCCCTTTGGCGGAAGGATGATTGGAGAAATTGTGTCATATATACACAATTTTATTGGACCTATCCATTATTTGCAAAGAAATGGATAGATCTAAAAATATCTTAAGTAAACGAAGTCAGAGCCAGACACACAAAGGACCCATGTTCTGTTGCGTATTTGGAAGCCAGAATTTTATGCAAGTTAAACAACGTATTAACCAAAGCTTTCATTTTTCAGAGCAATATTTAAAAGGTGTAATTTCTTATAAAATTGAATTTTAATCCAAAAAAATGAATACCAGAAAACTATCACTTGGAAGATGTGAGGGGAAGTCAAATGGAAGGAATAAAGAGAGTTATGGAGTAACAGTGAAGACATTATATTCAATGGAAATAATATGAAACTAGAAAAAATTAAAGTGGGGTGAGGTTTGGAAGAGTAGGAAAAGTTATATAAAGATCCATTATACTTAAAAAATTCATTACTTGCATGGAAATTCCGGTGTACAACTAGTTAAGATAATAAACACATGATTAAAAACAAGGGAGACATTTGATCTTAAACTGCGTTCTCTTAAACCATGAGTCAATATAATAGTTTTCACCTCAGAAATTTTCTTTGCAGCTATTTTCCTCATAGTGACAGAAAAGTGACCAATGCAATGAATATCAATACATCACATTGCACATATAATATCACAGTAAAAATGCTAGATTTCATCACATGATAACATAACAGGTAGAATGTGCCAAACGCTAATTGATTGTTTTTCCAAGTACTTTACCTATGGTTTATAATTTAATCCTCACAATAATTCCATAACATGGAGCTCCTTACATTTTTAATTCTCAGTTGATGATATTGTAGTCTTCAAAGTTGGAATTACTAGTACAACATTGCACACATGGTAAGTGTTAGCCTGAGGTTCATCTCCCACTGTATCAATTAACCTCATTCTATTTTATGACTAAAATACCAGCACTTAGTCTACAAATTCTAGGAAATTTTCCCAGATTTATTGTGTACACTCATAATATTTCACTTTATCTTTGTTAGAAAATAGGGAACTGTAATATGAATACTCAAAGTTCATAATCAATGCATACCTCCCTGGTGAAAAGAACTGCTAAAGTATAACATTCTTGATTTCTAGCTCAAAATAGTAGAAATCATATTTTAACCCTTCACTAAACACTGAAATGCCTGGGGATCCTATCTCTGTTTAACACTGTCTTACTGAAAATGACCTCCATAATTCCTGATGGAAACAGACAGCAGGTCTTATGGACCAATCATTTCCACATTGTAGCTCAACTAAGTTGTTTACCATTAAAAGTATTTTGATTGCTTTTTATACCCAACATTTTGAGAGAAAGGTACTACTTTAAAATGCTATTAAAGCAAGACATATAAAAATCACCTTTGACCCTAGATAAATATTTTATCTTTGCTATAACCAAAAATGCACTCTAACCTATCATTAATGTTAGGAATGAGAGGTTAAAAATAATAGACACCAAGGCCTAAGTATGAATTAAAGACTCTCCATTTTGTGAATACTATTGGTTTAAAAAGACATGAAGGGCTGGGAAGGTGGCTTAGTGGTAGAGCGCTTGCCTTTCATGCATGAGGCCCTGTGTTCGATTCCTCAAAACCACATAAGCAAAAAGAAAAAAGCTGAAAGTGACGCTGTGTCTCAAGTGGTAGAGCGGTAGAATTCAGCTGAAGAGCTGAGGGACAGTGCCCAGAATTCAGGCCCCACTACAGGATTCCCCCGAAAAAAAGACATCAACACTACCAAATTTTTTCAAAATTTCTTATGATACTGAAGATTCAATTATAAACTATTAACATTTGATAATAACTCATTTTCATGGGAGTAGAATACAAAACACAAGATTAATCCTAATAATTTTAAAACACCTTTATTTAAACTACAAATTCATTCTTATAACTGCAAATAATCTAAAAATAACTGAAGCACAGTGAGACTAAAAACAATTTAACTGCATCATCTACATTCAAAGGACTGTGCTAATTGAAAACAAAATTATACTAATAATTAGGTTACCCAATTCACTTACATTCTTTTATTCTGTTTTTTTAGTTTCATAAAAACTGTTTTTTCCTAAAATGATGCATAAAAAGCCTATATACCCACTTACATTTTCAGATCTTAACAATATTTATTTCAGAAATGTCTTTAGCTGTACAGTCAATGAACTAAAATAATAGTAAAATATTTAAATGCTTTTCAGAAATTGCAAGACTCGATCTTGGATGTTATTTATATTGGAAAAGATATTCTAAAAGCCTTATTTGTTAAAGTTGTGATAGTTACTCCCACAAAAGAACTATTAATGAAGAAACCTTTGTATGTACAAACTTCAAATGCATCCACAATCTGGAGGTGACACATGTTTTTGTTTGTTTTTTTGAAATATATATCTAACAAGAATAGCCACAATGCTGATTTTCAGTCAATATGATGGGATATTCAAATCTTAAAAATACAGGGTTTATTATCTTAGTGTGAATAGATACGATATTACAAAGAAAGTTATTATCAACAGAAATCCAGAAAGAGTTTATCCACCTTGCGTTTCACAGAAATAACCAGAGAGTAATACCTATTTGTTCAAGTTGGTCAAAATCACTCCATGAGTATTTCTTAAAAATATAAGCAATTTAAGAGGTCAAATACATATTTTGAACTGACAGTCTTCTTACAGTAATAATTTACTACCCAATTATATGTGTATCTTTTTAACTAATATATACTAAGCGCTGAAAATTATCTCTTTTATCTAACTTAATGTTGTAAATGCTTTGATTATGATGATGTTATTAACAAATAAAATGTACAGAAGGGTGGTTCCACTGAAATGACAGGACAGAACACTGATAAATAAAAAGCATTGCAACACAGCTCTTTTCAGCCTCATCCTGTTCAAATTGGCAAGCAACATTGCAACAGCGCACACACACACACACACACACACACACACACACACTTAAACACACATGTGTGCACATGTACACATATATACACATGCCAAATTCAGGGGTTTTTGTACAAAAAATTTCAAATAAAATATTAGTGATTAGGACAAATGATAATTTGCCTTATTACAAAATAATACATATTCCAGTCACCAGGGTTGTTACATTTTACCTGCCCCTCCACATGTGACCACTTATTTTATTTTAGGTAATTAACTAATTCATTCCTTCATTAGTTAAATACTAATACTAGAGCTTGAACTCAGGGCCTAGCTCTGTCCCAGAATTTGTGATTTTTTGTTTTAGTTTTCTCAAGGCTAGCATTTTATTGCTTGTAACACAGCTTCATTTCTAGCTTTTGCTGGTTACTTTCAAACCAGAATCTAATGGACTATTTTTCTTGGTCTGGTTTCAAACCACAAACATCAGATTTCATCTATCTGATTAGCTAGGAATAAAGACATGAGACACTAGTGTGGCTCCTACTTTTTCTTATACTTATCTATTGCACATACTTAGGTAGAAATTTAATACTGAGAGTATAGAAGCAAGATGTACAGTGATTATATTGTTCTGTCAGAAATTTAAGTTAGTAATGTAAATTTCTTCTTAAGACCATACACAAAAAATACTTAAGAAGAAATATGATGATGATGATGATGATGTGTGTGTGTGTGTGTGTGTGTGTGTGTGTGTGTGTGTGTGTGTGTGTGTGAGCTGCAATATGTTTCCCATATAAGCACTGTGCAGGGGTGTCCAGCCATTCAGATTTATTGCATGAATATCTGCCTTGAGCTACTAACTCATGGACAATGTCTAAGTGTCCACTCTAGGCTTCCCAATGAAGAGGGCTATACTCATCCTCATCCCTAGTATTCATATGAGTGGCCTTTTTGGAAAGTAGTGTCCACAGTGTAGTAAGCTACAAGAAAATCACTCTACCACTTAGCCACCTTCCCAGCCCAAGGATTAAGATTCTTGTCTGTAATTTGGTCAAAGCTATGTCTCTTCATGTAGGCGACTAAAAATGTACGTACTAATTTCAAGTAAATACATAAATTCTATTTCCATCTCTTTTAACAAATAAAAAATAAATTTGTTTGCCCTGTATATAGATCAGAAACATTGATTTTGTGGCTAGCTAGGTCATTGCACATCTGTATCTCTCTTCCTCTCTCTCTTTCATGATTTTCATAGACAATATGGTTGCTCCATAATTGTCCTAATTTATTTTGCTTTTATATATTTGGTTGCACCATTTTACTTTCTGTTCTACAATTTCCCAAATCAGCACCACATAAACAGAACCACAGAAGTGATTCTGTGGCTCAAGTGGTAGAGCGCTTGAACCACAGATGTGATTCTGTGGCTCAAGTGGTAGAGCGCTTGCCTTGATTTGAAGAACTCAAGGACGGTGCCGAAGCCCAGAGTTCAGGCTCCACAACTAATTTAAAAAAAAGAATCTAAATCCTTGATAATTCTAGGAACAAATATGACTGAAATCAGTTGAATCACACTTTTCCTGCACAATGAAAGAAAAGGTCCAGGCTAGGAAAGCAGCTAGAGAAGGCAGACAGATTGTATCTATGAAAAAACTTTGTGGAAAATGGTATCGAGGATCATTTACTGGTGATCCACTTGCACTGGAAGCATGATGCTGAACTCTTGCTTGCTGATTCTGAAATATTGCTTTGATCATTATATTCTCCAAGAAGAAAAATGAAATTTAATTGATATCAAAGGAATACTAATACATTTTGACTTCTCATTAAGCATCTTCAATCATCAAAATTACTTGAAGACAATAGATAGGATTACTTTTTTAGATGAAAACAAGTGTCTTTAAAAAAACAAGGAATTTAAATAGTCAAGCAAAGGACTTCTATTTTACTACTGTATTATACATTTTTTCTAATGTTAGGTACCAATAAATAATGCATCTATTAGAATGCTCTTAAAGTTCATATATTGTAGAGTAAGTTCTCTTAAACTATATCATGGTATTTCCCAAATATTTTAAGTAGAAGGCATTGTTTCCTATTTTCTCCTTCCTAGAATAAGCTGCACATGAAGACACCACTGGTTCTCATTTTCAGTCTATGCATTTGAATACGGAGGAAAATCTTTCCTCTGCTCTCTATCAATTCACTACTCTCCAGTTAGAATAATTTAGTATAGTAAAAATGGAAAAAGAGAAAATAAATCATGGTGAAAAAACATATGCAGAAAATTAACTGGATTTTTCTGACCATTTCAACAAACGTGAACTATTGGGGAAATACATGGGCATCTCATTCCCACTGGTACTCAAAGTCTCTGGTTAGGCAATTCTGATGAAGACAAGGAACGAGGTGAAAACGTGAGGAATGGTATCAATTGCAAGAAAATAACGGAGAAGAATCCATGCAAATTTCTTCTTTGGTATGCCGAAATTAATCGCCTTACTACAGTGCCGAGACTACTTTCCAGAAAGTGCACTCATATGTATACTAGGGATGAGGTAAGTATACCCCTCTTCATCGGGAAGCCAAGAGTGGACATTTAAACATTGTCCATGAGTTGGTAGCTCAAGGCAGATATTCATGCAATAACTCTGAATGGCGTGGCACCCCTGCACAGTGCTTATATGTGGAATAACACCAGAATGGATTCGTTCTTACTTCATCATGATGCAGATACCAATCCCCAAACTAAAGGCCTCTTGACACCCTTGCATATTGCTGCTGGGAATAGAAATAGCGAAGATATGCTGTATCTCCTTCTGTTGAACCATTATATCAAACCAGGTCTGAAGAACAACTTGGAATAAACTGCATTTGATATTGCCAAAAGGATAAGTATGTATCACTACCTCATTGAAGTTGTGGATGGCTGTACATATTGTTCTCCTATGTAGAAATGGTTTGGTTAAGTTTCTTAAATTTCAAAAGTGCCAGTCCATACATTGTGTTCCTATAAAATATTTTCATATACAAAGCAACAGCAATATCTTAATTTAAAAATTCATGGATTCCATAGTATTCTTCTACGTGAATTGCCTGACTTTGATGTCAAAATGTATTCAAGAGTTGTTTGTATGCATCTATAATGATTTCTGCAGAGCTTGTGATTTTTTTAATTTTAACTTATCGGTTGAAATGAATAGTATAGAAACTAAAGATATTCCTGGTGCTTGTCTACAAAAAGTATCTATGTTTGTATAAACTCCATAATCTATTTCATTGCCTTCTAGATATAATACTTTGAAGTCTACATTGTTATATAATATATACCTTCATTAATAAATGTGTCCTTTCAGATTACATTCCATATAGAAAAAGTTTAAGATTCCTTTTTCCTAGGTCCTTATATTATTTTATTTCTTTTTTATTTTTTTAACAATTACAATTTTTTTAATTGTGAAAATACCATACAAAAGAGTTACAATTACATGGGTAATATAATGAGTACATTTCTTATCAAGAATTGTTGCCTCCTCCTTTGTTTCCCCTTCCCATCCTTTCCCATCTTGCACCCCCAACCCCTCACCTCCGCCTACTCTCCCCCTACCCACTACCCCCGCCTCCCCTCCACAAGGCCAAAATTGTAAAGTTCATTTTTCAACAAAATAACTTGTACATATCGTTGTTGCAAGGGTCCACCTGTATCCCTATTTAAATGATTTGTTTTTTCCCTTCCCCTCCACAAATTATCCCAACATCTAATACACTGAAAGCAGGGGTTAGGCCGTGGGGTAGGGACATACAAAGCAACAAACAAATAATTTTATGAATGTGATAGAAACAACTACATAAAAGAAAAAACATTTTTATATACCTTCCCATCCCTTCCCATCCTTCCTCCTCCGCCCCACCCAATCTTCACCGCCCCCCCCCCCCCCCCCCCCCGCACCAAAGTTGTAAAGTTCATTTTCGACATAACAACTAGTACTTCTCATTGTTGTAACGGGTCCATCTGTATCCTTATTTAAACGACATTTTTTCCCCTTCCCCTCCACAAATTATAAAGACATCAAATACAGTGAAAGCAGGGGTTATATTGTGGGGGAGGGACATATAAAGCAACAAACAAATAATCTCCTAAATGCGTTAGAAACAATCGCAAGAAAGAAAAAAAATTGAATACATATATTAGGGTTCATTTCCCTTACATCACCTTATCTGACCGTTTCTGCTTGACTCAGACATATACTAGATATTGCAAATAAGCGAAACCATGGGACCTATGTTTCTTTGGGCTTGGCTTACTTCATTTAATATAATTTTTTCCAAGTGTTTCCATTTCCTAACAAATGGGGCAATGTCATTATTTCTGATGGAGGCATAGAATTCCATTGTATATATATACCACATTTTCTTAATCCATTCATCTACTGAGGAGCATCTGGGTTGGTTCCATAAGTTAGTTATAATAAATAATGCTGCAATAAACATAGTTGGGCTGGTAGATTTAGTGTGGTCTTGTTTGTAAATATTTGGGTAAATGCCCAAATGTGGGATTGCTGGGTCATAGGGGAGCTCTATGTGGAGTCTTTTGAGGAACCTCCATACTGCTTTCTAACGGGTTTGAACAAGTTTACACTCCCACCAACATCCCCTCCAGCATCTGTTGTTTTTAGAGTTCTTGATTTTTGCCATTCTAATTGGAGTGAGGTGGTATCTTAATGTTGTTTTGATTTTCATTTCTTTTATTGCTAGGGAGGTTGAGCATTTCTTCTTGTGTCTGTTGGCCATCCTTCTTTCTTCTTCAGAGAAGTTTCTGTTTAAGTCTTTAGCCCACTTATTTATTGGGCAGTTGTTTCTTTGAGGATTTGTTGTTGGGTGGTTGATTTTTTGAGTTCCAAGTATATTTTAGATATGAGACCCTTGTCTGTTGTATGGTTAGTGAAGATCTTCTCCCAATCTGTGGGCTTTCTATTGATCTTGCTAGCTATTTCCTTTGCCATGCAGAAGCTCTGCAACTTCATGCAATCCCATTTGTCCAAACTTTCTTTGATTGTTGTGTTTCTGTGTCTCTTTTAAGAAAATTTCGGACTGCACCAAGGAGACCTAGGTTTTCTCCTATTCCATCCTGTAATGTTTTCAGAGTGTCTGCTTTGACTCTGAGGTCTTTGATCCATTAGGAGTTGCTTCTGGTGCAGAGTGACATATAAGGATCTAGCTTTAGTTTTCTAAAATTAGTTAACCAATTTTGCTAGCACCATTTACTGAAAAGGCTGTCTTTCTTCCATACTATTGTTTTAGCTCCCTTATCGAAGATTAGATGGCTATAGGTCTGTAGGTTCATTTCTGGGTTTTCAATTCTATTCCATTGGTCCAGAGATCTGTTCTTGTGTCAGTACCATGCTGTTTTGATTACTATGGCTTTATAATAGAGTTTGAAATTTGGTATTTGTATTCCTCCAGCAGTTTTCTTTCAATTGAGCAGCGTTTGTGCTATTCGGGGTCTTTTATTATTCCATATTAATTTTTGAATTGCCTCTTCTATTTTCTTGAAGACTGAGTTTGGAATTTTGATAGGTATTGCATTGAATTTATAGATAGCCTTGGGAAGTATTGCCATTTTCACGATGTTGATTTTTCCAATCCAGGAGCATTGGAGTTTTTGTCATTTTCTATGTTCTGTTTTGATATCCTTTGTCAAGTTTTTACAGTTTTGATCATAAAGGTCCTTCACTTTTTGGTTAAGTTAATTCCAAGATATTTCATTTTTTGTGGGTCTATTACAAATGGAGTTGCTTTCCTAATTTCACCAACACTTTACTTATTGTTGCCATACAGAAAAACCATTGATTTTTCGGGGTTAATTTTATACCCCGCTACTTTGCCAAAGTTTTGAATCAACTTGAGTAATTTGGGAGTGGAGTCTATGGGATTCGTTAAATACAAGATCATGTCATCTGCAAAGAGGGAGAGTTTTATTTCTTTTTTCCCTATTTGGATCACCTTTATGTTTGCATCCTGTCTTATTGCTGTAGATAGGGATTCTAATACAAGATTGAAGAGAATTGGCGATAGTGGACATCCTTGTCTTGTTCCTGAGTTAAGAGGAAATGACTTTAGTTTTTCACAATTAAGTATAATGCTGGCTGTAGGTTTGTCATATATAGCCTTAATTCTATTGAGGAATGTTCCATGGATTCCTAATTTTTCCAGAACCTTCATCATAAAGGGGTGATGGATCTTGTCAAATGCTTTTTCTGCATATATTGAGATAACCGTGTGGTTCTTATCCTTGCTTCTGTTGATGTGAGGAATTATATTAATTGATTTGCATCCCTGAAATGAATCTTGTTTGATCATGTTGAATGATTTTCTGGATTCATTGTTGAAGACGGTTGGCCATAATTTGGTTGAGAAGTTTTGCATCAATGTTCATCAAAAAAAATGGGTCTATAGTTCTCTTTCTTTGATGAGTCCCTGCCTTGTTTTGGGATGAGGGTGATGATGGCTTCATAGAATGTGTTCGGTAGTGAACTTTCTCTTTCAATTTCATTGAAGAGTTGGAGTAGTATTGGTGTGAGCTCTGCATTTAAAGGCCTTGTAGAATTCTGCTGTAAACCATCTGGACCTGGACTTTTCTTAGGTGAGAGGTCTCTTATTGCTGTTTCTATTTCAATGCTTGATAAGGGCCAGTTAAGATGGTTTAACTCATCTTGGTTTAGTATTGGCATGTCAATATTTGCTAGGAAAAGGTCCATTTCTGCCAAGTTCTCAAACTTATTAGCATAAAGTTTTGCGAATTATTCCCTTATAATATTCTGAATCTTGGTTGTTTCTGTGGTGATATTTCCATTCTCATCTCTGAGTTTATTGATTTGGGTGTGTTCTCTTCTTTTTGTGATAAGATTTGCTAAGGGTCTGTCAATTTTGTTAATTTTTTCCAAGAACCAACTCTTTGTTTTGTTGATTCTTTCCATAGTTTTATTGGATTCTAATTCATTTAATTCTGATTTAATTTTAATTAAAATGAATTAATTAAAATAATTATTTCTATCCATCTATTATATTGGGGTATATCTTGCTGCTCTTTTTCAAGGAGGTTCAGATGTCTCATTAAATTGTTGGTTTCAGATCTCTCCAATTTGTTGATATAGGATCTCAGAGCTATAAACTTGCCTCTGAGTACTGCCTTTGCTTGTCCCAGAGGAGCTGGTAATTTGTGTGCTCATTTTTGTTGAAGAGCATGAACATTTGAATTTCCTTTCTAATCTCTTCCACGACCCACTCATGATTCAGCAGTGAGTTGTTCAGGCTCCATGTGTTACAGGAGTTTCTTTGGTGGCTTTTGGTGTTGAGTTCTAATTTTATTCCCTTGTGGTCAGAGAGAATGCAAGGTATAACTTCAATGTTTCTCAATTTTGACAAGTTTGCATTGTGGCATAAATGTGGTCTATTTTAGAAAATGTTCCATGTGCTTCTGAGAAAAACTTGTATTGTGATGCTGCTGAGTGAAATATTCCATAGATGTCTGTTAAATCTACTTGATCTATGCAGTTGGTTAGATCTGCGTTTGTCTATTGGGTTTTTTCCGAGTTGATATATTTAGAGGGGAGAATGGTGTATTAAAATCCCCAACAATTAATGTCTTTGGATCTCTGTGGGATTTGAGGGAAAGGAATGTTTCTTGGATAAATTTTGGTGCTCCGTTGTTTGGCAAATAGATATTTAAAATTGTAATATCCTCCTGAAGGAGAAATCCCTTAATTATTATATAGCGACCTTCTTTATCTGTTCTCACGAATTTTAATTTGAAGACTATTTTATCTGATATTAGGATTGCAACTCCCGACTGTTTATGGGGGCCGTTTGCTTGGTAGATTTTGTTCCAGCTTTTAACACTTAAAATGTGTTTGTGTTTACTGGCAAGATGTGACTCCTGAAGACATCAGATAGAAGGATCTTGCTTTTTAATCCTACTGTACAGTCCATGTCGCTTAATTGGATAATTATGTATGTTAATGTTTAGAGATAGGACTGAGAGTAATTTGGGAGCTTCTGTCATGTTATCTACCTTCTTTGGGGCTACAAAAACTGGGTTCTTCCTATGTTCTTGGATTCTCAGTTTGGGTGCATTTTATTGGCCTTTATTGTGGTCTTGTTGGTTTTCTATGTGTAGGACGTCTTTAAGAATCTTTTGTAGGGCTGGTTTGGTGGAGATGTATTGTTTCAATTTTTCTTTGCTATGGAAGGTTTTTATTTGGCCTTCAGTTATGAAGGAGAGTTTAGCTGGGTACTGTATTCTTGGTTGATTGCTGTTTGTTTTTAAGGCATGGCATACATCATTCCAGGCTCTTCTTGCTTTGATTGTCTCTGCTGAGAAATCTGAGGTGATTTTAATTGGTTTGCTTTTATAGGTGATTAATCTTTTCTCCTTCAAATGTTTAAGGATCTTTTCCTTGGTCTGAATTCATCCTGTGCGGATTATAATGTGACGGTGGGATGTCCTGTTCCTGTCTGGTCTATTTGGAGTTCTAAAAGCTTCTTGTATCTGAATAGGCCTATCTTTTTCCATGTTTGGGAAGTTCTCTGCTAGGATCCTGTTAAACAAATTTCCTAGACGATTTACTTCTTCTGTTTCTAGGTGCTCCTCTACACCCATTATCCTTAGATTAGGCCTTCTGATGCTGTCTTCCAACTGTTGGATAGATTTGTCATATTTCTTGGACTTGACTTGGATGGTTGTATGTTCTTTCTCTATAATATTTAGGCTGTCTTCAATCCCCGAGTTTCGATCTTCTGCATGGTCTAACCTGCTGTCAAGAGTTTCCACTTTTTTAAAATTTCTTTTCCTTCTAATTGGACAGCTTTGATGGCTTCAAATGCTTTATTGAAGCTTTGTTTTAGATCTTGTATAAACTTCTTTACTTCCTTAATTTGGTGTTCAGTGTTTATTCTCAAGTCAGTTAGTTGTTTGGTTATGGTTTGCTTAGATTCCCATTTCTTCTGTTGGGTTCCATTCAGCATTCCCTTTGTGGTCTCCCTGACTTCCTTCAGCTCTTTGTTAATGGATTCCAAGAATACCTTTTGTGATCATTATGTATCCTCATCCTGCTCTCTCAATTCCTGTATTACTCTTTGCTTAGCTTCCTCACGTTCATGCCATTCCTGTAGTTCTCTTTGAGTGTTCTCAACCTGCTCATGCCATTCCTGCCTTTCTCTTTGAGTATTCTCAAGCTGTTCACGCAATTCCTGTATCAGTTTTTGAGTAGCTTCCTCACGCTCAGGATATTCCTTTATAAACCTTTGGTTTGCCTCCTCTCTCTCCCTATCATGCTCATACACAGTCCTTTGTAGGTTTTCAATCTTTTCCTGTATTGACCTTTTGTTTGGCTCCATTGATCTTTTGTTTGCTTCCTTCTCTCCCTATCATGCTCATACAGATTCCTTTGTATGTTTTCAATCTTTTCATTTATCATGTTTGCCAGCAGTGTTTGTAGAGCTATTTGGGAACTCTCCTCTGGATTATTCATTATCTGTTCTGTCCCCTGATTATCATGAGTGGGAGTTGAGATACCCGGACTTGACATTTTTCTTTTGTTTTTTCCGGCTTACTCTGCCTATTTGGGATGAAAATAACACCAGTTTTTTGCTTGAACACTATCTTAAGGCAAGCATCAACCAAAGTCTATATTTGCACAGTCAATAGTCTGCAGATACAATATAGTTCAATAGAACATCTATTCAACGTCAAACAACTATATATTAATGGGCTACAAACTGCAAATCCGAATTTGGCAAACCAAAAATTATTAGGTTGAGGGAGAAATGTGGGTAAAAAATAGGAATAGAGAGATGTGGGAAGGCACAGGGAGATTTAACTTAACTAAGTCTTAATCTCAAAGCAGGAAATAGGTTGGATAGGATGAAAGTAGAGAGAGAAAAAAGAAAAGAGAAAGGGGGAAAAAGAGACCAGAAAAAATAGAAAAGTAAAAATTAAAAATATTATGCAGAATCAAAAACGAAATATTCAGAGAAGATCGTGCATATAATGCAGAAGGGGTGGTATATAAAGGAGATGTGAAAAACTTAAAAATAAAAATACTTAAAATATTACATGGGTATAAATAGGTAGTAATGCTATTAAGGAATTTAAGTCTAAGAGGTTTTGAACTGAGTAATAAATTTGTGGATTAAGTGTGTACACATGGAGTATAAGGTCTAATAATCGACTATGTGTATATCTGAGAATGTGCACAAAAACAATTAAGTCACATAAAAAGAACAAAAGAGAAGTAAAGGTGAAAAGCATAAGAAAGAAAGAATAAAGATCAGAAGTTCAATAGAGCAAAATAAAAAACAAAAAAAAATTTTAAGAAAAAAAGAAGAAGAAGGCACACACACATATACCACTGAAATAAAAATTATAAGAGGGGAAAATAGTTACTAGGAACCTTTCTTTTCAAAAAAGGTAAAAATTAAAAAAAAAAAACGTTTTAGAAAAAAATTCTTTTAATAAAATGTACAAAAAAAATAGTTCTTTAATTTTTTTGGAAGTGGTGGGAAAAATCCTGTATCTCCCTTGTGTCTGTAACCAGCCTCTTGTTGGAGTCTCTGGTCTGCTTGTGGTGTTTGATTTTCCTATGACTTGGTTGGTTTCTTAAATCAGTTTGTTTGAACAGGCAGAAAAATGCTCCACTTTACCCAGGATTTTGTGATCCTCCTCTCAGGTTAGTTCAATGGGAGGGAGATCTGCTTTGATTAACACAAAAGAGGGAGATGGCTTTTTCCTCAAGTTTGGAGATGCTGTGATGAGGCTAGGTTCTGGGTAGAGTTGAGGCCTTTCAGCAAGCAGTAGCTTTTCCCAGGAGGTAGCTTGTGAGAAACTCAGAGAGCCCAGCCTGGAGCCACTCTCCAGGTTTATGTTTACTGAATTTCAATTGATTGTCAAGGCTGCTAAAGGGAGGGGCAGACTCTGGCTCTGATTACCCAGTGAAGACAGCCACTCTTGGGGCTTGCACCTGAGCTGGGTGATTTTTCCCTGGGTAGAGCTCTCTGGCAGGTCAGTTTAGGTTCTTGTGACCTGCTAAATGACTCTAGTTTTCTTCCAAGGCCTTAGTTGGAGCTAGCAGCTCCACCGAGCTTTGTCAGTATCCAAGATGGAGATGTCCGGTAGTTGGGGGGGAGGGGTGGCCTTCTCTCCTCTGCTCTCTGAGAAGGAGTGAGGACATTTGGCTTCTACTCCCGCCGAGTCTTGGTTCCTGGGTCGTCTCTGGTCTGCGAACTGCAAGATGAAGATGTCTGCTCCTTGTCAGTTCTTGCTGGTGTTGAGTAGAATCTGCTTGTCCACCGTGTCTGGCTCCTTTGTCCTGCATTCTCTGTGTTACAGGATGGCGGCTATGGCCAACGCTGCTACCAAGGCTGCTGGCAAGTGCTCAGATCTGTCTCCTTGCTTGGATTTTCCCTCTCTGTCCTAACTCTGTGTATAGTGATGGCACACTTGGTGTGATTCTCTGGCTTAGGACTGTTCACTGGAACTCTAAAACTGCTTTCTATGCGAGAGCTTGTTTAGCCTACAGCTTCTCCTCCACCATCTTTCGGGAATCCCCTATGACCATGGTTTAAATTTTATTTCTTTGGGATAAAATGACAATGTTATCTAATTTCAAGTTTAATAAAGTTTATGCTATGTAAGGGCCTTTCTAAGGTGAAGATTTAATATACTGATGTCAAACTAACCTTTAATTCTATGAATTACATGTATTGTTACACTTGTATTTTTGTAATCAACTTTTTAATAACTGTTTTTCATTTCTTGCATTTGAAGTATGAAAAATATGGAATACTTCACAAATTTTCATACCATCCTTGTGCAAGTACCATTTTAATCTCTGTATTGTTGTAATTTGGGTAGACCTGCTGCTGAAGCATGTAGTATCCTCTAAATTTAAGTATGTAATGATACAATATTTATACAGGCATATATGGTTGCCTTGTAACAAGGAACCCTTATTGTTCCTAAAAATGCTATTGATCTTATTTCTCTAAAATTCTGTGCATAGTGGAAAAAACTTATATTGTATGGTCGATTGTTCACATTTGCAATTTTTGTCTATAACTATTTTGTCGTTTTCATTTTAAATTTGATCATACTTTGAAACCTTTACAGCTAAGTCCAAAGGTGATGGCTTTTCAAGTACTTATTTATCAACTGAGTTAGCTTTGTGGAGCTAATGGATTCAAAGTAAGCCTTTCTTAAGAGCTATTTCTAAACTTCTGCAGCTTAAAATCTCCTAAATGAGGTCTCAGTGGCACAAATGTCTTCCTGACCCTTACCCTTCTTCCATGTAGGAACAGACCAACCAGAATATCTTACACTGACAGCATAGATTCTTACTGGAACAAAACTAATCTTAGTTACAAGGGTTCATAGAGAGATGAACAATTCAGACCAAATTGTTCAGAATAGAAGGTATTTTATCAAAATGTAATTGTTTGGGCTGGGACGTTGGCTCAGTGGTAGAGCGCATGCCTTGCATGACTGAAACCCTGGGTTTGATTCCTCAGCACCACATAAGCAAAAAGAAAAAAGCCGGAAGTGTTGCTGTGACTCAAGTGGTAGAGCGCTAGCCTTGAGCTGAAGAGCTGAGGGACAGGGCCCAGGCCCAGAGTTCAGACCCCACGACTGGACCCAAAAACAACAACAACAAATATATATATATAATTGTTTATTATACCTATTATTTCAAAAGTAGCTAAAGCCAAAAAGGTGAAAAAGTTGTTTATATGCATGTGTACTTAATATCCTTGCCTGTCTACCATACAACCAGGCAGGAACTTACACTACTGACTTTCTATCACCAAATATGTCCATAGCTCCTGAAGAAGTCTATATAGTTTTCATCGATATTAGGCCTTAAATTGGTAATGTTTTAATCAAAGTGTTTCCTCTTGCCTCCAGGCTTTAAATTTACAAATGGTAAAGCTTTAGGTCTAACTCTACCCTAAACTGAGGTAGAGATAATGGAATAATACTTAAAAACAGAGTTGCCTTTGATAACCTAACCAAAACAGAACAGTGCATAACAATTTCTTATATCATATATACTTATATATTTTATATTTATATGTGCTGATCTTAAATTTCACACAGTGAATCTTACTAGAATTAATTCATAATTTGACAAATAAATTGAAATTTATTCCCATTAATAGATTGGAACATAAATAATTAGGTTTAGAATATATATTTGAATATAAAAAGTATCAATGCAATGTCTTTGCTATAAACTTGTGATACCATCTAAGTGTTCTTGGTCTTCTGAATTCACATAGTAAAAAAAAAAAAAAAGTATTGTTTTCCTCTAATCTAGAAGAGATTTTACACTGCTGCTGTGTTTATTGTACTAACTTGTTGGTCCCAAAGTGATTTTCTTCATATGATGCCTAAAAGCTATTATTCTTCTGCAGTACCCACGGGTCAGAGGAAACCAGGTCCCAGTTATCTGCATCATCAGATAACAATGGCAAGTCTTCTCACCTTGGCCCATGCAACATGCTAACAGAAAGTAATTGAAGACCCATCTCAATTTCTTATTTCCTATAGTATTTCAGGGTCCCAATTCCTTTACTAATTAGCAGTAAGCAATTGAGAAATGTAAGGCAACTTAAAATGAAAGAGAAAACCACAATATATGAGAGAATGTACTGTAGTTCAAACTTTCAATTTACAGATGACAAGCCCATATGAGTAAACAAAACCACAAATGTCAAAAGATTAATTTTAATACCCCTCTCCTAATGATTAATGAAAGATTTCAGTGCAGCCAAAAAAATAATTTCTGGAATCATAGATCCATAATTGGTCTACCAAGACTAGGAAAACTTGATTTAGAGGTGAAATATAATTTAGAAAAACATTAATTGAGAAAACCCTTAGTGCTTCAAAACACTAGTACTTCAGTAAAACTTGGTTCTGTAGTATAAAAATGTCATTTTCAAACCAATGATAACCTACATTTAATCTCTTGAAAGTATATTTCTTTTCAAATAAACTTTTTAGAATCATATTCAACAAAATAACACTTGACAAGTAGATGATAGTGACATTAAAAGTTTCTCAAGTGCAGGAATCAAGCTACAATAGAGTTGATTTATTTACCCAGCACTAATGCCAAATAAGTTCAACCATTCAATAAAGTGTAGAAATAGTATCTCCTACCATTTGTGTTGTTCAGTAGGTGCCTTCCAGAAATGTGTTAAATATATCAGCCTCCCATAATTCTAACCCAAATATTAGCTAATAAAGTAAATTTCATCACATAAGAAGGTACATTTTAAAAAGTCACTAATAGTTGCCTTATCATGTGTTGCCTTATCATATATTTTCCCTATATGTCTAACATAGTAAGAAATATGACTTTAAATCATGAATATGGGTACTGATCAGAGATGTGACAAACATAAAATCTACCTTCTATTTCTATCATATTCCTCTAAGTAGTAAATTTTAGTTTTCTTCTTTTTCCAAAACTTATAGGTAGTAGAAAATATTATCCCATGTAAAATAAAATAATCACACACCATTGCACAAAGCCATTTATAAAAACTGGTAGTTAGCAATAAATTCTAAGCGATTTTTAAACTTTCTTGTTGACTAAAGATTAATCTTCCAAAAAGATGAGAATAAAATGATGTTTAGGTGCTTCACGTCCCCAGTCTTGCAAATTGTTATTACAGATGCATGAATTATGGAAGTATATGCTGACATCAAGCATGAATTATGGAAGTATATGCTGACATCAGTTCAAGTATATGCAGGATTGAAACTCTATGGAATGTATATAAAACTTTCAAAGTATTAACAGACAGTTTAACAGAATGACTATCACGAAGTTGAAACCAGAAAGGAATAATAGTAAAGACATAGAATGAATGAAAAATGGAACAAGGGGCAAGTACAGCTAGAATACTCAATGTACACATGTAATAAGTAAGTGGTAAATCTGAAATAAATCTTGGAAAAAAGGTTGGTTGAGAATGATAGAATGAGTGACTCTGATCCAGGAGCATTGGACAATTAGAAGGACATATTTAATTGTAACACACTTGCACAACCTTTTGAAATTCAGTTAAAAACACAACTACAAACAAAAACACACAAAAATCACAACCAAACAGCAATCTCTAGAAAGTATGTATATGACCTCACAAATTTTAAGCACTTAATGAAGGGCAGTCTTGGGAAAAGCAAACAAAGCTGTTTAAAGAGGGCAGGTTTGGGTAGGGGAGAATTTTGAACAAATTTAAATAGATTGTCTAAGGTTATAAATCACCTACATCTACTGCAAACATTTTATTCCGTATTTTTTTTTTTTTTTGGTCTGGTCGTGGGGCCTGAACTCTGGGCCTGGGCGTTGTCCCTTAGGTCTTCAGGTTAAGGCTAGTGCTCTACCACTTGAGCCATAGCTCCACTTCTGGCTTTTTTCTTTTTTTCTTATGTGGTGGAATCAAACCCAGGGTCTCAGGCATGCAAGGCAAGAGCTCTACCACTGAGCCACTTTCCCAGCCCCCATTCTGTGAGTATTCTTTGTCTGAACTGGTTACTCCAGTCCTGAGTTGTGGCTTTATAGCTTATGAAGATCGAATGGAAGAATCAAGATCAAGAACCCATTACACCACTGGAGAGAAAACAGTCCTCTATGGTTTCTCTCATCTCCCTTCACTACTCTTTTCTCATACTTTTAATAAAGTCAAGTGATTTTGAATTATATTTCCTTCTGTTTCAGAGAATTACTGTTTGGTAATTAAATGTCAATTCGCAAATTTTGATTTCTTTTTTTTTTTTTTAAAGAACTTGGAATTTAAATTCCACTACAACATTGTTTCACACAGTCAGAGTTTATTTCTTGGGTAAGGACAATTCTCAAGGGAACCTACAGGATTTACAGCAAGGTTTGTGAAGTTTGTTTGTTTAGTGTGAAAATGAGCCATATTCACCCACATTGCTCCCTCTCAGCTAAGTCTCCATGGATTTCTTTGCATGAAAGCCTATTTTCCCAGACAATTTTAAATTTTCTTAATAGGCTAAGTTGTTAAAATTTTGAACAATTAAAATTTACCTGTCATAAATTTTTAACTCTTTTGAAATTTCTTTATTAGAATCGTGAATTCACCAATCTTAATCCCACCTTCACCATCAAAAACAGTTAACATGTTGTTTTCATTATATAGTGTCCATGAAAATACTATTTTCCAGTGGCTTTGTTATGCATATATTTGACCATATAAGCTGATGCTGAGCAAAATGAACTCCAAGATATGGAAACATATTTATTTGTGGTTGTTTTTTTTTTTTTTGATGTACTTTGTGATTTCTATTTTCTTTGAGATTTTCCCCTATGGTTTATCCCCTCCTCTGTTTGATTTTGGTACTCTGTGTATTGTGTATACATTTACCTTAATTAGGGAAGGGAACAGGAACAAAAAAATGGCGAGACAAAGGACGAACAGCAAACCAATGCAATAGCAATTCTCACAAGACAATAAGTTGGAAATGTACATTACAACTTGGGAGGGGTAATAGGGTGAAGGAAAAACTGAGAAAAATGAGAGAGGGGATAACAAGTTTGAAAACTTATGTATTCACTAACTTACAATGGCTGTAACCACAGTGCACATCACTTTCACATTAAAATTAAATTAAAAAAATAAGCTGATGAAATAAAATTTCACTGTTTTGGTATAGTAAATATTATTCTTTATGTAGTAACTTTTAAAAAATCGGTATTATTTGGCATCTAATTTGAATTAATTATCTCTTCTTTATCAGAGGGTCATCAACTGTAATGATATCCAAATAGACAATTTTTTCACAATATACTTGCCAATATTTTGAAAATAGAATAAATTTAGGACTTTGTTATACTAAAACAGAAAACAGTTTAATTCTATGGAAACCCATAACTTTTAAAAGTAAATAAGTTAAGAGGACAGAATGCATGTATTCTTCAAAATTCCTATGACTAATAACTACTCATTTTCAAATTCTGAACATTCCATACCTGAGAGATTCAAAATATACCTGTTTGCATGTTATGTAATTCTGCAGTAGATGCATTTTCCAATGGAGTGTTACAGACTGAGAAGTGAACAGAAAAAGAGCCACATTCTGATATGGGATATGAAGCATGTGATAATTAATTCTTCAAGAGTAAGCAGTTGTTTATCAGATTAAGCTATTATTTCTATGACCATCAATCACAAGATTTATGCCATAAAGTCATCCTAGCCCACCAGTTTCCAACTGGTAGGGTGCACCTCAAAATTCCCTTAATTCACATCAAGAATAGCTTATGTCCATTGTGAAAATACACTGCACTTCTGCTAATGTGATGCCCTCCATATTCTGGAAAGAACACCACTATATACAGAGTTGTATCATTTTTCCTCTACTGGTATTCTTACAAATATTTATATTTATACATTCTTAACTACCATAGATAATCACGATGTGAAGATTGGAAGATTACAGTTCAAAGACTGTGAAGACTCAGGGTCTATGTTGAAGGGGAAGAATGATGGAGGCTCTGGCCTCAGGATTATCTGTGGACTGTGTTTGAGTATTAGAAAAGCTCTTGGCATGCCGGGCTAGAGAGGGAAAATGTTCTCTCTCCCTATCTCAAAACACATGTCACAGACTCCTGAGAGCTGAGTAAGTAGCTCTTCTGCTTGCTTAAGCATAGTTAAACAGTTGGTCAAGCATTTCCCTGAGATTGGAGAAGTGGTTTGAGCTTGCTCTGAAATAGTTTAGATACTAATATACCAAGACAGGGCTGGGAAGGTGGCTCAGTGGTAGACGATTGCCTTGCATGTATGAGGCCCTAAGTTCGATTCCTCAGCACCACATAAGCAAAGAAAAAAAAAGCCAGAAGTGGTGCTGTGGCTCAAGTGATAGAGTGCTAGCCTTGAGCCCAAGAGCTGAGGGACAGCGCCCAGAGTTAAGGCCCCACGACCGGACCCCCCCAAAAAATAATATACCAAGACATTGTCTCATAGGTCAAGTAAAAATGTATCTGTTGAAATTTTTGTGTGAATGTCTTCTGACCAAATCTTGGCAAAGATCATGCTTGCTTGTCTTTAAATACCACTAACAATAAAGCACAGCATGCAGTGGCAATTGCTGTTTGCACTCTGCATCCCCTGTGTCCTGGTGATTTTGTTACCCTTACCCAGGGACCCAAATGCACTAGATGTTACAATTGGCGCCCAAACAGGGACCATGCATTGTTGAATTCAGGAAGGGATATTCAGGTAAATACTTTTAATTACAGGGTGATGGGACAAGTTAAATCTACTCCATACTTACTTATGCTTAAACATTTACTTGCTGCTTATGGTGTAAATATTTCTTCTTCTGACATAGAAATGTGTATTAATGTAGTTAGGGAATGGAATCCTTGGTTCCCTGATGAAGGAAAATTCGATGTTGATAATTGGAAATGAGTAAAGAATATTGTAGAAAAAGCTGTTCGAGAAAGGGAAAAGATTCCTATTAGATTTTGGTCCATTTGGGCTATTTTACATACCCTTTTTAAAGCTTCGAATGAGGAAAGATTAATAGCAGACTTAAAGAAAGAGGTCACCCCTTCTATTGTAGATTTACAGTTGGACTCTGAGGTTAAGGACACAATAGATAAGGATGCATTGCAATTAACAGAGAAAAAACAAGAGGTAAAAATGGCTCAAAAGGAATAAAGTGTAAATAAAATGTCTGAGCAAATGCAATTGATTTTCTCAAAATTACAACATATGGAGTTGGAAATTAGCAGAGTGAAAGGAGAACCTGAGAAAGTGAAAGTAAAGCAGCCTTTGGCTCCTCGACTGGCTGATGCAATTTTTACAGCATCACTCCCTCACAAACAGAGGGCTGAGACAGTGAGTTTGATGATGAAATGCCTATTTTTTCTTATCCTGTAATTCGAGCACCCCCTATGAATAGTATAGCTCAACCAGCCAGATATGAAGGTGTTGCTGTTTATGATATTGGTAAACTTAAGAAGGCAGTTGTATGGTCCTCAGTCTCATTATGTTAAGGAATTGCTTAATGGGCTTGCCCGACATTACAATAATTTTGCTCCAGTGGATTGGAAGATGCTTTGTAGAGCCTTGCTTAAGAAACCTAAATACCTACAATGGAAAATGTGGTTTACTGAGTTATGTACAAAAAGGGCTAGACAAAATGCACAGAGCAGTAATCCACACCTGCAGAACAATATGCGGATGCTCATATAAATGTAAACTCTCCTGAAGAGATCCATGAGCAGTTAAGAGACATAGGTATTGAGGCATGAGAAAAGGATTCCACCGGTAGGAGAGCATTATGGCTCTGGGACTAAAGTAATTCAAAAACCTAATAAACCCTGTATTGAATTTTTATCACGATTAAAATTGACCGTAGAACGTACTGTTGTGGGAGAGGCTGCATGGCAACAACTGCTGAGCATGTTGGCTTATGAGAATGCTAATGAGGACTGTAGACGAGCTCTATTGCCTATTAAAGAATCTGGGGATGTGAATACATATTTAAGGGCCTGCAAAGACTTTATATCTGAATCCAGGAATATTCAGGTGTTTGCTGAAACTATGACCACTACCTGGCATGCTTTGCAAACAAAACCCTCTAATCTAAAGTGTTTTGGATGTGGTCAAATGGGACATATAAAGAAAAATTTTAAAAAGGCTACTGATGTTAACAAGAGAGGACCAGGAATTTGCCCTAAATGTAAAAAAGGGAAGCACTGGACAAGGGAGTGTAGAGCAAAAATAGACAATAAAGGAATTCCTATAAAATATGCTTAACTTATGCAGGGAAACTCTCCATCGGGCTAGCCCCAGGGACCAGGATTAATAACCGAGGGCAGCCAACCATCTTTTCCCTCGTCCCTGCCACAGCCCACAGCGCTGCAGTGGACATACCAGCCTTAAAAGATTTTATTTTGAAAGGTAGTGATAAGACACAAAAAATTCCTACCGGAATTTATGGGCCTTTACCTGAAGGAACATTTGACCTATTGACCGGTAGATACAGTCTTAATACAAAAGGAGTTTTAGTACATTTAGGAATTATTGATGCTGTCTATATTGGGGAAATAAAAATTTTAATGTCAGCTTCTGCAGATATTTCCTTTAAAAAGGGAGAACGAATTGCTCAAATTTTGTTATTACCATATATATATCTATTGCAAAGTCATTTGGGGGATTTGGAAATACTAACCAACAAAAATGTGTTTTGGACTACTCATATTACTAAAATACAGCCTAAGATTAAAATTAATATTCAGGAAAAGATATTGACAGGACCAATAGATACTGGCTCAGATATTACATTTATTAAAACTCATGAATGGCCTAATCATTTATTATATAAAATAATCCCCTGTAATATTAAAGGAGTTAACAAAACCCCTGTAAATTTTATATGACAAGCAGTGTTGTATGTTACTATAACGTCAGAAGATGGACAGACAGCTGTCCTTAAACCTTATATTATGGAGGTTCCAGTTAACATAATTGGTAGAGATGTACTGGAACAATGGGGAGCTCATATTCAATTTTAACATTTTTATATGGAGCCCATAATGATATTATGGAAATCTGAGGAACCTCTTTGGATTGAATAATGACCTTTATCTAAAGAAAAATTATAAGCAGCTCATCAATTAGTTGAAGAACAGTTAACCAAAGGACATATTGGGCCGTCTATGTCACCATGGAATTCTCCAATATTTGTTATTAAAAAGAAGTCAGGGAAATGGAGATTGCAGACTGATTTACGAGGAGTTAAGGCATCCATGTACCCTATGGGGGTTTTACAACCTGTTATACAGTCGCCTGCAATGCTTCCTAAAAATTGGCCAATAATAGTAATAGATTTACAAGATTGCTTTTTTACCATTCCTGTAAATGTAAATGATTGTAAAAGACTTGCCTTTTCTTTACCACAAATAAATCATCAAGCCCCTCATCAGTGCTTCCAATGGAAGGTGTTGCCCCAAGGAATGATGAATTCTCCAACTATGTGTCAGATATATGTTGATAAGGCCTTAAAACCTGTTAGACAAAATGGCCTCACATTTATATTTTTCATTATATGGATGATATTTTATTTGCAGGACCAAATATGACAGAATTAGAAAAGGTGTTATAGTGCTTACCCTCTATAAAGATTTTGGATTAATAATAGCACCTGAAAAAATACAAAAAAACACGGTGGTAAAATATTTAGGATATGTTGTTTGTAGACAAACAGTCGCACCTCAAAAAATATCTTTACGACGTGATCAATTACATACGTTAAATGATTTTCAAAAGTTACTAGGAGATATTAATTGGATGCAACGGGCCTTAGGAATTCCTACTTATCAATTACATAATTTGTTTTCATTGTTACAAGGGGAATCTGATTTACATAGCAAAAGAACTTTAACTAAGGAAGCTGAAAGAGAAGTACAATTTGTACAGTAGAGAACAAAAAATGGTTTTACATCGAGTAACGCTAAATCAGCTCATAAATTTATATATTTTAGATAGATGGAAATAACCAACAGGAATTATAGGAGAAAATGAGATACCATTAGAATGGATTTATACACGGCATAGATTTACAAAAAATATGCCATATGAACAATAGTTGGCAATTATTATTCAACAGGCCAGGCAGTGGGTATTTACCCTATCAGGGTATGATTTATTTGAAATTATCTTTCCTTTGCCAAAAGACTAAGTAAAATATTTTTTAAACATGTCTGAAATGTTACAAATAGCATTAGTAAATTTTACTGGGCAATTTTCCTATCATTTCCCCAAAGGTAGATTGTGGGATTGCTTACATACACAACAATTTGTAATTAATAATATAATTACCACGGCCCCTATTTCCACTGCTCTTACTGTTTTTATACATGGCTCCAAAACAAAAAGTGCTTATTGGACAACAAATAAATATTGGGTACAAACAACTACTTTAGCATCAGTTCAACAAAATGAACTTTTTGCTATTATTAAGGTGTTACAAGATTTTGTGGGAGATATTAATATTGTTACTGATTCTGCCTATGCTGTAGGGGTTGTGACTAATATAGTCACTGCTGTTACATATTCATCTAAACTCCAGCTAAACCAAGTATTTAAACAATTACAAGCATTACTGCAACAATGTAATGCCAAAGTGTTTGTAACTCACATTAGGGCTCACTCTTCGTTACCTGGGTACCTTGTATATGGCAATAATCATGTTGATAGTTAGGTTTGCTTCTGCTAAACAGGATCATGCTCATTTACATACAAATGCTGGCCATTTACATATGCATTATAAAATACCTTATTCTCAAGGTAAACAAATTATAAAAACGTCTCCTATCTGCAGACCAATGCATTTGACAGTTGTACCTGCTGGAGTAAATCCTCGAGGATTACAACCTAATGAGCAATGGCAAATGGATATAATCCATGTACAAGCCTTTGCCCATTTTTCCTTTGTGCATGTTACAATAGATACTTATTCCAAATTTGGGCTTTTGCCCTTACGAGAGAAACTGTTAACAATGTAATAGAACACTTTTTGGAAGCTTTTGCCATTATGGGAGTGCCTGCCAAATAAAGACTGATAATGGACCAGCCCAAAAAATTATCAAATTTAAAAGATTTTGTGAACTTTATGATGTGGTACATATTACAGGAATAGAATATAACCCCCAAGGACAATCCATTATTGAACGAGTTCATTGCACACTAAAACAACAAATCAAAAAATTTAAAAGGAGCAAAAGGTTGGATGAAAGTATGGATATTTTGTGGTTTTCCATGCAAAATACTAAAATAATTTTACATCAAGTTCTTTTTGTTCTTAATATTTTAAACTTACCACAAGTAGATACTTTAGCTAGAGCTGAGTGTCATTTTGAACAAATATCAGAAAAACCTTATTTAAATGCTCCCGTATGGATTAAGATTGCATTGGATACAGAATAGCAACTAGGAACGTTATTACATAAGGGGCGAGGATACGGTTTTGTGTCTACACAGGATGGCAAACAATACTAGCTTCCTGCCTGATGCATACAGACGCAGCCCATTGAGGACAGCCCCATATCCTGCAAGGAATAGGCCACCAGTTGAGGAAAAAGAAATCCCCACTGCCCACCTGGGGGCAGGTTAAAAAGTTGTCTGCAGAAGGACAAAAGATGTTACAATGCAATGGTAAACCTGTCATGGCTGAGAACTTATTCTTGGCCATGTGTGCCCTGCTTACTGTAAACTCTGTCCATGCTAATGCTAATTTATTGGGCCTTTGTTCCTAATCCTCCTTTATTGGAACCTGTTGTTTGGGGAGACATGGATATAACCATCTATAATGTTCCTGCTGTTTTATCTTCTCCTTGGAATAATTTGACATTTTGCAATAAGGATGATGTAGCTTTTTAAATTTTACTTACTATACTCATTCCTTGCCTGTTTGTCTGGGGCCTCCTCCATGTTTAGTTATGAATGGGCAACATTGGGTTTTACCTGGGAAATGCACTTCCAATTCTAGGACACAGCTGCAGCGATTAACTACTTGGTCCATTAATAGTAACTGGGAAAGTGTGAGCTTTGATGGCAAGTTATCCTTACCTATGTGTCCCGATTTTACTTATATTGATTTAAAATATCAGCCTTTTGTGTGGCAAGAGTGTAGAGAAGCATTTGGAAAAGTGTTCAATAATTTTATTAATTGGGGACCTTTTGGAAAGTTTATTAACACATGTTCAGAATAGAATATTACCAGATGTGATTCATCAAATGTTACTAGGATGCTGGAAGCCATTAATGGATCATTTACTGGAGATCGACTGATGGCCTGGGGAGATGGAGGCATTGCAGATGCTCGATGGGCTTTCATGGCTGCACCCACTGCTGTTCACACTCATCTTTGGAAGGTCAGAGCGGTGCTGAAACCCGTGATGCTATCAAATGGATCGTTTTTCAGGGACGTGGAACTCTGCATCCACTTATAATTTTACTTTGTACAAATCTTATGATGTAACTGTTTGTGTACCTCTGCCTTATGTATTTTAGTGGGAAATTTTACATTTTCTCCTACTATTTCTTGTTTTAATTGTCGCCTGTATTCTTGTGTTAATTCTTCTCTTAATTTTAATGATAGTGATAGTACTATGATATTACAACAAAGAACACATATTTGGCTACCTGTTAAATTCAGAAGAGAATGGTCCCAAAATCCTTTGGATAGTGTTGTTATTGAATTTTTTTACCAAACTACTAAAACGTACAAAGCCATTGTAGCAGTGATCTTAAACTTAATTGCTATTACCGCTGTTGCTGCAGTGTCTGGAATTGCCCTACACACTTCCTTACAAACTAAGCACTTTGTGGAAGAATGCCACCGGGATTCACATGAATTGTGGGTCTCACAGGTAGAAATTGATGCTCTATTATAAGCACAGATTAATATTCTTAAACAGACAGTGGGATGGTTAGGAAAAAAGTTATTGGTTGTGGAAAAACAGTTATTGTTAAAATATGATTGGAATTTCACTACCTTTTGCATTACTAATGTAAAATATAAAAAATCTATACATGATTAGAATGTAATACAGCACTATTTATCTGGAAATTCTACAGCTGCTCAATTGATTGCTCAGTTACAATTTAATGTACATGATATTTTTGGTAAACAATTTACAAATGATGATGCTTCTAATATTGCTGATGCATTTATTAAACAATTGGAAGGGTTGGATCCGAAATATTACAAAGCATTTCACATACTGCTAGTGGTATAGGAATTATGATTGTTATTATTTTGCTTGCACTTGTACTGTTATATTTGATTTTTATGAAACCAATGCAAGCGTCTATGATAACCCTGTGGAAAGCTTTACTTTTAAAACAAAAGAAAAAAGAAGGAAATTGTGAAGACTCAGGGTCTATGTTAAAGGGGCAGAATGATGCAGGCTCTGGCCTCAGGATTATCTGTGGACTGTGTTTGAGTATTAGGAAAGCTCTTGGCATGCCGGGCTGGAGAGGGAAAATGTTCTCTCTCCCTGTCTCAAAACACATATCACAGACTCCTGGGAGCTGAAGAAGTAGCTCTTCTGCTTGCTTAAGCATAGATGAGCAGCTGGTCAAGCATTTTCCTGATATTGGAGAAGTGGTTTGAGTTTGCTCTAAAATAGTTTAGATAATAATATACCAAGACATTGTCTCATAGGTCAAGTAAAAATGTATCTGTTGAAATTTTTGTGTGAATGTCTTCTGACCAAATCTTGGAAAAGATCATGCTTGCTTGTTTTTAAATACCACTAACAATAAAGCACAGCATGCAGTGGCAATTGCTGTTTGCATTCTGCATCCCCTATGTCCTTGTGATTTCGTTACCCTTACCCAGGGACCCTAACGCAGTAGATGTTGACAAAAGCCCACCCAGGCAGGAAGTTTCCATAGATTCTTATCTCCAATAAACTTCTCAGCAAAAGACAGACACAAGTGAGCTGAGGTTGAAGTGGTAGGGCACAAGCCTTGAGCATAAACAGGCTCAGAGACAGTGTCCAGTCCCAGAGTACAAGCCCTTGGACAAACCAATAAAACAAAAATAAAAAACAAATCCCAAACCTAACATTTTTCTCACTGTATACAGAGGCACGTAATAAAAGAAATTGCTTCCTGTGTTACATAGAAGTAGAAGAAAGAAGATGTCCCACAATTATTCTCTTCATACCATGTTATAGCAAAGCCTCAAAAAATTGCCCTTTTTCCAAATTTATAAATTAATATCATCCATTTGTTGGCAACTCTGTGTACATTATTCACATTAACATTTTATACATGAAGTGTTGGAGTTATCTATTACCTGAGTTCTAATTATAACTCTCATGAAAGAATATTCTAGGCAAATAGAATGCAAGAAACATTTGTAAATTTGTCTACTTAAAAGAATTTTGTAAGTATCTTATAGAATATGAAATTATAAGCAAAACCAAAATATTTATTTTAAATCTAAACTCTAATTTAGCAAGTTCTACATAGTCTTTCATTAAATTAACTTTGCTATTTCTCCAGGCTTAAGTTTTTGTAAACCTTCATCCTTTCCTTGGAATCTAACAGAGTGGTGATTACTTACTTTTTCAAATTTTGGATGGGAATCATGAGCTATTTTGCATCTAAGAATGTTCTGTAATGAAGAGAGCATTTAAAACACAACTGAGGATTATATATGAGTTGCATTACAATAGGAAACTTGAGTTCTCAAAACATAATGACATAATTAGCCCAAACGTCCAACTTTGTATTCCTTTCTTGTTTGGTTTGTTTTATTAAGACAAAATTATACTACCTGGTCCAGGGAAGGTATCACTGTGTAATTCCACTATCTAATCTCCTATCTTAGTCTGAGTGCTAGAATTCTAGCCTTGTATCACATTGCCCTTCCATATTTCCTTGGTTTATTTAATCTAGATACAGACTATCAATTCTGAACTAATCCAGTAATATTATCCACTGCACTGCTCAGAGTGTTCATGTACTCTTTTCAAAGATGTTATAACATTTGACACAGGATATGAACATTTTCAGATGCACCTGCAGGAGTCTCTGATTCATTGCTCCATGGATCCGATCTCTTTAATAATGATTACTTGACTCTCTTACTATCTCTGGTCCCTATCTATGTAATATTCATAAACTTTTTTGAAGAAAGTCCACTTGAGAACATTCTAACATTAAAAATTATCACTTGATTCTAGTCTTACTCAGGACATATTTTCTATTGTTTTCTAACTTTTCCACATATTCTGAGAGTTGCTTAATATGTGTACTTGTGCATATATAAGTGCCTCTGTATATATGTGTATGATTGCATGTATGTATGCAAAAGTCTCAACATCTTATTCAGCAATCTTGCTCATGTCTGGTATTCCAATACTTGAGCCATTCTTTCAATCCAGATTTTGGCTGGTTAATTATATATAGTTTCTCAAAACTGTTCTTCCCAGGCTGGATGCAAACTGAACTTCCCAGACACCTTTACATTCTTAGGTTTTATTTCTCCAATAGTATCAACTTTTAAATTACAAACATTTTGTGAGTGTAAAGGCTAAGCTGTAGCCTAGATTTTTAACTCAAGAATTCATATAAAGATAGATGAACATGCACATTACATATGCTGAATGTACACTGTTAGAAATGTGATCCTAAGCTGGGTGGTGGTGAGATCTTCGGATAGGGTTCAAAGCCAGACTGGGCAGGAAAATCCTGGAGACTCTTTTTCCAATTAACTACAAGAAAACTGAAAGTGGCACTGTGGCTTAAGTATAGAGCATTAGCCTTGAGCTGAATAGCAGAGGGACAGCTCCCAGGCCCAGTGTTCAAATGCCAAGACCACCACCAACAAAAAATATATAAGTAAAGGAAAGAAAATGTGATCTTATCCACCAGTTCATGGCTAGTATAATCCCTGCTCTCTCAGGATGGACTTTTTTCCAATTAAGTTCATGCCCTTATATCTGATTTGCATTGGAAACAGAATTGTGCTTCCATTCTACTGTCTACAAAGTTGCGTGATTAGCAAGCATGGTTTAGAAAGGGAGTGGCCTCATACTTCGTGTTCCACGTAGGAGTAATGCTAAGTGACATCAACTGTATAGACATCTCTTTTCAAAGAAGAAATATTAGATGTTTATTGTAAAGCTAATATTTGACATTTTTTTCTTTTTCTTTTTGTGAGAATACCGTACAGAAGAGTTACAATTACATGGGCAAGATAACAAGCACATTACTTATCAAGCATTGTTGCCTCTTCTTTGTTTCCCCTTCCCATCCCTTTCCATACTCCCCCCTCTCCCCACCCCACACTCCCCCACACCAAAGTTGTAAAGTTCGTTTTTCAACATAACGACTTGTACATCTCATTTTTGCAATGGGTCCACCTGTATCCCTAAACGATTTATTTTTAGAGAATATGTCCAGCAAAGAATCCATAACTCAGCAAACGTAGGTGCACTGAATCATTTTGGAATTAATTTTTTGCTTGGGAAGATTATTGATCTTGTTGTTCCTTTTGGGGAAACTTAAAGTCATATTCAACTTTTTTGTTGGTTGTGCAGCTTGAATTCTGATCCTGGGCACTGTCCCTCAGCTCTGCAGTTCAAGTTGAGCGCACTACCATTTTAGCTACAGCACCACTTCCGGGTTTCTGGTGGTTAATTGAAGATTATGGTCTCATGGACTTTCCTGACAAGACTGGCTTTGAATCACAATCCTCTGATCTCAACCAGAGGATTACAGGTGTAAACCATCAACACCCATCTCATATTTGCAAATATGTGCACTGAATGACACTATGTAGACAAAGAATGGAATTTTTAACCAAAGGATAACATAGCAGCTTTTCAGATAAATTGAGGTAGCAGTAAATATGTCCTCCTTTTCCATTTTGTTACATTAATGACTCATGAGCTATGGGACCCTTACATTAGCATCCTGTGACATCTGTATAGGTATATTTAGTATCAGGAAATGTTCATAGAGAAATCTAGAAAGAATGAGATTTTTAGAAAACAAAGGAGATAAGGTATGAAAGAACAGCATAGAAGGAGATACATTTATCATGCAGCGATTAAGAACTAGCCTAAGAGATTTAGAATGCTAAAGGCAATGAGGAAAAGCCTACTTGACAACTAGTTCTTCAATAACCAAAAATGGTTCTCTAGACCAGTTTCTGGTAAACTTAGTTACTATCATTTTTTTTCCATCTGGAGTTATTCTTTATTTTCTGTCACAACTATTAATTAGCCTCTGCCTTTTTGGTGCCAAAACTGACCAAAAAGGTTTCAAAATCACACTTAGACTATTTTCACTTTGTGATTAGCAGTGATGACACAAAATCCTGGAATCATTGAATTTCCAGAATTAATCTTCACCTAACATCTAAGCCCATTCCTGGCATTAATTGCTGTGACTGAATGAACAGAAATTTTTTCAACACAGTATCCTAACATAAGTAAAGTACATGAATTAGGGACTATTGTCAGGTGTCAGTATGGAAGGAGCAATTATATATTTCAAGTATGGGTTCTTTATTTTCCATTTACTATTTTTTTTGCCAGTTCAGGGGCTTAAACTCAGGGGTAGGGAATTATTCCTGAGCTTTTTTTTTTTTGCTCAAGGCTAGCACTCTACCACTTGAGGCACAGCATTCCTTCCAGTGTTTTTCTTTTTTATGTGTTACTGATGAATTGAACCCAGGGTTTCATGCATGCTAGGCAATTACCATACCATGAAGCCACATTTTCAGAGCCCTAAATGACTTTCATAAGAAGGCATTACATTTTCATTCTGTAACTATGCATCATAAGTTTGTCCAGGTGCTAGAAAATGATGTAGAAAGTAAAACAATACAATAAGTCCAGTAAGGCTGGATGGACAACGAATTTCACAGTCTAGCCAGGGCACAGTGGGTCTTACCTCAGGGAGCTGTTTCAACAAGGTAAGTGAGATAGCTCCTGACCCACAGCCCACCTCCAGAATGAGAGGATCACCTTAGATTCCAGCCACATGGGGATGCTGGACCTCCTCCTTCCAGCACCCATTCAACCAGTTTTTGTGAAAGAGAGAAGAGAAAAGTCAGAATTACAATTAAGTCGGGTGCCGGTGGCTCAGAAATCTAATCCTAACTACATAGGAGGCTGAGATATGAGGATCATGGTTCATAGCCAGCCCCAGCAGGAACGTCTCTGAGACGCTTATTTCCAAAGAACCACCAGAAAACCAGAAGTGGTGCTGTGGGCTCAAGTGGTAGAGCACTAGCCTTTTGCTGAGGAGCTCAGGAACAGCGCCCATGCCTAGGGTTCAAGTCCCACAACTGACAAGAAGTGGACTTCCTACCACAAGAAGTGGATTGAATAGCACCCATTGTCCTTGGGAGCATGGTAGTGAAGTGAGGCCGAGCTTCCTGTGAAGCTGAAGTCATAAGGAGATCACCTGACTTCTCTGTGCCTCGGTTTCCCCAGATGCAAAACTCAACACAGTGAAGGATCCCCTTCCTCATGGGGATAGGGTAATGATGAAAGAGAGCCATGTTTTGTTTCAAAATCCCCACCTGTTGCATGATTAATAACTGACCCCACCTGAGCCCTTTGCTGGTATCTTCCTGTCATTTGCTCACAGAATTGCCGAGAACCTTCTCTAAAGGCCACTCCCTCCATGCCAAGCCATGCTCAAGAGATTCCCTCTGTATAAATCCCTTGTTTCCTCAAAACTGTCCTGTGAGGAGAATGAGGTCTGATGGTTGTGGCCCTACCCAGAGCTTCACCTGTGGTCAAGAATCGGCTGCTGTGGACTAAAAGTTTGGGATAATCCATCTAAATCGATGACTGAGCATGGCGCTACATGTCTACCATCCCAACTACAGAGGACCAAGCCTGGTGGAGCATACCTGTCCCAGATAGGAGGACCTCAATCCAGACCAACCAGAGCATATATTGAGTCTCTGTTTCAGAAATGTCCAAGACAGAAAGGTGGCTCTTCAAAGCCAGGGTGAGGAAATAAGCAGGGGGTCATGGTGCCCCCAGAGGAGTGTCTGACCCCGGAAACAGATGGGCCAAGAGCAGAGAACCAGGGCCAGGGACAAGGTCAGGGCTTTAGGTGGACTGGCAGTGCACCATTACCTGAGGTTTGAAATCCTGCACCTTGGGAAGGGGGGAGGGAGCCGGGGTGTGGGCTGGCATCTCCATTTCTTACTATACTCCAAAGTCGCTTGGGTCTCTTCCTCACCACTCAGCCACCTCTACCTTCCTCAATTGCTGGTAGTATTGGAAACTAACAGAGGGAATCCAGGTGCTACTGGGCAGCATGCAATGTGGGCGTGGCCACCATTCTTGTATCCCATTGGTTAGAAAGAACCATGAAATAATGGGGGTGTGGCTAGAATTCTGTGATGCAAGCAGCATGGGTGGAGTCAAGAAGACAGCAGCTCCCCCAGTCCTTTTCCCAGGGACCAATTTAGTTGGAGAAAAGAGGATGACCTTCTTTAGCTGGATGGCTGCACAGATTATTGTGTATGTCTGTTTGTTACCAGACCCGGACCTTGAACTCAGGATCTGGGAACAGTCTGTGAGCTGCTTTTGCTCAAGGCTCGCCTTCCACACTGGAGCCCTGGGCTTCTGGCTTTGTTGGAACTGAAGTTGGAGAGAGGTCTCAAGGACTTTCCTGCCTAGGATGACTTTGACCATGATCCTCCTATCACAGCCTTGTAAGTATCAAGGAGGACTGCTGAGAGCCACTGGTGCCTGCCTAATCATTGGTCTTGCTGATATTCTTGGACAGAACGGTGAGTACCCTATCCCCAAGTTGAAGTGGTGGGAGTTGGAGCCCACAGTTGGAATCCTGGTCCTGCCACCTCCAAATGGCAGGAGATCCTAAGGAACTCATCCTATCCATATGAATACCAGTGGAATGTGATGTATGTCATGATTGAATGGGCAGTTCTTGAATGATTCTAGGATAAAATTATACACATATTATAGGATACTGACCGATTTTAGTTAATTCTTTATTAAACATTTAAACAATCACATTCATAAAATTTAGGCATAATAAAATACAGAAGAATTGGGCCTCACATACTGCAAAGGTGCCATTTTTCTGCCAGGACTGGGATTGAAACTCATGGTCTTGGTAACTCTGTTGCACTGTGTGGGAATGGGAAGCTGGCCTCCTTGAAGTCAAGAAATTCAGGTCTGTTCCTCATGCCTAAAACAGATCCCCACCACTAGAAAACATCCTGTTCATGTACAATTTACATATATGATTTATATTTATATACATATGTTGACTCCATATTGCATTCAGTAGTTATTTTATTTTTTTGTTTTATTCATGTATTGACCATTTATTTTATTTACTATTATGGAACATGAAACATTGATTACATTGATTATACAGGATATAGGTCTTCATCCCTGACACCCAGGACTTTCACAGAAAAGGAAAACATGTGTCACCATTATCTTCTTACTCCACGATTCATTTTTGGTAATGCTGGCATCTGAATTCAAGGCCTACAAGCCTACAAGGCCCAATTCATGAATGGGTGAGTGTTAGCATGCCATCCTGTGGCAAATTGAGCTGACAGAGTGTTCCCAGGACCTCAGGTCAAGCCCCAGGGGTTACCAAAATAAGAAAATATTGACATGCAGATGGCAGTATGCTAATAAATATATATCTTTATAGAGTGTCAAAGATGTCTATACATTATTCACTTATATAGACTACATTCTTACCAATTCCTGGGGATTAATTCTGCCTCAATGTAATTAATAAATTGTTTTCATCCGTAAACTATTAATGAAATCAGTGTCCTGAAATTATTGCGTTACTTTAAGTAATAATATTCTTTCAATGCTTCATAAATATTAAATCAAATCAATCAGCCTCCTGAAATATTAATTTAATTTTATAGAGCATCTTCCATGATCAATTCATTCAACCGTGACATTGACAACATTCCATTGTTAATCCTGATAGTCTGGCAGACTTCAGCAATGCAAGTTGAAGTACCCTTTGCAACAGTGTCACTCAGACCCATGAGGGTCACCATACAAAGGAAGAAAATATAAATTGGCCATATTTTTTCTGTGCATTGCTTTCCCTGCAAGGCCTGGGGGTCTAGGGTCCCAGGAGGAGCTGCAGATCTAGTGGCTGTACCCCAGCCTAGGGTGATCAAAGCTGAGGCAGAGTTGCCACGACCTGAGTTCAAGCACCGTATTGAGAAAAGTAAAATTAAAAAATTTAGCTCCCTTGCTTGCAATTCACGCTGTTTAATTCTTCCAGGCTTTGGATTTGAACTCAGGATCTGGGTAAACCTACAGCAATGGGGATGAAGATAAGAAAGTCAGGCCTGTTCACTAGTCCTGAATTCAAGTAACAGCCCCGGAAACATACTATTTATACACATTGTAAAGATAGGATTGATACTTACCTATAGATGTTCAGTCCATACATGTTTGGTGTGGTTGTTCTTGTATTTTTTGTTTATTAATTTATTTACCATTGATTGTACTATGATGAAACCCCTTCCATGTATTACATTGATGACATCCTTTCACAGAGCATCTAGATTTATAGAAATGTTCTCCATCATGCCAGGATTCTCAGGATCACCAAGGATATTCAGAGAAAAGGAAAACAAGTTTCACACTTGGCTTCTTACTCCACGATTCACTTGTTGGTAGTGCTGGGATCTTAACTCAGGGCCTAGTAGGGCCAACTGGCCAATAAGTCAAGGTGAACACACTAACCTGTGAGCAACTAATGAGCTAGGCCATTCCCAGGATCTGACATTGATCACCAGGGTGGTCCACTATAGTCATGAATTCATACTTTAAACATACGATCTATATTGACAAACATGTGTGTATAGCATCTTGTAAAAGTTTGGTGAACTTCTCCTTATTTTGTCTCTACTTCATGGAGGTATTTTGTATTTGACTAAGTAAGGTGACAGGTTTAACTGTGCTGACATGGATGACAACCTGTTCCCATGGTTATAGGGCTGCCTATGAATTCCCCTTCCTAGTTGAGACTCAGGACTTACACAGGAGAGGAAAACGTTTACAACAACTGGCTTCTGACAACAGGATGAATCTTTTGTGAATGCTGGGATTTAAACTCAGGTTTGGATAGCACTGTTGCACTGAGGAGGAAGGGGAAGCTCACCATCCTTGAAGACTAGAATGTCAGGCCTGGTCCAGGACCTGATTTGAAGCCCCAGCACTGAACAAAATAGCAAGCCCACCTTTTTTAAACATAGGATCTCTCTTTACCTACAGGTGTGTTATGCATCTTGCATTCAGTGTATTTATACTTTTTATTAGTTTTTATTTATCTTATTCATGGATGCATTGTGCATTATATTGAATATGTTGACAGATATAACTGTGCTTACATGGATGACAATCTAATACCATGGCTATTGAGTTGCTTATATAGCATTTTCCATCCTCAATGACACCCAGGACATTCACAGAACAGGAAAACGTGTGCAACCCTAGGCTTTTAACATCAGAATGAATCTTTGGCAGTGCTGGAATTTGAACTCAAGGCCTAGCAGGCCCAATTGGTGAATGGATCATGGTGAGCACACCAGCCTATGAGCCACTAAGGAGTTAAGCCATTTCTGGGACCTGAGATAGAGTCCTGGTGGGGGCCAATATAGTCATAAATTCATAATTAAACAAAGGATCTATATTTCCAAATATGGGTGGGCGACATCTTGCATTTGATGTAGTCATTCTCTTTATATTGTCTTATTCATTGATGTATTGTGTATTTTCTTTTTTTTAATTTTTATTTTTTATTGTGAACATACTGTACAGAGGGGTTACAATTACATGGACAAGATAATGAGTCCATTTCTTATCAAGCATTGCAGCCTCCTCCTTTGTCTACCCTTCACATGTCTTCCCAGCCTCCCCCATCCCCGACCCTATCCTCCCCACCCACACACCAAAGTTGTAAAGTTCGTTTTCGACATGAAAACTTGTACTTCTCATTGTTGTAATGGGTCCACAGTTATCCTTAAATGACTTGTTTTTTCCCTTCTCCTCCAAAAATTGTACTGACAGCAAATACAGTGAAAACAGGGATTATACTGTAGGGGAAGGACATACAAAGCAACAAAGAAATAATACTATAAATGAATTAGAAACAATTGCATGAAAGAAAAAAACATTTGAGGGGCTGGGAAGGTGGCTCAGTGGTAGAGCGCTTGCCTTGCATGCCTGAGGCCCTGGGTTCGATTCCTCAGCACCACATAAGCAAAAAGAAAAAAGCCGGAAGTGGCGTTGTGGCTCAAGTGGTAGAGTGCTAGCCTTGAGCTGAAGAGCTGAGGGACAGCACCCAGGCCCAGAGTTCAGGACCCACAACCGGACCCAAAAAAAAAAAAAAAGAAAGAAAGAAAAAAACATTTGAATACATATCTTAGGGTTCATTTCCCTAACATCACCTTATCTGACATTTTCTGCTTGACTCAGACATATACTAGATATTGCAAATAAGCGAAACCATGGGATCTATGTTTCTTTGGACTTGGCTTACTTCACTTAAAATAATTTTTTCCAAGTCTTTCCATTTCCTAACAAATTGGGCAATGTCATTCTTTCTGATGGAGGCATAGAATTCCATTGTGTATATATACCACATTTTCTTGATCCATTCATCTACTGAGGGGCATCTGGGTTGGTTCCATATCTTAGCTATGGTAAATAATGCTGCAATAAACATAGTTGTGCTGGAAGCTTTAGTGTGATCTTGTTTGTAAACATTTGGGTCAATGCCCAAAAGTGGGATTGCTGGGTCATAGGGGAGCTCTATGTGGAGTCTTTTGAGAAACCTCTATACCGCTTTCTAACGGGTTTGAACAAGTTTACACTCCCACCAACAATGAAGTAAGATTCCCTTCTGTCCACATCCCCTCCAGCGTCTGTTGTTATTAGAGTTCTTGATTTTTGCCATTCTAACTGGGGTGAGCTGGTATCTCAATGTTGTTTTGATTTGCATTTATTTTATGGCTAGGGAGGTTGAGCATTTCTTCATGTGTCTATTGGCCATCCTTCTTTCTTCTTCAGAGAAGTTTCTCTTTAAGTCTTTAGCCCACTTATTTATTGGGCAGTTCTTTCTTTGGGGATTTCTTGTTGGAGGATTTAATTTTTTGAATTAGAAGTATATTTTAGATATGAGACCCTTGTCCGTTGTATGGCTCGTGAAGATCTTCTCTCAATCTGTGGGCTTTCTATTGATCTTGCTAGCTATGTCCTTTGCCATGCAGAAGCTCTGCAACTTCATGCAATGCCATTTGTCCAACTTTTCTTTGATTTGTTGTGTTTCTGGGTCTCTATTAAGAAAATTTCTGCCTGCACCAAGGAGACCTAGGGTTTCTCCTGTAATGTTTCCAGAGTGTCTGCTTTGACTCTGAGGTCTTTGATCCATTTGGAGTTGATTCTAGTGCAAGGTGATATTTGACGATCTAGTTTTAGTTTTCTACAAGTAGTTAACCAATTTGACAGCACCATTTACTGAATAGGCTGTCTTCCTTCCATTCTATTTTTTTAGCTCCCTTATCATTAGATGGCTATAGGTCTGTAGGTTCATTTCTGGGTTTTCAATTCTATTCCATTGGTCCTGAGGTCTGTTCTTGTGCCAGTACTAAGCTGTTTTGATTACTATGGCTTTATAGTAGAGTTTGAAATTTGGTATTGATATTCCTCCAGCAGTGTTCTTTGCGTTGAGGATTGTTTTTGCTATTCGGGGTCTTTTATTGTTCCATATGAATTTTTGGATTATCTCTTCTATTTCCTTGAAGAATGAGGTTGGAATTTTGAGAGGTATTGCATGGAATTTGTAGATAGCTTTGGGAAGTATTGCCATTTTCGCGATGTTAATCTTTCCAATCCAGAAGCATGGAAGGTTTTGCCATTTTCTAAGTTCTGTTTCGATATCCTTTTTCAAGTTTTTAAAGCTTTCACTTCTCTTCAATCTAGTATTAGAATGCTTAGCTACAGCAATAAGACAAGATGCATACATAAAGGGGATCCAAATAGGGAAAAAGAAATAAAACTCTCCCTCTTTGCAGATGACATGATCTTGTATTTAAATAATCCCATAGACTCCACTCCCAAATTACTCAAGCTGTTTCAAAACTTTGACAAAGTAGCAGGGTTTAAAATTAACCCCACAAAATCAATGACTTTTCTGTATGCCAACAATGAGAAAAGTGTGGATGAAATTAGGAAAGCAACTCCATTTGTAATAACCCCACAAAAAATAAAATACCTAGAAATTAACTTAATCAAAGAAGTGAAGGACCTCTATGATGAAAAGTATTGTGTATTTTCTTGAGTATAGGTTGACAGATATCACTGTGGTGATCTAGAAGACAACCTATTCCCATGAGTATAGATTTGCTTATACCTTCTCTATCCTAGCTGAGAACCAGAATTTGCACAGCACATGAGAACAGGTGCAACGACTGGCTTCTCACATCAAGGTGAATTTTTGGCAGTGCTGGGATTCGAACTCAAGGCCTAGGAGGCCCAAATTCCCAATGGGTCCACGTGAACACACCAGACTGTGAGCCAAGAAGGAGCTGGGCTGTTACCAGTAACTGAGATTGAGTCCCAGAGAGGCCAAAATAGTCCTCAATGCATCATTGAAACATGGGATGTATATTCACATCCGTGTGTGTACTGCATCGTATATTAAGTGTAGTTCTTGTCTTTGTTTTGTATGGTATTCATGGATGTATTGTGTATTTTTTGAGTATATGATGACAGGTATAACTCAGCTGACATGTATAACAACTTATTCCCATGACCACAGGGTGGCCCATGCATTCTCCATCCTAGCTGTGACCCAGGAGTTGCACAGGAAAGGAAAACAGGGGCAACAATTTGCTTCTGACATCAAGATGAATCTTTTGGCAGGGCTGGGATCTGAACTCGGGGCCTAGAAGGCCTAATTGGTGAATAGTTCCACATGAGCACACCATGAAGAGTGAGCCATGAAGAAACTAGGCGTTCCCAGTATAAAGAAATAATCTGATAAATATGTTAGAAACAATTGCAAGAAAGAAAAAAATACATTTCAATTCTTAACTTGGGGTTCATTTCACCTATTATATTGATCTGGTTTAATCAATTCTCTGCCTTCACTACCAGATTATTAGAAGAATACATACAATAATTGCACTGAGAAGTGATTTAGAGAAATAATTCATATTGTTCACTTTTAATTTTTTGAGGTAAGTACTTAGATTCAAATTCAGAGCCTTGCATTTGCCAGGCAGGCCTCTGACCACTTGAACCATGTCACATCCAGTAATTTTTGCTTTGATTATTTTTGAGATAGAATCTTGTATTTATTTATTCCTAAGCTACCTGGATAGTGAATTTCCTAGTTTATGTTCAACATAGGTAGCATGACAGCCACACATTGGCACACCTAGCTTTTATTGATTGAGCTGGAGGTCTCTTTTATGTTTTCCAACTTGACCTTGAATTGCAACTATCGACATTTCTATTTTCAGAGTAGCTAGGATTATAGGTATAAACCACCTCATTTGACTTCTATTGTATATGTTTACGAAAATTTTGAAAGCATGAGAAAATCCTCTAGAGTTACTAACCATATCCAGATTCTAGGCGAGACACTAATGATTATTCTGTCAAAAATTTTTGACATTATTCTGACAAACTTAAAAAAATTTTTTTTTCAAAATACCGTACAGAGGGGTTTCAATTACATGGGTAAGGTAATGAGTACATTTCTTACCAAGCATTGTTGAATCTTCCTGTTTCCACTTCTCATCCCTTCCCATCTCCCCTCTCCACCCCCGCAACAGAAAAAGTTGTAAAGTTCCTTATTGGACATAATGACTTGTATAGCTCATTGTTGCAATGGGTCCGACGTATCCGTATTTAAAGGTTGGGTTTTGCCCATTCCCTCCACAAATTTTAACAATATCAAATAAAATGGAAGTAGGGGTTTATACCATGGGGTAGGGACATACAAAGCAACAAAGAAATAATCTTACAAATATGTTAGAAACAATTGCAAGAAAGAAAAAAAAACATTTCAATAATTATCTTGGGGTTCATTTCACCTAACATGAACTTATCTTACCTTTTCTGCTTGTCTCAAAAATATACTAGTTTTTGCAAATAAGGGAAACCATGGGACCTATATTTTTGGGCCTGGCTTACTTCACTTAATTTTTTCCAAGTCTTTCCATTTCCTAACAAATGGGGCAATGTTATTCTTTCTGATACAGGCATAGAATTTCATTGTGTATATCTACCACATTTTCTAGATCCATTCATCTAATGAGAGGCATCAGGGTTGGTTCCATATCTTACCTATTATAAATAACGTTGCCATAAACATAGATGTGCTGGAAACTTTAGTATGGTCTTGTTTGTGGTAATTTGGGTAAATGACCAAAAGTGGGATTGCTGGGAAATAGGGGAGCTCTATGTGGAGTCTTTTGAGGAACCTCCATACTACTTTCCAAAGTGGTTGAACAAGTTTACACTCCCACTAACAATGCACTAAGATTCCCTTCTGTCCCCATGTCCTCCAGTATCTGTTGTTATTAGAATTCTTGATTATAGCCATTCTAACTGGGCTGAGGTGGTATCTCAATGCTGGGTTGATTTGCATTTCTTTTATAGCTAGAGAGGTTGAGCATTTCTTCATATGTCTATCAGCCATCCTTCTTCCCTCTTCAGAGTTTCCCTTTAAGTCTTTAGCCCACTTATTTATTGGGCAGTTGTTTCTCTGAGGATTTGTTGTTGGGGGATTTAATTTTTTGAGTTCCAGGTATATTTTAGATGAGACCCTTGTCCATTGTATGGCTAATGAAGATCATCTCCCAATCCGTGGGCTTTCTATCGATCTTGCTAACTATGTCCTTTGCCTTGCAGAAGCTCTGCAACACATGCACATGTGCGTGTGTGTACTCGCACATGCATGCACACATACAAAAACACAAATGAGTATTTCAATGTGAAGTTTATATTTTTTTATCTTGCTGTACTTTATTTCCCTGTATTAGTTCACAAATTAACAAAATCAGCTAAGGACATATTTACATAAAATTCATCATGTTTCTCTAAAATCGACTCTCTTTTTGGAAGCCTGCTTTTATTTGACCCAAAAGTAAATTATTCAGGAAGTCAATTCATCACTTTCAAGTCTATAGTATTAGATGATTTTTTAGGTTCCTCCTAGCAATATGATTTTGTGAAATCCTGCATCAAGCAATATATTTCTTTCACTAGAAGAGAAACCTCTGTCATACAATTAATAATAGCTTATTCTCCTCTTGGCATTCATCTGTAGTTTTATTTTCTTCATATATTTCATGATCTGTCTGTGTATGCCAAAGACTGCCATGAAAATAAAAACACCCTTCTCAGCGGTTAGCATGTGTATACCATTCATAGATACTGAAATTGCTTTGGAATAAATAATGTTCACCCTGACTATCTTGAGAAAGAAGAATTGGTTTCTCAGCACTTTAGGCAAGAACTTGAGGGAAAGAAACAAAAGGAAAAGTGAGGAACAACTCAACACATAGATTCAAATGAAATAAACAACCCAAGAAAACACAAATTAATTCATTACACAAGAGCCTGCAGGAAATGAAAGATTTAGAAAAAAAATCAGGTATGACAAGCTTATGAAATTCGTGACTACATGGGAGTGCAATGTTGTGAGGATAGTGGCAAAAGCCCAGACGGAACAGAAAGTTCTGTACACAATGCCATGCACCTGTTATTCTAAATTCCAGGTAGAATAACATCAAGTGGACTGAGGCCAAGTTCATGCACAAGTAGGAAGCCATTTTCTAGCTGAAAAATAATCAGGATTACTTAGGGTTGGGGGCATGACAAAGTGGTAAGAACACCTATTTAAGGGGAACAAAACACTCAATTCAAACTCTAATATTAGGGTTATTAAAGAAAAAAGCTGTGATTTTAATAATTAGAACAATTGTAACACTTGAGTATTTGAGTGGGGAAAATCCATTAGAGAGATAGAATGAAACCACATTCCAATGGTCCTTTAGTGATAATGTTTAGTGGTACTTTAGGCAAAACAGAGTTACCTTGCAAATGAGCATGGATGTGCATTTGGGTGATGGAAATACTCTACTTACACAGGTGTAAATTAAATAGATTTTTTGGGGGTAGATTGTAGTTCTTGAACTAAGAGCCTGGGTGATGTCCATAAGCTTTTTCGCTCAAGGCTACCACTCTAATACTTTGATCCACAGTTCCAATTCTGATTTTCGGTTGGTTGTTTGGAGATAAGAGGCTCATGGACTTTCCTGCCCAGGATGACTTCAAACCATGATAGTCAGATCTCAGCCTCCTGAGTCACCAGGATTCCAGGCATGAGCTGTCGATGTTTTTAATAATTTAGTAAATTGTATAGTTACAGAAGTTATAAATAATCATTGTAACCTGTGTATTATATGTGTATATGTATAGAACAATACATACAGTTAGAAATATATTAACATATTTTTACATCTACAGTAGATTTATGAAATCATATTTCATTATAAAATAAAATGGAAACAAAAGTTAATAAGGAGCAAAACAAACGGAATTGTTACACATTTCTTTTTGTTGAATGGAATGTGAATTGTGAGAATCAGTTTGGGAAAACCATCACATTGCACATCATAAAGAAACACAGTAAAAATCACAGTAAAAGATGTTAGAATTAACCACATGATAAAATAACAGGTAGAATTTGCCAAATGCTAATTGATTGTTTTTCCAAGTACTTTACCTATGGTATCTAATTTAATCCTCACAATAATTCCATAAAGTTGAACTACTTACATTTTTAATTCTCAGACGATGATATTGAAGTCCTCAGAGTTGGAATTACTAGTACAACATTGCACACATGGTAAGTGTTAGCCTGAGGTTCATCTCCCACTGTATCAATTAACCTCATTCTATTTTATGACTAAAATACCAGCACTTAGTCTACTAATTCTAGGAAAATTTCCCAGAATTATTGTGTACACTCATAATATTTCACTTTATCTTTGTTAGAAAATAGGGAACTGTAATATGAATACTCAAAGTTCATAATCAGTGAATACCTCCCTGGTGAAAAGAACTGCTAAAGTATAACATTCTTGGTTTCTAGGTCAAAATAGCAGAAATCATATTCTATCCCTTCATTCAACACTGACTGCCTGGGGACCCTATCTTTGTTTAACACTGTCTTACTGAAAGAATCACCTCCCCAATTCCTGATGGAAACAGACTGCAGGTCTTATGGACCAATCATTTCCACATTGTAGCTCAACTAAGTTGTTTACCATTAGAAGTATTTTAATTGCTTTTTATACCCAACATTTTGAGAGAAAGGTACTACTTTAAAATGCTATTAAAATAAGACATATAAAAATCACCTTTGACTCTAGATAAATATTTTACCTTTCATGTACCCAAAAATGCAGTCTGACCAATCATTAATGTTAGGAATGAGAGGATAAAAATCATAGACAACAAGACCTAAGTATGAATTAAAGCCTCTCCAACTTGTGAATACAATTGATTTTAAAAGACATAAAGGGCTGGGAAGGTGGCTCAGTGTTAGAGTGCTTGCCTTGCATGCGTGAAGCCCTGGGTTTGATTCCTCAGCACCACATAAGCAAAAAGAAAAAAGCCGCAAGTGGCACTGTGGCTCAAGTCGAAGAGCACTATCCTTGAGCTGAAGAGCTGAGGGACAGCGCCCAGACCCAGAGGTCAGGCCCCACTACCAGACCCCCTCCTCCCCCCAAAAAGACATAAATAATACTATATTTGTTCAAAATTTCTCATGATGCTGAAGATTCAATTGTAAACTGTTAACAGTTGAAAATAACTCATTTTCTTGGGAGTAGGAAACAAAACACAAGATTAATCCTAATCATTTCCAAAAACATTTATTTATACTACAAATTCACTCTTATAACTACAAAGATTCTAAAAATAACTGAATCATAGTGTAACAAAGGACATAATTTAAATTCATCATGTACTTTCAAAGGACTACGCTAATAGAAAACAAAGTTATACTAATAATTAGCTCACCCAATTCACTTCCATTCTTTTATTCTATATCTTTTAGTTTCATAAGAACTGTCTTTTCATAAAATGATGCATAAAAAAAACCTATATCCCCACTTACATTTTCAGATTTTAACAATGTTTATTACAAAAATGTCTTTAGCTGTGTAGTCAATGAACTGAAATAACACTAAAATATTCAACGGGTTTTCAGAAATTGAAGACTCGCTCTGGAATGTTATTTCTATTGGAAAAGATATTCAAAAAGACTTAATTGTTAAAGTTGTGATAGTTACTCCCACAAAAGAACTATTAATGAAGAAACCTTTGTATGTAAAATACAACTTCAAATGCATCCACAATCTGGAGGTGACACATGCTTTTTTTTTTTTGCAATGTGTATCTAACAAACATATCCACAATACTGATTTTCAGTCAACATGATGGGATATTCAAACCTAAAAAATACGGGATTTATTATCTTAGTGTGAATAGATATGATCTTACAAAGAAAGTTATTTTCAACTGAAATCCGGAAAGAGTTTATCCACCTTGAGTTTCACAGGAATAACCAGAGAGTAATACCTGTTTGGTCAAGTCAGTCAAACTCACTCCATGAGTATATCTCAAAAGTATAACCAATTTAAGAGGTCAAATACATATTTTGTATTGACAGTCATCTTACAGCAATAACTTACTACCCAAATATATGTGTATCTTATTGCCTAACATATACAAAGAGCTGAAAGTGATCTCTTTTATCTAACTTAATGTTGTAAATACTTTGATTATGATGATGTTATTATTTGACAAATAAAATGTAAAGAAGGGTGGTTCCACTGAAATGACAGGACGGAACACTGATAAATAACAACATTGCAACACAGCTCTTTTCAGCTTCACTCTGTCCTCATTGGCAAGCAACATTGCAAACGAACACACACACACACACACACATACATACACATGTGCGCACATGTACACACACATATACATGCATGTCAAATTCGGAGTTTATTGTACAAAAAAGTTCAAGTAAAATATTAGTGATTAGGAAAAATGATAATTTTCCTTTTTACAAAATAATACATAATCCAGTCACCATGGTTGTTACATTTTACCTGTCTCTCCACATGTGACCATTTAATTTATTTTTAGTTCATTCATTCATTCATTAGTTTGGTGCTAATATATAGCTTGAACTCAGGGCCTGGCTCTGTCTCAGAATTTGTTATTTATTTTGTTTTAGTTTTCTCAAGGCTAGCATTTTACTGCTAATGATACAACTCCATTTCAAGCTTCTGTGGTTACTTTCAATTCATAATCTAATGGACTTTTTTTTCTTGGTCTGGTTTCAAAGCACAATCATCAGATTTCATCTTTCTGATTAGGTAGGATTAAAGACCTGAGCCACCCGTGTGGCTCCTACTTTTTCCTATACTTATGTAATGCACATACTTATATAGTAATTTAAAACTGAAAGCACAGAAGCAAGATGTACAGTGATGATATCGTCCTGTCAGAAATTCAAGTTAGTAATGTAGATTTCTTCTTAAGACCATACACAAAAAATATTTAAGAAGAAATCTGATGGGGTGTGTGTATGTGTGTGTGTGTGTGTGTGTGTGTGTGTGTGTGTGTGTGTGCTGTTGCAATATGTTCCACATATAAGCACTGTTCAGGGGTGTCCAGCCATTCACAGTTATTGGATGAATATCTGCCTTGAGATACCAACTCATGGACAAGGTCTAGGTGTCCACTCTAGGCTTCCTGATGAAGAGGGGTATACTCATCCTCATCCCTAGTATTCATATGAGTAGCCTTTTTGGAAAGTAGTGTCTGCACTGTAGTAAGCTGCAAGGCAAGCACTCTACACTGAGCCACCTTCCCAGCCCAAGGATTAAGATTCTTGTCTGTAATTTGGTCAAAGCTATGTCTCTTTATGTAGGCGACTAAAACTGTATTTACTAATTTCAAGTAAATACATAAATTCTATTTCCATCTCTTTTAAAAAATAAAAAATTGTTTGCTCTGTAATTGATTAGAAGCATATATTTTGTGGCTAGCTAGTTCATTGCACATCTGTGTCTCTTTTCCTCTCTCTCTTTCATGATTGCTCCATAATTATCCTAATTTATTTTGTTTTTACATTTTTGATTGCATCATTTCACTTTCTGCTCTGCCATTTCCCAAAACAGCACCACATAAACAGAAAAATCCAGAAGTGGTGCTGTGGCTCAAGTGGTACAGCGCTTGCCTTGATTTGAAGAGCTCAAGGACAGTGCCCAGGTCAGGCCCCACAAATAATTTAAAATGAAAGAATCTAAATACTTGATAATTCTACTAACAGATCTGATTGAAATCAGTTGAATCACACTTTTCCTATACAATGAAGGAACAGGTCCAGGCTAGGAAAGCAGCTAGAGAAGGCAGACAGAATGTATCTGTGACAAAACTTTGTGGAAAATGGAATCGAGGATTACTTACTGGTGATTCACTTGCGCTTGAAGCATGATTCTGAACTATTGCTTGCTGATTCTGAACTATTGCTTTGATCATTATATTCTCCAAGAAGAAAAAGTGAAATTTAATTGGCAGCAAAGGACTACTAATACATTTTGACTTCTCATTAAGCATCTTCAATCATCAAAATCACCTGCAGACAATAGATAGGCCTATTTTTATATGAAAACCAGTGTCTTTAAAAAACAAGAATTTAGGTAGTCATACAAAGGACTTCTATTTTACTACTGCATTATACATTTTTTATAATGTTGAATACCAACATTAGAAAGCTACTAGAAAGCTCTTAAAGACAATATGTTGAATAGTGAGTTCTCTTACACTATAACATGGTATTTCCCAAATCATTTACATAGAAGGCATTGTTTCCTATTTTCTCATTCCTAGAAAAAGCTGCACATGAAGACACCACTGGTCCTCATTTTCACTCTGTACCTTTGAATACTGAGGAAAATCTTTCCTCTGCTCTCTATCAATTCACTACTCTCCAGTTAGAATAATTTAGAATAGTAAAAATGGAAAAAGAGAAAATAAATCATGGTGAAAATACATGTGCAAAAAATTCAGTTTTTTCTGACTAGTTCAACCAATGTGAACTATTGGGGAAATACATGGACATCTCATTCCCACTGGCACTCAAAGTCTCTGGTTAGGCAATTCTGATGAACACAAGGAACAAGATGAAAAAGTGAGGAATGGTATGAATTGCAAGAAAAAAATGGAGTAGGATCCAAGCAAATTTCTTCTTTGGGATGCCAAAATTTATCGGCTTACTATGGTGCGGAGACTACTTTCCAAAAAGGCCACCCAGATGAATACTAGGGATGAGGATGAGTATACCCCTCTTCATCGGTAAGCTTAGAGTGGACACTTAGACATTGTCCATGAGTTGCTAGCTCAAGGCAGATATTCATGCAATAACTCTGAATGGCTGGACACCCCTGCACAGTGCTTATATGTGGAATAATACCAGAGTGGCTTCTTTATTATTTCATCATGATGCAGATACCAATCCCCAAACTAAAGGGCTCTTGACCCCCTTGCATCTTGCTGCTGGGAATAGAAATAGCAAAAATACTCTGTATCTCCTTCTGTTGAACCATTATATCAAACAAGGTCTGGAGAACAACTTGGAAGAAACTGCATTTGATATTGCCAAAAGGATAAGTATGTATCACTACCTCTTTGAAGTTGTCAAAGGCTGTACAAATTGTTCTACTAAGTCGTTATTGTTTGGTTAAGATTCTTAAATTTCAAAAATGCCAGTCCATCTTTTGTGTCCCTACAAATTGTTTTTTCACAATACAAAGCATCAGCAATATCTTACTATAAAAATTCATGTATTCCATGGTATTCTTCCAAGTGAATTGCATGACTTTGATATGAAAATGTATTCAAGAGTTGTTTGTATACATCTATAATGATTCCTGCAGAGTTTGTGAATTTTTTAATCAGAAATAATTTTAACTTATCTGTTGGAATGAATAGTATAGAAACTAAAGATGTTCCGAGTGCTTTTCTGAAAAAAGTATATCTATGTTTGTATAATGTCCATAATCTATTTCATTCGTCCTAGATATAATACTTTGAATTCTACATTGTTATATCATGTATAGATTCATTAATAAATGTGACCTTTCAGATTGCATTCCACATAGAAGGAATTTAAGATTCCTTTTTTTACTAGGTTCTTATTTTATTTCTTTGGGATAAAATGGCAATGTTATCTAATTTTAAGTTTTGTAAAGTTTACCTTTCTAAGGTGAAAATTTAATACACTGATGTCAAACTAACCTTTAATTCTATGAATTACATGTATGTTACACTTGTATTTTTGTAATCAACTTTTTAATAACTTTTTTTCATTTCTTGCATCAGAAGAATGAAAAATATGGAATACTTCACAAATTTTTATATCATCCTTGTGCAAGTGCCATGTTAATCTCTGTATTGTTGTAATTTGGGTAGCCCTGCTGCTGAAGCATGTAGTATACTCTAAATTTAAGTACGTAATGATATAATATTTATAAAGGCATGTATCCATAGTTGTCTTTTTGTAACAAGGAACCCTTATTGTTCCTAAAAATGCTATTGATCTCATTTCTCTAAAAATCTGTGTATACTGGAAAAAACTTATATAGTTTGTTCGATTGCTCACATTTACAATTTTTTTGTCAATGACTATTTTGTCATTTTCATTTTAAATTTGATCATACTTTGAAACCTTTACAGCTAAGTCCAAAGGTCGTGGCTTTTCAAGTATTTATTTATCAACTGAGTTAGCTTTGTGGAGCTAATGGACTCAAAGTAAGCCTTGCTTAAGAGCTACTTCTAACTTTCTGCAGCTTAAAATTTCCCAAATGAGGTCTTGCTGGGACAAATATCTACCTAAACTTTTACCCTTCTTCCATGTAGGAACAGACCAACCAGAATATCTTACCCTGAAAGCATAGATTGTCTTACTGGAATAAAGCTAATCTTAGTTACAAGGGATCATAGAGAGATGAACAGTTCAGACAGAATTGTTCAGAATGGAAGGTATTTTATCAAAACATAATTGTTAATTGTACTTATCATTTCAAAAGTAGCTAAAGCCAAGAAAGTGAAAAAAATTGTTCATATGCATGATTACCTATTGTCCTGGCCTGTCTATCATCCAACCAAGCAGGAACTTACACTTCTGACATTCTACCACCAAATATTTCCATAGCTCCTGGAGAAGTCCATATGTTTCTCCTCGATATTAGGCCTTAAATTGGTAATGTTTTAATCACAGTGTTTCCTCTTGCCTCTAGGCTATAAATCTACAAATGGTAAAGCTTTAAGTCTAACTCTACCAAAAACTGAGGTAGAGGTAATGGAATAATACTTTAAAACAGAGTTGCCTTTGATTCCCTAAACACAACACAACAATGCAAAACAATTTTTATATTATATATACTTATATATTTATATGTGCTGATTTTAAATTTCATAAAGTGAATCTTACTAGAATTGATAATTTGACAAATATATTGACATTTATTCCCATAAATAAATTGGAATATAAATAATTAGGTTTAGAATATATATTAGAATATAAAAAGTATTAATGCAATATCTTCGGTATAAACTTGTGATACCTTCTAAGTGTTCATGGTCTTCGGAATTCACATGGTAAAATAACAGTATTGTTTTCTGCTAATATATAAGGGATTTTATTCTGATGCTCTGTTTATTGTTTTAACTCGCTGGTCGCAAAGTGTTTTTCTCCATATTTCTGAAGCATTCTTACTGATTTTACCCAAATTTTGCTGATATGATGTCTAAAAGCTATTATTTTTCTGCAGGACCCACGGGTCCTAGGATACCAGGTCCCAGTTATCTGCATCATCAGATAACAAGGGCATGACTTCTCACATAGGCCCATGCAACATATCAACAGAAAATAATTGAAGACTCATCTCAATTTCTCATTTCCTATAATATTTCAGGGCCCCAATTCTTTACAAGAATTAGCAGTAATCAATTGTGAAATGCAAGGCAAGTTAAAATGAAAGATGAGATCACAAAATTTGAATGAAAGTACTGTAATTCAAACTTTCAATTTACAGATGACCTGCCCATATGAGTGAACAAAATCACAAATGAACAAGGTTATTTTTAATACCCCTCTCCTAATGATTAATGAAAGATTTCAGTGCAGCCAAAAATATAATTTCTGGAATCATAGATCCATAATTGGTCGACCAAGACTAGGAAAACTTGATTTAGAGGTCAAATATAATTTAGAAAAACATTAATTGAGAAGACCCTTAGTGCTTCAAAACACTGGTACTTCAGTAAAACTTGGTTCTGTAGTTTAAAAATGTTGTCATTCTCAAACCAATGTAACCTACATTTAATCTCCTGAAAGTATATTCCTTTTCAAATAAACTTTTTCAAATCATATTCACCAAAATAACACTTGACAAGTAGATGATAGTGACATTAAAAGGTTTTCAAGTGTAGCGAGCAAGTTACAATAGAGTTGATTTACGTACTCAGCACTAATACCAAACAAGTTCAACCATTCATTAAAGTGTAGAAATAGTACCCCCCACCATTTGTGTTGTTCAGTAGGTGCCTTTCAGAAATGTGTTAAATAGATCAGCCTCCCATACTCCAAATCCAAATATTAGCTAATAAAGTAAATTTCATCACATAAGAAGGTACATTCTAAAATGTCACTAATAGTTGCCTTATCATGTGTTGCCTTATTATATATTTTCCCTATCTGTCTAACATAGTAATAAATATGACTTTAAGTCTTGAATATGGGTACTGATGAGAGATGTGACAAACATAAAATCTGTCTTCTATTTATATCACATTCCTCTAAGTAGTAAATTTTAGTTTTCTTCTCATTCCAAAACTTATAGGTAGTAGAAAAAATTATCCTTTGTAAAATAAAATAATCGCATACCATTGTACAAAGCCAGTTATAAAAACTGGTAGTTAGGAATAAATTCTAAGCCATTTTTAAACTTTCCTGTTGGCTAAAGATTAATCTTCCAAGTGAACGAGAATAAAATCATGTCTAAGTTCTTCACATCTCCAGTCTTGCAAATTGTTATTGCAGATGAATGAATTATGGAAATATAAGCTGACATCATTTTCCTATATATTCTCCATCCTGGCTCAGACTCAGAATTTGCACAGCACAGGAAAACAGGTGCAATGACTGGCTTCTCACATCAGGGTGAATTTTTGGTAGTGCTGGGCTTCGAACTCGGATCCTAGGAGGCCCAACTGCCCAATCGGTCCATGTGATCACACCAGACTTTGAGTCAGTAAGGAGATGGGCTCTTCCCAGGAACTGAGATCGAGCCACAGGGAGGCCAAAATAGTGCTCAATGCATCATTTAAATATGGGATGTATATTCACATTCGTGTGTGGACTGCATCGTGCATTGAGTGTACTTATTGTGTTTATTTTGTATGCTATTCATGGATGTATTGTGTATTTTCTTATGTATATGATGACAGGTATAACTGGGCTGACATGGATAACAACTTATTCCCATGACCACAAGGTGGCCCATGCATTCTCCATCCTTGCTGAGACCCAAGACTTGCACAGGAAAGGAAAACAGATGCAACCATTGGCTTCTGACCTGAAGATGAATCTTTTGGCAGGACTGGGATCTGAACTCGGGGCCTAGCAGGCCCAATTGGTGAATGGGTCCAGATGCGCACACCAGCCTGTGAGCGCCAAAGGAGCTCATCATTCCCAGAACCTGAATTTGAGCCCCTTGGGGGGAGAGTGGGGAGCATAATAGTCATCCATTCATAAGTTGAAGGTAGAAAGCAAATAAGTACATATTTGTATAGAGTAGGATTGATGGTGACCTGTGATGAAATCCAATCTGTGAGTACCTATATTTGGATCTTTTCTGATGCATTAATTTCATGTCTGTGATAATTATTGTCATGCTTCATTAACTCTTCTTTACAAATAATCTATACCACATGAGTCTTGCATATCATTTCCTACTCGCATCATGCACAAACTACTCATTCAAGGATGAGATTGATCGCATGTCATGACTCTTCCTAGGTCCAGAAACAAGTATCTCAGGATCTCCCGCCATTCCCTCCTCTTAGGGTGACTGAATTCAAGCCTCAGTCCTGGAAAAGTTACTCCTTATATACATTTTAACAATAGGATTTATACTTCCGTTCAGATGTTCAGTCCATATTGTGTTTGGTGCGTTTATTCATTTTATTTCCTGTTTTATTAATTTATTTCCCATTTATTGTATTGACTCTTATGACACTTATACAATTTATTACATTGTTTACATCCTATCACATAGAATCTAGATTTTAGATGTGTTCTCCATCATGCCTGGCAGTGCTAAGATCTGAACTCAGGGCCTAGCAGGCCCAATTCATGAATGGGTGAGTTTGAGCATGGCAGCCTCTAGCCAATGAAGCTGTCAAGTGGTTCCCAGGCACTGAGATCGACCCCCAGGTTTGGCCAAAACAGCGATACATGGATAGGCAGACGGTGGTATACAAAGTAATATATATTGTTAAAGAGTGCCAGCGCCGTCTATCTATGATTGAATGACACCTACTACGTTCCTACCAACTCTTAGGTATTTATTATACCACCATTGAAGGAATAATATTCTTTTCATGCTTAATAAACTATACGTTAAGCTCAATCAACATTCTAGGACTATTGCATCCAATTTTAGACTAGACGGATGCATGAACTACTCATTCAATGGATATGCCCATGCATAGGAATGAGTCTCTTGTGATATCCTGCCATTGGTGTCAGGACTGGGATTTGAACCCAGGGCCTATGTTCACAGGTTGTCCTATGGCTTCACTGATAGCCCACAAGCCATCAGCAATGGCAGGTCATATCTACTTTGCAGCCATGTCATTCAAACCCAGGATGGTCACTGTGCAAAGAAAAAAATAATAAAACCCCAGCCCCCTGAAGGTTGCCACTTTTTCTGATTCCCAGTTTTTTTTTCTTCCAGAAAGCCCCCTGGGCCTAGGATCTTAGGATCAGCTATGGTTCCGGAGGCTGCACCCGAGCCTAGGGAGATCCAAGCTGAGGCAGAGTTTCCATGACCTGAGTTCAAGCCCCATGGTTGGCCAAAAAAAAAAAAAGAAAAAGAAAAAAGAAATATTTAACTAAATTACAACGTTGGTGCCGGGGGTGGGAAGGGGGGAAAGGGGGGGAAGGAGAAGGATTGGGATTAGGGGGGGAGGGGGAGGCTGGGAAGGGATGTGAAGGGTAAACAAAGGAGGAGGCTGCAATGCTTGGTAAGAAATGTACGCATTATCCTGCCCATGTAACTGTAACTCCTCTGTACAGTATGTTCACAAATAAAATTAAATTAAATTAAAAAAAATAATAAAGCTCCCTAGTTTGGAATTTCAGCTTGTTTTCTTTCCTAGCCTGGTATTTGAACTCAGGGTCTTGGTAAATCTGTAGCAATGTCAGGGAAGACTTGCTACTACTTGAGTTCAAACCTTGTGCCAAACAAAAACGAAAAACTAACTCACTGACCTAAGCAGGGGGAGGTAGTTGTGGATATGGGAAGGAAGGTATGGTAGGGGGAAAACAAAGGAGGAGGTAACAATGCTCAATATGAAATTTACTCATTACCTTACTCTTGTACAATATTTTTACAATAAAAAACGAACAAAGACAAACAATGTAGTTCTCAGAGAAGCACTTTGGAGGTAAGAGAAGGATTTCTGACTGAATAGCTGTACAACATTCTACACTTCTTAAAATATTCAGTATGGAACTGAATAAACATAACTGGTTCCATTAAAAATTATGTCAATGTGTTGGAACTGGGGCCAGTATTTCTGCCATTGCTAGGATTTGAGCTCACCATCCAGGTAACTATTTTGCATCATGGGTGAAGGCGAAGCTTACTGTCCATGAGGAAAGAAATTCAGGCTAGAGTTCCCAGGGCCTGAATGAAGGCCCTGCAATGGAAAAAATATCTCTATACATGTGTATTATATGATATGTATGCTTACATATGTATGTTAATTTCATATTATGATGAAGGTGGATCAGTGGTAGAGCGTTTGCTTTGCATGCCTGAGGCCCTGGGTTCGATTCCTTAGCACCTCATAAGCAAAAAGAAAAAATCCAGAAGTGGCGCTGTGGCTCAAGTGGTAGAGTGCTAGCCTTGAGCTGAAGAGCTGAGGGACAGCACCCAGGCCCAGAGTTAAAGCCACACAACCGGACCCCCCACCCCAGAAAAAGAATGATTTTGTATTTTATTTTTCTTTGATTCATTTATTTATTGATTACTGTATTTGTACCCAATAATTTAGGACATTGACTCATTTTCATTAATATTTTATTAAGTGTTGAAACATAATACATAATTAAATGGAAGCATTTGTCACAGTCTTCACATGATTAGAGTCTCTCACAAGTATGAGCTTTGTCTTATTTATCTTTGGAACCTTCCTATCAGGTTTTCTTTAGATGATTTATACTCAGAAGCCTTTTCTTGAGGATAGGCAAGTGAGGGATAAAATTGTGAGGGTGGGGCTAGAAATGTGGCTTAGTGGTAAATTGCTTGCTCAGCATGCATGAATACCAGGGTTTGAATCCTCAGTGCCACATACTCAGAAAAAGCCAGAAGCTGTGGAGTAGCTCAAGTGGATAGCCTTGAGAAAAAGAAGCTCAGAGAGAGTACCCAGGCCCTAAAATCAAGCCCCAGGACTGTCAAAAACAATAGGCCAGATGCCAGTGACTCATAAATGGATCAGTAGCTTCTCCTGAGGCTGAGAGCTGAAGACCACAGTCCAAAGGAAAGCCTGTTAGATTCTTATCTCCAGTGAACAACCAAAAGAACCCATCTAGCATTTTGGATTAAGTGGTAGAATGTTCACCTTGAGCTGAAGGGCTCAGGGTCAGTGCCCAGACTAGAGTTCGAGACTCACAACTGGAAAAAAAAAAGTGAGGGTTAATTAAAATACTTTTCCTATTTGCTAATTACGAGAACATTCTTTGGAAGATGAACACTGATGTACACCAGAATTGGAGTCAGAGCTCAAGGTTCAAGTGTAGCACATACATATGCCCATCCTCTCAGACTGTAGCATTGTAATATTGTGTCCTATAGGGTTCTTAAAAGTCCAAGGTTAAAAGGCTTATTATGATCCACAAGCCCTTTGTGATAAGCAGTTGAATTGTATTGTCAATGTCATTATAGTTCTGAACCTAGCAGAGCACAAGTAGCTCATGCCCATCACCCTAGGTCAGGAGGTTGAGGTCTCAGGATCACAGGGTGAAGCCAGCCAAGGGAGGAAACCTATGACAAAATGACTTCCACTTCTGAAAGGTCAGATGTTCAAGAGCTTCTTGTGTTTCCCTTGGTGATGAGAATTTACTTGCACATTAAATGTTCTTAGAGTTCTCGAGCTATAGATGAAGGAAAGAAACATTATTGACCTGTCCTGGATTCAAATGAAGTTCTCAGGATCCAAGCCCTAGCTCTGTTATCAGGAAGAACTCCAGTGTAACTCTGTAATTGAAGGACAGAAAACAGTTTCAAAAGCCAGGCTAGGTGCAGAGACCAGGCCTACAGGATTAGGAGGCAGAATGTACACACTCAACAGGGAAGTGAACTGCAAAACCACTTCATTTATTCCAGGCACAAGCAGCAATGGGGAAAACCTGCAACATTTGATAAAGTTACACCAGGGTCAGGCTTTACTCAGCCTCTTCAAACAATGACAAATTAACCTTCCTCCCTCATGTGAAGGGAGCCTCAGGCTACCTTTAGGTTACCAATAGAGAGCCAGTTTAGTGGGGGAGAGGGGAGGAATAGAGTAAAAAAAACCCTGCTCGCTGGTCTTAGGGAGTGGGTTTTTGACTCTCCATCTATCAGATTTGAAGACCCTTCTGTCTCTGCCAGTTCATTCTCCTTCCTTGATTCTCCACATAATTAATGCAAATTCCCAGACTAACTAGAGGCAGGACTGTTTCTATTTTGTCTCCAAGCACATGAGTTAGAACCTAGCTCTGCCCTCTTGACTCTGGGGCCCTTGGTTGCCTGAGAAGTGGGAAAGAGACAGTCTTCCTGCTCTGGGGTTATGTGAAGGCACACTGCAAAAGGCCTCCTGACTGGGAAGTGTTCCCTTCTTTTCTCCTGACGTCCAAACATTAATCTATCATCTTCCTTCCTTCCTTCCTTCCTTCCTTCCTTCCTTCCTTCCTTCCTTCCTTCCTTCCTTCCTTCCTTCCTTCCTTCCTTCCTTCCTTCCTTCCTTCTTTCTTTCTTTCTTTCTTTCTTTCTTTCTTTCTTTCTTTCTTTCTTTCTTTCTTCTTTTCTCTCTTCCTATCTATCTACCTACCTACCTACCTAGGTATCTCTTTGCCAGGTCTTGGGTTGAACTTAAGGCCTGGGCACTGTCTGTAGCACTCTACTACTTGAGCCACAACACCAATTCTGGCCTTTTCTGTGTATGTGCCTCTGAGGAATCGTACCCAGGGCTTCTTGCATGCTAGGCAAGCACTCTCTCACTAATCCACATTCCCAGACCCCTCATATTTTTCTTAATGGTAGTTTTTACGTAAGTATGCTACCATTTTATGTCCCCAAGTTTAATTTTCTGAAGACTGGTTACTTCTAAAAAATCCTATTTTCTGTTCCCCTGCCTGGTTTGTGACTGTTCCTGCATTGTCCTCATAATAAAATGCTAATAAAGACTGCTGAGATCTTCAGTGTGCATCATATAATGACACAGGCCTGGAACCCTGGAAGAGAAAGCAATAGTCCTGATATGAAGAGGATGATGCAGTAGGTGCAAGGATCATATCTGAAAAATAAATAAATAAATAAATAAAAGAAGCATCATTGCATACAGTGTGTTTGAACTCAGGGAGGTAATATACACACATAAATAAGTAGGGCACTGATACATAAACGTGGCCTTCTCTTTTTGAAAAATTTTTTGAGGCTATCCCATGGCTTAAACTCAGGGTCTGATGCGTTCCTCAGCTGTTTTTCCCAAGGCTGCGGCTTTACCACTGCCACAGCTCCACTACCAGCCATCTGGTGGTGAATCGGACATAAGTGCCTCCCAGGCTTTCCTGCCTGGTCTAACCTGTTTCTCCTGCTCAGCTTTCTCTCTCAAAGCTCGATCCCTACCTTCTGGGCCACTGCTCCACTTCTGGTTTTCTGGTGGTTTATTGGACATAAGAGTCTCACAGACTTCCTGCTAAGGCTGATTTTGAAGGGTGATCTCCCAAAAAGGTTTCAAGCGGCTTTCCTCAGGGACTCACCAAGGAGCCCCTCCACACAAACCTGTAGTCTAAATCTCAAGAGGCACTAGAGAAAAGTGATGCATGACGATGCTTCTAGTGTATTCTAGATACTTAAGGTTGGAGACACACAACACTCCTAATTATTAGATCGTTTTGTAGGCAAAAGAAGCAATGCAGACAGTATAAGGATCGCTCTAGCTTTTGGTCCACCCATCTTGAGACAGTAAATTGTTGTAGCTCAATGCTAACTGGCAGAGCTGGCATGTCCTGTGGACATTTGCTCCCAAAAACTGTGACACTCATTTCTCACTTTTGGTTTCAAACCTATGAACAGATGGTAAGAGGAGGAGAGAAAATCCTTATTAGAGAAAGCAGCTATAAAGGACATTGGGTAGTTAACTTATAAATTCATAACACTGGTATGACCCTGTTAAGAAGTCAGGTTTCCAGATTAAAAAATGGAGAAGAAAAGAAAGAAGGTGCCAGTGGCTTCTCATTGTAATCTCAGCTCCTTAGTAGGCTGAGATGTAGAGAATCTGAGTTTGAATCCAGCCAGCGTAGGAATGTCCATGACATTCCTAAGAGATCATAGAAAAACTCAAAGCAGATCTCTTTCTCGTTGAACTAGCCTGGGAGGAGGATCACAAAATTCTGGGTAAAGCAGAGCATTTTTCTGCCTGCTCAAACAAACTGACTTAAGAAACCAACCAAGCCACAGGAAAATCAAACACCACAAGCAGACCAGAGACTCAACAAGGGACAGTTATAGACACAAGGGAGATACAGGATCCACCCATCCACCCCAAAAATATCAAAGAATTCTTTTTTTGTACATTTTATAATTTTTTAAAACTTTTTAAAATTTTTAATTTTTAACTTTAAAAATTTTTTTTATTAACTCTTTTTTTCTTCCTCTTATACTTTTCATTTTAAGGGTATATGTGTGTGTGTGATTTTTTTCTTTTTTTGCTTTTTATTCCTTTTTTTGTTTAGCTCTACAGACTTTTGATCCTTTTCTTTCTTTCTTTTTCTTTCTTTCTTTCCTTCTTTCTTTCTTTCCTTCTTTCTTTCTTTGTTTCTCATTCTTTTCACTTTTTCTTCTCTTTCGTTCTTCTTTGTGTGACTTAATTGCTGTTCTGCTCACCCTCAGATATACCCATAGTCGATTATTAGACCTTATCCCCCATTTTGTACACACTTAATCCAGAAATTTATTACTCAGTTCAATACCTCTTAGACTTAAATTCCTTAATAGCAGTATTACCTCTATATACCTATATAATATTTTAAGCATTTTTATTTTTAAGATTTTCACATCTCATTCTATCCCTCCCCTTCTCTTATCCTATCCCCATTCTTCTCTGAATATTACATTGTTAATTTGCATAATTTATAAGTGTTTCACTTTTAATTTTTAATTTTTGTTTCTATTTTTTCTTGCCCCTTTTTTTCTCTTTTTTCTCTCTCTCTACTATCATTCTATCCAACGTATTGCCCGCTTTGATATTAGGATTTAGTGAAGTTAACTCTCCCTCTACATTTCCACATCCCTCTATTCCTATTTTTACCCACATATCTCCCTTAACCTAATAATGTCTGCTTTGCCAAATTCTTCTTTGCAGTTCGCAGCACACTAATACATAGTTGTTTGATGTTGAATAGATATATCTGTTGAACTAGATTGTATCTGCAGACTTTTTACTGTGCAACTGCAGACTTTGGTTGATGCTTGCCTTAAGATAGTGTTCTAGCGCAAAACTGGTGTTACATTCATCCCAAATGGGTAGTACAAACCTGAAAAACACAAGAAAAATGGTAAGTCTGGGTATCTCAACTCCCACTCATGGTAATCAGGGGACAGAACAGGAAATGAATAATCCAGAGGAGAGTTTCCAAAAAGGTCTACAAACACTACTGGTAATCATGGTAAATGAAAAGATTGAAAACCTGCAAAGACTTTGTGTGAGCGTGATAGGGAGAGAGAGAGAGAAGACATACCAAAGGTCAATACAGGAATATCATGAGCCTGAGTAAGCTACTCAAAGATCGATACAGGAATTATATGAGCAGCTTGAGAACACTCAAAGAGAAATAAAACAATGGTGTGAGCAGGCTATCAGTCAAAGAGATAGACATGAATTGTGGGAGCTGGCATAGAAGAGACAAAGAGAAAGTCATGAATGGTGTTACGAGGCTGAGAACACTCAAAAAGAACTACAGGAATTGAGTGAACATAACAAAGCTAATCAAAGAGTGATACAGAAATTGAGAGAACGGAATGAGAATACACAAAGATCACTAACGGCATCCATGGAATCCATAAATAGAGAGCTGAAAGAAGTCAGGAAGTCCACAAAGGGAATGCTAACTGGAACCCAACAGAAGGAATGAGAGTCCAAGGAAACCATAACCAATTAAGAGATGAGAATAAACTCTGAACACTAAATTAAGGAAGTAAAGAAGTTAATACAAGATCTAAAACAAACCTCCAACAAAGAATTGGAAGCCATCAAAGCCAACCAACTAGAAGGAAAAGAAATAAATAACAAAGTTGAAAATCTTGATAGTAGATTGAATCTCGGGGAGTGAAGACAGCGTAGATATTATAGAGAAAGAACATACAATCATTCAAGAAAAATCCAAGAAATATGCTAGATCTATTCAACACATGGAAGACACCATCAGAAGGCCTAATCTGAGGATAATGGGTGTAGAGGAGCACCTAGAAATAGAAGTTAATGGTCTAGGAAATTTGGTTAACAGGATCCTAGCATAGAACTTCCCAAACATGCAAAAAGATAGGCCTATTAAGATACAAGAAGCTTTTAAAAATATAAATAGACCTGGCCAAAACAGGACATCCCACTCTCACAGTATAATCCTTGCAGGATCAATTCAGACCAAGGAAAACATCCTTAAAGCTGTCAAGGAGAAAAGATCAATCACCTATAAAGGGAAACCAATTAGAATCACCTCAGATTTCTCAGCAGAGACAATTAAAGCAAGAAGATCTTGGAATGATGTATGCCATGCCCTAATGACAAACAAATATCAACCAAGAATAATATACCCAGCTAAACTCTCCTTCATAACCCAAGGTCAAAGAAAGTCCTTCCATAGCAAAGAAAAATTGAAATAATTTATCTCCACTATACCAGCCCTACAAAAGTTTCTTAAAGATGTCCTACACATAGAAAACCAACAAGACCACAATAAAGGCTAAGAAACAAAACCCAAACTGAGAATCCAAGAAGCATAGGAAGAACTCAGTTGCCTTAGCCCCCAAGAAGGTGCATAAAATGGCAGGAACTCCCTAATACCTCTCAGTCCTATATCTCAACATTAATGAACTTAACTCTCTAATTAAGCGACATAGACTGTCTAGTTCGATTAAAAAGCAAGATCCTTCCATCTGCTGTATTCAGGATTCATGTCTTGCCCATAAAAACAAAAACATTTTCAATATGAAAGTCTGGAACGAAATCTACCAAGCAAACGGCACCCATTATCAAGTGGGAGTTGCAATACTAATATCAGATAAAATAGACTTCAGGAAGATTGCGGAGGAGAAGCTGGAATCTGAACAAGCTCTTGCATAGAAAACAGTTTCAGAGTTCCAGTGAACAGTCCCAAGCCAGAGAATCACACCAAGTGTGCGATCACAGGACAGAGAGTTAGTCAAGAGAGGGGAAGCCAAGCAGACACATCTGAGCGCCTGCCACCGCCGCGGGGGCATACCTGAGACACAGTCCGGGACAAAGGAGTCAGACGCAGTGAACGAGCGGATTTTACTCAACACCAGCAAGAACCGACAAGGAGCGGACAACTTCATCCTGCACTTTGCAGACCAGAGAAGACCCAGGATCCAAGAATCGGCGTGAGTAGAAGCCCGACTTCCTCACTCCTTCTCAGGGAGCAGAGGAGGGAAGGCCACCCCTCCCCCACCAGCACCGGTGATCTCCATCTTGGATTCTGACAAAGCTCGGAGGAGCGGCTAGCTCCAGCTCAGGCCTTGGAATAAAACAAGTCATTTAGCAGGTCACAAGAACTTAACGGCGAAGTGACCTAACAGACACAGTTCCATCCAGGGAAAAGTCACCCAGCTCAGGCGCCAGCCATTGGAGTGGCTCTCCTCACCGGGTAACCAGAGCCAGAGGCTGCCCCTCCCTCTAGCAGCCACCACAATCAATTGAAAAACAGAAACCCTGACAATGGCTCCAGGCTGGGTGCTGTGAGTTTTTTTCACAAAATAGCCCCAGGGAAAAGCTACTGTTGGTTGAAAGGCCTCAAGTCTACCCAGAACCTCGCCTCATCACTGCATCCCCCTCTTTTGTGATTCTCAAAGCAGATCACCCTCCCAGTAAACTAACCTGGGAGGGGGATCTCAAAATCTTGGGTAAAGCAGAGCATTTTTCTGCCTGATCCAACAAACTGACTTAAGAAACCAATCAAGCCACAGGACCTCAAGCTGACCAGAGAATCCAATCAGACTCTGGTTACAGACAAAAGGGAGATACAGGACTCTTCCCACCACTCCCCCAAAAAAAAAAAAAAATCAAAGAACTTTTTTTTTTCTTCTTCTTTTCTTTTTTTTGTTTTGTTTTTTTTTCGTTTTTTGCTACCTTATGTAAATAAAAAAAATTTTTCTTTTCTAAAACTTTTATTAATCTTTAATTTTTGCCCCTTCTGAAAAAATAATTGTTTTTCAGTAACTTTTTTTTTCTCCTCTTATAATTTTTATTTTAGGAATACGTGAATGTGTGTTTTCCTTTCTTTTCTTCTCTTCTTTCTCTTTTTCTTTCATTCTTAATTATATTTTTGTTTTTTGTCTAGCTCTACTGAACTTCTGATCTTTTCTTCTCACTTTCCTATCCTTTCCACCTTTTCCTCTTTTGTTCTTCTTTATGTGACTTAACTCTTGTCCTGCACATACTCAGATAAACCCGTAGTTAACTAGTAGACCCTATCCCCCATTGTGTACACACTTAATCCACAAACTTATTACTCAGTTCAAAACCTCTGAGACTTAAATTCATTAATAGCAGTACTACCTCTTTATACTTATATAATATTTTAAGCATTCTTTTAAAGTTTTTCAAATCTCCTCCATGTCCCTCCCTTTCTCTCAACATATTCACATTCCTCTCTAAATAGATGGTCTTTTAGTCTCTATAATAACATTAATTTTTACGTTTTTATTTTTTTCTGGTCTCTTTATATTCCCTTTCCCTTTCTTCTTTTTCTCTCTCTCTCTACTTGCATCCTACCCAACCTATTTCCTGCATTGTGATTAGGACATAGTTAACTCTCCCTGTGCCTCCCCACAACAATCTATTCCTATTTTTTACCCACATCTCTCCCTAACCCTAATAATTTCTGGTTTTCCAAATTCTTCTCTACGGTTCAAAGTCCTTTAACATATAGTTGTTTGATGTCGAATAGATGTACCTGTTGAACTAGACTGTATCTGTAGGCTATTGACTGTACAAATGCAAACTTTGGTTGATGGTTGCCTTAAGATAGTGTTCTAGCACAAAACTGGTGCTATCTTCATCTCAAATGGGCAGAGTAAGCCGAAAAAACACAAGAAAAATGGCAAATTCGGGTATCTCAATTCCCAATCTTGATAATCACGGGTTAGAACAGATAATGAATATCCAGAGGAGAGTTCCCAAATAGCTCTACAAACACTGCTGGCAAACATGATAAATGAGAAGTTTGACAACGTACAAAGGACTCTGTATGAGCGTGATAGGGAGAGAGAGGAGGCATCCCAGAAGTTTATACAGGAATATCATAAGCATGAGGAAGCTACTCAAAAACTGATACAGGATTTGCGTGAACAACTTGAGAATACTCAAAGAGAAAGGGAGGAATGGCATGAGCAGGCTGAGAAAACTCAAAGAGGACTGCAGGAATCCCACGAATGGGAGGAAGATAATCAAAGAGTAATACAGGAATTGAGAGACCAGGTAGAGAACACACAAAGATCACTAAAGGCATTCATGGAATCCATTAACAAAGAGCTGAAGGAAGTCAGGGAGACCACAAAGGGAATGCTGAATGGAACCCAACAGAAGGAATGGGAGCCCAAAGAAACCATAACCAATCAACTAAGTGATTTGAGAACAAACACTGAACACCAAATTAAGGAAGTAAAGAAATTCATACAAGACCTAAAACAGAGCTTCAACAAAGAACTTGAAGCCATCAAAGCTGACCAACTAGAAGGAAAAGACATAAACAAACAAAGTAGAGAGTCTTGACAGCAGGTTAGACCATGCAGAAGATCGAATCTCAGGGATTGAAGACAGCCTAGATATTATACAGAAAGAACATACAACCATTCAAGACAAGTCCACGAAATATGATAGATCTATCCAACAACTGGAAGAAACCATCAGAAGGCCTAATCTAAGGATAATGGGTGTAGAGGAGCACCTAGAAATAGAAGTGAATGGTCTAGGAAATTTGTTTAACAGGATCCTAGCAGAGAACTTCCCAAACATGCAAAAAGATAGGCCTGTCCAGATACAAGAGGCCTTTAGAACCCCAAATAGACCAGACCAGAATAGCAAATCCCACCGACACATTAAAATCCACACAGGATCATCTCAGAACAAGGAAAAGATCCTTAAAGCTGTCAAGGAGAAAAGGGTAATCACCTATAAAGGGAAGCCAATTAGAATCACCTCAGATTTCTCAGCAGAGACAATCAAAGCAAGAAGAGCCTGGAATGATGTATGCCATGCCCTAAAAACAAACAACTATCAACCAAGAATACTGTACCCAGCTAAACTCTCCTTCATAACTGAAGGACAAATAAAAACCTTCCATAGCAAAGAAAAATTGAAACAATACATCTCCACCAAACCAGCCCTACAAAAGATTCTTAAAGATGTCCTACACATAGAAAACCAACAAGACCGCAATAAAGGCCAAGAAACTGCACCCAAACTGAGAATCCAAGAACCATAGGAAGAACCCAGTTTTCGCAGCCCCCAAGAAGGTAGATAACATGGCAGGAACTCCCAAATACCTCTCAGTCCTATCTCATAATTTTAACGGACTGAACTCTCCAATTAAATGACATAGACTGTCTAGTTGGATTAAAAAACAAGACCCTTCTATCTGCTGCCTGCAGGAGTCACATCTTGCCCGTAAAAACAAACACATTTTCAATGTTAAAGGCTGGAACAAAATCTACCAAGCAAACGGACCCCATAAACAGGCGGGAGTTGCAATCCTAATATCAGATAAAGTAGACTTCAAATTAAAATTCGTGAGAAGAGATAAAGAAGGTCGCTACATACTAATTAAAGGATCTCTCCTTCAGGAGGATATTACAATTCTAAATATCTATTCGCCAAACAATGGAGCACCCAAATTTATCAAAGAAACACTACTTTCCCTCAAATCCCATATAGATCCAAAGACATTAATTGTTGGTGATTTTAACACACCACTCTCCCCACTAGATAGATCCACTCGGCAAAAACTCAACAGATAAACTGCAGATATAAACAGCTGCATAGATCAACTAGACTTAACAGACATCTACCGTACATTTCACCCAGCAGCATCAGAATACACGTTTTTCTCAGCAGCACATGGAACGTTTTCTAAAATAAACCACATTTTAGGACACAAAGCAAACTTGTCTAAATTCAGAAACATTGAAGTTATACCTTGCATTCTCTCTGACCACAAGGAAATAAAATTAGAACTCAACACCAAAGCCACCAAAGGAAGTCCGGTATCACGTGGAGGCTGAACAACACACTGCTGAATCATGAGTGGGTCATGGAAGAGATTAGAAAGGAAATTCAAATGTTCATGCTATTCAACAAAAATGAACACACAAATTACAAGCTCCTCTGGGACACAGCAAAGGCAGTACTCAGAGGCAAGTTTATAGCTCTGAGCTCCTACATCCACAAATTGGAGAGATCTGAAACTAACAATTTAATGACACATCTAAACCTCCTTGAAAAAGAGCAGCAAGATAAACCCCAATCCAGTAGACGGAAAGAAATAATCAAAATTAAATCAGAATTAAATGAATTGGAATCCAACAAAACTATAGAAAGAATCAACAAAACAAAGAGTTGGTTCTTCGAAAAAATTAACAAAATTGACAAACCCTTAGCAAATCTTATCAGAAAAAGAAGAGAACACACCCAAATTAATAAACTCAGAGATGAGAATGGAAACATCACCACAGAAACAACCAAGATTCAGAACATTATAAGGGAATCCTTCTCAAAACTTTATGCTAATAAGTTTGAGAACTTGACAGAAATGGACCTCTTCCTAGCAAATATTGACATGCCAAAACTAAACCAAGATGAGGCAAACTATCTTAACAGGCCCATATCAAGCATTGAAATAGAAACAGCAATAAGAGACCTCCCAGCTAAGAAAAGTCCAGGACCAGATGGTTTCACAGCGGAATTTTACAAGGCCTTCAAAGCAGAGCTCACACCAATTCTCCTCCAACTCTTCAATGAAATTGAATGAGAAAGCTCACTTCCGAACACATTCTATGAAGCCATCATAACCCTCATCCCAAAATGAGGCAGGGACTCATCAAAGAAAGAGAACTATAGACCCATTTCTTTGATGAACATTGATGCAAAACTTCTCAACAAAATGTTGGCCAATCGACTTCAACAATTCATCCAAAAAATCATACACCACGATCAAACAGGATTCATTTCAGGGATGCAAAGCTGGTTCAATATACGCAAATCAATTAATATTATTCATCACATCAACAGGAGCAAGAATAAGAATCACATGGTTATCTCAATAGATGCAGAAAAAGCATTCGACAAGATCCAACACCCCTTTATGATGAAGGTTTTGGAAAAATTAGGAATCCATGGAACATTCCTCAATACAATAAAGGCTGTATATGACAAACCTACAGCCAGCATTATACTCAATGGTGAAAAAGTAAAGCCATTTCCTCTTAACTCAGGAACAAGACAAGGATGCCCACTCTCTCCACTTCTCTTCAATCTAGTATTAGAATGCCTAGCTACAGCAATAAGACAAGATGCAGACATAAAGGGGATCCAAATAGGGAAAGAAGAAATAAAACTCTCCCTCTTTGCAGATGACATGATCTTGTATTTAAAGAATCCCATAGACTCCACTCCCAAATTACTCAAACTGATTCAAAACTTTGGCAAAGTAGCAGGTTATAAAATTAACCCCCAAAAATCAATGGCTTTTCTGTATGCCAACAATGAGAAAAGTGTGGCTGAAATTAGGAAAGCAACTCCATTTGTAATAGCCCCACAAAAAATAAAATACCTAGGAATTAACTTAACTAAAGAAGTGAAGGACCTCTATGATGAAAACTTTAAAATCTTGAAAAAGGAAATCAACACAGAACTTAAAAAATGGCAAAACCTCCCATGCTCCTGGATTGGAAAGATTAAATTCGTGAAAATGGCAATACTTCCCAAGGCTATCTACAAATTCAACACAATACCTATCAAAATTCCACCCTCATTCTTCAAGGAAATAGAAGAGGCAATCCAAAAATTCATATGGAACAATAAAAGACCCCGAATAGCAAAAACGCTCTTCAACGGAAAGAACATTGCTGGAGAAATATCAATCGCAAATTTCAAACTCTACTATAAAGCCATAGTAATCAAAACAGCTTGGTATTGGCATAAGAACAGACCTCAGGACCAATGGAATAGAATTGAAAACCCAGAAATGAACCTACAGACCTATAGCCATCTAATCTTCGATAAGGGAGCTAAAACAATAGAATGAAAGACAGAGAGCCTCTTCAGTAAATTTTGCTGGCAAAACTGGTTAACTACATGTAGATAACTAAAGCTAGATCCTTATATATCACCCTGCACCAGAATCAACTCCAAATGGATCAAAAACCTTGAACTCAAAGCAGACACTCTGAAAACATTACAGGATGGAATAGGAGAAACCCTAGGTCTCCTTGGCTCAGGCCGAAATTTTCTGAATAGAGACCCGGAAACCCAACAATTCAAAGAAAGTTTGGACAAATGGGATTGCATAAGGTTGCAGAGCTTCTGCAGGACAAATGACATAGCTCGCAAGATCAATAGAAAGCCCACGGATTGGGAGAAGATCTTTACTAGCCATACAACGGACAAGGGTCTCATATCTAAAATATACTTGGAACTCCAAAAATTAAACCACCCAACAACAAATCCTCAAAGAAACAACTGCCCAGTAAGTAAGTGGGCGAAAGACTTAAAGAGAAGCTTCTCTGAAGAAGAAAGAAGAATGGCCAGTAGACACATGAAGAAATGTTCAACATCCCTAGCCATAAATGAAATGCAAATCAAAACAACATTGAGATATCACCTCACTCCAGTTAGAACAGCAAAAATCAAGAACTCTAACAACAACAGATGCTGGAGGGGATGTGGACAGAAAGGAACCTTACTTCATTGTTGGTGGGAATGTAAACTTGTTCAACCACTTTGGAAAGCAGTATGGAGGTTCCTCAAAAGACTTCACATAGAACTCCCCTATGACCCAGCAATCCCACTTTTGGGCATTTACCCTAATGTTTACAAACAAGACCACACTAAAGCTACCAGCACAACTATGTTTATTGCAGCATTATTTACCATAGCTAAGATATGGAACCAACCCAGATGCCCCTCTGTAGATGAATGTATCAAGAAAATGTGGTATATATACACAATGGAATTCTATGCCTCCATCAGAAAGAATGACATTTCCCCATTTGTTAGGAAATGGAAAGGCTTGGAAAAAATTATATTAATTGAAGCAAGCCAGGCCCAAAGGAACATAGGTCCCATGGTTTCCCTTATTTGCAATATCTAGTATAGGTATGCGTCAAGGGGAAAAAGTCCGATAATGTGATGTTAGGAAAACGAACCCTCAAATATGTATTTTAATGTTTTTGTTTCTTTCATGCATGTGTTTCTAACGCATTTATAAGATTATTTCTTTGTTGCTTTGTATATCCCTCCCCCACAGTGTAACCCCCGCTTTCACTATATTTGATGTCAGTATAACATGTGGAGGAGACGGGGACAAACAAGTCGTTTAAGGATTCAGGTGGACCTGTTGCAACAATGAGAAGTACAAAATGTCATGTCAAAACCAGCTTTACAATGTCGGTGTCGGTTGCGGGGGGAGGGGGGTATGATTCGGTGGGGGGGATGGGGAAGGCTGGGAAGGGAGGTGAAGGGTAAACAAAGGAGAAGGCTACAATGCTTGGTAAGAAATGTATGCATTATCCTGCCCATGTAATTGTAACCCCTCTGTACAGTATGTTCTCAAATAAAATTAAATTAAATTTAAAAAAATAGACTTCAAATTAAAACTAGTGAGAAGAGATAAAGAAGGTCACTACACACTAATTAAGGGAAATCTCCTTCTGGAGGATATTACAATTCTAAATATCTTTTCACCAAACAACGGAGCACACAATTTATCCAAGAAACACTATTTTCCCTCAAATCCCACATAGATCCAAGGACATTAATTGTTGGGGACGTTAACACACCACTTTCCCCACTAGATAGATCAACTCGGCAAAAACTCAAAAGGGAAACTGCGGATCTAAACAACTGCATAAATCAATTAGCTTTAACAGACACCTACCAAATATTTCAATCAGCAACATCAGAATACATGGTTTTCTCAGCAGCACATGGAACATTTTCCAAAATAGACTGCATTTTAGGCCACAAAGCAAACTTGTCCATATTCAGGTACATTGAATTTATACCTTGCATTCTCTCAGAACACAAAGGGATAAAATTAGAACTCAACACTAAAAACCACCAAAGAGGGTCCTGTAACAACGCAAAGAGCCGGATAAACACACTGCTGAATCACGATTGGTTAATGGAAGAGATTAGAATGGAAATTCAAGTGTTCATATTATTCAACAAAAATGAGCACACAAAATACCAGCTTCTCTGTGAAACAGCAACGGCAGTACTCAGAGGCAAGTTTATAGCTGTCAGTTCTTACATCAACAAATTGGAGAGATCTGAAACCAACAATTTAATGAGACATCTGAGCCTTCTTGTAAAAGGGCAGTAAAATAAACCCCAATCCAGTAGATGGAAACAAATAATTAAAATTAAATCAGAATTAAATGAATTAGAATTATAAAAATACACACAGAAAGTATCAACACAACAAAGAGTTGGTTCTTTGAAAAAATCAACGAAATTGACAGACGCTTAGCAAATCTTATCAGAAAAAGTAGAGAACACATCCATAATATGTATTATAATGTAGGTCAGTTGGTAGGAAAGGAAGTGGAAAACAATACTACATCCAATGAAGCTGACATTCTTATTACATCACTAAGGAAGTAGTGTTAAGACCTGCAGGACTCATAGGGTTGTTGCATGTGACATTACTATGTAAAACACTATTAACGCTCATCTCAGACATCTATAACATTCTGCTTCCATTTTCAAGGTCAAAAGCCAAATATCTATGACTTTTTATTAATTGGGTATGTTTCCTAGGAAGGAAGAAGGAGGATTTGGTAGGTGATGATGGAAAAATATGTATATTAGCTCGTGTACAAATTTTTTGCAGTTTTATTTATTTATTTTTCTTCTTTATATTATTTTTTTATTGTGAAAATACTTTACAGAAGGGTTACAATTACATGGGCAAGATAATGAGTACATTTCTTATCAAGCATTGTAGCCTCCTCCTTTGATTCCCCTTCCCATCCCTTCCCATCCTCCCCCCGCACCCCAACCCAGTCCTCCCCGCTACCTTCCCCACCAAAGTTGTAAAGTTCATTTTTTGACATATCGACTTGTACATTTTTGCAATTGGTCCACTTGTATGCCTATTTAAACGATTTTTTGCAGTTTTAAAAAGTGCTACTGATGAACTCACACTTACATCTAATTGACTTGCTGTCTGCACAAGATGTATATAAATGAAGATATTTATTCTGGTGGATAGTCACATATATTAACAAAATCAATTCTGGAAAAGAAAATATACTAGGTAAGAAATTATAAAATATTGTCTACAAAATGGTTTATTTTCTTAGAGAACAAAAGGTAGTATTGAAATGATTAGTCCAGCTTTCTTTGAGATTTTATGCTGTCTCAGTATCAAAATGTTCTCTAATTCCTGTAACATCCAAGCATAAAAGACATGATTTGAAGATCTCAGTAGTTTTAGAAACAAAGGTACATAATACCTTCCTTCCTGCAGAGACATGTGAGCACAAGTATGATTGATTGTATTATAGTTCTCTTTATCTCAAGTGTTGCATATCTTGGTATATTACTCTATGTCTTGCATCAGCTTCTGTAGGTGAGATTTACCTCTACCTGCAATGTCAAAATGGGTTATGTGACTTACTTCAGCTTACAAAAGTGAACCAGAATTGGAGAAAGACTATTTCTAGGTGAAGATTTCTATCTCATTGTCTGTGTCTAAAAGCTGACTTGTTTTCCCTTAGCCATAATAATAGCATATTTCAGAGGGAGTCTTCCTTCAATTTATATACTGGAAGAAGATAGCATGTGAAATTGAAGCAAAACTCAAATTCAGCCTCATACATATAACACAGGCAGAATTAAGCTAATATTAGAATGTGATATTAAGATGTTAGTTTCTTACCATCCTTGTATAGCATTATGATAGTTGACTATAGCACACCAGAATTTAACAAATCCTAACCAAGAACTTAACAAATAGATAAAATTTCCTGTTGGAAATTATTACAATATTTTATAAATAAGCATTCTCTATGTGATCACTTGTAGGGTTATCTTTTCTATAGATGGGTTTAATCACTCTAGAGCACTGTATCTAATATCTATTATCATTATCCAGACCTTGTGATTGTGATGAGGATGAATAAAATATCTAGATTTCTTCTTCTCTTTTCCTCTTCTCCTATTTCTAGTGTGAATTCTCATCCTTTCTCCAAATTCTATTAATAAAGGAAGAATGACACATTGTAGATATCAGCCAAACGGCTTCAAATCAAGAATTTCATTCTTTCAGAAACAGATGAATTAAATCAAAGTGGCTCAAGGAAGAATAAAAACAGGATTTTTTTTTCCCTTTCTGGCTTCCACCTTAGAGTCTGAACATGACTCTAAATATCTAATAAACCATTTCCCTCGACTAATTTTTTAAAATATAGTTTTTTAAATAAATGATAATTTAAAAATAAATAGTAATTTGTTGTTTGTTTTTGGGAGGCATGAAATAAGACTGCATTAACAATGTGTGAGTTGAGAGACTAAATTATATCAGAATCTAAACATAATGAAAAATAGACGATTTTAAGATAAATCGCTTGTAGATATATTTTTAATGTGATATACCCACAAAGTCATCTACTTTCTTCTTTTCCTCTCCATGCTGATTCAACTTCAATAAGCAGTTCATGTAATTCAAATGGCTGCCTTTCTTTCAAAAATAGATTAGACCCAAAAAAGTTAGAAAAAGAAAACCAGTATTGGGTGATGCATTCTTTAAAAATAGCAGTCAAATAATTATTAACCATAATTCCAAAATAATAACAACCAAATGCTCTTGAAAAGAGAAGATTGTATTCAGAATATATAAAAGGTGATAGTGCCAGAACTGCTTCAGGCATTTAGGATTTCTAGTACATGACAATGTTTTAATCAGGATTAATTGCTATCAGGGACTAAATTTTTTCTAGTTATATTTCATTGAAGAAATATGTTGTTCAGGTTAATGAAAGGATAACAGGTTATAGTAGAAAGAATGCTACACATTCATTGTACATACCAAATACCTTCACAGAATATCTATCTTTCCCACATACCTAATCCTTGAAATGTAGATTTGCATTATATATATGTTTGTAAAATTATAACCTCTCATTACCCAAGAAGCAACAATTTGAATAATTATCATATGGGTGAAGTATACTCAAATGTAGTTAAAAGTCCCAGGGGTAGTTCAAAAGGGACATGATTAGGTAAGAACCATCAGAAAGATGTAAAATGCTACATTAGAAGATAAAGGAAAAAATAACAATCCAGATTCTGAATTTCTGGGAAGCAGAATAGGAGATAAATGCCTTTTACACTAGAATCATTTGAAAAATATTTTAGCTCTGTGGGTGTCTCTATTTTAATCTAGTGAGACTTCTTTTAGATTTCTGTCCTTTAGAACTGTAAAATGGTAATTTTTGTAAAATGGCAGTAATTTACACATCAGCCTTCAGAAACACACCAACTCTCCTCGTGCCTCCATTTCTGCATTTTTAAAATGAAGATAACATTCTTCCAACCCTAGATGATGAGATAGGTAACACCATCAGATGACACAGCACACATATTTGCATTACTGTGATTTATCCAACAATTGTTGAATAGCTTGTATAAAAATCTATGAAAAAATTATCTTACAGCTTTTATAAAAATCTCAACCACTAACAATAAAAATATTTAAAAAATCTCAACCATAATTTTATTGGCTTAACACCTTGCTTGAAAGTGTATCCCAAATACCAACAGAATTTACCGTAATTTTTCAAGTTGATAAATCAACTCAATACTCCTTTTCTCTTAAGAAATAAATCCTCTTTATGAGCTCCTCACATTCTGACACATAGCTATGAAGTGCAATTTCATGAGCCCATTATCTCTCATTTTCAGCTCATTGAAATCTGCTTGACAAAATTGTTCTGTTACAAAGCTGGTGGCAAAACTTTTCTGTGATTTCCTCAAATGATGGTAGTCATTTGTGTAAGTGACTTCATAAACATTTTAAGGCAATCGAAGAAGGAAATTGTCGCAGAAAGTTGCACAGGAAATATTTTGAAAATTGTATTATAATCTTTCTTCCTTTTTATTGTCTCTTTTTCTCAGGAGAAGGGATTGAACTCAGGGCCTCAAACTTGCTGGATAATTGCTCTTGATCCATACACCTAGCACTTTGTTTAGCTTTAGATTGATTTTCAGATAGTTTCTTATTAACTGCCTAGGCTGATCTCAAACCATGCCTCTCTTATCACCATGTGGCACCAGTGTGTTTTAAATATTGAAGTCCCAGTATTATACTTTTACCATACCAACTGCAAACCTCCTATACCTTCCAGAGTCTAGCTCATAAGTAGTTAGAATTATTGACATGTACCACTATATCAAGCTGAATTTTCTTAAAAAGAAATCTTCAGTAGCTCTGCTAACAAAGAACTATTCACTCACTTCTCTTTAGTCTCCAATTCTCTACCTCTGTAACTTCTTTCTCATTTTTCTCCTCACTGAAGCAGGCAAGTTTGTGATAACTTCAGATTTGTTAATGTTTTCAAAATATTCCTTGTTAATCTAAATTATTAATTCCTCATGTTCTATATCATAGTGATTTTTCTATACCAAAAATATTCGTCTCAGCTAGGAGAGGTGACTGATGCCTGGAATCCTAGGTACTCTGGAGGCTGAGATGTAAAGATTTTGGTTGGAAGCCAGATAAATATTTTCTATCTAAAAGGAAACTGGGTGCCTCCTAGAAACATAAAAAAATCATTTCATATTTGTTATAATAACAGCTTACAAATTTAAAGTTATTCACTTGATAAGCTTAATAGAAACAAGGAATCAAACATGAATTTCTCTCAGGAAATACAAGTCATTCATTACAACCCTTACTTGATTTGTGAAAGAGATGAAATCTCATTCAGAAAACATAACTAGGTTCCATTGTTACATTCTCATTTCTGTCTTTATCAAAGATGATTCAGAGGAAACAGACCTAAACAGATATGAGTCCAGCATTTAATGATCTCTCCATGGTTAGAAAGACAATCTTCACGCACCTGAACAACTCATACTGTTGATTAGTTCTGAGCCTGGATGAGTTTTCCCATTTGTCCTTCTGTGGCACTGCTTCTGTGTCAGGTGTGTGTCTTTCATTTTATTCGGCTGAAATGGACTCTTATTTCTGATTGCAAACATTCTGAGAAGCTTTTGCCAGGCCACAAGAAGTACAGATAAAATTTTCATCCCATAATCTCCTCTCACAGTTCTCCTGTCCTGAAAAGCTTTTTACTGAACAAAATGGAGCAATGATTGCACAGTGATATAAACCTGAGCAAACATTATCACACTAGTCATAACACCAGAAAGGAACAAGTAGAGGAATCATTATCTGAGTGTCACCAGTATCAAATGACCTATTGCTCCACATGTTTAATTGGGACAACTAATAGATTTTTTGTTAGCTGCCAGTGGCTCACACCAGCAATCCTAGATACTCCGCAGACTGAGGTCTGAAGATTGTGGTTTATAATGAGCCCAAGATAGAAAATCCATGAGATTCTTACCTCCAATTAACTACCATAAAGCTGGAAGTGGTACTGTGGCTCAAGTGGTAGAGTGCTAACCTTTAGCAAAGCAGCTCAGGGACAGCACTCAGGCCCCAAAACCAGCACACACACAAAGATAGATGCTTCTAGTTCCTAGCCATGTTCTTTTTTATAATGCTTCTTTTGGTGAAGATTTTGTAAGTCAAATAATCTTGATGCAAAGTAATAGCTATGCTGTCTTGGGCTTGTAGTCTTCAGCTTCATCTTCCTTGCCTGTACAATGAAGAAATTTCTTTGCCAAACTGGTGCAGTGGGAAAATCCCGTCATAATATTCAATGTACACGTGTGAAAATGTGACCACGTAAATGGAGGGGGGGGTTGGGTGAGATAGAGAAGAATGATCAAATTGATGACATCAATCAAGATGTACTCACAAACCGACATATTAAATTAAAACTTCTTTGTACACTACTTATGTATCATTTTGTACGTAGAAAAAAATGAAACCAGTTCTTCAGTGCAATCCACACATATTAGGTATAGATTTCTCAAAGTTGTTTCTTTTAAAGATTAAAGGACAGAGAAGAGTGGAACAAATCATTTCCAGAATAAAACTGATCAACTCTACCCCAACATTAACATCAATAGTGATGTTGAGCACACACCCTTGATTTCATGCACTGAGAACACATTTCCTCCCATCCCCCAATCCTGGGTTTAAATTCAGGGCCAAGATTCTGTCCCCTCCACCCACTCATAGCTAATGCTCTAACATTTGAGACACAGATCCAATTCTGGCTCTTTTTGTTTAATTGGAGATGAGTCCAATGGATTTTCCTGCCCAGACTGACTTTAAATCATAATCCTCAGATCTCAGGCTCGGAATATAGGTGTCACCCATCAGTATCCAGCTTGAGAACTCACTTTTCCACTGTCATTCTCCTTCCTGAAACTTCATAGCCACAATCTTGGGAGAAAAGATTCAGAGAGCCCCCAACTGAAGAACGTTCTATAGAATGCCCTGTCCCATTCTCCTAAAAAGGGAGAAATGCTATCTCTCTCCCTTTGATGAAACAATAGATGTTAGATTATTATATGATAATAATAGTAGATATTATTATAAAGCTCTCAATATCTATTCCCATCCCCATTGATACCAGGCTTGGTTGTAGAACTTACTTTGACAAATGACATGTGAGAAGTGATGGCATGTGTTTTTTTCTGAGCTATAGCACTGTGGTTTTCACTCTTTGCATCCCCTGGGAACCTCCAGCAGTCAGTCTGGATCCCAGAATGGACACCATGCTGAGTGGAAGTTGATCTGGAATAGGCTTTGTAGCATGAGAGAGAGTAATCAAAATTGTAAGGTATTGCATCCTTGGGGTTGGTTTCTCACAGTAAAATTAAGTTCACATTGAGGTCCCAGCTCTAGGTAGTCTATGTCTCTTTCTCCCTATTTCCTCCCACTTCCTTCTCATTCTTCCTGAATATTTCCTCTTTCTCCTCAGGAGACACCAATTCTTCAGTCTCCTTATCCTAGAAACTGGTTTCAGGGTTAAACATTGTGGCTTTCTGTTTTACATTTTCTCTTAAGTATTTCTTCACTTTTGTCTTTCTGGAGTTTTCAGCCAGAAGCTCCCAAGTGTGATGGATCTTCAGATAAAAACCCTCTGCCAGGGCTGAGAAGGTGGCACAGTGGTAGAGTGCTTGCTTTGCAAGCATGAGGCTCTAGGTTCGATTCCTCAGCCCCACATAAGCAGTAAAAGCTGGAAGTGACACTGTGGCTCAAGTGGGATAGTGCTAGCCTTGAACTGAAGAGTTGAGGGACAGTGCCCAGGCCCAGATTTCAAGCCCCAAAACCGACCAAAGTAAGCCAGGCCCAAAGAAGCATAGGTCCCATGGTTTCTCTTATTTTCAATAATTAGTACATGTCTGAGAAACTGTCAGATAAGTTGATGTTAGGCGAAATGAACCCCAAGATAAGAATTCAATATTTTTTTCTTTCTTGTGATTGTTTCTATCATATTTATAAGATGATTTCTTTGTTGCTTTGTATGTCCCTCCCCCACGGCATGCCCCATGTTTTCACTGCACTTGATGTTGGCATACTTTGTGCAGGGGAAGTGAAAAAAACAAATTATTTAAATTGGGATACAGGTGGATCCAGTGCAACAATGTGCAAGGCGTTATGTTGAAAAACAAACTTTACAACTTTGGTGGGAGGGGGGTCTGAGGAGGGACCACGGGGTGGGGGCCGGGAGTTGGGAAGGGATGGGAAGGGGAATCAAAGGAGGCAGCCACAATGCTTGATAAGATATGTACTCTTTTTACCTTGCCCATGTAATTGTAACCCCTCTGTATGGTATTTACACAATTAAAAAAAATAAATTCCTCTGCCACATCTGCCTTGTTTGCTTTCACTCCCCTCATGTTGGCATACTAGGAGGCAAGAATAACATGAAGCTCCAGAAACATTTTGCATAGAAAAAGAAACCACCGCATGGGAAGTGAGGGGTGTATTACAAGAGATTGGGAGCTGAACACAGTTAGAAGGGATCACAGCTTCAGCCTCAGCTGTCTTCTGAATCATTGTCCTGTTTCCAGCTGTAAGCCTTTGCTCCAAAATCTATGTGGCGAATTCTGCAATTCTTACTGAATCATCCACACACACAGACTTAGTTAGGCATCCAGTATGATATAAAATATACATTTCTTAAATCAGAGAAATCTGTACCGGAGAAAATGTGCAGAAAGGACTTCATTTAATCAGGTTCACTTCATTTTTACATGCTTATAATTTGACTTAGAGAACAATATCAAATTCTCTTAGCCTTCACAAGATCAAAATATCCAAGCAATACACCACTGTAATGAAAAAAATCTTTTTACTAAAGTGAGTATTTGGAATGGGAAAAATCAAATATTATAAAACTTAAAAATTGATCAAATACCAAAAGAAAAAGAAAGACATTGATCAATAATGAAATACCAACGTGTTTAGTAAATAAATGAAATGCTTGAGATTCTTATCCACATAGGATATACATAGGAAAATAAATAGTAAAGTCACTGAGATCCCATCTTACACACCAGAATAGCTATCACCACGCAAATAAACTCCTGGAGAGGTTGAAATAAATCAGGAATTATGTTTGGTGGTGTGGCATTGTAAACTAGTGCAACCCATATGGAGATCATGATGGAAGATTACACGATACAAAAAAGACACATATCTTGGAGATCATTATTGCAAATTGGATCCATACTGAAAGAATATAAATCAAGGGCTGGGAAGGTGGCTCAGTGGTAGAGCGCTTGCCTTGCATGCATGAGGCCCTGGGTTCAATTCCTCAGGATCACATAAGCAAAAAGAAAAAAACCAGAAGTGGCACTGTGGCTCAAGCGGTAGAATGCTAGCCTTGAGCTGAAGAACTGAGGGACAGCGCCCAGGCCCAGAGTTCAGGCCCCACGACCGGACCCCCCCCCCAAAAAAAAAAAGAATGTAAATCAATATGAACATACATGTTCATGGCAGCAATATTCATAGCAACCAAGCTGTGTAATCAACCTGGATGTTCCAAAGCTATAAACATGTTTTGGTATATAAGAGAAGTGCACATTTCTACTATATCATTGCTAAATATTTTTGGATAGATACCTAATCCTAATTTCACTGGGTTTTGTGGTATAGTGTTTTTTCTTTAATGAAGGACTTCCATATTGATTTCAGAGCAGTTACAATAGGATGAAAATATCATATAAAATGTGCATATTAGATAAAATTTAAATATATCAATGAATACATACAGATCATCATATAGAGTTTATAATTTGAGGCAATTTTAAGAAGATAACAGTAGGGCGAAAACACAATGTTAGAAGATTAATAACAAATATACAGATATGGAAAAATAGAAAAAAAAAGTGCAACTAATTAGTGCTAACAGTAACAAAACATTTTCCTCAAGTTTTAAAAATGAAACTATTAAAATAATACTTAATAACATCAAATAAATATGGCATGGAAGAAAATATAGCATATATAGACATATTTTCCCCAAAATTTGTTTTATTTTATAACAAATGGATTAAAACAAAATGTAACTACATGTCTGAAGATGATAACATTTTCAAGTGTCATTGATTGAATCCAGCAAAGGAAAGTAACCGACAAGTACAGGGTAAGAACAACCTGGGTTATGGAAGAAGATACTTAGTAGAACTTTGTGAGGAAAGAATGTTCTCCTTTTTCCTCATCAAAATAGGACAGCTACCTTTTGAGAGAACACTTGTAATGTAGTCAGAGCAGTGGAGTTACTAATTTAGGTAGTAACTTATTACTTTTATTCCCTAATCTTGTGATGTGATTCCCAAATGATGTGAGTGATCCTAGATTTTCTGAGCCCTTTTTTCACCCAGAGTTTCTAATTTCTCCACATGCCAATGATTCTTCTGCTACTCTCATTTCTTCTTGTTTCTCAACTCAACTCCTGTGACCTTTAGTTTCATGAGAAAGAGCTGAAGAAATATGAGGATGGCCTGGTGTCTGAGGTAACATCCACTCCTGTTTGGAGGATCTGGGGAAGGACCACCACGTGGGCCTCATAATCAGATATTAATTAACCTCTTTAGAAATGGAGAAACTCACTCCCTCAGGCAGAATCTGTCATTCCTTGACTTTCTTTGAAGATATTTGGTAATAGGGAACAATTCAGAGAATGAGCTTTCCCACCACCCACCACAGCCTTGTCAGAATGAACAGGATCAAAATTAAAAGTGGCCTCAGTTCCCATAGGGCTAATCAAAAGCCAAGAGATCATACATTCCTCCTCATCAGGGACCTTCTGGTAGGAATAGAGTCTGGGCAAATCTAAGATGAAGATAAAATGAGACTGGGCCTAAGGAGGACACAAAAGTATGACCCTCTCTTTGACTCCAAGTGAGTTGTGTAGTGAGACATGACAACTTCCTTCATATATGAAAATTCATTAGGTGAGTTATCTCACTGCCACATGCAGGAGATCAGTTTCCCCAAAGGAGAAGTTGTTAAATGTTGTGATTGCCAGGTTGCTTTCTAGGCTGTTGCCTCTCCCACCCCTTCCCATGCCAGAAATGCATTTCTTCTTTTAGGCACTCAACTACTTGTCCTGACTCTTAGGCAGTAATACTGTAGGCTATTCTTTTGCCAACCTCTTGCATTTGAGGTAGAATAGGCCCAGGCACTGCTCATGCCAAGGGGTAAATTCAAGAAGGTGAGTATAAGCTCATATTTGTATTGAAAAATAATCATATTGAAAGAATTAAGTGAAATTAATAATTAAGAGATTTAGGATTCATAGCCGCTAAATTTAAGTAATTATTACAAACACATGTAGAATCATGGATTAGGAAGAGAACAGTGAAGTAGTTTCAAAATAATTTGCAAAAGATACACCATAGCCATAACAGGAGATGAGAGTGTGAAGAAACTATTGGCATAGTTCCATTTACTATCTTAGGAGTGACATTGGATAGGAGGATTTTAGAATAATATCTAAAAGAGAGGAACTTGCTTGGCACTGGTGGCTCACACCTGTGTTCCTAGCTACCCTGGAGGCTGAGATCTGAGTATTATGATTCAAAGCATGTCCATACAGAAAAAGCCAGAAGTGGTACATGGGTCAAGTGGTAGAGCACAAGCATTGAGCTCCGGGACACTGCGTAGGCCATGAGTTCAAGCTTCAGGATCAGAAATACAACAACAACAAAACAATAATGATAAAAAGAAATAAAAGAAGGACTTAAAGATATGTGATGCAATGAGGCTAATATGTAACTGTTTATGGAACCTACAAGGAGACAAAATTTGGAGCCAAATGATATCTATTCATGACTAATCAAGGATGCAAAGCAAATGCCAAATTCCTCTTCTCAAAAACTTGCAAACTTGGGCTGGGTTGGTGGCTCAGTGGTAGAATGCTTGCCTGCATGCATGAGGCCTTGGGTAGTATTTCTCAGCACCACATAAGCTGAAAAAGCCAGAAGTGGAGCTATGGCTCAAGTGGTAGAGCACTAACCTTGAGCTGAAGTGGTGAGGGTCAGCGTCCAGGCCCAGAGTTCAGGCCCCATGACTGGCCAAACAAAACAAAACAAAACAAAACCAAAAAACTAAACTAAACTTCCAAACATATCTTTACTCATAATTGAGGAGAGGCTTTTTTTTACAGGAACTCTTCTTATCTACCTCAAGGTGATCAGAACTTCAGTAGAATTTTCCTGTTGAGATGTAATGTGCCTAACTCTACTGAAGCTAATCATGGCTAGGAAAGTATGGACTGATACGTTTGTTGTATTTTTCCTCATAAATATGTAATATTCTCAGGTATTATATGAAATATATTTTATAATAAACAATATATTATACATTATATATAATATATTAAGTATATTATAATATAACATATATATTAACAGACTTCCTAATTTTAGAGTTAGGAACAAGCAATATATTAAAAGAAAAATGCTTGAATCTCTGAGTAATTTCTCTACCAAAGGACAATTCCAAGTTTCATTCTTATTACCCAAAGAGCAACATAGGAAAGCGATGCCCATGGAGGTGGTTCCCTGGATTTTGCAAACTGTTATTGCATATCTATCTATCTATCTATCTATCTATCTATCTATCTATCTATCTATCTATCTATCTATCTATCTATTATCTATCTGAAATATTGTTTTATAATAGTGAATATATCTAAAACTATAATAACAGATAAATAAGTGAACACCTATGTGCACACAAACTCAATCACTTTCAAATATAAGAATTTCTTTTCTATGCTGCCTATTCACCTACAGAGAGAGTACATGAGTTGCCATTGAATTGTCCTGGAAGTTCTTTATCTGGCTACTCTAGCTTCACATCCTTTGTTCTGTAAGTAGCCAGATGTTATATGTTCAACATACTTGTTACAGGCAAAAGTATCCACCCTGCCACACAGAGAAACTTGGATTTCAGAAATGCCACAAATAAGTGGGAGGTACACAGTACTTTTCAAAATTGAATAGATTACATATTTATTAGAATACTTGTAAGAAAAAATATTCAGTGCAGGATGAAACACTTCAGAAAACTACAGTTTAAGTTATGTATAACCGGGTGGAGGTAGCTCATGCCTGTAATATTTGCTAATCTGGAGGCTGGAATATGAGGATCACAGTTCAAAGCCAGGTTGAGAATAGTCCCCGCGGGACACTTATCACCAATTGATCATTGAAAACTAAAATTGATTCTGTGGCTCGAAGTTGTAGAGAGCTAACCTTGAGCAAAAGACATCAGGAGCATGGCCAGGCTCAATAGATAAGAAATAAAATAAAAAATAAATTACATATAATTTTTTATCAACTCTGTAAAAGGAAAATAGGACATGACACATGGCAACACAAGACTTCAAGTTACAAAGTTCCAGGGCATTTTCTCACTATTGACAACTAGGAGTAATCCATATCAAAAAAAAAAAAAAAGATGAACGATTTATACCAAATTCCAAAATATGTAATACAAAGTAAATGCAATTAACATGCATTCCACAGTCTAGTAATATCATATTGTGTAAAGAATCTGATTAACTGATTCATGAAAAACAATACTATGCAGTTAAAACATCCTATATCTCAGGTGTCAACTTAGCACAATACTTTCAATCTATGATGTCTGTTTTGTATATTATCCAGCCCTATCCATCCCACTATGGCAGAAAGCTCTTCCTGAGAAATGCCAGAGACCTGTCTACTGTGAGTGCTCAATGTAGACCTGTTCCCATTCTCTATTATTTGGGCATGTGATAGACAATATCTGATAAATTGGAAAAGGCACAGTTTAGGACTGGCTTCCAGTAATGATATTTTAATTCTCAGAAAAAAAGGAAATTGAAGACAGAGGGCAAATTTACCAGAACCCTGAAAGATTTCTATCATTGTGCTAAAACTGTATCCTTCTACTGACACTTGAACAAACGTCAGTAATTGTCACTCCAACGACATGTCCAAAAAATAACTTTCCAAATATTGACCTGTTTTTACTTTGGTAAATCAAGACACAATATTGTGGCCCTGTTTTACCTAAACTATTAGCTATGTTTGGCCCAAGGGATAATTGACCTTACCAATTTCTTAAATTTTAGGTCATCACATACTCACTTCGTAGCCCATAAACATTAAAAATACCTATCCATACAAGTCTGCATTACATACTTATTACTGTTTTTCTTCATTTGTCATGTTTTACATATTTGAATATCCCAGGGGTTAGTTCTGTAATGTTCATTCTCATGGTTGTTATCACTGAGTACATGTAATTATTTCTTTTTTTTTCTCTCCAGCTCTGTTTTTTTCTTTAATTCAAGTCCTTAATAGCATCCTGTCTACTGACAACTAGTTACTGATTTTAACAAACTTAAAAGATCCCAAAGTGAGCTTCGATCTTTAAATACATACCTAGTCCTCATTACTATTTAATGAAGTGATAATTCTTCTAGTCTTGTCAAAATACCTGGCAGTCATTTCAGACTTAAATACTTTCCACTCCTCATATTTAATCTATGACCAGCTTTCAACAAATTAGCTCACGGAATATTTTATGAACCATACATACATACATAAAATATGTGTGCTAGTACTATGAGTTAAATTCAGAGCCTAGGTTCTTTTACTTTTTTTTTTTTTTTGCTCAGGCTGGCAGGCTTCTATTTGAACCACAGCTCAACTTTTGGCTTTTTGGTTCTTAGTTGAAGATAAGTGTGTCGTGGTCCATTTAACTAGTCTAGCTTGAAAATATGATCCTCTGTTTTCAGCCTTCTAAATAGCTAGATTTAAAGGCATGCACCACTAAAACCACCCCTATTATATTTGAATGAAAAATAAATTTAAAGAATGAATATTTCATGGGACCTATGTTTCATTGGACTTGGCTTACTTCACTTAATATAATTGTTTTCCAAGTCTTTCCATTTCCTAATAAATGAGGCAATGCCATTCTTTCTGATGGAGGCATAGAATTTCATTGTGTATAATTACCATATTTTCTTGATCCATTAATCTACTGAGGGGCATCCCATGGTTTCCCTTATTTGCAATATCTAGTATATGTATGAGTCAAGCAGAAAAGGTAAGATAAGGTGATGTTAGGAAAATGAATTCTAAGATATGTATTCAAATGTTTTTTTCTTTCATGCATTTGTTTCTAACGCATTTATAAGATTATTTCTTTGTTGCTTTGTATGTCCATCCCCCACAGTATATCCCCTGCTTTCACTGTATTTGATATCGGTATAATTTGTGGAGGGAAAGGGGAAAAACAAGTCGTTTAAATAAGGATAAAGGTGGACCCGTTGCAACTATGAGAAGTACAAGTTGTCTTGTCGAAAACGAACTTTACATCTTTTATGGGGGGGAGCATTAGGTGGGGGGCTGGAGGAGGCTGGGAAGGGATGGAAAGGGGAAACAAAGGAGGAGGCTACAATGCTTGATAAGAAATGTACTCATTATCTTGCCATCTAATTGTAACCCCTCTGTACAGTATTTTCACAATAAAAAAGGAACGAATATTTCTAATATTTTCAAATCAGCATGTTTTCATTTACACTAAAACACATTGCCTTAAATGCTTTTTGTTATTCTAGCTATCTTACCAAGAAAGGAAAGGAAAAATTCACAACCAAAGAAGCTCTGAATGTACAAATGCTCAAGCCTGCAAGCCACAATTTCTTTGCTGGGAAATAAAAAAGGATGCTATCATCTAAGGCAAAGCAGGAGAAAATGCTCTTTATTGAAGTTACTGGAAGTTGATGAAGATGAGGAGGAGCAACTTTATCCAGAAAATATAACAGTGTTTGCTGTCGTAGGATGACTCTAGTGGATAAGTGTAGCCAATCTTAGAAGATGTTTATAGTGATGAAGAGAATATTTGAAGGTGCATATGTGATTACAAAAGTGAGCTTCCTTGAAGATATATGTTTGTAGCATAGTTTGTATACTGCTGAAAAAGAGACAAGATAGGGATGTTGACATTCCTTGTATCTTTCACAGTATTAAATTAAAACCAGTTTTATACAAATATTATTTATAGTAATTATAGAATATCACTAATTATGCAAATATTACAAATATATCATTCATATGTTATGTAATATAACAATACATACATTATGCACACATAATTTAATTTTTCTACTTGTCTGTCCAGGAATTAAACTAGGAATATCTTTGAAAATTGATAGCAAAGTATGGTCCTTACAATTTTATATAACATATAGTTTAACCCAATAATTAATTTGTTCCTCAATTGGTTTAGAAATGGAATATTGCAATATAATTGAACATTCAAAAATAATTATGTAAGAACATGCCACGGATGGAATTAAAAAATATAACATCAGTCATGTCTGTAATCCCAGCTACTTAGGGGCCAAGATCTGAGGACAGATATATGAACCCACTCTGAGTGAAATGGCTCAGGGACAACATCCAGACCATAGTTCAAGCCTCAGTACTGGTACAAAAATAAATTATGTGACTAAAACATGCAAATATATGTATTTAAATAAAGATGTCATTTCTTGTATCCTTCACAGTATAATACTAAAACCAGTTTATACATGTATTTTTATAGTAGTTATAAAATATCAGTAATTATTCATATATTATATATATATCATTTTTATGTTATGTAATATATTACATATATTATGCACACCAATTTTATACTGATAACACTAATATCCATTAAATTGATATATATTTTAGAATAGGGAATAAATTTTCTTTGGTACAACAAGGAAGAAACTAGTCACAAAAATTATTCATTTTGTATTATATATCCATAACAAACTATTCCTTGTGTATTCAAGGTACTGAATGATAAAAGCCTGTGTTCATCAGCACAGGAGTCTTTGACATGGATTTGTTCTCCTTAAGCAATTACTCCTGGAATAATAAACAGTGGAAACTGAATGATGTTCATTGTTATTTCATTTGGAATAAAAATCACTTACAATGTCATTACCCAGACCCTTTTCATTTAAAATACTTATATTCTGTAGCAATGTTGTTGCCGTTATAACCATAATTAGGAAGAAAATGTGAGAAAATGTGAGATCTCTATACTCTTCAGTAGCACAAGCATCTCTTGAAAGGTCAGAATATTCTCAGATATGCCTGGTAAAAACCTGGATTTGAATTATGGGTCTACAACTGGTCAATCTTAGGTACTTGGGAAATTTGTTTGGCTTTGTTGCCTACTTCTGCTTTTAATAAAATACTTAGGGCTGGGTAGGTGGCTCAGTGGTAGAGTGCTTGCCTTGCATGCATGAGGCTATGGGTTCAATTCCTCAGCACGACATAAACAGAAAAAGCTGGAAGTGGTGCTGTGGCTCAAGTGGTAGAGTGCTAGCATTGAGCTGAAGAGCTGAGGGACAGCACCCAGAGTTTCGGTTCCACAACTGACTAAAAGATAATAATAAAAAATAAAAAATAATTAATTTCCTAACTTGAAGGACTATCATAAGCACTAATTACCCTAATGCAGGTGCAATTCTTGGAATGGTGTCTGCACAGAGAAGTCAGCTTCCATCACCATGGTGACAGCATCCTTCCTGAAGGTATTAAGAAATGTATACCCAATTGATATTAATATCTGTGAAAATTTGTCTTTATTTAAAAAAGACTTTTCTTCATATGAAAAAATGAAAGTAATGTTAGGGCTGTCCTGTGGCTTTTACACTGAAGTAGTTTTGCCTAAATTATTCCTTTTGGATTATATAACCCTAACAATCTATTTTTTATGATTTCTTATATGACTTATATAGATTTTTTATATGATTCTTACATGATTTCTTAGAGATCCATAAATAAAACAGCTCAGAACAGGAAAAGAGTAGGTAAGAAGTCATAAAAAATAGTATTATGGTGGTCTTAATGGCTAAGTGTAAAGCACATATAACAAAACCGATGGAAGATTCATTTTCTCTTTTTGCTATTATCTCCCCTTCTTTGTAGCAAGTTTCTCACTATGAAGTGCCAAGTGGTCTGGACATTTCAAACCTTGTCTCAGTGACAGAAGTGATGTGATTAGGGACATGTTCTCCCATGACTGGCTTTTAGGAAGCTCACAATAAAGCAATACAAATACACATAAATAAAGTTTTGTGAGTGATGTGTATTCAATTCCTCAACTGCCAAAATTAAATTCATATATGAAAACATCAAATTACTTACATTATAATATATGCAGTTCAACTGGCATCACTAACACCTCCATAAATCAAATGCAAACTAAAAGCTCTACTTCAAAAACCAACTTCAAAGGCAGTGTTGGAAATACAAGAAGATAAACAACAAATCTAAAGTAGTGAGATCTTTAACCCTGGCAATGAGCAATGATAGCTGAAATTTTAACCAGGCTTGAAAAGTTCGGATGCCCACTAACCATGTGATTAGAGTTGCAGAGTTCACCTTGGGATCAAGATTGGAGGTAAAATTCAAAGGCAGCTAAGGTTGCCGCAGTATTGTAGCTTGATACAGTGTGACCCTCCCTGATAATGGTAAAGCACAGAATAGAAGCTAAGTCAGTAAAATGTATAGGAAGGATTCAACACTGAGAGTAATTGCAGGGGGTGATCATCACTCTTGCTTTGAAAATGTACAGCCCATCATTCTACTTTAAGCTCTAGCGTATTTCTGATATAAAGACAATTATGACACAACAATGTGCCATTAGTGCTGAGCAGTGTGGGTGTATATTAGTCTAACATATGTAAAATCCTTAGAGGTATAGAATGGTCTGACCTTCACACTTCGTTCTATGTTGTTGAGTTTCATGGAGAAATGTTCATAATTAGGCAATTCATACTCATCTAAATCTGATTCAGTCAACTGAGATAAGACATTAGGGTCATTACTTCAGTTACGAGGTTTTCTGACCCATGGAAAAAATAACATTATTTCACAATGTATATATTTTTCTGAAAATTTATGCAATATCAAGTACAAAATATACAAAAAGACAATTATCCATCTCTTTATATTATCAAAAATAAAGATACATCTGAATTGTACTTTCTTGCTAGAAAATCACAGGATGACTGCTGATGTTTGGGATCTTCCGAGGTGCTCCTATACACTTCTGAATCTTGTTCAAGGAGGTGTTTTTCCATAGTTTGTTTTGAGGTGTTCAGAATATCAATACTGTAACTAACAACAACCATGGAACAGCAAAGATGATGGGATACCTGGCCAAAAATCTGAGAAATCACAGGAAGTGATAGGAAAGAAGACACCAGAGGACCCATAGCCTCTTTGCCAGGTTCTGGATCCCAAAATCCTGCTTAACATGCTTTATATTCATTCTACTACAGGGTTGGGAGGTGGTCAGTGCTTACAGGTATGTCCACAAACTAAAGCATCAATCTAGCTTGTGGTTACAACTATTAACCTGACGTATTGTTTGTATACATAATGATAATTAAATCCCTTTTTGTTAGAGAACCTAAGGGAGCAATAGTCATTACAACCATAGCACAGACATCCATCTTGTCTCCAAAGTCTTAATCTTTTAGTGTCCAACAGCTCTAACTTAAATACTCTTGAGGTAATAACTCATACTCCTGTCTTCCCTTGACTGTTTGAACTTCTCAGGAACCTGAAACTTGAGAATTAGGAATTGAAGAAAGCCTGTTCTAAAATGCAGAATCTTGTCTCCAAAGAAAAGAAATTCTATATATATTTATCTACTATGAAACATACAATAAGTTAAATTTATATAATGGAACAAATAGATCATTGTTAATGGAAATAAAATTTTGGCACAAGTTTTAAACACATACATATGTGTGTGTGTGTATATATATATATATATATATATATATATATATATATATATATATATATATTTAAACTTGGAGAAATAAAATTTCAAGTGGTATTATCTGCAAGTTTCAGTCTACCTGCCACCTACCTATTTACCGACACATTTATTTCTGGTTAGTCTTCACAAACGACTGTTTTCTTACTTAAGTACAAAAAATTGCAAAACAAAAAGTACAAAAATTGCAGTATCATAACACAAATGTAGTTTAATCCCTACCATAATAATTTGGAGAAAACATGCATTAAGTTAATGGCATTGAGTACTGCTCAGGAAGGAGAGTCTAGAAGAATGTATAGTGTGTGTGTGTGTGTGTGTGTGTGTGTGTGTGTGTGTGTGTGTGTGTGTGAGTGTTCCATAAGTAAATAATGGAGTCAGAAGTAAACATATTATTCTTGCTTAGTCTTTTTGCTCAAAACTGGCACTCTATTACTTGAGCCACATCTCCACTTCTGGATTTTGGTTTCTTAATGGGAGAAATATCTCACAATTTTCCACATGGGGTGTTTTAAACCAGCATCCTCAGTTTTTGATCTCTAAAGTAGCTAGGTTTTAAAACATGAGCCACTGGTGGACAGCAACTACGATAACAGTTTTGCATGTTTGAATAAATTTTAAAGTAAGACATATATGTTACTTGTGAAAATGATGAAATAGTAATTAATGTTTAACAGAATTTAAAGCATACAAAGCTGAGAAAGGCAAATGGTTGAGAATTGTATGGAATAAATCAAAATTACCTGTGACAGTTTTCAGTAGGTGCACAGAAATGATTGCATTGTTGGACCCTAAGGCCATCAGATAGCTGAACTCCAGCTGGCTGCTATGCTCATTAGGCCAGCTAATGCTTTTCACAAACATGTGATGTTGTTGGATGGCAAGGATCAGTTTCAAGATCAGAACCTGAAATATTTCTTTTTTTTTTTTTTTTACAGTGAAAGCAGGGGTTATATTTTGGGGGCGGGACATACAAAGCAACAAAGAAATAATCTTAAAATTGCATTAGAAACAAATGCATGAAAGAAAAAACATTTAAAATACATATCTTAGGGTTCATTTTCCTAACATCACCTCATCTGACCTTTTCTGCTTGACTCAGACATACACTAGATATTGCAAATAAGGGAAATAATGGGATCTGTGTTTCATTGGGCTTGGCTTACTTCACTTAATATAATTTTTTCCAAGTCTTTCCATTTCCTAACAAATGGAGCAATGTCATTCTTTCTGATGGAGGCATAGAAATCCATTGTGTATATATACCACATTTTTTTGATCCATTCATCTACTGAAGGGCATCTGGGTTGGTTCCATAGCTTAGCTATGGTAAATAATGCTGCAATAAACATAGTTGTGCTGGTAGCTTTAGTGTGGTCTTGTTTGTAAACATTTGGGTAAATGCCCAAAAGTGGGATTGCTGGGTCATAGGGGAGGAATTAACTTAACCAAAGATGTGAAAAACCTCTATGATGAAAACTTTAAAAACTTGAAAAAGGAAATCAAAACAGAACTTAGAAAATGGGAAAAACTCCCATGCTCCTGGATTGGAAAGATTAACATCGTGAAAATTGCAATATTTCCCAAGGCTATCTACAAATTCAACGCGATACCTATCAAAAATGCAATCTCATTCTTCAAGGAAATAGAAGAGGCAATCCAAAAATTCATATGGAACAATAAAAGAACCCGAGTAGCAAAAACGCTCCTCAATGGAAAGAATACTGCTGGAGGAATATCAATACCAAATTTCAAACTCTATTATAGAGCCATAGGAATCAAAACAGCTTGGTACTGGCACAAGAACAGACCTCATGACCAATGGAATAGAATTGAAAACCCAGAAATGAACCTACAGACCTATAGCCATCTAATTGTTCATAAGGGAGCTAAAATAATATAATGGAAGAAAGGCAGTCTCTTCAGTAAATGGTGCTGGCAAAATTGGTTAACTACTTATAGAAAACTAAAGCTAAATCCTTATATATCACCCTGCACCAGAATAAACTCCAAATGGATCAAAGTCCTCGGGGTCAAAGCAGACACTCTGAAACCATTACAGGATGGAATAGGAGAAAGCCTAGGTCTCCTTGGCACAGGCTGAAATTTTCTGAGTAGAGACCCGGAAACACAACAAATCAAAGAAAGGTTGGACAAATGGGATTGCATGAAGTTGCAGAGCTTCTGCATGGCAAAGGACATAGCTAGCAAGATCAATAGAAAGCTCATGGATTGGGAGAAGATCTTCACTAGCCATACAATGGAAAAGGGTCTCATATCTAAAATATACTTGGAACTCAAAAAAATTAAATCTCCCAACAACAAATCCTCAAAGAAACAACTGCCCAATAAATAAGTGGGCTAATGACTTAAAGAGAAACTTCTCTGAAGAAGAAAGTAGGATGGCCAGTAGACACATGAAGATATGCTCAACCTCCCTAGCCATAAAATAAATGAAAATCAAAACAACATTGAGATAGCAGCTCACCCCAGTTAGAATGGCAAAAATCAAGAACTCTAATAACAACAGATGCTGGAAGGAATGTGGACAGAAAGGAACCTTACATCATTGTTGGTGGGAGTTAAACTTGTTCAACCACTTTGGAAAGTAGTATGGAGGTTCCTCAAAAGAACCTGAAATATTTCTATTGATCTAGAAGGGTCAACATACCAGGACAAGAAATGTGATTAACAGTGATGAATGAAAAAACCATCCAATCCAAAGAAGGCAGAATAACTGTTCCTATATCTGAAACGAGTATCACAAGGAATCGTGGGCTGAATATGATGGTCAATGTCTGTAATCTCTGAATTTGAGTGGCTGATTTAGGAGTAGTCTTGGGACCAGTCTAAATTTCAGGCCAACAGAAGGACACATAGCAAAATGCTATCTTAAAACAACAACAACAAAAGACTCAATGACTGGGAATGTAGTAGAGTGCTAGGGTATCATGCATGAAGCACTTGATTTGATTCCTCAGTGTGTAATAAGCAGAAAAACTGGAAGTGGTGCTATGGCTCAATTGGTAATGTGCTAGCCTTGAGCAAAAGACGCTCAACGAGAGTGCCTAGGCCCTGATTTCAAGCCCCAGAGCTAAAGAATTCTTTATACTCAATACAAAATTGTTCTGTTGTGCATTTATAATAAACTTTGTTAGGAAAAAGTAAAATAAATTAATGAAATATTATCTGGCATTGGACAGGACATAGTGAGATCTAAAAATGATTGCTGCCGAATGTTCCTTGATACAACTTACATTACAGATACACTTGCCATATTGTGATTTTTTTAAGGATACAATCATGGGTTTTTTTCTTTTTCAAAATAATTGTACTGCCAGGTGTCAGTAGCTCACACCTGTAATCCTAGCTACTAAGGAGGCTGAGATTGAAGGTCTCTTTTCAAAGCCAGCACTGGTAGGAAAATCTGTGAGACCCTTATCTACAAATTAAGGCTCAGAAAATGTGAAGTGGCACTTTTGCTAGCCTTGAGCTGAAGAACTGAAGAACAATGGCCAGGACTAGCGTTCAAGTCCCACAACAGACAAAAAATATACTAGTAATAATAGTAATTATATAATTACTATTAAGGTGTTATATATAAGGGCTACTAATTCATAAATTTTTTCTTTGCTAAAAGAAACACATATCCATATTCATTACCAACAGTCAAGATTTGGCCATCTACATTCCAGCTGATCCCTGGGTGTAGAGGCAATGTGTAATACAAAGCAATACAAACCAGTTCTGACTATAAATAATTTTTCTCTGCACATCTTAAAAATCAATGCTGACAATATGAAATAAAAAAATCCCTAAGTTTAAAACATTCTTCTAGACAAGTTAAAGAAATCCTGATAAGTATTTTAAGAATAATTTCAGAGAGCTTGAACTCAGGGCCTGGGTTCTGTCTCTGAGGTTTATTACTCAAGGCTAGTGCTGCCACTTTGAGCCACAGTGCCACTTCCAGATTTCTCGTGGTTAATTGAACAGAAACGACTCACCAGCTTTCCTCTCCAACTTGGCTTTTAACTAGGATCTAGAGATCTCAACCTTCTGAGTAGCTGGGAATATAGGTATGAGTTCCTGGCTCCTGGTTAGAATAATGGCTTACCTGAGACAGAGGCCAGTTAATATTAAATGTCAATCATGTTTAACTTTGTAAAATAAAATTAACTGAAATGTCTTCCACTAGAAATAAGGAATCAATGTACAGGTGGGTTACAAAGTTCTTACCAGAAGCTACATATTTTTCATTTTTTTTCTTCCAAAATTGTGTGGTTTCCAGAATCATACCATATCTTTCCTTGCAATTTCTTTAGTTTATTTCATACATGCCCACAGCTTCTTCAACTCTCATTTTTTTATGTGAAGAGCCTTCAAATATCTATTTTCAGTCCAAACTCCTTGTATGCATCTTTTATTCATATATTCAACTGTCATAAAAGCTTGAGAAACAGTAACCATCTCTTTTCATTATTGGATATTATTAATGAGTAAGTAAAATTTAGGAAAATAAAGAATAACATCAATAAACATAACATGATTTTAATAGTAATGTTAAACATAAATATAATGTTGCTATTTTCTGAGCAATTTAATAAAAACCTCAAAGAAAGAAATATATTTGAGTGCTGATATTGTGGCTTAAACTCTGATATTGTGGTTAAACCTTACGTTCTCACTTAAGCTTTTTCCCTAATGGGTGGTGCTATATACTTGAACCACAACTCCCTTCCAAATTTATGTGGGGGATTATATAAAGATAAGAAGCTTGTGGAATAAAAATCATTTGTGTCCCTATCTTGGGGTTCATTTCAGTTAACGGTATCTTATATGATTATATGGTACCATGTATTAGTTACTTCAAGTATGGTTATTTGGGCCTGGCTTATTTCACTTACTATATTTTTTTCACATCTTTCCAATTCCTAACAAATGGGACTATGTCATTCTTTCTAATGCAGGAATAGAATTCATATATATATATATATATATATATATATATATATACATATATATATATGTATATATATATATGTGTGTGTGTGTGTGTGTGTGTGTGTGTGTATACATATGTATGCATACACATACATATATACGTATATGTATGTATATACATACAAAGATATATAAAGATATGTATGTATATATGTATACCCATATATATACAAGAAAATGTGGCACATATATATGTATATATAAATACATAGTTATATGTGTAGATATTCCATATATATGTATATAAGTATATATATATACACATAGGTATATATGTATAAATTCCATATATATGTATATAAGTATATATCCATTCATCTACTTAGGTGCATCTGGGTCGGTTTGATATCTTAGCTATTGTAAATAATGCTGCAATATACATAGTTGTGCTGGTAGCTTAGTATGTTCTTGTTTTTGATCATTTGGTAATTGCCCAAAAGTGGGATTGCTGGGTGAGCTCTAAGTGCAGTCTTGGAAAAAATTATATTAACTGAAATAATTCAGACCCAAAAAATCATAGGTCCTATAGTTTCCCTTATTTGCAGTAAGTAGTATATATCTGGGACAAGAATAAAAGTTCAAAAAGTATGTACATATGACCAGATAAGATATTGTTAAGCAAATTGAACTACAAGATAGGGATTTATAATATAACATGTGATTTTTTTTGTTTCTTTGTATGTTCCTCGCCCATGGTATAACCCCTGTTTTCTCTGTATTCAGTGTCAGTGCCCTGTATCTTGTATAGACAATTCTTTAGCTTTGGGAGGGGAAGGAAAAAAACAAATTGTTTAAATAGGGATACAGGCTGATCCATTGTAGCAATGAGATACACAATACACTATGTTGAAAAAGGAACTTTGCAATTTAGGCGGGGAAGAAGGGAAGGGGGGAATGGAGGAGTAATTGTACAGGTGGGAAGGAAGGAAGGATAGGGGAAAACAAAGGAGGAGGTAGCAAGGCTTAATAGAAAATGTACTCATTACCTTGCTCATGTAACTATAACCCCTCTATACTGTATTTTTTCAATTAAAACCTCTTTAAAAAAAAATAACGTATCATGTACATCTAGTATAGTAACCTACCTCTGTAAACCCAGCTGCGCGGGAAGCAGAAATGACGAGGATCACAGTCTGAGGCCAGGCCAGAGAAAAAAACTGCCAAGACGTCCATCTCAACAAATGAGCTGGCCATAGTGGTTCACATCTGTAATCTTAGCTAATTGTGTGGGACACATAAGAAGCAATCTAAGATCATTCAGTCAATCTAATATCAGACCCGGGCAAAATGTTCAAGACCTCAAGTAAATAAAATGGACTAGAAGTATGGCAAGAGTAATTGAGCTGCTTGTTGCTATACAAATCAAGTCCTATCTAGCAAGCAGAGAACACCTGAATAGAACCCTAGTAATACTTCTCTCTTCCACAAAAAAAGCCTAAATAACTTTTCCCCATTTGAACATCTAATTTCAAGGCCACTGAAAGATTAGAGATGATGATATTCTCTTTAAAATTATGTATTCAAAGGAGACATGTGATTTTTGTTAGCTCCATAATTCTCAAAAACATAAAATATATTCAAGTATTTAATATATACCCATATGTGTACATATATCCATGTATGTTTGTATATACATGTATGTGCATATATGCATATATACATATATGTGGTTCATCTCTTTTCTGTGTAGCAAATGGTACAAATGAAACTGTGCAATCACTACTCAAAGGCATGAATAAACAAAGAGAATGAGCATAGAACTCATATTTAAGAATCTATGGCTAGCCGATAACACTGACAATCTTTTACATCAGTTTGCATGTGTCACTTACTGCAGTACAGGGACAGTACGACAACAATGGGATACCAGGCAGAAGAAAGGAGAAATGAGAGATAAAAATAGTACAATACTCTTTCTGATGGTGGGTAAATAGGATTTCCTCTCTCTCTCTCTCTCTCTCTCTCTCTCTCTCTCTCTGTGTGTGTGTGTGTATGTATTACATTTTCTTGAATCATTTCTCTCTTGAGGGGTATCTGGGCTGATTCAGTAAGCATGGTTGTGCTGAAATATTTACAATATCCTGGTTTGTAATCTTTCAGGTAAATGCCTAGGAGTAGAGTTGCTGGATCATATGTAAGTGGATAGTCAAAACAGGGGTGAAGGGGGAAAAGGTACAAGAGAAAGACCAGGAGAAAATAGGGGAAGTGCACAGAGCAATCCAGTAAATATCCTACAAAATTAAGAAGAGTGAAGGAAGAGGTGCATAGAGGAAGGATGAGAATGTTGAAAGGTTTGGCATTGATTAAGGTATATTGTACGCAGAAACTGCTTTGTTTAATAACTCCTTTGCTACTTAAAATAATAATTAAAAAATCATGTCCCTAAAATATTATGCAATTAGAGACCAACCATGAGAATCTGCTCAGATCACCTCTAGGGTCTATAAATCTGTTTTGGTTAGGATAATTTTTAGAACAACACTAATGATACATATCATCTGAAGAAAATTTAATGATTTCCAGCTTTTTAAGATAACCATTTTTGGAGATATGGTTCAAGTGGCAGCTTGTTACCTAGTGAGCAATGCTTTCAGATATTGAATTCAATGTTGATCTTGAACAAAAGTAAAAACAATCAATAAAAGCCAGGCACTTTCCATGGCACTTGTAGCTCATGAGTTTAATCCTACCTTTAATCAGAAGGCAGAGATCTGGGGATCTCATTTCAATGTCAGCTTGGATAGGAAAATCTGTGAGACTCTCATCTCCAATTCACTGCCAAAGAAAGCTGGAAGTGGAATCATGGCTCAAGTGGTAGAATGCTAGCCTACAGCATAATGCTCAGGGATAGAACCCACGCCTTGAGTTCAAGCCTTAGAATAGTGCATATACATACACAAAGGAAGTAAGTCACTCAAGTTCTCAACCTTCCATTTCCATAATCCTAACTCTAATCCTGGTCAGAACCCTGAGAGTAACCTTGATGATAATAGTAACCCAATCCTAAAATTAATGGAAAATATATCCTAACTCATTCACTTTGCGCCAAATCCTACAGATTCCCTTACTTGGATTCTGAAATCGTTCCCTATTATGAATATTAACCTCAAAACTTCATATCATGAAAACTATCATAGTGTCCACTGATCTTAAGTTTTACTGAACTCCTATATCTCCAAAAAGAAGTTGCAGGTTTACTTAAATTATACTCTAGTTCCTAACCCTAACTATATATCTAAACCTTACTAGATACCTAACACTAAATTTAACCCTATTGTACCCTGAATAGGAAAATTAGGAAAACTCTGTAGTTTTTGTTAAATTTCACACTTATTTTACTTGAAAATGTTAGCAGAAAACTCAGTTTTACCGTAAAGCTTACCCTTCTCTAACCCTAAGTCTAACCTGAACTAGAACAGTAACCCTAATAGCCTATGGATTCTAAAAGCCATACAAATACATTAGATTTATTCATCCTAACTTTGATTCAACTAATCTCTCTAAAAATAGTTTGTAGTTTTATTCATTATCTTGCCATTTTTGTAAACCTAACCTTAACTGGAATATTGAGGCTAACCCTCACACTAATCATATCCTAATCTTAATATAATTAGCAGTTTCATATTTCACATTCATCCTAATTCTAACATGACTTATTATTCAAAGATAGTTTCAGTTTGACCCTAAACTTACCATTGCCCTAATGCTAACACTAACCACAGCTGCAACTGAAACCTAACTTTCACCCTATTGATAGTCCAATTGTAATGTTTATGAAAAATAGTCTAGTTTTAATCAGTTTGCACTCTGGAAATGAGTTTCAGATTGTCCTGATTCCCACAAATTTTCTGACTCTTCCTCTGAAGTTATCTTGTTCCCTAACATGAACCATTATAAAATAACTTGCCCTCAAATTCTCTTATCAGTAAAAATACTGTAGTATCCATTGATCCTACCTTTTCCTGAACCCCTGTAGCCTAAAACATTTTCGGATTTACTTACCATCTAGTACATTACTTAACGCTCTTAACCTAAACTGGATGGAAAAGTCTCATTTAATCATTAAAAAATTATCACTAAGAAATAAAGATAATGAAAATACTTTAGTTACATCTCAATCTACTTAAAATAGATTGGTTACTATTATCATCAAGGTTAATACAGTCTCAATTTGGTACCAAAATATTAGTGTTTATGAATATCACTCATTTTTAGAAAATGACTAGTCAAACAAAGTTTATACTATATTTGAAATTTAAAAAATGAAAAGGATACCCAGATTAATGACCTAACTCAGCTATTCAGAGATTAAAAAAATGTAGAAATATCCTCATTTATGTAGGTCAAACATGGAAGAGAGGATATGGCAAGCCCAAAGCCACATACCAATGGCAGAGATATTTAGCAAATCCCATGAAGTTGAAATCAGTCTTAAAAGGGAGATCTGGGCATAAAGGGAGTAGGGCAGAAGAATGGAGAGGGAATGGTGAACTAATACAGTCATATAATTCAATATATATAAGTGAGAATATAAGTAGGAAACTTGAAGGGATATGTGGGGTTGGGGTAAAGGAAGAAAGAAAAATGGAAAGTTTGACAATGATCCTCATGCATTGTACATTGAAAAGCACATATACTCTATTCAACACTGACATGATGAAGCAAAACCCCTTTGGACAATTAGCTAAAAATTATTTTTTTTTAAATTTTAATGTTAATAGACCAGATGCATAAACCTTTAGAGATAAATAAGAGGATAGCATTGACATATTGTTGAGGCTTGTGCTCCTTTCAGTATACAAAAATTAGTGTGACAAGTCTGCTCTGAATGTAAATTGTGTTTTGCCAATTCTTCTTGCAAATTGCTTAAAATATAGAGAACCAAATTCCAATATCCCTACACTTCCAATTTAAAAAATCTTATAGACCTTTGAGTTTTTGACTTGTTTCTAAATATCTTAATGTAATGTATTGGAACTAATTTCATTCCACATTTAAATTTAAATTTTAGATCACTAAATTCTTTTAAAATCCTCTCACTCCATCACAGGTATGGATAGATAACTGATGTGGGCAGAATCAGAACTTTTCAGAAGTTTGTAAATGGATGCTTACCTAGTTTACTCTCTTCTGGAGCATAGAATACAGATTGTCTTAACTGGAAAAAGTTTGCCTTCCCAGGTTTTCTGCATATGACCATTCCATCAACATTTTGTTATTAGAGGATTATTCAAGATTAGCTATATGTTGATTGATAATGACTGAGCTTGACAGAAAGGTGAGGGAAAACAATCTACACTTCAATGAGGTTCTGACTTGTGTTTCAGAAAGGGTTATGAAAGCTCTCCATTAGAAATATAGATGCTGCGCTTCTAAAAAGTCCTTGCGTGGTTAGACTTTCTGATAATGTCTCAATTCAAGTACTTCTCCTTGGAGTTCCATATAATTTAAGATGCTATATTAGATCCTTTTACATTTTGCAGACAGCTCTTGGTGATGAAATTTGAGCTTTTCAAAATAGTTCTCCCAATTCCATCCACAAAATGCAGACAAAAAGACAAAAAAAATTGAAAAAAATTGTATCTGTTGATAGTGCAAATACTTTTATTTTCCATTACAAACATAAAATGTAGTAAAATGTTTCATAGCAATTACACTGAATTAGGATGTGTACACATTCTAATGTAAATAATATACTGTGTTCAAGTAAAAAGTTTGAGGATCCAAAATTTAATATACCTGTGGTCCTAAAACCAATACCTTACTGATATTGAGTGATAAATACAACTTCCCATAAGTACAGAAGTTTTCCTTGTATCTTTTTAATATATATTTTTATTGTAAAGCCACTGTACACAGGGGTTACAGTTACATAAGGAAGGTATTGATTATATTTCTTATTGAGCATTGTTACTCAATCCTTTGTTTTTCCCCTAACATCCCTTCCCTTAACATCACCCAAATCCTCCCTCCAACCCCCCTCTGATAGTATATACTCTGATAGGATATTTTCCTGCTACTTTGGTTGTTGGGAGTGTCTACAACAGCAAGCATTCCATAGGGAGCAGGGAGACAACATATGACCTTTACTTACTGAGATTTCCGAATGACTTACTATCACTTTTACTGCATTTTGCAAGTCGAATCTCATGTCTTAAAACGTACCAGTCTTGGGAGTTCCGGGAAGATGGCGGAGGAGAAGCTGGAATCTGAACAAGCTCTCGCATAGAAAGCAGTTTTAGAGTTCCAGTGAACAGTCCTAAGCCAGAGAATCACACCAAGTGAGCCATCACATGACAGAGAGTTAGACAAGAGAGGGGAAGCCAAGACAAGGAGACACATCTGTGCGCCTGCCAGCAGCCGCCGCAGAGGTGGCAGGGTCGCAGCGGCGAACGCAGCCGCGGCCATACCTGAGCGCTCACACAGAGCGTCCAAGACGAAGGAGCCAGACGCAGCGGGCGATAGGATTCTACTCAACACCAGCAAGAACCGACAAGGAGCGGAAATCTTCATCCTGCAGTTTGCAGACCAGAGACGACCCAGGACCCAAGACTCAGCGTGAGTAGAAGCCCGACGTCCTCACTCCTTCTCAGGGAGCAGAGGAGGGAAGGCCACCCCTCCCCCCCCAGCACCGGTGATCTCCATCTTGGATACCGACAAAGCTTGGAGGAGCTGCTAGCTCCAACTCAGGCCTTGGAATAAAACGAGTCATTTAACAGGTCACAAGAACTTAACGGCGAAGTGACCTGCCAGACTCAGCTCCATCCAGGGAAAAGTCACCCAGCTCAGGCACCAGCCATTGGAGTGGCTTTCCTCACTGGGTAACCAGACCCAGAGGCTGCCCCTCCCTCTAGCAGCCTCCACAATCAATTGAAAAACAGAAACCCTGAGAATGGCTCCAGGGTGGGCTCTGTGAATTTTTCACAAAATAGCCCCAGGGAAAAGCTACTGTTTGTTGAAAGGCCTCAACTCTACCAGAACCTAGCCTCATCACACCTCTTTTGTGTTTCTCAAAGCAGATCACCCTCCCATTAAACTAACCTGGGAGGGGGATCTCAAAATCTTGGGTAAAGCAGAGCATTTTTCTGCCTGTTCGAACAAACTGACTTAAGAAACCAATCAAGCCACAGGACCTCAAGCTGACCAGAGACTCCAACAAGAGGCTGGTTACAGACAAAAGGGAGATACAGGATTCTTCCCACCCCTCCCAAAAAAATCAAAAAAAAAAAAATCAAAGAACTTTTTTTTCTTCTTTTCTTTTTCCTTTTCTTTTTTTTTTTTTGGTACCTTATATATATAAAAAAAAATTTTTTTTCCTTTTCTAAAACTTTTATTAATCTTTAATTTTTGCCTTTTTTGAAAAATAATTGTTTTCCAGTAACTTTTTTTTCCCTCTTATAATTTTTATTTTAGGAATACGTGAATGTACGTTTTCCTTTCTTTTCTTGTCTTCTCTCTCTTTTTCTTTCTCTCTTAATTATCTTTTTGTTTTTTGTCTAGCTCTACTGAACTCCTGATCTTTTTTTTTCTCCCTTTCTTATCCTTTTCACCTTTTCCTTTCTTTTGTTCTTCTGTATGTGACTTAACTCTTGTCCTGCACATCCTCAGATAAACCCATAGTTAACTAGTAGACTCTATCCCCCATTGTGTACACACTTAATCCACAAATTTATTACTCAATCCGAAAAATCTGAGACTTAAATTCCTTAATAGCAGTACTACCTCTTTATTCCTATATAAAATTTTAAGCATTTTTTAAGTTTTTCACATCTCCTCTATCTCCCTCCTGTTTTCTCATTATATTCACATTCCTCTCTAAATAGATGGTCTTTCAATCTCCATAACTATATTAATTTTTACGTTTCTAATTTTTTTTCTGGTCTCTCTTCATTTCCCTTTCCCTTTCTTCTTTTTCTCTCCCTCTCTACTTGCATCCTACCCAACCTATTTCCTGCATTGAGGTTAGGACATAGTTAACTCTCCCTGTGCCTCCCCACACCAATCTATTCCTAATTTTTACCCACATCTCTCCCTAACCCTAAAAATTTCTGGTTTTCCAAATTCTTCTCTGCGGTGCGAAGCCCATTAACATATAGTTGTTTGATGTTGAATAGATGTATCTGTTGAACTAGATTGTATCTGTAGACTATTGACTGTATAAATGCAAACGTTGGTTGATGGTTGCCTTAAGATAGTGTTCTAGCAAAAAACTGGTGCTATTTTCATCTCAAATGGGCGGAGTAAGCCGAAAAATCACAAGAAAAATGGCAAATCCGGGTATCTCAATTCCCAATCTTGATAATCAGGGGTCAGATCAGATAATGAACAATCCAGAGGAGAGTTCCCAAATAGCTCTACAAACACTGGTGGCAAACATGATAAATGAGAAATTTGACAACTTACAAAGGACTCTGTATGAGCGTGATAGGGAGAGAGAGGAGGCATCCCAGAAGTTTATACAGGAATATCATAAGCGTGAGGAAGCTACTCAAAAACTGATACAGGATTTGCATGAACAAATTGAGAATACTCAAAGAGAAAGGGAGGAATGGCGTGAGCAGGCTGAGAACACTCAAAGAGAACTGCAGGAATCCCACGAACGGGAGGAAGCTAATCAAAGAGTAATTCAGGAATTGAGAGACCAGGTAGAGAACACACAAAGATCACTAAAGGCGTTCATGGAATCCATTAACAAAGAGCTGAAGGAAGTCAGGGAGACCACAAAGGGAATGCTGAATGGAACCCAACAGAAGGAATGGGAGTCCAAAGAAACCATAACCAATCAACTAAGTGATTTGAGAACAAACACTGAACACCAAATTAAGGAAGTAAAGAAATTCATACAAGACCTAAAACAGAGCTTCAACAAAGAACTTGAAGCCATCAAAGCTGACCAATTAGAAGGAAAAGAGATAGACAACAAAGTAGAGAGTCTTGACAGCAGGTTAGACCATGCAGAAGATCGAATCTCAGGGATTGAAGAAAGCCTAGATATTATAGAGAAAGAACATACAACCATCCAAGAGAAGTCCAAGAAGTATGATAGATCTATCCAACACCTGGAAGACACCATCAGAAGGCCTAATCTAAGGATAATGGGTGTAGAGGAGCACCTAGAAACAGAAGTTAATGGTCTAGGAAATTTGTTTAACAGGATCCTAGCAGAGAACTTCCCAAACATACAAAAAGATAGGCCTATTCAGATACAAGAAGCATTTAGAACCCCAAATAGACCAGACCAGAATAGGACATCCCACCGTCACATTATAATCCACACAGGATCAACTCAGACCAAGGAAAAGATCCTTAAAGCTGTCAGGGAGAAAAGGTTAATCACCTATAAAGGGAAACCAATTAGAATCATCTCAGATTTCTCAGCAGAGACAATCAAAGTAAGAAGAGCCTGGAATGATATATGCCATGCCCTAAAAACAAACAACTATCAACCAAGAATACTGTACCCAGCTAAACTCTCCTTCATAACTGAAGGACAAATAAAAACCTTCCATAGCATAGAAAAATTGAAACAATACATCTCCACCAAACCAGCCCTACAAAAGATTCTTAAAGATGTCCTACACATAGAAAACCAACAAGACCGCAACAAAGGCCAAGAAACTGCACCCAAACTGAGAATCCAAGAACCATAGGAAGAACCCAGTTTTCGCCGCCCCCAAGAAGGTGGATAACATGGCAGGAACTTCCAAATACCTCTCAGTCCTATCTCTTAATGTTAACGGACTGAACTCTCCAATTAAGCGACATAGACTGTCTAGTTGGATTAAAAAACAAGACCCTTCTATCTGCTGCCTGCAGGAGTCACATCTTGCCCGTAAAAACAAACACATTTTCAATGTTAAAGGCTGGAACAAAATCTACCAAGCAAACGGCCCCCATAAACAGGCCGGAGTTGCAATCTTAATATCAGATAAAATAGACTTCAAATTAAAATTCGTGAGAAGAGATAAAGAAGGTCGCTACATACTAATTAAAGGATCTCTCCTTCAGGAGGATATTACAATTCTAAATATCTATTCGCCAAACAATGGAGCACCCAAATTTATCAAAGAAACACTACTTTCCCTCAAATCCCATATAGATCCAAAGACATTAATTGTTGGGGATTTTAACACACCACTCTCCCCACTAGATAGATCAACTCCCCAAAAACTCAACAGAGAAACCGCAGATCTAAACAGCTGCATAGATCAACTAGACTTAACAGACATCTACCGAACATTTCACCCAAGAGCATCAGAATACACGTTTTTCTCAGCACCACATGGAATGTTTTCTAAAATAGACCACATTTTAGGACACAAAGCAAACTTGTCTAAATTCAGAAACATTGAAGTTATACCTTGCATTCTCTCTGACCACAAGGGAATAAAATTAGAACTCAACACTAAAAGCCACCAAAGAAAGTCCGGTATCACATGGAGACTGATCAACACACTGCTGAATCAAGAGTGGGTCATGGAAGAGATTAGAAAGGAAATTCAAATGTTCATGTTATTCAACAAAAATGAACACACAAATTACCAGCTCCTCTGGGACACAGCAAAGTCAGTACTCAGAGGCAAGTTTATAGCTCTGAGCTCCTACATCAACAAATTGGAGAGATCTGAAACTAGCAATTTAATGACACATCTAAACCTCCTTCAAAAAGAGCAGCAAGATAAACCCCAATCCAGTAGATGGAAAGAAATAATCAAAATTAAATCAGAATTAAATGAATTAGAATAAAAAAAAAAAGTATAGAAAGAATCAACAAAACAAAGAGTTGGTTCTTCGAAAAACTTAACAAAATTGACAGACCGTTAGCAAATCTTATCAGAAAAAGAAGAGAACACACCCAAATTAATAAACTCAGAGAGGAGAATGGAAACATCACCACGGAGCCAACCAAGATTCAGAACATTATAAGGGAATACTTCTCAAAACTTTATGCTAATAAGTTTGAGAACTTGACAGAAATGGAACTCTTCCTAGCAAATATTGACATGCCAAAACTAAACCAAGATGAGTTAAACCAGCTCAACAGGCCCATATCAAGCATTGAAATAGAAACAGCAATAAGAGACCTCCCAGCTAAGAAAAGTCCAGGAGCAGATGGTTTTACAGCGGAATTTTACAAGGCCTTCAAAGCAGAGCTCACACGAATACTCCTCCAACTCTTCAATGAAATTGAAAGAGAAAGCTCACTACCGAACACATTCTATGAAGCCATCATAACCCTCATCCCAAAACCAGGCAGGGACTCATCAAAGAAAGAGAACTATAGACCCATTTCTTTGATGAACATTGATGCAAAACTTCTCAACAAAATTTTGGCCAATCGACTTCAACAATTCATCCAAAAAATCATACACCACGATCAAACAGGATTCATTTCAGGGAAGCAAAGCTGGTTCAATATACGCAAATCAATTAATATTATCATCACATCAACAGGAGCAAGAATAAGAACCACATGGTTATCTCAATAGATGCAGAAAAAGCATTCGACAAGATCCAACACCCCTTTATGATGAAGGTTTTGGAAAAATTAGGAATCCATGGAACATTCCTCAATACAATTAAGGCTGTATACGATAAACCTACAGCCAGCATTATACTCAATGGTGAAAAAGTAAAGCCATTTCCTCTTAACTCAGGAACAAGACAAGGGATGCCCACTCTCTCCACTTCTCTTCAATCTAGTATTAGAATGGCTAGCTACAGCAATGAGACAAGGATGCAGACATAAAGGGATCCAAATAGGGAAAGAAGAAATAAACTCTCCCTCTTTGCAGATGATATGATCTTGTATTTAAAGAATCCCATAGACTCCACTCCCAAATACTCAAGCTGATTCAAAACTTTGGCAAAGTAGCAGGTTATAAAATTAACCCCCCAAAATCAATGGCTTTTCTGTATGCAACAATGAGAAAAGTGTGGCTGAAATTAGGAAAGCAACTCCATTTGTAATAGTCCACAAAAAATAAAATACCTAGGAATTAACTAAAGAAGTGAAGGACCTCTATGATGAAAACTTTAAAATCTTGAAAAAGGAAATCACACAGAACTTAAAAAAATGGCAAAACCTCCCATGCTCCTGGATTGGAAAGATTAACATCGTGAAAATGGCCAATACTTCCCCAAGGCTATCTACAAATTCAACGCAATACCTATCCAAATTCCAACCTCAATCTTCAAGGAAATAAAGAGGCAATCCAAAAATTCATATGGAACAATAAAGACCCCGAATAGCAAAAACCCTCCTGAATGGAAAGAACACTGCTGGAGGAATATCAATACCAAACTTCAAACTCTACTATAAAGCCATAGTAATCAAAACAGCTTGGTATTGGCATAAGAACAGACCTCCAGGACCCAATGGAATAGAATTGAAATCCCCAGAAATGAACATACAGACCTATAGCCATCTAATCTTCGATAAAGGGAGCTAAAACAACAGAATGGAAGAAGACAACCTCTTCAGTAAATGGTGCTGGCAAAATTGGTTAACTACATGTATAAACTTAAGCTAGATCCTTATAATCACCCTGCACCAGAATCAACTCCAAATGGATCAAAGACCCTTGAACTCAAAGCAGACACTCTGAAAACATTACAGGATGGAATAGGAGAAACCTTAGGTCCCTTGGCTCAGGCCGAAATTTTCTGAATAGAGACCCGGAAACACAACAAACCAAAGAAAGGTTGGACAAATGGGATTGCATAAAGTTGCAGAGCTTCTGCAGGGCAAAATGACATAGCTAGCAAGATCAATAGAAAGCCCACGGATTGGGGAGAAGATCTTTACTAGCCATACAACGGACAAGGTCTCATATCTAAAATATACTTGGAACTCAAAAAATTAAACCCCCAACAACAAATCCTCAAAGAAACAACTGCCCAATAAATAAGTGGGCGAAAGACTTAAAGAGAAACTTCTCTGAAGAAGAAAGAAGGATGGCCAATAGACACATGAAGAAATGTTCAACATCCCTAGCATAAAGAAATGCAAATCAAAACAACATTGAGATATCACTCACTCCAGTTAGAATGGCAAAAATCAAGAACTCTAACAACAACAGATGCTGGAGGGGATGTAGACAGAAAGGAACCTTACTTCATAGTTGGGTGGGGATGGAAACTTGTTCAACTACTTTGGGAAAGCACTATGGAGGTTCCTCCAAAAGACTTCACATAGAGCTCCCCTGTGACCCAGCAATCCCACTTTTGGGCATTTACCCTAATGTTTACAAAAAAGACCACACTAAAGCTACCAGCACAACTATGTTTATTGCAGCATTATTTACCATAGCCAAGATATGGAACCAACCCAGATGCCCTCAGTAGATGAATGGATCAAGAAAATGTGGTATATATACACAATGGAATTCTATGCCTCCATCAGAAAGAATGACATTGCCCCATTTGTTAGGAAATGGAAAAACTTGGAAAAATTATATTAAGTGAAGTAACCCAGGCCCAAAGAAACGTAGGTCCCATTTTTTCCCTATTTGTAATATCCTAGTATTTGTATGAGTCAAGCGGGAAAAGTCAGATAATGTGATGTCAGGAAAATGAACCTTAGATGGGTATTTTAATGTTTTTTTCTTTCATGCATGTGTTTCTAACACATTTATAAGATTATCTCTTTGGTTGCTTTGTATGTCCCTCCCCCACAGTATAACTCCTGCTTGTCACTATATTTGATGTCAGTATAACTTGTGGAGGAGATGGGGAAAAACCAGTTGTTTAAGGATCAGGTGACCTGTTGAAACAATGAGAAGTACAAGTTGTCATGTCCAAAACGAGCTTTACAACGTTGGTGCGGGGGGGGGGGGCGGAGGAGGGGAAGGAGAAGGATTGGGATTAGGAGGAGGGGAGGGGGGAGGCTGGGAGGGGATGTGAAGGGTAAAACAAAGGAGGAGGCTGAAATGCTTGGTAAGAAATGTACGCATTATCCTGCCCATGTAACTGTAACTCCTCTGTACAGTATGTTCACAAATAAAATTAAATTAAATTAAAAAAAAAACAAAACAAAAAAAACCGTACCAGTCTTAAGAGATAAGAGGAGTGGTAAAAAGAACTCTTAGAGACAAATTTATCTTCAACATATTTGATTCTAAATATTCCGTCTAAGGCATATTCAACAACTAGTGAAACTTGTGTTGACTGTATCTATGTGTCTTTCTCCATCTGTACATGTATACATGGGTATTTGTATGTGTGTATTTGTGAGTATAGTAACATACATGTGTACATATATAAAGGGCACATACATATATGCATATATAAAAATGTAAATATATAAATATATTTGTATATATATATCAAGTATTCAGTGATTTAATCTATAGTTCCTAACACATTGTCATTCTCACAAAGTGTACATGATAAATTGCTCTGAGGATCTGTGCTATATGATGGGTATCCTTTTTTTTTTTCATTTTATTTATTTTATTTTATTTTTGTGAAACATACTGTACAGAGGGGTTACAATTACATGGGCAGGATAATGCGTACATTTCTTATCAAGCATCGCAGCCTCCTCTTTTTTTTACCCCTTCATGTCCCTTCCCAGTCTCCCCTCCACCCCCCCCCCACCAAATCCTACCCCCCCTCCCCCCCTTTTTCCCCCTCTCCCCGCACCAACGTTGTAAAGCTCGTATTCAACCTGACAACTTGTACTTCTCATTGTTGCTACAGGTCCACCGGTATCTTTAAACGACTTGGTTTTTCCCCATGTCCTCCACAAGTTATACTGACATCAAATATAGTGAAAGCAGGGGTTATATTGTGGGAGAGGGACATACAAAGCTACAAAGAAATAATCTTATAAATGAGTTAAAAACACATGCATGAATGAAAATACATTAAAATACATATCTAAGGGTTCGTTTTCCTAACATCACATGATCTGACCTTATCCGGCTTGACTCCTACATATACTAGATAGTGCAAATAAGGGAAATAATGGGACCTATGTTTCTTTGGGCCTGGCTTACTTCACATAATATAATTTTTCCAAGTTTTCCATTTCCTAACAAATGGGGCAATGTCATTCTTTCTGATGGAGGCATAGAATTCCATTGTGTATATATACACATTTTCTTGATCCATTCATCTACTGAGGGGCATCTGGGTTGGTTTCATATCTTAGCTATGGTAAATAATGCTGCAATAAACATAGTGGTACTGGTAGCTTTAGTTTGGTCTTGTTGAAAACATTTTGGGTAAATTGCCCAAAAGTGGTTTTGCTGGGTCATAGGGTAGCTCTATGTGAAGTCCTTTTGAAGAACCTCCACACTGCTTTCCAAAGTGGTTGAACAAGTTTACATTCCCACCAACAATAAGTAAGGTTCCCTTCTGTCCTCATCCCCTCCAGCATGTTGTTATTAGATTTCTTGATTTTTGCCATTCTAACTGGAGTGAGGTGGTATCTCAATGTTGGTTTGATTTGCATTTCTTTTTTTTTTTTTTGGTCCGGTTGTGGGGCTGAACTCTGGGCCTAGGGGCTGTCCCTCAGCTCTTCAGCTCAAGGCTAGCGCTCTACCACTTGAGCCACAGCGCCACTTCTGGCTTTTTCCTTTTTGCTTATGTGGTGCTGAGGAATCGAACCCAGGGCCTCAGGCATGCAAGGCAAGCGCTCTACCACTGAGCCACATTCCCAGCCCCGATTTGCATTTCTTTATGGATAGGGATGTTGAGCATTTCTTCATGTGTCTATTGGCCATCCTTCTTTCTTCTTAAGAGAAGTTTCTCTTTAAGTCTTTAGCCCACTTATTTATTGGGCAGTTGTTTCTTTGAGGATTTGTGGTTGGGGGATTTAATTTTTTGAGTTCCAAATATATTTTAGATATGAGAGTCTTGTCTGTTGTATGGCTAGTGAAGATCTTCTCCCAATCCATGAGCTTTCTATTGATCTTGCAAGCCATGTCCTTTGCCATGCAGAAGCTCTGCAACTTCATGCAATCCCATTTGTCCAACCTTTCTTTGATTTGTTGTGTTTCCGGGTCTCTATTCAGAAAATTTCGGCTTGCGCCAAGGAGTCCTAGGGTTTCTCCGTTTCCATCCTGTAATGTTTTCAGAGTGTCTGCTTTGTCTTCGAGGTCTTTGATCCATTTGGAGTTTATTCTGGTGCAGGGTGATATATAATGATCTAGCTTTAGTTTTCAATAAGTAGTTAACCAATTTTGCCACCACCATTTACTGAAGAGGCTGTCTTTCTTCCATTCTGTTGTTTTAGCTCCATTATCGAAGATTAGATGGCTATAGGTATGTAGGTTCATTTCTGGGTTTTCAATTCTATTCCATTGGTCCTGAAGTCTGTTCTTATGCCAATATCAAGCTGTTTGGATTACTATGGCTTTATAGTCAAGTTTGAAATTTGGTATTGATATTCCTCCAGCAGTGTTCTTTCTGTTGAGGAGCGTTTTTGCTACTCGGGGTCTTTTATTATTCCATATGAATTTTTGGATTGCCTCTTCTATTTCCTTGAAGAATGAGGTTTGAATTTTGATAAGGTATCGCATTGAATTTGTAGATAGCATTGGGAAGTATTGCCATTTTCACGATGTTAATCTTTCAATCCAGGAGCATGAGAGGTTTTGCCATTTTCTAAATTCTGTTTTGATTTCCTTGTTCAAGATTTTAAAGTTTTCATCATAGAGGTCCTTCACTTCTTTCGTTAAGTTAATTCCTAGGTATTTTATGTTTTGTGGGGCTATTACAAATGGAGTTGCTTTCCTAATTTCAGGAACACTTTTCTCATTGTTGGCATATAGAAAGGTCATTGATTTTTGGGGGTTAATTTTATACCCTGCTACTTTCCCAAAATTTTGAATCAGCTTGAGTAATTTGGGAGTGGGATCTATGGGATTCTTTAAATACAAGATCATATCGTCTGCAAAGAGGGAGAGTTTTATTTCTTCTTTCCCTATTTGGATCCCCTTTATGTCTGCATCTTGTCTTATTGCTGTTGCTAGGCATTCTCATACGAGATTGAAGAGAAGTGGAGAGAGTGGACATCCTTTTGTTCCTGAGTTAAGAGGAAATGGCTTTAGTTTTTCACCATTAAATATAATGCTGGCTGTAGGTTTGTCATATACAGCCTTTATTGTATTGAGGAATATTCCATGGATTCCTAATTTTTCTAAAACCTTCATCATAAATGGGTGTTGGATCTTGTCGAATGCTTTTTCTGCATCTATTGAGATAACCATGTGGTTCTTATTCTTGCTTCTGTTGATGTGATGAATAATATTAATTAATTTGGGTATATTGAACCACCTTTGCATCCCAGAAATGAATCCTGTTTGATCATGGTGTATGATTTTTTGGATGAATTGTTGAAGTCGATTGACCAAAATTTTGTTGAGAAGTTTTGCATCAATGTTCAACAAAGAAATTGGTCTATAGTTCTTTTTCTTTGTTGAGTACCTGCCTGGTTTTGGGATGAGGGTTATGATAGCTTCATAGAATGTGTTTGGTAGTGAACTTTCTCTTTCAATTTCATTGAAGAGTTGGAGGAGTATTGGTGTGAGTTCTGCTTTGAAAGCCTTGTAAAATTCCGCTGTAAAACCATCTGGTCCTGGACTTTTCTTAGCTGGTAGGTCTGTTATTGCTGTTTCTATTTCAATGCTTGATATGGGCCTGTTAATCTGGTTTAATTCATATGGTTTAGTTTTGGCATGTCAATATTTGCTAGGAAAAGGTCCATTTTTGTCATTTTCTCAAAGTTATTAGCATAAAGTTTTGAGAAGTATTCGCTTATAATGTTTTGAATCTTGGTTGTTTCCGTGGTGATGTTTCCATTCTCGTCTCTGAGTTTATTTATTTGGGTGTGTTCTCTTCTTTATCTGATAAGATTTTCTAAGGGTCTGGAAATTTTGTTAATTTTTTCAAAGAACCAACTCTTTGTTTTGTTGATTCTTTCTATAGTTTTTTTGGATTCTAAAACATTTAATTCTGATATAATTTAAATTATTTCTTTCCGTCTACTGGATTGGGGTTTATCTTGTTTGTCTTTTTCAAGGAGGTTTAGATGTGTCATTAAATGGTTGGTTTCATATCTCTCCAATATGTTGATGTAGGAGCTCAGAGCTATAAACTTGCCTCTGAGTACTGCCTTTGCTGTATCCCAGAGGAGCTGGTAATTTGTGTGTTCATTTGTGTTGAATACCATGAACATTTGAATTTCCTTTCTAATCTCTTCCATGACCCACTCATGATTCAGTAGTGTGTTGTTCAGCCTCCATGTGATACCGGAATTTCTTTGGTGGCTTTTGATGTTGAGTTCTAAATTTATTCCCTTGTGGTCAGAGAGAATGCAAGGTATAACTTCAATGTTTCTGAATTTAGACAAGTTTGCTTTGTGGCCTAAAATGTGGTCTATTTTAGAAAATGTTCCATGTGCTGCTGAGAAAAACATGTATTCTGATGCTGCTGGGTGAAATGTTCTGTAAATGTCTGTTAAATCCAGTTGATCTAAGCAGCTGTTTGGATCTGCGGTTTCTCTGTTGATTTTTTGCGGAGCTGATATATCGAGTCGGGAGAGTGGCGTGTTAAAATCCCCAACAATTAATGTCGTTGTATCTGTATATGATTTGAGGGAAAGTAGTGTTTCTTGGATAAATTTGAGTGCTCCATTGTTTGGCGAATAGATATTTAGAATTGTAATATCCTCCTGAAGGAGAGATACTTTAATTAGTATGTAGCGACCTTCTTTATCTGTTCTCACGAATTTTAATATAAGTCTATTTTATATGATATTAGGATTGCAACTCCCGCCTGTTTATGGGGGCCGTTTGCTTGGTAGATTTTGTTACAGCCCTTAACATTGAAAATGTGTTTGTTTTTACGGGCAAGATGTGACTCCTGCAGGCAGCAGATAGAAGGGTCTTGTTTTTTAATCCAACAAGACAGTCTATGTCGCTTACTGGGAGAGTGGAGAGTTCACCCCGTTAACGTTAAGAGATAAGACTGAGAGGTATTTGGGAGTTCCTGCTATGTTATTCACCTTCTTGGGGGCTGCGAAAACTGGGTTCTTCCTATGGTTCTTGGATTTTCAGTTTGGGTGAAATTTCTTGGCCTTTATTGTGGTCTTGTTGGTTTTCTATGTGTAGGACATCTTTAAGAATCTTTTGTAGTTCTGGTTTGGTGGAGATGTATTGTTTCAATTTTTCTTTTCCATGGAAGGTTTTTATTTGACCTTCATTATGAAGGAGAGTTTAGCTGGTTGCAGTATTCTTGGGTGATAGTTGTTTGTTTTTAGGTCATGGCATATATCATTCCAGGCTCTTCTTGCTTTGATTGTCTCTGCTGAGAAATCTGAGGTGATTCTAATTGGTTTCCCTTTAAAGGTGATTAATCTTTTCTCCTTGACAGCTTTAAGGATCTTTTCCTTGGTTTGAGTTGATCCTGTGTGGATTATAATGTGACTGTGGGATGTCCTATTCTGGTCTGGTCTATTTGGGGTTCTAAAAGCTTCTTGTATCTAAATAGGCCTATCTTTTTGCATGTTTGGGATGCTCTCTGCTAGGATCCTGTTAAACAAATTTCCTAGACCATTAACTTCTGTTTCTAGGTGCTCCTCTACACCCATTATCCTTAGATTAGTCCTTCTGATGGTGTCTTCCAAGTGTTGGATAGATCTATCATATTTCTTGGATGGTTGTATGTTCTTTCTCTATAATATCTAGGCTGTCTTCAATCCCTGAGATTCGATCTTCTGCATGGTCTAACCTGCTGTCAAGACATTCTACTTGTTGTTCTTTTATTTCTTTTCCTTCTAATTGGTTGGCTTTGATGGCTTCAAATTCTTTGTTGAAGCTTTGTTTTAGATCTTGTATGAACTTCTTTACTTCCTTAATTTGGTGTTCAGTGTTTATTCTCAATTCACTTAGTTGATTGGTTATGGTTTCCTTGGACTCCCATTCCTTCTGTTAGCTTCTATTCATCATTCCCTTTGTGGTCTCCCTGACTTCCTTCAGCTCTTTGTTAATGGATTCCATGAACGCCTTTAGTGATCATTGTGTATTCTCTTCCTGCTCTTTCGATTCCTGTATTACTCTTTGATTAGCTTCCTCCCATTCGTGGGATTCCTGTTGTTCTCTTTGAGTGTTCTCAGCCTGCTCATGCCATTCCTGCCTTTCTCTTTTTGTATTCTCAAGCTGCTGGTGCAAGTCCTGTATCAGTTATTGACTAGCTTCCTCACTCTTATGATATTCCTGTATAAACTTTGGATTGCCTCCTCTCTCTCCCTATCACGCTCATACAGAGTCCTTTGTATGCTTTCAATCTTTTCATTTATCATGTTTGCCAGCAGTGTTTGTAGAGCTATTTGGGAACTCTCCTCTGGATTATTCATTATCTGTTCTGTCCCCTGATTATCAAGATACCCGGATTTGCCATTTTTCTTGTGTTTTTCCTGCTTACTCTGCCCATTTGAGATGAAAATAGCAACAGTTTTGTGCTCGTACACTATCTTAAGGCAACCATCAATCAAAGTTTGCATTTGTATGGTCAATAGTCTACAGATACGATCTAATTCAACAGATACATCTATTCAACATCAAACAACTATATGTTAATTGGCTTCGAACCGCAAAGACGACTTTGGAAAACCAGAAATTATTAGGGTTAGGGAGAGATGTGGGTAAAAAATAGGAATAGATTGATGTGGGGAGGCTCAGGGAGAGTTAATTAAGTCCTAATCTTAAAGCAGGAAATAGGTTGGGTAGAATGAAAGTAGAGAGAGAGAAAAAAAGAATAAAGGGAAAGGGAAAAGAAAAGAAGCCAGAAAAAATTGAAAAGTAAAAATTAATAATATTATGGAGATCGAATACAATCTATTTGGAGAAGGGGAGGGGTATAGAGGAGATGTGAAAAACTTAAGAATAAAAAAGCTTAAAATATTATATATGTATAAAGTGATAGTACTGCTATTAAGGAATTTAAGTCTCAGAGGTTTTGAATTGAGCAATAAATTTGTGGATTAAGTGTGTACACAATGGGGGATAGGGTCTAATATTCAACTATGTTTTATCTGAGGATGTGCAGGACAAGTGTTAAGTCACATAAAAAATAACGAAAGAGAGGAAAAGGTGAAAAGGATAAGAAAGGAGGAAAAAAAGATCAGAAGTTCAGTAGAGCTAAACAAAAAACAAAAAGATAATTTAAAAAGAAAAAAACAGAAAGAAAACAAAAAAAGAAAGAAAAACGCACACTCACGTATCCCTAAAATAAAAATTATAAGAGGGAAAAAAAAAGTTACTGGACAACAATTTTTTTTTTAAAAAAGTCAAAAATTTAAAATTAAATAATGTTTTAGAATAGAAAAAAAATTTTTTTATATAAGGAAGAAGAAGAAGAAGAAGAAGAAGAAGGAGGAGGAGGAGGAGGAGGAGGAGGAGGAGGAGGAGGAGGAGGAGGAGGAGGAGGAGGAGGAGGAGGAGGAGGAGGAGGAGGAGGAGGAGGAGGAGGAGGAGGAGGAGAAGGAGGAGAAGAAGGAGAAGAAGAAGGAGAAGAAGAAGGAGAAGAAGAAGGAGAAGAAGAAGGAGAAGAAGAAGAAGAAGAAGAAGAAGAAGAAGAAGAAGAAGAAGAAGAAGAAGAAGAAGAAGAAGAAGAAGAAGAAGAAGAAGAAGAAGAAGAAGAAGAAGAAGAAGAAGAAGAAGAAGAAGAAGAAGAAGAAGAAGAAGAAGAAGAAGAAGAAGAAGAAGAAGAAGAAGAAGAAGAAGAAGAAGAAGAAGAAGAAGAAGAAGAAGAAGAAGAAGAAGAAGAAGAAGAAGAAGAAGAAGAAGAAGAAGAAGATGTTCCTTGAATTTTTTGGAGGGGTGGGAAAAATCCTGTATCTCCCTTGTGTCCGTAACCAGCCTCTTGTTGGAGTCTCTGGTCTGCTTGTGGTCCTGTGGGTTGGTTGGTTTCTTAAGTCAGTTTGTTTGAAAAGGCAGAGAAATGCTCTGCTCTACCCAGGATTCCCCGATCCTCCTCCCAGGCTAGTTCAATGGGAGGCTGATCTGCTTTGAGAATCACAAAAAAGGGGCATGCAGTGATGAGGGTAGGTTCTGGGGAGAGTTGAGGCCTTTCAACAAACAGTAGCTTTTCCCTGGGGCTAGTTTGTGAAAAACTCACAGAGCCCAGCCTGGCGCTATTCTCAGGGTTTCTGTTTACTGAATTTCCATTGATTGTCGATGCTGCTAGAGGGAGGGGCAGCCTCTGGCTCTGATTACCCAGTGAAGAAAGCCACTCCTAGGGCTGGTGCCAGAGCTGGGTGACTTTTCCCTGGGTGGAGCTGAGTCTGGCAGGTCACACCGCCATTAAGTTCTTGTGACCTGCTAAATGACTCGTTTTATTACAAGGCTTGAGTTGGAGCTAGCAGCTCCTCCGAGCTTTGTCGGTATCCAAGATGGAGATCTCCGGTACTGGCGGGGGGAGTGGTGGCCTTCCCTCCTCTGCTCCCTGAGGAGTGAGGACGTCAGGCTTCTACTCACGCCGGGTCTTGGTTCCTGGGTCGTCTCTGGTCTGCGAACTGCAGGATGAAGATGTCCTCTCCTTGTCGGTTCTTGCTGGTGTTGAGTAGAATCTGCTCACCTACTGCGTCTGGCTTCTTCGTCCCGGACTCTCTGTGGCTCAAATATGGCTCCTGCGCTCTTCGCCACCGCCACAGCTGCCCGCGTGATGGCTGCTGGCTAGAGCTCAGATCTGTATCCGTGCCTGGATTTTCCCTCTCTGGCCTGACTCTCTGTCCTGTGATGGCACACTTGGTGTGGTTTTCTGGCTTAGGACTATTCACTGGATCTCTAAAACTACTTTCTATGCGAGAGCTTGTTTAGATTCCAGCTTCTCCTCTGCCATCTTCCCGGAACTGATGGGTATCCTTTGTACTCACTTCCCCATTACCTTTTTTTTCATCCCTGTGAACAACTTCAGTCTACTTTCCATAGGATAGCTTTGTTTTCATTACATGTAGTTACTCACTGATAGTCAAAGAAAAAGGTTGTTTGTAAAAGGAAAAGCACTTTTAGGTCACAGGTTAAAAGTATCTTATCCATCCCAATTATTCCTATGAGATAAAATTTATAATAGTAATAACAGTGAAAAGGAATTCCTAGATCTGTTGTTTTACCATTTAGAATGGCAAATAATAATATCACATCACAGTTGTAATTCTTAAATAAGGCAAGGGTAACTGCTTGTCCCTCTCATGTTCCCACAAACCAGTGGATCCTGAAAGATGATAGTAGACCACCAGAAGTTCTAAGTAGCAGACATGAAGCATGAAAGAGAAAGTGTGGAAATGAGAGAGAGTATAAGAGAGAGAGAAATATCATAATACTGAAAGTGCATAACAGATAAATAAGAGCTATATGATAATATTAATACGGCTATCTTTAGACACTACATGTACATTTGAAGGTATTTGTTGTATAATAACCAATCAACATAAAATATAAAGATTTTCATGGATGTCGGAGGAAGATGGTAGAGGAGAACCTGGAGGCTAAACAAGTTCTCACATACAAAGCAGTTTTAGTGTTCCAGTGAACAGTACTAGCCTAGATAATCACACCAAGTGTGCCATCACTGTACACAGAGTTTGACTAGAGAGGGAAGATCCAGGCAAGAAGACAGATCTGAGCACTTGCCAGGAGCCACGGTTGTGGCAGCATCTGTGGCAACCATAGCCACCATATCTACAACAGAGAGTCCAGGACAAAGTCGCCATATGCAGTGGGTGAGTGGATTCTACTCAACACCAACAAGAACTAAAAAGGAGCAGATAAATTCATCCTGCAGATCACAGAGCAGAGATACCCAGGAACAAAGACTCCTGCCTGAGTAGAATCCTGACATCCTCACTCCTTCTCAAGGAGCAGAGGAGGGAAGGCTGCCCCTCCCCCGACCCCACCAGACATCATCTTTGATACTGAGAAAGGCCAGGCTGAGCAACTATCTCCAACTCAGGCCTTGGAAGAAAACAAAAGAGTCAGTTAGCAGGTCACAGGTATCTGACCTGACCTTCCAGGCTCAGACCCACCCAGGAGAAAGTCACCTAGCCCAAACAGAGAGATTTCTGCCCTCACAGAGGAGTGACTATCTTCACTGGGTTAACAGAACCAGAGGCTTCCCCTACCTACAGCAGCCTAGACAATCAATTGAAATTCAATAAACATAAACATTGAGAATGGCTCCAGGCTGGGGTCTGGGAGTCTCAGGAGCTAGACCCTCAGGGAAAAGCTACTGTTTGCTGAAAGGCCTCAACCCTACCTAGAACTTAGCCTCATCACAGCATCTCCAAACTAGAGGAAAGAGCCATCTTTCTCTTTCGTGATACTCAAAGCAGATCTCCCTCGCACTGAACTAGCCTGAAAGAGGATCACAAAATCCTGGATAAAGCGGAGAATTTTATTGACTGCTCAAACAAACTGATGTAAGAAATCAATCAGGCCACAGGAAAACAAAACACCACAAGCAAACCAGAGACTCCACGAAGAGACTGGTTACAGACACAGGGGAGATACAGGATCTTTCCATTCCTCACCCCCCAACCAAAAAAAAAATTAAAGAACTCTTGTCGGTACCATTTTTTAAAATTTTTAAATTGTTTTCTATTAATCATTTTTTTTTCTTCTTCTCCTAATTTTTATTTTAGGGGTGTGTGTGTGTGTGTGTGTGTGTGTGTGTGTGTGTGTGTGTGTGTGCATTTTTTTAAAAAATCACTATTGACCTTTTGTTCCTTTTTAACTTTTTTTTATTTTTTTGATTCTTTTCATTTTTTTGTCTTTCTTTTTTTGTGTGTGACTTAATTGCTCTTTTGACTCATCCCCAGATAAATACCTTTCATCGATTATTAGAACTTATCCCCCATTGTGTACATAATTAATCCAGAAATGTATTACTTAATTCACAAACTTTTATGCTTAACTTTTTAATAGCAGTATTATATCTTTATACCAGATAATTTTCATGTAAATACTTTTAAGAATTTTTATTTTTTAGTTTTTCATGTCTCCTTTCTATCATCCCCCTATCATCCTATACTTTTCTTCTCTCAATATCACTTCTTTAAAGTTACACAATTTTTAAATGTTTCACTTTTTAAATTTAAATTTTTGTTTTTCCATTTTTGATTATCTTTCTTTTAATTTCTCTCCTATAATTCTGTCTAATCCCTTTCCCTCTCTGAGATTAGGACTTGGTTAAATTTACTTTAATCTCTCCACATACTTCTAATCCTATTTTCCCCACATTTCTCCCTAAACATAATAATTTCTGATTTGAAAAATTCGTCTTTGCTGTTCTTAGCCCATTAATGCATAGTTGTTTGATGTTGAATAGATTGTATCTGTTGAACTAGGTTGTATCTGCAGCCATTTTGTCTATGCAACTAAAGGACATTCCTTGATGCTTGCCTTAAGATAGTATTTTAGCAAAAAATTGGTGTCACTTTCATATCAAGTGTGCAGAACAAGCCGGAAAACATGAGAAAAATGGCAAGTCTGGATATCTCAATTCTCATTCATGATAATCCAGTGACAGAACAGTTAATGAATAATCCAGAAGAGAGTTCCTGCAAATCACTACAAACACTACTGGTAAACGTGGTGAATGAAAAGAATGAAAGCTTGCAAAGGACTCAGTTTGAACCTGATAGGGAGAGAGAGAGGAGGCAAACCAAACATTAATACAGGAATCTCGTGACTGTGAGGAAATGACTCAAAGACTGATACAGTAGTTGCGTGAACAGGTTGAGAACAGTCAAAGAGAAATAAAGGAATTGTGTGAGCAGGCTGAGAACAGTCAAAGGGAAAGAAAGGAATTGCCTGAGCAGGCAGAGAACAGATGAAGAGAGACAGGAATTGCGTGAGCAGGCTGAGAAAAGTCAAAGAGAACTACAGGAATTGCATGAATGTGCGGAAGTTAATCAAAGCATAAGACAGGAATTGTGACATCGGTATGAGAATAGACAAAGATCAATAAAGGCATTCATGGTATCCATAAACAGACAGCTGAAAGAATTCAGGGAGACCACACAGGGAATGCTGAATGGAGCCCAACAGCAGGAATGAGAGTCCAAGTAAACCATAACCAATCAACTAAGTGATTTGAGAACACCAAATTAAGGAAGTAAAGAAGTTCATAGAAGATCTAAAGCAAAGCTCCAACAAAGAATTTGAAGCCATCAAAACCGACCAATTAGAAGGAAAAGAAATAAAAAAAAACCAAGTAGAAAGACAACAGTAGGTTAGAGCATGCAGAAGATCGAATCTCGGGGATTGAAGACAGCCTAGGTATTATATAGAAAGAACATACAACTATCCAAGACAAATCCAAGAAATATGATAGATCTATTCAACATTTGGAATACACGATCAGAAGGCCTACGCTGAGGACAAATGGTGTAGAGGAGCACGTAGAGACAGAAGTTAATTGTCTACGAAATTTGTTTAACAGGATCCTAGCAGAGAACTTTCCAAACAAACAAAAAGATAGGCCTATTCAGATACAAGATGCTTGTAGAACCCCAAATAGACCAGACCAGAACAGCACTTCCCATTGTCACATTATAATCCACACAGGACCAATTCAGACCAAGAATAAGTTCCTAAAAATGTCAAGGAGAAAAGATCAATCATCTATAAAGGAAAACCAATTAGAATCACCTCATATTTTTCAGCATAGATAATTAAAGCAAGAAGAGCCTGAAAGACTGTATACCATGCCCTAAAGACAAACAATTTTCAACCAAGAATACTGTACCCAGCTAAACTCTCCTTCATAACCGAAGGTCAAATAAAAACTTTCCATAGCAAAGAAAAACTGAAAAATATATCTCCACCAAACCAGCCCTATAAAAAATACTTAAAGATGGCCTACACACAGAAAACCAAGAAGACCACAATAATGGCTAACAAACCCCACCCAAACTGAGAATCCAAGAACCATAGGAAGAACCAAGTTTCCACAGCCCCCAAGGAGGTGGATAGCATGGCAGGAGCTACCAAACACCTCACAGTCCTACCTCTCACATTAACGGACTTAAAGCTCCAATTTAGCGAAATAGACTGTCTAGTTGTATTAAAAAGCAAGATAATTCTATCTCCTGCCTTCAGGAGGCACACTTTACCTATAAAACAAACACTTTTTTATAATGAAAGGCTGGAATGAAATCTACCAAGCAAACGGCTGCAATAAAAAGGAAGGAGTTGCTATAATAATATCAGATAAAATATGCTTCGAATTCAAATTAGTGAAAAGAGATAAAGAAGGTCGCTACATACGACTTAAGGGTTCTCTACTTCAGGAGGATATTACAATTCTAAATATGGAATCAGCAAACAATGGAGCACCAAAATTTATCCAAGAGACACTATTTTCCCTCAGATCTCACATAGATCCAAAGACATTAATTGTTGAGGATTTTAACACACCACTATCCTCAGTATATAGATCAAATCAGCAAAAAAATCAACAGAGAAACCGCAGATTTATACAACTGCATAGAGCAAATAGATTTAACAGACATCTACTGAATATTTCATCCAGTAGCATGAGAATACACGATTAACTCTGCAGTACATGGAACATTTTCCAAAAGAGATCACATTTTAGGTCACAAAGCAAACTTGTCCAAATTCAGAAACACTGAAGTTACACCTTGCATTCTTTCAGACCACAAGAGAATAAAATTAGAACTCAATACCAAAAGACACCAAAAAAGTCTTGTAACACATGGAGGCTGAACGACACACTGTTGAATAACCAGGGGGTCACGGAAGAGATTAGAAAGGAAATTCAAATGTCCATGATATTCAACAAAAATTAACACACAAATTACCAGTTCCCAGTTCCTCTGGGACACTGCAAAGGCAGTAATCAGAGGCAAGTTTATAGCTCTGAGTTCCTACAACAACAAATTAGAGAGATCTGAATCCAACCACTTAATGAGACATCTGAACCACCTTGACAAAGATCAGCAAGATAAACCCCAATTCAGTAGATGGAAAGAAATAATTAACATTAAATCAGAGTTAAACGAATTAGAATAAAAAAAAAACAGAAAGAATCAACAAAACAAAAAGTTGGTTCTTTGAAAAAATTGACAAACCCTTAGCAAATCTTATCAGAAAAAGAAGGAACACACCCAAATAAATAAACTCAGATGTGAGAATGGAAATATCACCACAGAAACAACCAAGATTCTGAACATTATAAGGGAATATTTTCAAACCTTTATGCTAATAAGTTTGAAAACTTGGCAGAAATGGACCCATTGCTAGCAATTATCAACATGCAAATACTAAACCAAGATGAGTTAAAGCATCTTAAGGGGCTCATATCAAGCGTTGAAATAAACACACCAATAAGAGACCACCCATCTAAAAAAATCCCAGGAACTGATGGATTTACAGCAGAATTGTACAAGACCTTCAAAACAGCTCACACCAATACTGCTCCAACTCTTCAATGAAATTGAAAGAGAAAGTTCACTACCGAACTCATGCTATGAAGCCATCATAACCTTCATCCCAAAACCAGGCAGGGAATCATCAAAGAAAGAGAACTATAGACCCATTTCTTTGATGAACATTGATGCAAAGCTTTTCAACAAAATCTTGGCCAATCGAATTCAACAATTCCTCCAAAAAATCATATACCACTATCATATAGGATTCATTTCTGGGATGCAAACCTGGTTCAATATACACAAATCAACTAATATAATTTATCACATCAACAAGAGCAAGGATTAAAATCACATGGTTATCTCAACAGATGCAGAAAAAGCATTGGACCAGATCCAACACCCCTTTATGATGAAGGTTCTGGAAAAATTAGGATCCATGGATCATTCCTCAGTAAAATAAAAGCTGCATATGGAAAACCTACAGCCAGCATTATATAATTAATAGTGAAATACTAAAGCCATTTCCTCTTAACTCAGGAATGAGACAAGGATGTCCACTCTTTCAACTTCTCTTCAATTTAGTATTAGAATGCCTAGCTAAAGAAATAAGACAATATTCCATAAAAGGGATCCAAATAGAGAAAGAAGAAGTAAAATTCTCCCTCTTTGCAAATGACATGATCTTGTACTTAAAGAATCCCACGTACTCCACTCCCAAATTACTCAAGCTGATTCAAAACTTTGGCAAAATAGCAGGGTATAAAATTAACCCCCAAAATTAATGGCTTTTCTGTATGCCAACAATGAGAAAAGCGTGGCTCAAATCAAGAAAGCTTTTCCATTTGTAATAGCCCCACAAAAATAAAATACCTAGGAATTAACTTAACCAAAGCAGTGAAAGACTTCTATGATGAAAACTTTAAAAATCTGAAAAAGGAAATCAAAACAGAACTTAGAAATTGGCAAAACCTCCCATGCTCCTCGATAGGAAGGATAAACATTGTGAAAATGGCAATATTTCCCAAGGCTATCTACAAGTTCAATGCCATACTTATCAATATTCCAAAAGCATTCCTCAAGGAAATAGAAGAGGCATTCCAAAAATTCATATGGAACAACAAAAGACCCCCATTTGCAAAATGCGATCCTTAACATAAAGAACAGTGTTGGAGGAATATCAATACCAAACTTCAAACTCTACTACAAAGCCATATAAATTAAAACTGTTTTGTACTGGTACAAGAACAATGGAACAATAGAATAGAATTAAAAACCCAGAAATGAACCTACAGACCCATAATCATCTAATATTCAATAAAGGATCTAAAAAGATAAAATCAAGGAAAGACAGACTGTTCAGTAAATGGTACTGGCAAAATTGGTTAATCACTTGTAGAAAATTAAGGCTAGATCCTTATATATCACCCTATACCAGAATCAACTCCAAATGGATCAAAGACCTCAGAGTCAAAGCAGACATTCTGAAAACATTACAGGATGGAATAGGAGAAACCCTAGGTCTCCTTGACAAAGGCTGAAATTTTCTAAAAAGAAACCCAGAAGCACAACGAAGGAAAGAAAGGTTGGACAAATGGGATTGCATGCAATTGCAGAGCTTCTGCATGGCAAAGGACATAGCTAGCAGGATCAATAGAAAGCCCACGGAATCTGAGATGATCTTCACTAGCCATACAACCGACAAGGGTTTCATATCTAAAATAGACCTGGAAAACAAAAAATTAAATCCTCCAACAACAAATACTCAACGAAAATACTGTCCAATAAATAAGTGGGCTAAAGACATAAAGAGAAACTTCTCTGAAGAGGAAAGGAGGGTGACCAATAAACACATGCTCAACGTCCCTAGCCATAAAAGAAATGCAAATCAATCAACATTGAGATATCACCTCACGTAAGTTAGAATGGCTATAATCAAGAACTCTAAAACCAACAGATGCTGGAGGGGATGTGGACAAAAGGGAACCTTAATGCATGTTTAGTGTGTGTGTAATCTTGTTCAACCACTTTGGAATGTAGTATGGAGATTCCTCCAAAGACTCCACATAGAGCTTCCCTATGACCCAGCAATCCCACTTTTGGGCATTTACCCAAATGATCACAAACAAGACCATACTAAAACTACCAGCACAAATATATTTATTGCAGCATTACCATAGCTAAGATATGGAACCAACCCAGATGCCCCTCAGTAGATGAATGGATGAAGTAAATGTTGTATATATACACAATGGAATTCTATATCTCTATCTGAAAGAATGATATTGCCCCAGGAAATGGAAACTTGGAAAAATTATATTAAGTGAAGAAAGCCAGGTCCAAAGAATCATAGGTCCCATGGTTTCACTTATTAGCAATTGCTAGTGTATGTCTGAGACACGCAGAAATTGTTAGATAAGTTGATGTTAGGTGAAATGAACCGCAAGATAAGAATTCAAATTTATTTTTCTTTCCTGTAATTATTTCTAACATATTTATAAGATGATTTCTTTGTTACTTTGTATGTTCCTCCCGCATGGTATAACCCCTGTTTTCACTGTATTTGATGTTGGTATAATTTGTGGAGGGGAAGGAAAAACATTTTTAAATAGGGATACAGGTGGACCCATTGCAACAATGGGATATACAAAACATTATGTCGAAAAAACGAATTTTACAACTTTGGGTGGGGGGAAGTGGGATAGGGAAACGGGATGTAAGGGGGGGTGAGATTGGAAGGGATGGTAAGGGGAAACAAAGGAGTATGCAACAATGCTTGATAAGAAATGTACTCATTACCTTGCCCATGTAATTGTAACCCCTCTGACTGGTATTTTCACACTTAAAAAAAAAACAGGATAAACCATAAAATATAAAGTGATTTTGATAAAAAAATAAAAAATTATTCAGAATAAATTATCAATAAAAAAACAATCTTTACAGAAGCAAACTCTCAGAGATATTACATGACTTTGTAAAGGATAAAGTGGCTGAATTTAATATAAATTTAGAAGTATGACCATTCAAAAACATAAAAAGATATTCTTTATTTCATTATATAACCCAAAGCAGAAAGTAAATGTTGTTTAGATGATTTTTTAAAACATAGTCTTTCAGGTCCTGGGAGGGTGGTTCAGTGTAGAGTGCTTGCCTTGCATGCATGAGGACCTGGGTTTGATTCCTCAGCACCACATAAGCAGAAAAAGATGGAAGAGTTGCTGTGAATCAACTAGTAGCACTAGCCTTGAGCTGAAGAGCTGAAAGACAGCACCCAGGACCCAGAGTTCAATCCCCACAACCAACAAAAACAAAACAAAACAAAACACAATCTCTCACTTTTGTGTGCTCAACATTGTAACACTAGTGCTTCAGTCTAGGGCTAAGATTTTAGGTGTGGACATTTATCAACACTCCTGATTCAGTTCTAATTGATAAAATGTTTAATCAATGTTTTGTTTTTACTAATTTTGCTTTTTGTAAATTCACATATACCTATAAAAAACAGAGTGGCCATCCCAATAACATTCTCAAAGTACTTCCTAATGATGACTTACAAAAAGTTGTATTATATTACAACAAGGAAAACAATGCTACAAATAAGGAAAACCAATACATAAATATTAATGATTAATAAAATAAAAAAACAAAACAATTACCACTGTTTCCAATATTTGAAATGTACTACATATTTGATTTATTATTTTCTCATATTGCTGTACATTTAAAACTGCCTAAGTCTATGATGTTAAACCAGAATTTTATAGGCTATCAATAGCCTTTAAAGTTACTCACTAAGATTATTATTTATGGTTCATCTCATCATTTGTATATGGCTTATACCATCATTTGTTCCTCGCTAACATATAAAGTAAGGAAGCCCTTAAATTTTAACAGAAACTGTGAAGGTAATGTCTTAAATCTTCACTCTGCTTCTTTACACAAACACTTTGCAACTTCTCATTAGTACAGTTTCTATAAACTCTGAAATGTACATACTTAGTAGTGTATGACTGCTACCATGAATCTTATATGCTTTGTGGAAAAGTTTTACAACCTGCTAAATAGTCTAAATTTTGGCATATATGAGCAAATTCCCAAAATTAAACATATTTAAAACATTAAAACTTTTAACAAACCTTAAAACTTTCTATAGTGTTCATTAACACAGGTTCCTTGTACAGAATAATTGAATTCCTCCTCCAACACATGCGTTGAACAACAAATGTCTGGAATTATTTTGTTTTTGACATGTCAATCTTGACTTTATTCTTAAATGTGTTATTATGTAAAAAATACATGGTTCTCAAATTTCACGACAATTCTTTTGAATTTAATTTTTGTGGAATTGTCTACTTTAAGAAAATCAATTACACTTTATATATAAAAAATGTTCTGTGCTCAATTCAGTAGTACATACACTAACATTGGAACAATAAAGAGAACAATAGCCCCTGACTGAGGATGACACGCAGGTTCGCGAAGCATTCCCGATTTTTAAAAGAACAGATGCTGGATGGGCTTTGGACAGAAGGGAATCTTAATGCATTGTTGTTGGGAGTTTAAACTTGTTCGAAGACTTTGGAAAGTAGTATGGAGGTTCCTCAAAAAACTACATAGAGTGCCTCTAAGACCCAGCAATCCCATTTTGGGCATTCATCCAAATGATCACAAACAAGACCATACTAAAACTACCAGCAAAACTATGTTCATTGCAGCATTATTTACCATAGCTAAGATACATAACCAAACCCGATGCCCCACAGTAAATGAATGGATCAAGAAAGTGTATGTATTTGTGTGTGTGTGTGTGTGTGTACTGCAATTCTATGCCTCCATCAGAAAGAATGGCATCACCCAGTTTGCTAGGAAATGGAAAGACTTGGAAAAAATTATATTAAGTGAATTAAGCCAGGCCCAAAGAAGTGAAGTAAGCCAGGCCCAAAAAGAAACATATATCCCATGGTTTCCTTATTTGCAATAACTACTATGTGTCTGAGACAAGCAGAAAACATCATATAACTTGATGTTAGGCAACATGAACCCCAAGGACAGGATTCAAATGGTTTTTCTTTCTTGTGATTGTTTCTAACATATTTATAAGATGATTTCTTTGTTGCTTTGTATGTTTTTCCTGCAAGCTAAAGCCCCTGTTTTCAATGTATTTGATGTTGGTATAATTTGTGAAGGGGAAGAGAAACACAAATTGTTTAAATAGGGATGCAGGTGGACCCATTAAAATGAGATGAACAAGTCGTTATGTCAAAAAATGATTTTGGCCGGGGGGTGGAGAGATGTAGACTGTGAGGGGGCTGGGGTGGGGGAGGTTTGGTAGGGGTGGGGAGTGGAAGATGGACAGGGATCGGAAGGGGAAAGAAAGGAGAAGGCAACAATGCTTGATAAAAAATGGAATTCTATGCTTCCATCAGAAAGAATGACATTGTCCCATTGGTTAGGAAATGGAAAGACTTGGAAAAAATTATATTAAGTGAAGTAAGCCAGGCCCAAAGACACATAAGTCCCATGGTTTCCCTTATTTGCAATAACTAGTATATGTCTGAGGCAAGCAGGAAAGGTCAGACAAGTTGATGTTAGGGGAATGAACCCCAAGACAAGTATTCAAATGTATTTTGTTTTTTTTTTCTTTCAGGCAATTTTTCTCTAACATATTTATAAGACGATTTCTATGTTGCTTTTTATGTCCCTCCCACAAGGTATAACCCATGCTTTCACTCCATTTGATGTTGGTATAATTTGTGGAGGGGAAGGAAAAAAAAAAACAATTTGTTTAACCAGGGATACAGGTGGACCCATTGCAACAATGAGATGTACAAGTCATTATGTCAAAAAATGAACTTTACAACTTTGGGGGGAGGAGGACCGGGTGGGGGAAGTGGGAGAGTATGGGAAGGGGTGGGAAGGGGAAGCAAAGAGGAGGCAACAATGCTTGATAAGAAATGTACTCGTTATCTTGCCCATGTAATTGTAACTCCTCTGTCAGTATTCTCACAATAATAATAATAAAAAAGAAATGCACTCAATAACTCGCCCATGTAATTGTAACCCCTCGGTATGGTATTTTCACAATAAAAAAAGAAGCATAGGTCCTATGGTATCCCTTATTTGCAATAACGAATGTATGTCTGGGATAAGCAAAGAAGGCATGGTCAGGCGAAAAAAAGGAGGAGGCAACAATGCTTGATAAGAAATGTACACATTACCTTTTCCACGTAATTGTAACTCCTCTGTATGGTATTTTCACAATTAAAAAAAGAAAAGAAAAGGTCAAAAGCATGTGCATATGACTAGATAAGATGATGTTAAGGTAAATGAACCCCATGATAGGGACACAAGTGGTTTTTTATTTCTTTCTGTTGTTTCTAATATATTTATAACGTATGATGTGATTTTTTATATGTGTGCCCCCCACAGTTAAACCCCTGTTTTCACTGTATCTGATGTTGGTGCACCTCCATCTTATATATACACTTTTCTAATTTGGGGACGGAAAGGGAAAAAACAAAATGCTTAAATAAGGATACAGTATGACCCATTGCAACAATGTGACACACAAGACAGTATGGTGAAAAACGAACTTTACAATTTAGGCGGGGTGGGAGGAGGGGAGTGTACTTGTGGAGGTGAGAGGGAAGGGATGGTGGGGGAAAACAAAGGAGGAGGTAACAATGCTTGATAGGAAATATACTCATTACATTTTTTATTAACTGTAACCACTATGTACAGTACTTTTACAATAAAAAAACATAAAAATATTCTTGGATGGAAGAGATATTTCCCATATTTTACCCATTTAATATCATTAACAAAGAAATTAATGCAAAACACTGATATGAAGATATTTTGAATAAATGTGTGTGTGTATATATGTATGTATGTATGTATGTATGTGCGTGCCTGCTCATTTTCGTTCTCAGAGTTAGAATTCAGTGCATCAAGTTCTCCCTAGGCCATTCCTCTCTAGATTGATGAGCTACTATATAAGCTATATCTCCATTCTTGGCTCTTTCTAGTTCATTAATTTTTTTAAAAAAATAATTTCATGAATATTTTTTGTCCTGATTGGCTTCCAAGGGTTATCCACAGATCTCAGGTTCCTGAGCACATACCCGAGTAGACAGGATTACAGGTGTGACCAACCATCACAATGCTTTCAGAATAATTTAAAAAGTAGAAGAAAATTTACTTCATAAAGGCTTGTTTATCATCTCCTGCTTTTAAAGCATTTTGGAGTTATTATATGTGAATTTATTTCATTTTTGGATTCTTAAAAGACAGTAAGTGATGGTATTTAAAAGTTTTAATCTTTTTTTTTATGGGTCATGTGGCTTGAACTCTGGGCTTGGGCGCTGTCCCTGTGCCTTTCAGCTGAAGGCCAGTGCTCTACCCCTTGAACCACAGTGCCACTTCTGCTTTCCTAGTGGTTTATTGGATATGAGAGTATCACAGACTTTCCAGCCTGGGCTGGCTTTGAAGCGCAATCCTCAGATCTCAGCTTCCTCTGTAGCCAGGATTATAGGTGTTAGCCACCAGCTACCGGCTAGTTTTACTACTTTTTAAAACGTATACTGGAACTGTGGAACAGAAGACATTTGTCTCTCTTTAGACCTCAATTTATGAGCTCAACTCTGAGCATAACCCAATGTCACCAATACAGTCCGTGTTGAAGACAAAATGTGACAGAAAACAATTACCGTGGGCAATAATTGCTATCTTGGACAACATGAATATTGAATTGAGAGTGTAAGGGAATGGAGAGGATTTTACCTACTTTTTTATTGCTGACTTTTGGAAATTTTGACCCATTTCCTTCCCCACTGTGTGTCTTTGCGTCATACACTTAGTGCCTTTAATTACAATATTTCCTAACACTAAAATGGTAATAATATTAGAATTATAGCCAATGTTTTCTTAAGAATTAAGAGAAATAAAACTTGTGAAATACTTGACATAAACTTCTAGGAATGAGCTTACAATTACATGGGCAAGATAATTAGTATATTTCTTATCAAGCACTGTTGCCTCCTTCTTTGCTTCCTGTTTCCATCCTTTCCCATCTCCCCCCACACCCCCCCTCCCACCACCACCCCTCTCCCCCACCAAAGATGTAAAGTTCGTTTTTCAACATAAGGACTTGTTTCATCTCATTATTGCAATGAGTCCACCTGCATCCCTATTTAAACGATTTGTTTTTTCCCTTCCCCTCCACAACTTATACCAACATCAAATACAGTGAAAGCATGGGTTATACCATGGGGGACGGACATACAAATCAACAAAGAAATCGTCTTATAAATGTTCGAAACAATTGCAATAAAGAAAAAAACAATTGAATCCTTATCTTGGGGTTCATTTCACCTAACATCAATGTATCTGACCTTTTCTGCTTGACTCAGACATATACTAGTTATTGCAAATAAGGGAAACCATGGGACCTATGTTTTTTTGGACCTGGCTTAATTCACTTAATATAATTTTTTCCAAGTCTTTCCATTTCTTAACAAATTGGGCAATGTCATACTTTCTGATGGAGGAATAGAATTCCATTGTGTATATATATATATCACATTTTCTTCATCCTTTCATCTAGTGAGGAGCATCTGGGTTTGTTCCATATCTTAGCCATGGGAAATAATGCTGCAGTAAACATAGTTGTGCTGGTAACGGACAAGGGTCTCATATCTAAAATATACCTGGAACCCAAAAAAATTAAATCCCCCAACAACAAATCCTCAAAGAAACAACTGCCCAATAAATAAGTGAGCTAAAGACTTAAAGAGAAACTTCTCTGAAGAGGAAAGGAGGATGGCCAATAGACACATGAAGAAAAGCTCAACCTCTCTAGCCATAAAAGAAATGCAAATCAAAACAACATTGAGATGCCATATCACCCCAGTTAGAATGGCTATAATCAAGAACTCTAATAACAACAGAGGCTGGAGGGGATGTGGACAGAAGGGAACCTTAATGCATAATTGTTGGGAGTGTAAACTTGTTCAACTGCTTTGGAAAGTAGTATGGAGGTTCCTCCAAAGACTCCACATAGAACTCCTCTATGATCCAGCAATACCACTTTGGGGCATTTACCCAAATGATCACAAACTAGCCAGCAGTTTTTTAAAATACTAAATAGAATGCAATAAGCATTACAAAAGCCTTTACATGTAACGAGAAACCAGAAGGAATGTTCTCTATTGACCATGCTCTGCTTCAAAGGCAGCCAGGTGGATAGCTTCCCATGCTGTAAATCAAACTGGTTTTATTATGTGTTGGCAGTATAAAAACATCAGGGACAGAATAATGAAGGAATGTTGTAGACTGAGGTTAAGTACATATGAAAATGTGCAAAACTGATGAAAATGTAAAAGTATCTGAGTAGTATATTGTGTTTTACATCATTTAAGTTAAATTGCAAAAATAGGGAAGACCTAGAGGAATGAATTCTTTTTGATAGCCAATCAAAGGTCCTTAGAAGATTGAACTCTTTCCTCATTCTTGTAGAGAAATCATCAGATGAGAGGAACTCTATTGTTTTTTTGGTTCTTTCCATTTATACTTCAGTTTTAAATCTGAACTACATGAGACTGAAAGAAACCTAGAAAAATTAGACACGCAGGCTTTGGAAAGAGCCATGAACAAAAAATAAATAAAATACATATAGCCTTGTAAAAGGTCTAACTAAATTTATTTATATAGTCTTAAGTGTAAATAGAAAATGATTTAAACAATATAATGCAACAGTGTTACTCACAAGACAATACGTTGGAAATAGTCTTGGGGGGGCATTGGGATGGAAGAGGGAGAAAAATAGGGGAAAGGATAACAAGTTATAAAAGAAATGAATTCATTATCTTACTTATGAAACTATAACCCCTCTGTACATTAACTTGACAATAAAATTTAAATAAAAAACAAAATACATGATAGCAAGCAGCAATACAGGAGATGTGAGTGGGGGAAATACTGTACTATACAAAGAAGAATAAAACAGCTGTGGGGAGCAGTAATTTGACTTTAACATAAGAAGTAATAAACTTGCATACAGATTTTCAGCCTCATGTCAGTCAGTAAATAGGGAAAACAAAATGCACAATCAGTAAACCAATAGAGATAAAATAGAAACCTAAACAATTAAGGTGAAGAGATTACATGGACCAAGAATAAAAAAATGACACAATTATTAAACAAATAACAAGCTGGTAAGTTAAAAAAATATTACTAGTAATTCTAGTAATGTTTTTTTACCTCACAACTTATAAGAACTACACTTCAAATCACAGTTTAATAGTATATCATTTTAAAAATAGGTTACTTATTATTGATTTCTTAATATTGAATATTTAATATATAATTTTAATTTCAGTAGCTATAGAAAAGAAAGTGCAACTAAGTTTAATAATATATTTCATGAATTGTACAATTGAGAAGCATTAGAATTTTAAAAAATGACATATCAATATTGCTTCATTTCTGTGAATTAATGTAATAATTCAAAATGTATTCTACACTTAGCACTCATCTTAACATCAAATAATAAATTATTGCACATGACTTGGTATTAGATGGAAGGGTTCAGCACTGTGGTAATATTCACACCACACAGTACATCAGAGTTTGACTCCTCTCATCTAGCTTAAATTGTGGAAATTTGATTTCTACATGCATGTTAAATTCCTACCTAGGTAACATCTATAAAATTATATGCAATTATATATATGAGGAGTGTTTCAGATGATACTTAAAAGTCACATTCATTAATTAATTTTATTGTTTTCTACCAAATAAATATTTATAGAGAGACTGAATTTCTGAGTAGATAGTTGATGGTGTATGGGTGCTTGATTACACATATTGAGGATTATTTTATATTTCTGCCATTGTTTCTACAATTGGATTTAATTTTCCATAAAGGATTAAGTGTATATATTGGATATATAAAAGTAAACTGAATGTTTATTATATTAATATTTTGCCACTTGTCTAATCCCAAGTTTAAATTATCCATATGTTTGAAGTAAAGAAAATAACAACAGATATTAAAAAGATAAATCAGTGTGTAGTGGACAAGTATTTTCACCTTTATTTTGATAGTTGTTCCTCTTTTACACTACAGAATATTCTAGGGAAAATGTGCTCAAGTCTGACCACAACTGCAGAATATTATGGTTTGGTCTATCATAAGAGAAGGAAGGAAGGGGTACCTTCCTTCCAAAAGTCTGCTCCCAGGTATGTGATCTGTTTTATGGTGGTGACTTGTAAATGAACATTTTTGACAGTCAACCTTGAAAAGCCATCTTGATAGACCATTTTTTGTAAGTGGTTACATTGGATTATCCATGGCTTTGCAAGGATGCCCGATTGCCTCATTTTGAGACAATTAAAACAGGAATTTATTCAGCTGTTCTTTGTATCTTTAGGAGAAAAACCCATTGACTCTAGGCCTGGGGATCAATGGTGCCCAGAGAAGCTACTACCTTGAATAGTAATCCTAGACCTCTAAAAACAAAACAAAACAAAACTCCAGTAGGCACAGCCACTCAGGGCAACTATCACAGCCTACATGAAGTCAGGCAAAATACAGAAGCTGAGAGTCATTTAGCTGATAACGAATATATTTTTATGAGGCAGACTGAAATGAGACTTCAGAGAGAGGGTCAAAAGACTGATCAGAGAGACTAAAATTGGTCACACGAAGATTGGAAAATACAATTCCTTGTAGAGCAAATAAATCTTAGAAAGCCTGTGCATATAAGAACAAAACAGCAGACCAACTTCCAGAAAAGTGCACTCTCTTAGAGGTCAGCTTAATGAATTATCAATGGAAATCTTTGCATTCTTAAATATTTGACCACATGTAGGAGAAGGCCAATTGCTGAAGAGAAAGAAAATGTCATCACTCTGTTACAAGGTCCAATATCACATTAGGAAGGAATCAAGCACAGATTTGTAATAAAAAGAGAAAAAAACATTCCAAATGAGGGTTTCATTTGTTTTGATGTAACAGTTTCTGATTTAGGTGCTAGCAATTACCAAACAATAGATCCAGTCCCACAGCTGAGTTGATATTTACTGCAGTATTCCCACATGAAGGAAAAGAGAAAATTTACAAATGTCTGATGAAATGAGTTGAGGGTGATGTGTTCTAATAGTGATATCTGAGCTTTAGACATAGATGAAGAGGGGGATTTTCTTTTATAAAAATCTCCCATTTTTAGCCTGGTGCCAGAGGCTCACAGCTGTAATCCTAGCTACTCAGGAAGCTGAAAACTGAGGACTACTTTTCAAAGCCGGCCTGGCAGGAAAGCCCCTGAGCCTCTTATCTCCATTTAAACACCAGAAAAGCAGGAGTGGTACCGTGGCTCAAGATGAAGAGCACTGACTTGAGTTGAAGAGCCAAGACTTAAAGCCCCTCGACCAACACCAAAAAAAAAAATCTCCCTTTTGTTGGACTGACTACATATTTTCCTAACATTCAACAAAGAAGCCATTTTATCACCCACAACATTTAAATCCTGTCCTAGCTACTGCAAATAGAATGATTTGTTATCTTATGTCAAAAAGTACATATTTTCGGGATCAAATACCAGCAGTGGTAACATTTTTTTCCAGTCCTTGAACTCTGGGCCTGGGCGCCCTGAACATGGTTATGCTTGTATGTGAGCTTGTTTATTTATTGGATTACTGCCCGTGAGGGGAATTACAGGGTTATAAGAGAGATCTATGTTTAGTCTTTTGAGGAAACTCCATACTGCATTCCAGAGGGGTTGAACAAGTTTAACTTCCCACCAACAGTGTAATAGAGTTCCCAATTGGAGCCGGGTGCTGGTGGCTCACGCTTGTAATCCTAACTACTCAGGAGGCTGAGATCTGAGGATCATGGTTCAAAGCCAGCCCAGGGAGGTTCCCAAATGGCTACACCCACGGCAGCATTTGCTATTATTAGTTTTCTTGATAATGGCCATTCTAACTGGGAAGAGGTAGAATCTGTCTTGTAGATTTGTAGGCACCTTCTAGCTACAATAAATGAATGAATCCATGAAACCTGTATTTTTCTGAGTCTGCATTCCTTTCTCTTAGTATAATTTTCCCAAGCCTTTCATTATCCTTAAGACTGGTGAAAAGTCATCCCTTCTAATGGGTGAATAGAATTCCATTGTGTGTTTGTGTGTGTGTGTGTGTGTGTGTGTGTGTGTGTGTGTGTGTGTGTGTAAGATGACTATAGGCCCATGAGTTCATTTCTAAGCCTACTTTTTCATCTGTAATTCTGTAATTTCATATTAAATTTGGATTGCTTTCTCTACTGCATTGAAGAATATTGTTGGGATTTTGATGGGTAGTGCATTGTCAATTGTTTGAGGCAGTAGTGCAGTTTTCACAAAGTTATTTGTGAAAGCATTGAAAGATTTTGCATTTCCTTGAATCTCCTTCAATTTCCCTTTTTATATTTTTAAAATTTTCACAGTAGAGGTCCTTCACATTTTTGGTTAAATTAATTCCTAGTTTTGTTGTTTTTGTTTTGTTTAGATTTGATTTGATTTTGAGGCTAATACATATGAGGTTGTTTTCTGGATTTCAACCTGGATGTTCCCATTGTTGGTAACACAGAAAGACTACTGATTCTTGTGGGTTTAATACCCTTGCTACATTGCTAAAGGTTAGCAACACCTTTACTAACTTGAGGAAGGAAGGTATAGGGTCTTTAAATACAGGATCATTTCATCTGTACAAAGGGATCGTTTTACTTCTTCCCTATTTGGATCCCCTTTATGTTTTTCTCTTGCCTATTGCTCTTGCTAGAATGTCCACTACTATATGGAAGAGTAGTATAGAGAGTGGACATCCTTGTATCAGTCCAGCTTTTATTTTATTATTTTTTGAGTTTTCAAAATCTGGTTTAATTCAAACTGAGGAGCACATTGTGAAAATACATATGCATAAAAATCTAATAAATGCTAGACAAACAACATATTACTTTACAATAGAATAACCACAAATTTGAAGGCTCAAATTGAGTCTGTCACCTGTAAATACAACTTTATATTTGGCTCAAGTGGCTACTCAATTTCAAATGGTGCCAAGTTCATCCAAAGCGCCTCTTGACCCCCTCAGCCTTGGGAGGAGTTTCACCACAGTCTCAGTTGAAATCCCAGTCATCCCTTCAACTCTTAGGGCCAATTGATTCATTGGTACCCAAACACAACTGGAGGCTAGGGATTTCCAGTGGCCAAAAGTTATTGCACAGAGAACTCCATTCTAAGCCATACTCAGGGCTAAGAAGGTGTGAGATTAGCCCTTTAAACAGTGGTGTAGCATTAACACCACCATTAAGAAATAGCTCCTTAGTGAGAATGTACTAATTACTAGTTATGACAACAACAGAAAAAAGCAACATGGGAGCTTCACATTTCACATGAAAGACTAGCATTAACTGGGTCTGGCTTCACTCACATAGAGTGATTATTTTATTTTAGACCTAAGAGAAAATGAGTTCATACCAGTCGTTTCTTCACATAAGATTTGTGTAGCATTAAAATTGTTTAACACTAATGATTAGGCCATGCAGGTAAAAAATGTGTGATTCTCCTCTGCCAAAACAGAAACACCCCATTTCGACTCCTGTCCAGTTTCCAAAAAAAAAAAAACAACCAATATATACAAACATACACCTTTGTTATTGCACATCTTTCACACAAATCTGTGTATGTATTTTATATAATATATATATTTAAATACACTACACATAAAAAGACTATGGCACTTTACAGAATACATGTTTAACAAAGATCATTCATTACACCACAAATGTTTGAAATGATACAAAACCCTTAAATCATTTAATGTAACATTGTGAATTAAACCACAGGTTTAAAGCATCCACAGACTCCAAGACAAATATTTCTGCTTTAGAGTTCATTGAGAAGCCCAGCTTATCACAAAACTTTAAGCAACAGATGCAGGCAAAATTAATAAGACTTGTCTGGTATTAGCAATTGTTTTATTAAAAAAATAGAAAAATAGTTGTGGGTCAAGTGGTTTTTGAAGAGCTGTGTAGAAGAGTTTTAGTCTAGACTAAAATAGTTGTGGGTCAAGTGGTTTTTAAAGAGCTGTGTAGAAGAGTTTTAGTCTAGACTTCATTCCAGATTTTAATGTCTTCATGTGTCCACTATTAGGTACATGCTTTGTCATACGCATACTCTGTATTATATTGAGGAAAGTTGCATGCATTCCTAGCTTCTCAGACCTTTTAATCATAAAGAGGTATTGGAGCTTATTAAAAGCTATTTCTACATCCATACAAATGATCATGTGGTTCTTGTCCCTGCTTCTGCTGATGGTGTATGATACATTTATTTACAAGTATGTTGAATCCAATTGTACCCTACAATGAATCCTGTTCACTATACCTCAAGCAGCACCATTTGTTGTTACTGGAAGTAACGGTTACTGGATGTGGAAACTGATCCCAGGAGAGGAATGGAACATAGAGGAATGACAAAGTTCAAGTTAATATGTGTTTTCCTTTTTACTGTACAAGAAAACAATCCCAAGGCTTGAAGGAAACTCTGTCCCTGACTTTTTCGAGTGTGTTCTTTACTCATATAAAACTTTTCTGTAAACTTTAGTTGATTATTAAAAAAAGAAATAATGTGTTATTTGAAGGCCAGCATAGAACAAAAAGAAATAGCGTTGCTTTAAAAGTGTTCTACTGCAAAGAAACAAAGACATAGAAGTTTTAAAGTGACTTATGTGTGGATATTTCACTCCTGAGATTATCCTCTTGTTGCAGGAGTCAGTTATTAATTACTTAGTCTGGTCCTGAGTTCTCCTTAGCAATAAGGATTCCAAAAAGCAGGATCCAGTGAGTATGATCAGCAAAAGGAGCCTCTTCTCTTAAAGGAGTACTCTTTTAAGGAGGGTCCCAAAGAAATATCTGTGTTGCTTTTGTTTGCTTGTTTGTTTAGTTTGTGCTGGTTGTGGGGCTTGAACCCAGAGGCTGGACCCTGTCATTGAACAGTTGCCTTTTCTGCCCACCTGCCTCCAAAGCCAATGCTCTACTGTTGAGCCAAAACTCCACTTCTGGATTTCGGGTGTTTAATTAGAGATAAGAGTTTGACAGACTCTTCTGCCTGGGTTGACTTTGAACTAAGATAGTAAGAAAGCTATGTGATATCAACTGTAAAGACTTCTCTTTTGAAATGAGAAATATTAGATGAAATTTATTGTAAAGCTAATATTTGACAATTTTTAAAAGAAGAGAATATGTCCATCAAAAAAGCCATAACTTAAATAATTCAGCAAAAGTAGGTACACTGAATCATTTTGGAATTATTTTTTCTGCTTGGAAAGATTACTGAAGTTGTCATTCCTTTTGTGGAAGCTTAAAGTCACATTTCACTTTTTTTGTTGGTCGTGGGGATTGAACTCTGATCCTGGGCACTGTTCCTCAGCTCTTCAGCTCAAGTTGAGCACTCTACAACTTTAGGTCCAGCACCACTTCTGGGATTGTGGTTGTTAATTGAAGATAAGGGTCTCATAGACTTTCCTGACCAGGCTGGTTTTGAACCACAATCCTCTGGTCTCAACCTCCTGAGTAGCTAGGATTACAGGCGTGAACCATCAGCACCTGGCTCATATATGCCTTTATGTGCACTGAATGACACTATGTAGACAAAGCATGGAAATTTGAACCAAATGATGACATTGCAGCTTTTCAGAAAAATTGAGGTAGCAATAAATATATCTTCCTTTTCCATGTTGTTACATTAATGACTCATGGGACCCTTACATTAGCATCCACTGCCATCTGTATAGAGAAAAATAGAAAGACTGAGATTTTTAGAAAGCCAAGGAGATTGAGTAGGAAAGAACAGCATAGAAGGAGATACATTTATTACACAGATATTAAGAACTAGCCTAAGAGATTTAGAATGCTAAAGGCAATGAAGAATAAGCTTAGTTGATAACTAGTTCTTCAATAACCAAAAATGGTTCTCTAGAACAGTTTCTGGTACACCGTAGTTACTGTCATTTATTCCTTCCATCGAGTTATTCCTTCTATTCTGTCAAAAGTGGTACCATGATTAACCAAAAAGATTTCCAAATGTCACTTAGACTATCCTTCTCTCTGTGATTAGCAGTTACCACACAAAATCCTGGAATCTTTGAATTTCCAGAATTAATCTTCATCTGACATCTAAGCACATTCCTGGCATTAGTTGCTTTGATCTAATGACCAAAACTTTTTTTTCAACAGAGTATATTATTATAAGTAAAGTAAATGAATAAGGGACTATTGTCAGGTGTCAGTATGGAAGGAGCAATTATATATTCAAAGTATGGTTTCTTTATTTTGCATTTACTAACTAAATGGTTTTTTTAATTGTGAAAATACTGTACAGAGGAGTTAAAATACATGGGCAAGATAATGAGTACATTTCTTATCAAGTATTGTTGCCTCCTCCTTTGTTTCCCCTTCCTATCCCTTAACATCTCCCCCATCTACACTGCCCCCCCCCGCCAAAATTGTAAAGTTCGTTTTTGAACATAACAAGTGGTATTTCTCGTTTTTGCAATGGGTCCACCTGTATCCCTATTTAAATGATTTGTTTTTTTCCATTCCCCTCCACAAATTATACTAACATTAAATACAGTGAAAACAGAGGTTATATCCTGTCGGGGGGACATACAAAGCAACAAAGAAACCATCTTATAAATATATTAGAAACAGTCACATGAATGAAAAAATATTTGAATACTTTTGTTTTATTGCCAGTCCAGGGGCTTAAACTCAGGGCTAGGGCATTATTCCTGAGCTTTTTTTTTCCCTCAAGGCTAGCACTCTACCACTTGAGGCACAGCACCGCTTCCAGTGTTTTTCTGTTTATGTGGTACTGGGGAATTGAACCCAGGGTTTCATGCATGCTAGGCAATCACCGTACCATGAAGCCACATTCCCAGAACCCTAAATGAATTTCTTAAGAAGGCATTACATTTTGATTCTGTAACTATGTATCATAATTTTGGCCAGGTGCTAGAAAATGATGTAGAAAACAATACAATATGAGAAGTCCAATAAAGCTGGATGGAAAATGAATAACCGTCATGGTCTAGCTAGGGTACAGAGGGGCTTATGTCATGGAGCTGTTTCAACAGGCTGAGCGAGACAGCTCCTGACCCACAGCCCACCTCCAGAATGAGAGGGCCACCATGGGTTCTAGCCACATGGAGACAATGAGCCACCTCCTCCAGCACACATTCAACCAGTTCATGTGAGAGAGAGGGAGAAAGAAAGTGAGAAGTACACTTAAGCCCTGTGCTGGTGGCTAAGAACTCTAATCCCAACTACACAGGAGTCTGAGAAATGAGGATCATTGTTCATAGCCAGCCCAGGAAGGAAAGTCTGTGAGACTGTTATCTCCAAAGATCCGCCAGAAAACTGGAAGTGGTGCTGTGGGCTCAAGTGGTAGAGCGCTAGTCTTGAGCTGAAGAGCTCCTGAATAGCGCCCAGACCTAGAGTTCAAGCCCCATGACTGACAAGAAGTGGACTTCCTACTACAAAAAGGGGACTGAATAGCACCCATTTAACTAGGGAGCATGGTAGAGAAGTCAGGCCTAGCTTCCTGTGAACTTGAGGTCATAAGTAGGTCACCCAGCATCTCCATGCCTTGTTTGCCCCAGTTGCAAAACTCAACACAGTGAAGGATACCCTTCCTCATGGGGATAGGGTAATGATGAAAGAGAGCCATGTTTTGTTTCATAATCCCACACCTGTTGCCCCATTAATAACAGGGGCCACCTGAGCCCTTTCCAGGTATCTTCCTGTCATATGCTCACAGAATTGTCGAGAACATAACCTGAAGGCCACTCCCTCTGTGCCTAGCCATGTTCCAGAGATCTCTCTATATAAATCCCTTGTTTCCTCACAACTGTCCTGTGAAGAAACTGAGTTCCGATGGTTGTGGCCCTACCCAGAGCTTTATCTGTGGTCAAGAATCGGCTGCCATGGACTAAGAGTTTGTGATAATCCATCTAAATGATGACTGAGCATGGCTCTACATGTCTACCATCCCAAGTACAGAGGACCAGGCCTGGTGGAGCATACATGTCACAGATAGGAGGACCACCGGAGCTCAGCCCAGCCTGAGCATATATTGTTTGTTTCTCAGAAATGCACAAGACAGAAAGGTGGCTCCTCAGAGCCAGGGAGAAGAAATAAGCAGGGAATCATAGTGCTCTCAGAGGGGTTTCTGACCCAAGTTGGGAATGGTGTTGGGGCGGTCACTCACCTGTGCTGCTGGGAGATGTTGTTGGCAGCTGATCCAGGTAGAGCGAGCAAGGATGGTGGCGGCATGGCAGACACATGGGCCCAGAGCAGAGGACCAGTGGCAGGGACCAGGTCAGGGCCTTAGGCCCGCTGTGATTTGAAATCCAGCACCACAGGAAGGGGTGAGGGGGCCGGGGCATGTTAATTTCCTACTATTCTCTAAAGTTACCTTGAATCTCTTGCTCAACACTCAGCCACCTCTACCTTCCTTAACTGCTGGTAGTGGTGTACTAAAAGAGGGAATCCAGGTGCTACCAGGCATCATGGAATGTGGGCGTTGCCACCATTCTTGTATCCCATTGGTCAGAAAGAAACATGATGTGATGCAATCAGCATGGGCAGAGTAAAGTTGACAGGGGCTCTCCCAGCCATTTTCTCAGGGAAATCTGTCCCATTCAGTTGGGACAAGAGGGAGACCGCTTTAGCTGAATGGCTGCACAGATTTTTGTTTATTTCTGTTTGTTCCAGTCCTGAACCTTGAACTCAGGATCTGGGCACAGTCTCTGAGCTGCTTTTGCTCAAGGATGGCCCTCTACCACTGGAGCCACAGGGCTTCTGGCTTTGTTGGCACTGAAGTTGGACAGGAGTCTCAAGGACTTTCCTCCTGAGGGTGACTTTGACCATGATCCTCCCATCACAGCCTTGTAAACGTCAAGGAGGACTGTTGAGAGCCACTGGTGCCTGCCTAATCATTGGTCTTGCTAATGTTCTTGCACAGACCAGTGAGTTTCCTATCCTTGAGTTTAAGTGGTGGGAGCTGGAGCCCACAGTTGGAATCCTGGTCCTGCCACCTCCAAATGGCAGGAGATCCTAAGACACTCATTCATATCCATATGAATACAAATGGGATGGGATATATGTCATGATTGAATGGGCAGTTCTTGAATGATTCTAAGATAAAATTATACATAATTATATTATAGGACACTAATCGATGTTATTCAATACTTTATTAAGCATTTAAACAATCACATTCATAAAATGGAGGAATAATGAAATACCTAAGAATTGTGCCTCACATACTATAAAGGTGCCATTTTTCTGCCAGGACTGGGATTTGAACTCATGGTCTGGGTAACACTGTTGTACTGTGTAGGAAGGGGAATCTGGCCTCCTTGAAGTCAACAAATTCAAGTCTGTTCCTTAGGCCTGAAATCGATCCCCACCTATTCATGTACAATTTATATATATGATTTATATTTATATACATACGATGACTCCATATTGCATTCAGTGTAGTTATTTTATTTTTTTGTTTTATTTAAGTATTGATCATTTATTTTATTGACTATTATGGCACATAGAACATTGGTTACATTGATTACATAGGATATAGGCCTGCATATGTATTCCACTTCATACCTGACACCCAGGACATTCACAGAAAAGGAAAACGTGTCAGCATCAGCTTCTTACTCAAGGATTCATTGTTTGGGAGTGCTGGTTTCTGAACTCATGGCCTTCAGGGCCAAATTCATGAAGGGGTAAGTGTGAACACGCCCTCCTGGGGCAAACTGAGCTGACAGGCTGTTCCCAGGACCTGAGATCGAGCCCAGGAGTTAAAAAATATGAACAGATTGACATGCAGATGACAGTACACTAATAAATATGTATCTTTATAGAGTGCCAGAGATGTCTATACATTATTTAGTTATATAGACTACATTCCTACCAATTCTTGGGTATTTATTATGCGTCCATGTAATTAATGTTATTGTTTTCATCCTTACACTATTAATGAAATCAACCAGTGTCCTGAAATTATTGCATTCCTGTAAATAATAATATTATTTTAATGCTTCAAAAATAAAATCAATCAGACTCGTGAAAACATGCTGTCTAATTTTATAGGAGCATCATTAATGATCAACTCATTCAACTGTGACATTGACAAGAATCCATTGTTATTCCTTTGGATGGGAACCAGTTTCTTAGTATTTCCTGCCATTGGTTGGTCAGATCTTATGTTGCCACGTGGGCCTATGGCTTCCCTAATAGTCTGCCAAACTTCAGCAATGCAAGGGGAAGTACCCTTTGCAATATTGTCATTCAGACCCAGGAGGGTCACCGTGCAAAGGAAGAAAATGTAAAAAGGCCACATTTTTTCTGTGCATTGTTTTCCCTGAAAGGCCTGAGTGTCTAGGATCCCATCAGCAGCTGTGGGTCCAGTGGCTGCACCCCAGCCTAGAGTGATCAAAGCTGAGGTAGAATTGCCACTACCTGAGTTCAAGCCCTGTGCCTGACAAAATAAAAAAAAACATACATACATACATACATTAAAAATATTTAAAATATTTAAAATATTATGAGGATCCGTGGCTTGTAATTCTTGCCATTTTTTCTGCAAGGTCTGGGATTTGAACTCAGGGTCTGGGGAAATCTGCAGCACATTGGGGGATGGGATAATCACCATGCTGGAAGACAATAAAGAAAGGCCTGTTCCTAGGGCCTGAATTCAAAAATAATATTCATATACATTTTAAATACATGATTTATATTTACGTGCACATGTTTATTGCATGTTGCGGTTAGTGTATTCATTTTTTATATTTTATTTATTTATTATGCATTTGAGTGAGTATGATTACAAATATAACATTTTTTTCATCCTATTACATAAGACATAGATTTGCTTATGTATTCTACATCATTCCTGAGGCCCAGGACTTTCACCGATAAGGAAAACAAGTGGGACAATTGGCTTTTCCACCAGGATTAAGTTTTTGCCAGCTCTGTGCCTTGAACTCAGGGTCTAACAGGCCCACTTCATGAAAGGGTAAATGTTAGCACACCAGTCTGATGCAAGTGAAGTTGATGGGCACATTTGAGGACCTGAGATCAAGCCTAGGAATGGCCAATATATAAAAAGATAGATGTTTAGATTGCAGTGTGTGTGTGTGTGTGTGTGTGTGTGTGTGTGTGTGTGAGTGTGCATGTGTGTGTATATTAACATATGTATATGCATCTACAAAGGTATACAGAGAGAGACAGATATTTATGTAGATTCCAATATCTAACCCAACATATTCTATTACTACCAATTATTTGGTCTAAAATTATGCCTCCATTAATTAATCACTGTAGAATACTTAATAAAGAATTAATCAATGACCTATATTAATTGCATACAATCTTATACTGGAATGACTATCTAATTAGTAATTCAGTTAGTACATTTCAAATATTCTATTAGTGTTCCTATAGATAGGAACAAGTTTCTTAAGATCTTCAGCCATGTGTAGGTGGCAGGCCTAGGATCGAAATCAGGGCCTAGGTATCTGAGTGGGAATGATGCTTCACTGACAGCCCCCCAGCCTTTATCCATGCAAGGTCACATACAATTTTCAAGCCAAGTCATTGAGCCCCAGGAGGGTCACAGTGCTAAGTAAACAAAAGTAAACCTGTTGTGTAAAATTACCTGGTTTTTCCTCATCCATTTTTGTTGGTTTACTGTATTTTTGCCAGTGCTGGGAATTGAACTCGGGTCCTAGGATCCCTGGATCATCTGTGGGTGTAAAAGCTGCATCCCAACCTAGGGTAATCATGATTTAGGACACAATAAAATACTTCCTTGAGCAAAAGGAGATCAGGGAAAATGTCTAGACTCACAGTTTCAGCCTCAGGACCTGCCACAAAAAAAGAGCCAGTAACTCCATGTGTCTGTGTATGTAAACATGTATATGAATTTGTGAAGATCCAGAGTTGCTGTGAAGAAAGGCACCTAGCTAGGAAATTTGCTTTGAATAGAATGATTTCTTAGCACAGAGTGTGCATTCAAGACAGTGCATGTTCCGGGGCTCCCCTCACTGTTCCCAGTTAACCTGAGGGGGTCTCCATATCCCAGGCTGCTGGAGGAAATCTGCCTCATTGTTGGAACAGGCAGACAAAAAGCCTCACTCCTGTGCATCTGGGTAACAATTCATCCAAGCCAATTAGTGAGGATGAGTGTGCCCAGGCTGTTAAGGTTAGGAGAAAAAGGCCTCTTTGTACCCCAAGCAATCTCTCTCCCCTGTGCTCTGTTTTGACTGGAAGCTTTCATTTGTGCCAACTGCATGGCAGACCAAGTTCCCTACACTCATTCTGTCTTTGTAAGACTATGTTTCAGTGTTGAAACAAACTGCTACCATTAATTCAACAGTCCTTCTGTTAGGCAATTAGGGAGCTGAACAAAATGAATTGATTCATTATTGGCAACGGTGCCTCCGTGTGTGTGTGTGTGTGTGTGTGTGTGTGTGTGTGTGTGTGTGTGTGTGTGTGTGTGTGTGTATGCGCGCGCGCGCGCGTACATACACCGTCTTGGTGATTGAACTATGGACCTAACCATTGTACCTGAGTTTCTCCTGTATAAGGCCAGTACTCTACCACTTGAGCCACAAAGCCACTTCAGGCTTTTTTCTAGGGATGTGGTCCTGAGGATTCAAACCTAGGGTTTCACACACACAAAGCAGTCTACCCTTAAGAAACATTCCCAGCACTCCACTTCAGGTTTCTTTCTTTCTTTTCTTTTAAGTTGGAGGAGTTGAAGTCTGGGCCTGGGTGCTGTCTCTGAGCTCTTCATCTCAGTCTAGCACACTACCACTTGAGCTACAATGCCCCTTCAGGCTTTCTGGTGGTTTATTGGAGATAACCATCTCAAGGAATTTCCTGCCAATGCTGACTTTGGACTGTGATCTGGGATAGTTTTGAAATGAGATCCTCAGCTTCCTGAGCAGGCAGAATGATAGACCTCAGCTAAAAACATCTAAGCCATGACACTTTGCTGCAAGTGGGTCCTTGGCTCAGCATGGTAGAAAATTAGCCATGAGCCCAAGAAGAAAGTCAGCATCTATGCTCTGATTTCAAGGTTCATGATGGAGTAACCTAAACCAAAACAATTTTCTGCAAGAGACAAGTCACTAGAGTTTAGTACATACATAAATTTGTCCCTGCCTTGGGGACATATCTGAGCCTCAACTTTCTCATCTGCACATTCATCTTACTTGTGTAGCTCTTATAAGGACCAGATGAAAGAATAAAACTTGTGAAGGACTTAGCACATAGCACCCTGTGAAGGATTCAGCACTCAGTACCCCATGGACAATCGAGAAGTACTCAACACCCAGCACCCTAGGAAGGACTCATCACATAGCTATATCCCACAAATTGTCATTAGAATTAGGGTACTTTCTTCAGTATCACCATTCTTTCAGATACACATCACAAACCTCACAAGTTCACATCTAATGGTTTAGAGGGGTGTTTTGTGGGGGAGAGTCATCAGCCTCAGGGATTTCACTCATAGGTTGGAGGTACTGTCCTAAGATCTTTTCCTCAAGGATAGATCTCTATCACTTTCAGGCACAGCTCAGAATCTACCAGACTTCCTGCCAGGGCTGAGTTTTCAACCCCCAGTGTCTGATCTCCCCCCCTGAGCAGCTAGTGGTGAGCCATCAGTGTCTGGTTCCATGATGCTCTGGCTGCAGCTATTGACCTCTGGCTAAGTTAGGTTAGATGACAGCTGTCAGTTTCAGACTCCCAGCTTGCTCTGTGATGAGGTATTTGAAATCCTGCCTTTCTATAATTGGAGTCAGAACATTCTAACTTGTTTTTGGTTCCAGTCCTGGGGCTTGAGTAAGGGCCTAGACACAGTCCCTAAGCTTTCATATATGTATAAAACAAGACAGCGATGTCTGTATATTATTTAATTATATATATTATATTACTACCAATTATCAATAAATTATTCCTTCCTGTATTGAAATGTAATGGTTGAATACATAACAAATTATTAATTGAAAATTTCAATATAGTATGGTTATTGTGTATAATTTTATAATACAATCATACACTAATGTAATTGTTACTTTACAACATTCCGTTCATAAGGATGTATATCGGAATGCATTTCTTAGGATATCCTACCATTCATAGGTGGGAGTCCTGGGATTCACACCCCAGGCGTAGGTTTCTGGTTTGGGTTATGGCTTCCCAGATAGCCCACCAAAATTCAGCAGTGCAAGGTCATTTACACTTTCTGAGCCCTGCTTGCAATGCAAAGGAAAAAAACAATGTAAAACCGCCTCTGATACTTCCCAGTTTTAACCTTCTCCTTTTTCACCCCTCTCTTTTCTTCTTTTTTCTTTTTGGTTTTGGGGTCAGAACTCTGGGTCTCTGTGCTGTCCCTCAACTCTTCAGCTCAAGGCTATCGCTCTACCACTTGAGCCATAGCACTACTTCTGGCTTGTTTCTGCTTATGTGGTACTGAGGAATCGAATCCATGGCCTTATGCATGCAAGGCAAGGACACTATTACTGCTCTATTACTGAGCTACCTTCCCAGCACTTTTTTTTTGCCAGTCCCAAGATTTGAATTTGGGTCCTAGGATCTTAGGATCTCAGGATGGGCTGTGGGTCCAGAGGCTGCACCTCAGCCTAAGATGAAGAAGGTGAGGAAGAGTTACCACGAGCTGAGTTCAAGCCCCAGGCCTCTCCAAAAAAAATTAAGGCCCTGGCTTGGAATTTGCACCATTTTTCTGGCTGGCCTGGGATTTGAACTCAGAGTCTGGGTAACTGTGGCACTGTGGGGGAGAGGAAGCTCACCGTCATTGAAGACAAGAATTTCAGTCCAGTTTCCAGGGCCCAATTCAAGCCCCAGCCCTGAAAAAAATAATATTCATATATGAAATCTATTTACATACATGGGTTTACTCCATATGACATTTATTACCCATATTTTTTATTTTATTTAGTATTATTACATATATAACATTTATTTAATCTTATAACATGGATTTATTTGAATATGGATTATACATCATACTGAGACCCAGGACTTTCATAAAGACGGAAAAAAATGTGTAAAAATTGGCTTCTGACTCCACATAAAAAATTTTGGCCATGCTGGGATTTGAACTCACAGCCCACAATGCCCAATTCATGAAAGGATCAGTTGTAGTACAAAAGCCTTTGGCAAACTGAGCTGCCAACCAGTTCTGAGGACCTGGAAACAAGCCAGAGTAGTGGTTGATAGATAAAGATAGAGGTGTAGATATAGATATGGATATAGATATAGTTATAGATAGATAAATAGATGTGTAGTTTGCAATATATATGAGAGAGAGACAGTGTGAGGATATTAAGTTATATATATTATGAATTATTATTAAATTATGCCTCCATTTAATGAAGTATCATTGTTGAATACTTATTAAAGCATTAATGTAAAAGTAGTCAGTATTCTTTAATTGGGAGAATTATACAAAATAGCTAAAATGGAAGACATAATCCAATAATTTTTGTGTGGCCTTCTATAAAACAATCATGAACTAACTGCAAATTCAATTGTTACTTTTATAACACTCCATTAAACATTCACATGAATAGGAAAGACTTTCTCAAGATCTCCCTCCATTTGTAGGTGGCAGCCCAGGCATTGGAACTCCAGGCCTGGGTAGTTTACTTCAAAATGCAAACCATTAGAATGACACTGTGAATATTTCAGTTTGTCATAATGAAAAAAAGAACAAGAAGAAAAGAAAGCCAGGTGTCATTTGTTCCTGCCTGTAATCCTAGTTCATCAGGAGTCTGGGAGGTAGAGAATGCCAGTTTGAATTCAGCCAGGACAGGAAAGTCCACAGCACTCTTATTTCTGAGGGATCAAAGGAATAAAAACTCGTCATGAGTGGGGCTGTGGCTCAAGGAAAGAGCGCTACCCTTGAACAAAAGGACCCCAGGGGCAGTGCCTAGGCTGATAATACAAGCCCTGGACCTGCCAAAAAAAAGCAAAATAAAAAACAAGTAACTCCATGTTTCCCCATGTATGTATGCATGCATTTCTATCCGTAAAGGTCCAGAGTCCCTATGATGGAAGGCATCCAGCTAGAAAATTTGCTTTGAATAGAATGATTTCAAACCACAGACTGTGCTTTTAAGACAGTGCATGTTCCGGGGCTCCCCTCACTGTTCCCAGTGTAGCCTGAGGTTTTCTGCACACCCCAGGGTCCTGGAGGAAGTCTGCCTCATTGTTGGAACAGGCAGACAAAAGGCCTCACTCCAGTACAGCTGTGTAATAAACAACTCAGTCCAGGCCAATTAGTGAGGAGGAGTGTGGGCAGGCTCTAAAGGCCAGGAGAAAAAGGCCTCTTTGTACCCCAAGCTATCTCTCTCCCCAGTGCTGTTTTGACAGGAAACCTTCATTTGTGCCACCTCCCGTGGCAGGCCAAGTTCCCTGCATTTATCCTGTCTTTTTCAGACTGTGTTCCAGTGTTAAAATAACCTGCTACAATTATTTCAAAGGTCCTTTTGGCAGAAAACAAGGGAGCTGAACATAATGAAATGATTCATTATTGACAACGGTGGCTTCCTTGGTTTCTGGAAGCTTGCTAAATCTAAGCACATGTGTAATATCACAATGCTCCCTGTCATTTAGGGCTGGTGATGCTCATCAAGTTTTGAAACCTTTGACCTCTCCTAGTTTGGCCCCGGATGGCTAGGTTTTGGGGTTGAACACAGGGCCTGGGTGCTGACCATGAGCTCAGAATAGAAGCTCAGTGTTTTACCATTTGGTGTCACACCTTCACTTCTGGTATCTGTGTTTGTGTTTGTGTATGTGTGTCTGTGTATCTGTGTGTGTGTGTGTGTGTGTGTGTCTGTGTGCACATGTATGTGTGTGCATACACTTGTCCTGGAGATTGAACTCAGGACCTGAACGCTGGACCAGAGTTTCTCCGGTACAAGGATAGCATTCTATCACTTAAGCCACATAGCCACTTCAGGCTTTTTCTAGTATGTGGTACTAAGGAATTAAACCCAGGGATTCATACAGGCAAAACACTCTACACCTAAGACACATTTCCAGCCCTCCACTTCAGGTTTCTTTCTTTCTTCTTTTTGGAAGTTGGAGGAATTTATGTCTAGGCCTGAGTGCTGTCCTTGAGTTCTTCAGCTAAAGCCAATCGCTCTACCACTTGAGCTACAGCATCCCTGGAGGTTTTTGGTAGTTCACTGGAGAGAAGCCTCGCAAGCAATTTCCTGCCCAGCCTGGCTTTGGACTGTGACCCTCAACTCTCAGGCTCCTGAGTAGCTAGGATGACAGGTGCGAGTCACCAGCGCCCAGCTTCCAGTTCAAGTTTCTAAGTGCTAAAAAGGAGATTATAGTTTCATGGGACCTTTTGTGTCTGGGAGAGTTTGGAACCGAGATCATCATATCTCAGCTTCCTGGGTAGGCAGGAAGACAGACCTCAGCTACAGATACCTAGACTGTAACACTGTGTTGCAAGGGGTCCTTGGCTCCACGTGGTAGAGGGCTAGACATGAGCCCAACAGGGAAGGGTCAGGGGCTAGGCCCTGAGTTCAAGGTTCACGACCGAGAAAAATAAACCCAAACAATTGTCTGCAAGAGACAAACATAATTTTGGCCCTGATGTGGGGACATATCTGAGACTCGAATTTCTCTACAGCACAATCATCTGACTTGTGGTGCTCTTACAAGAACCAGATGAAAGTAGGACTCAGCACACGAAACCTCATGAAGGACTCATCACATAGCTGTATCCCACACACTGTTAGCAGAATTAGGGTGTTTTCATCAATATCACCATTCTTTCAGAAACACGTCATAAACCACACAAAGTTCACATCTAATGATTTAGAGGAGTTTTTTTGGGGGGAGGTGGAGTCAGCCATGGGGATTGCATTGAAAGCCTGGTTACTGTCCTAAGATCTTTTTTTTTTTCCATTTTATTTTATTTTATTTGTGAACATACTGTACAGAGGGGTTACAATTACATGGGCAGGATAATGCGTACATTTCTTATCAAGCATTGCAGCCTCCTCCTTTGTTTACCCTTCACATCCCTTCCCATGTCCTAAGATCTTTTGCTCAAGGCTAGAGCTCTACCACTTTGAGCCACAGTTCAGAGTTTCGCAGACTTCCTGCCAGGGCTGGGTTTTATACTCACCAGTGTCAGATCTCAGCCCCCAAGTATCTTGGATGTCAGGGGTGAGCGAGCCAGCAGCATCTGGTTCTGTGCAGCTGGTTTGCAGGTGAGACAGCAGCTGTCTGCACCAGACTCCAGACTTGCTCTGTGATGAGCTATTTGCAGTGATATCCTTAAATAGTTGCAGTCAGAAGATTCCATCTTTTTTGGTGCCATTCCTGGGTCTTGAATAAGAGTCTTGACACACAGTCTCTAAGCTTTTATGCTCAGCTAGTGCTCAGCTGCTTGAGCAAAAGCACGACTTCCAGATTTATCTATGCACACAGTAGTGAGGAATCGACCCTAAGACTTTGCATGTACTAGGCGAGCACTCTACCACTGAGCCCCAGTAGTGACAAGTGTATAAACAGATAAATGTGTAGATTGGTAGATAGAAAGATAGATAGATAGATAGATAGATAGATAGATAGATAAATAGATATGCATAAAACAAGAGACATATGTCTGTATACTTTGAAATTGCATATACAATATTACTACCGATTATTGGCAATTAAATTATTCCTTGCTTTTTTTAACTATCACGGTTGAATACAAAATAAAGGTTTAATTGAAAATTAGTAAATGTGGTATAATTGTTGTGTATAATTTTATAATCATACACTAACTACCAATTTAATTGTTACTTTTATAACATTCCATTTGTATGGATGTATATGGGAATGGGTTTCTTAGAATCTCCACCATTCATTAGCGGCAATCCAGGGATTCGACCTCCAGAACTAAGTTGCCAGTTTCAGTATGGATTCCTTAATAGCTTGCCAAACATCAGCAATGCAAGGTCATGTACACTTTCTGGGACTTGTCATTTAGACCCAGGATGGTTACAATACAAAGGACAAAAAAGTAAAACCACCTTCTTGAACTTCTCAGTTTTATGCTTCTCTTTTTTATTTTATTTTATTTTTTTGCCAGCCCCAAGATTTGAACTCGGGTCCTCGGATACAAGGGTCTGCTGTGACAGAAACGCCAAGACCTGAGTGCAAGCCCTGTGCTCGGATAACAATAATAATAACAACAACAATAAAGCCCTGGTTTGGAATTTGCACCATTTTCCTGGCAGGCCTTATATTTGAACTCAGGATATGGATAAATCTGTGGCACTGTAGGTGAAGGGCAAAGGCTCACCGTGCTTGAAAACAAGAAATTCAGAGCAGTTCTCAGGGCCTGAATTGAAGCCCCAGCACTGGAAAAAGGAATATTAATATATGAGATCTATTTACATACATGGGTTTACTGTATATGATGCTTATTACCCTTATTTATTTAGTATTATTACACATACAACATTTTTTATTACATCGTATCACATAGGATATATCTGCATATGGATTATGTATCATACTGATACCCAGGACTTTCTCAGAGAAGGAAAAAATAAATATGTCAAAAGTGGCTTCTTAATCCACGAATAAATTTTTGGCCATGTTGGGATTTCAACTCACTGCCTTCAATGGCCAATCCACAAATGGGGTTACAGTCTTAGCACACTAGCCTCTGGCAAACTGAGCTTCCAGGAATTCTGAGGACCTGTGATCAAGCCATAGTAGTGCTTTATAGATAGATAGATAGATAGATAGATAGATAGATAGATAGATAGATAGATAGATAGATAGATAGATAGATAGATTGATTGATAGATGGATAGATAGAAATGTAGATATATATATGCATACAGAGAGAGGGAAGGTGAGGATATTAAATTATATATGTTTATATATAATTACTAATTATTCATTACTAAATAGTGCCTCCATTTAATGAAGTATCACGTTTGAATACTTATAATAGCATTAATTAAAATTAGTCAATAGACTTCCATTAGGGGAATTATACCATGGTGCTGGAATGGAAGATATATATCCAATAACCTTTGTGTGGTATTCTAAAATAGAATCATGGATTAACTGCAAGTTTATTACTTTGATAATATTCCATTAGTATTCCCATGAATAGGAAGGATCTCCTTCCATTTGTGGGTGGCAGTCCTATCATTTGAACTCCAGGCCTGGGTAGTTTACTTTGAATGCAAACCATTGAAATGACACCATCAAGATTTCAGATTGTTACAATTGTAAAAAAGAACAACAAGAAGAAAAGAAACCCAGGAGCCATGGGCTCCTGCATGTAATACTAGCTCCTCAGGAGGCTGAGATGTAGAGAATGCCAATTTGAATTCAGCGGGGGCAGGAAAGTCTGTGAGACTCTTATTTCTAAGATATCACAAGAAAAAAATGAATGGAGCTGTGGCTCAAGGGCAGAGCACTACCCTTGAACAAAAAGAGCTCAGGGACAGGGCCTAGGCTCATAGTACAAACCGGGAACTGCCCACCCCCCAAATGAGGCAATAACTGCATGTCTCTATATATGGATGTATGATGTATGGATGATGGGCATTCAGCAGGTTGCCCATGGCCAGCCCCCCAACCTGGTCAAGCTGGGACAAGCCCTGAAGAGTACTCAGTCTGAGCCTGTGGCTTGACCAAAGCATCCTTCTCTGCCATTTAATAACTGAAGTCTTATATTGTGGCTTAAGTCTCCCATCGGGACACCTAGCAGCAAGCCACTGCCTCCAGGGAGACCACAGTTCCTAGACTTTAGGAGTTGTCGAAGTTTCTGGCTCCATAGTCTCTATCCTTCTGTAGGATGTGAGCCTAGACCTCTGGGGCCTGGTGACTATAACTCATTTATCATTTGTCATTGCCGAGTCTCAGGCTGGTCCCAAATCTTGGCAAAGATATTAAATAGTGAACAATTTCTCTGCCAAAGGGGTATGCCACTAAATCCCACCCTCATAACTCCCATGAGAAGTGAGCCTTGGGCTGTGAATGTGGCTTAGTGGTGTAGTGCTTACCTAGCACACACTCAGTCCTGGGTTCGATTACTCAGTACCAAAGAAGCAGAAAAAGCCAAAAGTTGCACTGTGGCTTAAGTGATAGAGTGCTAGACTTGAGCAAAAGAAGCTCAGGAACATACCCAGACCCTGAGTTCAAGACCCAAGACTGGCAAAAAGAAAAAAAATGAGCCTAGTATGACATACTCTTGTGGGACTCAGAGAAGGGCCATGGTTATAGGTAAGAGGTAGAGTAGAGGGAAACTGCTGGTGGCTCACCTCTGTAAGCAATTCAGGAGGCTGATTTAAGGATCCCAATTGGAAGCAGGGAAGTCTATATGAGACACTTTTCTCTAATTAAACACCCATAAAGCCAGAAGTAGAGATGTGGTTCAAGTAGTACAGTGCCTTGAGCACAAAAGCTCAGGTATCAGATAGAATCCAGGCCATGAATTCAAACCCCAGGACTGGCACACACGCACTCACACATACACACACACACACACACATCAAGATAGAGCATTTGCCAGTCACCCTGCACAAGTTCCATCTCTAGCAACTCAATATTTTAAAAAAAAGAGGGATAAGGGAAGATAAGACTTGCTCCAGGAGGTAATATAACCAATGCCAAATTTCCACAGGAGTTCTAAGATGTGGATACAGGACAGAGAGCCTCAGGCAGAAGGTAAAGCATGGGCAAAGGTCTTGCGGTGTGCTGTAGAGCAGGTTTTGTGGGTGGAATGAAGGTTCTGTGGCTTCAGAAGAGTCTGTCAGGACATTCATGGCTGGGCCAAGGTTTGTACTTGAGTCACAGGGCAGAGGGTGGGGTACCAAAATGGGGCCCGGGAGAAGAATAGCTTGGCTTTTCACCACGGACCCCGGCCATTTCTGGTGGCTGGAAGCCTATTTTTCACAGCTCCTGACCCTCAGAATTCCTTTGCCTGGAGGAGTCAGTACAAACGCAGGGAAGAACTCTTGCTTAAGAAAAGCTTCTAGCCCAATGCCACCAGTGGCTCAACCCCTGTAAATCTTAGCTACTCAGTAGAGTGTGATAGAGATCGTGGGTCAGGCTAGCTCAGGGGAGGAAAATTAGTGAGACTCTTCTTGCCGATGAACTACCAAAAGCCAGGAATGGAGTTGTGGCTCAATTGGTAGAGAGCTAACCTTGAGGGAAAAAGTTAAGAGACCAGAGCCCAGACCCCTGAGTTCAGTCCCCAGTACTGTCACCTAAAATATAAAGAAAAGCTTTCAAGAGCTCCTAGTCCACTGTGGTGAAAGGCCAGATCAGCCAGGCTCTCGTAGCTCACACCTGTACTCTTAGCTCCTCAGAAGGTTGAGATGTGAGTATTGCGGTTCAAAGCCAGTCTGAGCAGGAAAGTCTGGGAGACTCTGATCTCTAAGGAACCTCCAGAAACCAGAAGTGGCTCTGTACCTCAAGTGATAAGCTGAAGAGCTGGGGCAGAGTGCCCAGGAACAGAGTTCAAGCCCCATGACCAACACCTAGCCTGCTTGGTCTTACTCTGTGTCTCTAGGAAGAGTATTTTCCAGTGGACCCCTGAGGGTCTCCCAATATCTAGATCTCCTACAAGTCTTGAGAGCAGCCTCTTTGGAGGCCATTGCCTATAGATTGGCCACAGTACCAAAGAAGGGTCGAGCCTTGGGGTATGGAGCTCATCAGAAAGGCATCTGTCATGGGCACAATGTTGATCTGAGCAGTAATTCGATGTCTCAGACCACGGTTCTAGGCCAGGAGGAGCAGGAGCTGCAAGATGTCACACCAGGTAACGCCTGCTCACGTGGGCATCACAAGAGTGTGAGTTTGTCAGGCACAACTTGGGCAGGTGTGGAGTTGAGCTCATGAAAGGCTTGTAAGCTCCGGAATCCACAGCTGGCTGTCTGCTGCTTGTAGCAGTCACTATCCCAGGAGTCCCAGTGCTCAGACCACTGCTTTCCTCACCAGGGAGTGGAAGGGGGCAGATGAAGGTCGGCAATTGTAGGCTGACTACAAAGGAGCATCCTTAGTGTCCTTCCCTTGGTCCTGTGGCCCTGTGCATGGATGGAGGGGCATGTTCCATGGACTTACTGCCATGGGCCAACCACTCAGCCCAAGGAGGACTTAGGGAGAAACCACTTGATCTGGCTTGAGAGTTTACTATGAATATGACTCAAGACTGACCCCAGTTCTAGCTCAGCTCATCATTACCATCTTCCTGTGTGTGTGTGTATGTGAATGCACACATTCTCGTACACATCTTGGTACTAGGTCTTGAACTCAGGGCCTGGGCTCTCTCCCTCACTTTTTTCATTCAGGGCTAGCACTCTACCACTTGAGCCACAGTTTCTCTTCCAGCCTTCGGGTGGTTATTTGCAGAAAAGAGTCTCACAGACTTTGCTAGCTGGGCTGCCTCTGAATATCAATCCTCATATCTCATACTCCTGAGGAGCTAGGAATATGAGAGCATGAGCTATTAGCATCTGGCCAAACTCCTCCTTGGCTAAAACAGACTACCTCTCTCCCAGTTGATCACCCATCTACATTTATCCCTCCTACCCCAGGCTTCAGACAAAACATAAACTCCTCCCCTGAGAACAAAGAAATGGGATCAGGTTTGAGGTTTATATTCTCCACATAATCAGGGGCTGGTGGGAGCTGACATGGAGGTCAGAGATCTAGGCCAGGGCAAGTAGACAGCTGTTAGAACAGAAGAGAGTATGAAAAGACATCCTTGCAGCTGGATGCCAGTGGCTCATACCAGCAATCCTAGCTACTCAAGAGGCTGAGCTCTTAGGGTGGCAACTTAAAGCCAGCCCAGGCAGGAAAATACGTGAGAAACTTCTGTCTACTAAACTACTAAAAAAGATGAAAGGTGAGTTGTGGTTCAAGTGTTAGAGTGTTAGCTTTCAGCAAAGGAAGCTCAGGGACAGTGCCAAACTCTGAGTTCCAGCTCTAAGATTTTTGTAAGACACCACCTCCCACCCCAATCAGGCCATAAATCCAGATTTTGCTCATCCTAGATCTCACTTCTGCTCCTGCCACTTCCACAGCACAAGTGGCCGGTGTGTGGCCAGCACTGGGTTAAGAAGTGAACTTACACAAGGGGGGCATGGCCAGGTCAAGGTTAATGCCCCAGAACATTGAGGTACTGGCCATACCAGTCTCTCATCTCCCAGTTCCCTGGCCCTGGAATCTAAAGTCTGTGCCTCTGTGTTCTGGGCATCCAGAATTGTCTAGAAGTACCTAAGAGGCCCAACTATGGCTGGAAAAAATACTTGCCTCCAGAAATGTACATTGACATTTCCTAGACACCGACCAATACTTCCAACCCCCCTTGGCCTCACCTCCCATGTAGGCCCAAATCCACCTTGTGTGGGCAGCCTTTAGTCAGCTATCAAGCTTGGATTGTCCAGAGCCACTGGCAAACACCCTTCCCCCACTCCACTGTCAGACTGCTAGAAGTATGACATACCTCCAGAAGCCCAGCTGAGGAAAAAGACAGGACATCGCATGACTGACCCTGCCCCCCACCTCAAGAGGAAGGCACGAAACTATGCCAGCCGGCCCTGCAGACCCAGAATCCCCTGGAGGCAGACAAAGATATGGACAGCCAGACTTGGGCCCCAAAGACAAGCTGGAATGTGCAGGTCTCTGACAATTTAGGACTCATTGTAGACCCTGATGGGGGCTAAAGGCAAAGTTGCCATGGAGCAGTGTCACCATCCGAGGTCAGAAAGAGGCAAACAAGCACCCAGGAAATGGACAGAGAAAGATGAGGGAAAAATACACACAGACACCCCCCCCCCCACACACACACACACTCATGGGTAGCCCAAGGCCTCAGCAGTCCCTGAGCACCTGAACATCCCAAACTCTGAGAAGATGGCACTACTGTCCCCAGACCAAATGTAGACAAATCACAGAGCTTCTCACACACCTGGAATGGCTCATCACACAGCATGGCATTTCCTTCTGTACACACCTCTATGAAGAAAACTCACCCACCTTATCTTTGGTTGTAGGTCATGGGGTTTGAACTTTGGCCTTCCCGCAAAACTCAGCTCTTCAGCTGAAGGTGTGCACTCTACCACTGGAGCCACAGCACCACTTCTGGTTTTTCTGAAAGTCTCACAGACTTTTCTGCCCAAGCAGGCTTTGAACCATAATCCTCAGATCTTAGCCTCCTGAGTAGCTAGGATGACAGTTGTGAATCAATGGCAGCTCCCAGCTTCAACCACCTTCTTACACCCAGGGGAAACCAAACTTGTCAGGCCACAAGGCACATGCAACCCTTCACTTCAGACATTGATACCAGCATCCAAAACCATTCTTTCTTGGGTGGAGACAATATAGTTGAAACTACCCTCCCACACCTGCTCCCATTCGCCCACTCCCTGCCTTAGACAGGCACAACCTCTGTAGTTCTTGGTAAGGTAATGCCCACCATGCTATGACTTCACACTTGGGAAAACCTGAGGAGTTCTTAGAAATGTCTGTACACTGAAGCAAGCACCTGGTCTCCCAACCACAGAAACCCCACTCCACCATCTCTTGCAAGCAAGGGGTGTCTTTCTTGTTTTCCTGGTAGAAGAGCTTGAACTCCGGGCTTGGGTACTGTCCATGATGATGATTTTTTGCTCAAGGCCAGTGGTCTACAACTTGAGCCATGGTGCCACTTCTGGTTGAAGATTGGAGATGAGACTCTCATGGGAGCTTCCTGCCTGCACTGGGAAACAAGATCCTCTGGATCTCAGCCTCCCAAGTAGCCTGGATGACAGGTGTGAGCCACCAGAGCAGGGCTTATGGTGTCTCATTCTTTAGAATTTCCACCTAGTCCTCCTCTAGAAACTACCACTTAGACACTCCGCTATCTCATTCAGGGACAGGGAGGCTCGGAATCTTGGTGGGGACATGGGCATTAAAGGGCCCCCTTCACATCACTACCCATCTCTAAGTTCCCATCCACCTCCTCTGGATGGCCTGGTCTTCCGGGGCAGATCAGACCCACTAGGACTTCTGGGGCCTGTATCTCCCCGCCCCACCCAACCAGTACCTGAGGATTTCTAGGGCTGGCTGCTCCAAGTTTCGGTGGAAGATGTCTGGAGGGATGCTGATAACCAGGGGTGCCCAGGGTAGAAGGAGTGTCCATCTCCCCTCTGTCAAAGAAGGGGACAGGACACATGGATGGATGTACTAAGAGCTACAGGGCATAACAATCCACCTATCACCCATGTCCCTTGGAGTGCTGTTTTATGTTGACAGTCCTTGGGCTTGGCCTGGGGGCCCAGGCACTGTCCCTGAGCTTCCTTTGCTTGAGGCAAGCACTCTCTTGGTGCCACTTCTGGCTTTTTCTGTGTATGTGGGAACTAGGAATTGAACCCATGGTTTCCTGTGCTCTACACAAGCCCACTACTGCTAAGACACAATCCCAATCCTGGATAGTATTCTTATGTGACCTTTTGGGCCTGTCTCGTTACAATCTTGTACATCTGTACTGAGTTTCTCACCAGCAGCCCTGGCTGGAAATGAACATGCTCCAATATGTTGTCCTTTATCTACAGCATCTTTACTCTCTATGCTTCCTGTCAGATCCTCCTTGTTAAGAAAGACCCCCTTTCAAGTGCTGCCTTTAAGAATCCTGATCCAATTGCCCTGGCAGTGAGGGGGGCGGGGATCTTCTCAGCTCTACACAATACTGGCCTTGTCATTCTCTTCCATTCAGCTGGTGTAGATTGAGAATGCTCAAAGGGGAAAGCCTGGCTTTCACCACCCAATTTCTGAAGGCTCTGATGCACTACCCACGGACCTGTGCTGTATCACACTCCATGAAAGTGCACTTGAGGCCCACGCAATCTGTGGGCAAGAAATGAGGCTTGAAGTGAGGATCTGGGAGCTGTCTCTCTGAGTTTTTCTGTTCAAGGCTGATGCTCCAGCACTTGAGCCTCAGCTCCACTTCTAACATTTTGGTGGTTCCATGGAGAGTAGAGTCTCACTTGCTTTCTAGCTTATGGCTGGCTTTGATCTTTGCACCTCAGATCTCTGCCTACTGAAGAACCAGTATGTCAGGTGTGAGCCTGAGCAAGATATGACAAGCACCAGAGCCTTTCTTTTGAGCTTCTGTTTATTTCGTGTCAACTAGCAAGCCCTAATTAAAATAGTCATTTACAGGGGATAAAGTTCCTCTCCTAGGTCAGTTAATCCAAGGAGATAAAATGTCTTTGGAAAAGGCTAGTCTGAGTTGGCTTATGTGAGTGTGTTTGTGAGAGTATGAGTTTCAGGGATACCTACCCCCAACTCTCCGATGCTTCATTCTCCCAGTAGTAAGTACATCCACGATCTCCACACCAAGGAAGGTGGGTAGGGGAGTGTTCATAAGGTCACATCAAGTGGGATCATCTGAATTCTATCCTGCAACTGAAGCTGGGAGAGATAATAGAGAGAAGAGGTTTAGAGGAACATCAAGGTAAGCCCCTTACCTTTGGCTACAAGTACCAGAGAAAAGAATGAATCCATCCTTTTTGGTACTAAGATAACCGGTGCCCACTATTCATTTATTTTATTTTTTTGGGAGTCCCAGGGCTTGGATTCAGGGCCTCAGTTTCATCACTGAGCTTCTTTTACTCAAGGTTGAGGCTCTACAAATTGAGCCACAGCACTATATATATCTTTTTTGTGGTGGGGGGTAGGTGGTTTATGGGAGATAAGAATCTCCATGCCTGGGCTGGCTCTCAGTCAACACCATCAGAACTCAGCCTCCCGAATAGCCAGGATGACAGGCTAGAGCCACCAACACCTGACCGCCATCATCCATTTATAATTCCCTAGGGCCATTGCTGAGCCATCCGCACTGCATCCCCGTTGTTGTGAGTTAGGAGCAGACATGAATGGGTTTGATACTTCAACAGCCTACCTACCTTTGAGCATCGTTCCGGGTCAGTCCGATTGTGGCTTCCTCCTTATCCACAGCAATGACTTGGCTCTGTCATCAGAACAAATATCCCCCAGGAGGTATCAGGTCTGGGGTTTTTCCTCTGCACACCATATCCCCTCCCTGAAAAGACACACCCCAACAAAGCAAAGTAGACATAGAGTGAATTCATTTTCTTATAATCAGTGTCTGGCCAGATAGGTGACAGTGAGGATCAGAGGCCCGGGATTCGGCTGTGCAGTTGGATAACATGATGCCTCCTCATCCACTTTCCTTTAACTGTCTTAGAAGAGGGTAGTGAGGAAGGATTCACCAGATGAACTGACAATGAATAACCATCACATTCTAGCCCAGGCACAGATGGGCTTACCTGAGGGAGGGAGTTCAACAGCCTGAGCAAGAAAGCTCCTGACCCACAGCCTACCTCCAGAATGAGAGGGCCACTTTGGGTCCCAGCCACACATGGCGACGCTGGGCCACCTCCTCCAGCACCCATTCAACAAGTTCCTGTGTGAGGGAGAGACAGAGAGTTCTGATGAGAGAGAGAGAGAGAGAGAGAGAGAGAGAGAGAGAGAGAGAGGAGAGAGTCGGAATTACACTTAAGCCCTATAATGGTAACTACAAAGGAGGCTGAAATATGAGGATCATGGTTCATAGCCAGCCTAGGCAGGAAGGACTGTGAGACTCTTATCTCCAAAGAATCACCAGAAAACTGGAAGTTGTGCTGTGGCTCAAGTGGTAGAGTGCTAGCCTTGATCTGAGGAGCTTGGAAACAGCGTCCAACCCAGAGTTCAAGCCCCATGACTGACAAGAAGTGGACTTCCCACCACAAGAAGTGGACTGAATAGCACCCATTGTCCTAGCAAGTATGGCAGTGAAGTCAGGTCGAGCTTTCTTTCAGCTGGGGGTCATGAGTAGGTTAACCAGCTTCTCCATGCCTCATTTTCCCCAGCAGCAAAACTGAACAGTGAAAGTTCCCCTTCCTCACGTGGATAGGGTAAAGATGAAAGAAAGCCATGTTTTGTTTTATAATCCCATACCTGTGGCACGATAAATAACAGGGCCCATTTGAGCCCTTTCCAGGTATCTTCCTGTCATATGCTCACAGAATTGCCAAGAACCTTATCTGATGACCACTCCCTCTATGCCTGGCTCTGCCCCAGAGATCCCCCTGTATTGATCCCTTGTTTCCTCACAACTGTCCTGTGAGGATACTGAGGTCCGAAGGTTCCATGCCCAACCCAGAACTTCAACTGTGGTCAAGAATCAGGGGCTGTCTCTGTCCCCCTGGGGAGCCACCCCCTGCAGGCCTCACTACCAGGCTCTCCCAAGCTCCCTCTGCCACAAACCATACCCCAGGGAGTAGACAGTTCCAGGGCACAAAGATCCCTTGGTCTTATAATTTAACGGTGCTGAGTCCCCTTCAAGCAACTCACCCTTCCAGACCCCCACACCTCAGTCACAAAGCCCATGCACCCCCCAAAGATTGCAGTTAGAAGTTATCAAAGGGTCCAGTGCTCCTTGTTACAACCAACTTCTACACACACACACACACACACACACACACACACACACACACACACACACACACACACACACAAAGCTGGCACAGGTGGTTCCTGTCTGTCATCCTCGATACTCAGGAGGCTGAAGTCTGAGGATCACTGTTCAAAGCCAGCCTGCACAGGAAAGTCTCTGAGGCTCTTATCTACAGTGAACCACCATATAGCCAGAGGAGGAGCTGTGGCTCAAGTGTCAGAGCACTAGCTTTGAGCACGAAAGCTCAGGAACAGCACCTAGGCCCTGAGTTCAAGGCCCAGTTCTTCTACCTCCAAACATACACAGACACAGACACAGACACACAGACACACAGACACACAGACACACACACACACACACACACACACACACACACACACACACACACGAAAAGCCCAAGGCTTCAGCAGTCCCTGAGAACAGAACCATAAACTCCCTCTGTTAGGTTGAGCCTCTCTCATATCTGGAATGTCTCATCGACCAGCATGGCATATCCTACCGTACACATTGGTATGCAGAAAACTTAGTCACCTCTTTTTTTGTGGTTGGTCATGGAGTTTGAACTCTGGGCCACGGTGTTGTCCCTCAGGTCTTCAGATGAAGGTGAGCATTCTCCCACTTGAACCACAGCACCACGTCCTGTTCCCTGGTTGATCCTTTGGTCATCAAGTCTCATAGACTTTTCTACCCAAGTTGGCTTGGACCCACGTTCTTCACATCTCAGCCTTCTGGCTTCAGCCACCTTCATATACCCAGAGGAAACCCATCACCTCAGGCCACAAACTTCTTGCAACCCTTTATTTGAGACTTTGACACCCAGCACTCAAATCCATCCTTCAATGGAGAGAATAAAACCACAACAATCTCACCCCTAAACGCATTTGCCCACTCCCTGCCTGCCACAGGCCATGTCCTCTTGAAGCTGTGGCTTCAAACTGGAGCAAACTTGGGGAGTTCTTAGAAATGTCTGTACAGTGAGGCCAGAACCTGGTCTCCCACCACAGCACACACCCCACTCTCCCCCACACCTCCACCATCCTTTGCAGGCAAAGATGTCTTACTTTCTTTTTTCTGTTGTGGTGCTTGAACTCTGGGCCTCGGTGCTATCCATGAGCTCTTCAGCTAAGATGAGCACTCAACTAATTGAGCCACAGCACCCCTTCCAGTTTTCTGGTGGTTTGTTGGAAAAAAAGTCTCAGGGTCTTCCCTGAGCAGGCTGGCCATGATCTGTGATCCTCAGATCTCACCTCCTGAGTATCTAGGATGACAGCCATGAGCTACTGGCAACAGGCCAAACATATTTTTCCATGCCTGTCATCCTATCCCTTAAGGAGACTGAGATCTGAAGACTGCAGTTGGAAGCCACCTTTGGCAGCGAATTCCATGAGAACTCTTTATCCCCAATTAAACATCCAAAATAATTGGAAGTGGAGCTGTGGCTCAAATGATAGAGTGATAGCTTTGAGCATAAGAGACAACGGATAGGACCCAGTCCCTAGTTTCAAGTTTTTCTAGCAAAGACCCACCCAAGAATGGGAAGCAGGTGGGCATACGGGAGCTGAAAGCTCACACATAATACTCAAGACTCCCAGAACAGACCCTATTCGGCTCTGATTCTCTAGATTCTATGTCCTACGTCATGACAGTATTAGATGGGATTGACCATGCTCCAAGTTAGGACATTCAATTACAATCTCATACTGAGGATCCCCTGACCTTATGAAAGACTCAGGATCTCTCACTGTCCTGCCTCAACACTGAGCAGTGAGGTGAGTTCTAGTTATCCAACCACAGGATGTAGGAACAAAAGCATTTCTTGGCCAAGAGATGCAGACTGGAAGGCTCTAGGTCCGTCGCTCTCAGGAAGGGGAAAAGGGCTGATCCATCGCAGGCATGTTCCTAGGTTGTGAGTATCCTCAAAGAAACAACCCTGCTCAGAGCTCAGTGCCTCTTGTTTTCCCACCATCCTCCCCAAGCTTGTCCCACCACCAGCCTGCCCTCTCTGAATCTCAGATCTGCCATCTAGACTAAAGGCTGAGCCAGCAAAGAGACCCACCTCTGCCTCTGAGAATGGCAGTCACAGGGTCCTAGCGCCCCCTAGAGGAAGTCTCCGGGCAACACAGGTCCTGACTCCCACCCTCATTCCCTGGCTGTCCTATGCCAGTGGCACACTTACCTCTGTCTCTGGTCTTGAAACACTGGAGTTGTGATCTTCAGATTGAGCCCTGGAAATCCCAGTCGACAAAGTTGTACTGCACAGGCATCCTGCGGTGGACGACAGCCAGGTGCTCAATGGTGAACCCAAGACACCAGGACTTTTAATAACCCTATGGTTGGTCAAAGGCTCTATCACTGATGGTCTAGATTGTCATGCGAGATTATGGCTCCAATGTCCTGAAACACTTGACCTGGGATCATCCTCCCATTTCATCTTCCTCCCCCACCTTGACACTCTGTCACCCCAACACCTAACTAGCTGTTGGACCATTTCTTCTTCTTTTTTTTTTTTGGTCCAGTCGTGGGGCCTGAAATCTGGGCCTGGGCACTGTCCCTCAGCTCAAAGCTAGCGCTCTACCACTTGAGCCACAGCGCCACTTCCGGCTTTTTTTCTTTTTGCTTATGTGGTGCTGAGGAATCAAACCCAGGGCCTCGAGCATTGCAAGGCAAGCGCTCTACCACTGAGCCACCTTCCCAGCCCGGACCATTTCCACTTATATGACCAGAAAATAAACTTGGTGGGACCAGGAGAGATTAAAACCTGGTGACCCACCCTGAGCCCTAGGGTCTACATCCTTCTGCAGTCAGCAACCACACAACACCTGGATTTCATGAAGTTGCTGATAGGTCAGTGGCTTGGTCCTACATACTGGCTTTAGGCTCTGAAACTGTGCCCACAGAGATTGTGAATGGTTGGCTCCCTTGATCCAGGGACTCCAAACCAAGGTTTGCCTGTTCCCCTTTCTTCCATTCCACTTTTTCTCACTCCATCCTTCCCTCCTCTCACTCTTTTTTCCTTTCTTCTCTCACTCATGGGCCTTGAACTCGGACCCTGGATGCTGTCCCTGAGCCTTTTTACTCAAGGCCAACAGACTACAACTTGAGCCACACATCCACTTCTTGTGTTTTCTTTTTGGTAGTTGGAAATAAGAGTCTTACAGGATTGCCTGCCCCAGCCTTAAGCCTCAATCCTCCCATCTCAGCCTCCTAAGTAGCTAGGTGACAGGTGTGAAGCACCAGCATCCAGATCAATCTAAGGTTTCTTCATGTGCTATTGAACCAGCACTGGATCATTTCATCTATGATCGCATTCCCCCAGGAGCATGGTGCACACTGTAACTGTTGGATAAGTATATGAGCATCTGCATATGACAATACTACAGAAAAGTCCCATTTGATGCAGGTAAGCATCCTGGCAGGGGGAAGGGCAAAGCCTGATGAAGCTCTCCCACAATTCTCTCTCCTCCTCTTCCCACCCTCCTGGTGCCACCACACTTAACTCTTTTGGCTCTGAGGATGTGAGCCATGATGTACTAGCTGGATTCTGGGGCCTGTGGAATGCCTATCTTCTCAAAGATCTCTGTCCAGCAGCTGACCAGCTCTGTGGCACTCAATTCCCACTCCGGTGAGAATGAGGTTGCCAGTGAGCTGAGGCCTGGCTCAAGGGGCCTCCTCTCCTCCTCCCTGGGGCCAGGAAGGATGGTCTACCACATCCTGTCCCCAAGTTTCATATTTCAGAGAAAGTATCCTCGAGGCATCCCGGGTTTCTGAAACTCCCAGAGTCCCATGAAGGTGCTGGGAATCATCTTTGCTCACAGCTGAGGCTTGAACTCAGGGTCCCTGAGATTTGTTGCATTTGTTAAACAATTTACCATTCGAGTCATGCCTCACTTCTGGCATTTTGCTGATTAATCAGTGATAAGATTCTCAGGGACTTTATTTTGTGAGCTGCATTCAAACAGCAATACTCAAATCACAGCCTCCCAAGGAGCTAAGATGAGATACATGAGTCAACGGCTCCCAACTTCTATTCACTACTTGTATATGAGCTTTCACAGACTAAATTGTTTTACACTTTTATTGAGCGCAACTATATCGTTTTTCTTTCCTATAATTTTAATGCCAAATTTAAGAATGCTTCATCTCCAAAATGGTCAAGATGTCTTGACAATTGAACTCATTGGACTAGAAGGCTGCTGATATCTAAGATAGTACTAAAATGTTAGACTTGAGCCTATCTTTATGACTGCTTAATACTATTGCTTTTTCAGTCAGTATTCTTTTTATTATTGGTGGTGGTGGTTGTGGGCCTTGAACTCCAAGCCTAGATGCTGTCCCTCAGCTCTTCAGCTCAAGGCTAGAGTTCTACCACTTGAGCCATAGCACCACTTCTGGTAAGCAAATTTCTTTGCTTTAATTCACATCACTTTTTTTGTTTTATATGCCACGTTTTAATCCTGCTTGAGCTTAACATTTGAATAAATTGTTATGTTTAATTCAATGTTCACTTTTTAATTCTCCCAAATACTGTCTAAACTATCACCACTTATTAAAGAGAATATCATTCCTCAAATGTTTGGATTTACCCCTTACTAAATATTCCTTGATAATATTTACGTGGATATAATCTGGTGCCCTACAGATCCATTGAGCTGTATAATCTTTCCTCTACAAATATAACAATTTTACACTAAGAGTTTTACTATTGGACAGAGAAATATATTCTAGCTTATTTTCCTTTGTCAATGACTAAAAGAGTGCTAGACAGGTGCTTTTAGAAATTGTCATAAACATAAATAAAACTGTGAACCTGAGCTCTGTTGTCTTATGCTTGTAATCCTAGTTGCATAGGAGGCTGAGATCTGAGGATTGCGGTTCAAAGCCAGCTGGAATGGAAATGTCCATAAGACTCTTATGTCCAATTAACCACCAGAAAACCAGAAGTGGCACATTTGCTCAATGAGTAGAGCATTCACTTTGAACTGAAGAGCAGAGAGACAGCGCCCAGGACCAGATTTCAAGCACCATGAATGATCAAAAAAAAATGGAGGAGACAATTTATATTATTGTTCAATTGTATCCTCCAATCAACAAAAATTATATGTCTCCATTTATTTAGATTTTGTTTTATATTCAGCATTGTATAATTTTCAGTGAAGATGGGTGAACAGCACTTTAATACATTTTGTCGATGTTTGAAGACAGCACGAAGAAATTCACATAAAACAGTTGAAAAATGAAAGGCAATGAGAATGGAGAAAGACAGAAGCCAGAAACAGGTTAATCAGTCCCTTCATTAATATGTGGAAGTGTAAAATATTTCAATAATTTTTCTCCATACAATTAATATACACCAATTAATATGTGGAAGTGTAAAATATTTCAATAATTTTTCTCCATACAATTAATATACACCAATTAATAAATATCTTCCAAGCCTTTTGTATTCAAGTATGGCATAAAGGATAAATACAGATTCTGTGGTGAAGTGAAAGAAAGAGATGAGAAAATACATACTTATAGTGATTGTGTAAATAAACTAAGAAATTCTGTCAACATTCTGAAGGCTCTTAGCTCATTGGACTAAGAAGGCTGCTGGAATCTAGGATTACACTAAAATGTTAGACTTGAGCCTATCTTTAAGACTGCTTACTACTATTGATTTTTCAGTCAGTATTCTTTTTGCTGTTGGTCGTGGTGTTTGTGGGGATTGTGGGCCTTTAACTCTGGGCCTGGGTGCTGTCCTTCAGCAGTTCAACTCAAGGCTAGAATTCTACCACTTGAGCCATAGTGCCACTTCCGGTTTTCTGGTGGTTTATTGGAGATAAGAGTCTCATGGACTTTTCTTGCACAGGCTGGCTTTGAAACACAATACTCAGATCTCAGCCTCCTGAGTAGCTAGGATTACAGGGGTGAGCCACCGGCAACTGGCTCCTCTGTACAACATCAACCATAATATAAAATGAAGTAAAATCAATAAAGGACGTGTTTGGCAAATAAAGTAAAATGATAACTTACAGACAAATGAATATAATGGTATACATATATGTCTGTATACATGTATATACACATCGGTATATTCTTTTATATATATATATATATATATATATAGGTATTAGTATATATACACATATAAGTATGAATATATGCATATGTTCATATAGTGTGTATACATATAAATTTATTTGAAGAGACTTGAATCAGAAATATATTAATAGCATATTAATGCCAATGAAAAACTTTAACCATCCTGAATAAGTTATAAAAAAAATCCAAATACATATCTCTATAGTAATATAATAACAACCAAGGAACATATGGAAAGATCATAACATACCTAGACATTGCATACATATAGAGATTAGTGGAAATAGAAACAATAAGATAGCCCTGCACAACCATTATGTAGAAATTGTAATCCTTATACATTGGTGTTTGACATTTAAAATTATATAGACAGTTTGATGAACATACTGGCAATCTTTAAGATATTATAATATATATAGAGTTGCCTCTATGATCCAGCATTTTTGAATCATAATGTTATATACAAAATAGATTTTAACATTTGTCCAATGAGATACATGTACAAGAATATACATAGCAGAACCTTTTACAATAACATATCATAAAGTATTTAAATGCCCATTCAGGATGTTATTCCATTATACACATGCTCTATCCATGAGAAAAGTTTACATGGACTTACTTTAGAAACTGCAATATTACATGGGAAAAATGGACAAAATAGACTACATTTTCTAATTATATGAGCTTTTTAAAATTGGCACATCTGTAGAGGAACAATATGAAATAATAGCTGCTCAAGGGAGGTAGGTTGGAATGTTAACAGGAAGTGACTAGTAATGAATATGGTAGTATTTTGAGAGGGTACTAAGGGTAAAATGTTCTGGAACTGAAGGTAATATTCTTACTCCAACTCTTTAACATTCTAAGAATCATTTTACTTTATCGAAGAATTACAAATTGCTCTTGCATTAACCTTAGGAAAATTTTTAGAATAGTAGTGGGTGAATCTAAGTGATAATTTAGAATTTAAAATCACAGAATTCTATAATGCATAACATTAATATGTTGCTGAATAAGACTATCAAGAAAATATGATTCGTGGTATATCTTCTGAGTGACTATACATGCTATTGCGGGTCAGTGAATATTCTACAAAATTCTGTATATTGAGGGATGAGATAGGATTGAGAAGGATGAGGGATAATGATTATCAAGGGGCATTGCATAGGGCTGGGAATGTGGCTTAGTTGTAGACTGCTTGCCTTGCATATGTGAAGCTCTGGGTTTGATTCCTCAGTACTACATAAACAAAAAATTCTGGAATTGGCACTATGACACATGTCGTAGAGTACTAGCATGAGGAAAAGAAGCTCAAGGACATTGCCAGGGCCCTGAGTTCAAGCCCCAGGACGAGTAAAAAAAAGGTGCATTGTATTAAGCCGGGCACTAGCAGCTCCCACCTGTAATCCTATATAATCAGGTGGCTGAGGATTGAGGTTTGAAGCCAGCCCAGGCAAGAAAGGTTGTGAGATACTTATTTCCAATTAAATCTCAGAAAAATCTGAAAGTGCTGCTGAGCCTCAAGTGATAGAGTTCTAGCATTCATCCAAAGGCACTTAGGAACAGCATTCAGACCCAGAGTTCAAACCTCAGGAGAGAAAAAAGAAAAAAAAATCTCACTAAACACTATGCATTAACTGCTTTGTCAAACAGCAACTCCCATACAACTACTTAAAGTTAATTAAAAATATGATAAAATGCAAGTCATTTTGGGAACCAGACATAGATAGAATACACGGGACCAAAGTAAATTTTATATCATGCAGTTTAGGTTGTAATTTGTTCTACAGTCTTCTTACGTCATTTATGAAATTGACAATGCTGTCAATTATAGGTCAATTTCCTTGAGGAACAGATTGAATTCTGCTATCTTTTCATAGGAAAACATAGAGGTGATTTTTTTGCCTCTTATTGAAGTATGTCTGATATTTTAAACTAGATTTGTCCTAATATAATATTAATTTAAACAATCATTTTATTAGGGCGATGTTGGTCAGTTTTTTTCCAGTAAATCTTATCCCTTATAATAAATGAGAGCATGCTGTGTCAGTCTCCTATTAATATGCCAAATTCTTTATAAAATTAACTTAAAAGGGGGAAATATTAATCTTGGCTTCTGATTTTACACATTTCAGTTCATATTTCTTATCCTCATTGCTTTGGGTTGGTGATGGCACAGTACCCCATGTCAGGAACATGTGATGGAGTATGTGTGTTAATGGAAGCCAGGAAGTAAAGAAAAGTAGGAATAAGAGTGGGAAAAGGGATAAACACGAGGAGGGGAAGAGGGAGAGGGAGAAGGAAAAGCAACAGGAGATGGAAGTAAAAGAAGAAAGTTGAGGAAAGGACTTTGATCTTAACATTCTCTTTGATCACAAGTTCTCAGTGACCAAATCTCTACAACTATGTCCACGTGGGAGGGTTCACCTTTTTATGGCAACATAGTGAAAGCTAATTATTAATCCCAATCTTGGCTCAAGTGGTAGAGCGCTAGCCTTGAGCTGAAGAGCTGAGGGACAGCACCCAGGCCCAGAGTTCAGGCCCCACGACCGGACCCCCCCCCCAAAAAAAAAAAAAAAAAACAAAAATGACTATTTCATCTAACGCATAATGACTTGAATTTTTCATAATTTTATGACATTCCCATTCAAGTTTTTGTCATCTATCGTGAGGTTCTTTCTTTCTAGTTGAAGAAAAAATATATACTATCACGATCATTTATTTCTTAATTATTCTATATAGTAGGTATAACATGAATTTCCTGCCATTCAAAAACAAGTAATATTCAATTCTAGGAATAATTGCATGAGTCATGGAATATCTTGCTTTCTGTCATATTGAGATTGATTCAATGTCTAAAATCACTGTTGACATAATACATGAAATTCAGTGTTTCTCTGAAATGTCTTAGTAACCTAACTTCAGAAATACATGACCAGTAACTAAAATTTTTATATACTCAAAAAACGTATGAATCTATATTTTATGTCAAAAAAGCTTAGGTTTAAAAGAAGGAAAAATCATGTGACCATAGTAGATAATATTTAATTTAATGAAAAATTGCTTCATTAACCCTGACAGAGCCTATTGCTTTTGGCTTACATGAGAAATTTGATTAAGGATCCTTTTGGCGCTTTTGAATAATATAGCATTTGTCCAAAGATTCTAACATTTAAACCTTTGAGTGTATATTTTTTTATAAAAATCAAAACTTTTTTTCACAGTGCATGTTCAGGTTTAATAACTAAATAAATATCTAAATGTTAATTTGTTAAATTGAGCCTCTAGAATTAAAATAATAAGAAATATATTTTATTCTTAGATATATCTATGCTTAATATGGGTTGCTCAAGCTTGTAATCCTTGCTACTCAGGAACCTGGGGTTCAAAGCCAGCCTTGGCAACAAAGAATTAATCTTATAAATATGTTAGAAACAATTGCAAAAAGAAAAAAAAAATTTATATACTTATCCTAGGGTTCATTTCACCTAACATCAACTTATCTGACCTATTCTGCTTGTCACAGACATGCCCCTCCCCCACGGTATAACCCTTGCTTGCATTGTATTTGATGTTGGTATGATTTGTGGAGGGCAAGGGAAAAATCATGTAGTTTAAATAAGGATACAGGTGGACCCATTGCAACAATGAGATGTACAAGTCGTTATGTAGAAAAACAACTTTACAACTTTGACGGGGGGGGGGGTGGATGGGGCAGGAGGGGCAGAGATGAGAAGGGTTGAGAAGTAGAAAAAAAGGATGAGGCAACAATGCTTAATAAGAAATGCTCATTACCTTGCCCATGTAATTGTAACACCTCTGTACTGTATTTGGGGGGGGAGAGGGGGAAGGGAGGTGAAGGGTAAACAAAAGAGGAGGCTGCAATGCTTGGTAAGAAATGTATGCATTATCCTGCCCATGTAAATGTAACCCCTCTGTACAGTATGTTCTCAAATAAAATTAAAAAAAAATTAAAAAATTTGAAAAAGCCAGCCTTGGAAAGAAAGTTCATGAGTCGCATCTCAATTAAACACACACACATCACCACACACACACACACACACACACACACACACACACATACACACACACACACACACACACACACAGCCAGAAGTGGAGTTGTGGCTCAAATGTTAAACCAATATTCTTGAGAGTTCAAATCACAAAAACAACACATACACAATATTATATCTAAATTCTTATTTTACTTTGAGGAAATAAACCATGTCATGGAAAGTGATATTTGTTACATATCCTGAAACTTTTGTGAATTTGTTTTTAGTACAATTTGTCTTACGATATAACATAGGTTATTAAAATTAATATTATTCTAGTATATTATAATTACTCATAACAACTTGAAGTACAACATTTGGTATTTTTTTCTATAGCCATAAGAAATATCCTGATTAAAAGATTGGAAGAAAAAATAAAAGAAAAAGAAAGAAAGAAAGAGAGAGAGAGAGGTAAGGATGGAGGGAATGAAGGAGGAGGGAAAGAAGAAAGGAAGGAAAAAAAGAAGGAATGAAGGAACGAAGGAACAAAGGACGGAACGGAGGAAGGAAGGGACAAAAAACGATTTAATTTATAAAATCAGGTATTTAGCCCAATATAAACTTCATGTAATTAACTCTTTAGTAAATGCAATTTTGCAATTTTATTTGCATGTTCCCCATGCATGAATGAAATCAGGAAATGAAAGATCAGAAATAACCAGGTGTATCTGTTTGCGTCTGTAGTAAATATGCATGCAAACTTTTTTCTCAGTTTCTATACATCATTAAATAATTATTTGTAAACAATTCACACTTAGTTATAAATATTTTAAAAATTGAGGTAACCAAAGTATGTCAATATATTATATACTGTGAATACTAGTATTTATAATGCTATTAATATTACAGTCTTCATGTTTTATTAATTGTAACAATTTTATTTTGTATTATATAAGAAATATTAGCATTCTCTGATTTTGGTGTCTGTGAGAGTTCTAATAGCAGACCTTAATTAAAATCAAAGGAGATCTGTATTTGTTGGCTCAAACGAATATTTTTGAAAGCAATTAACACATCGGAGATTGTTCAAATACATCAGAAGGGCTTTAGGCTGTACCACGTTTACATGGTTACCTATGATGTGATTCCAGAGCCACTAAACAATCAAACTTCACTTTGCCATCACTATAATTATCCCCATTGTAAGAAGAATCATTCACATAATTCACATGATATAAGCTTGTCCTTGTTATTATTTTCTATGAAATAATATCAAATGATACACCACACTGAGTTAAAAAAAAGGTTGCAAAGTGCATTGGACGATGTAACTCCTTCCAGATAAGCATGTTGAAATTCTATTCCTCTGCCTGGTGACATTAGAATGAACGTTTCAGAGATTACCCTGCAATATTGATCCTGATAAAAGAAGCCCAATATAATTACTCTGCCATGTGAACGTCCAGAAAATAGATTATAATGAACCAGAAAGTGGACCCCATTAGACAAAGAATTGCTTTGAATTACCATTTTTATAATCAATGTTTAAGCTTCTAGACTATGGATAATATACTCCTGATGTTTTTAAGCCACTTACTTTGAAATATTCTAACAGCCCGGTGGCTGACAAAAAGCAAAGTAGTTTTGATTTAAATTTTACAAATTCAGATAAAAAGACTAATAAAGTTTTATTATTTGAATTTTATTTTACAAGTCTCCAGATTTAAAATATTTTTATGGGCTGGGAAGGGGGCTCAGTAGTAGAGCGCTTGCCTTGCATGCATGAGGCCCTGGGTTCAATTCCTCAGCACCATATAACCAAAAAATAATTCGAAGAGGCACTGTGGCTCAAGTGGTAGAGCAGTAGCCTTGAGCTGAAGAGATGAGGGATAGTGCCCAGGCCCCGAGTTCAGGCCCACGACTGGCAACCCCCAAAAATTTTTAAATGGGGATCTAATTGAGGTTCAACTCTATATTCAGCTTTCATAATTAATTTTTTAAATATTTTTATTATCTTTAGTTGTACAAAGTACTTGGTATTCACTGAAACAGTGTATGTATATATTGCATCTTGATCAATGTCACCCCATTCAACATTTTCATCCACCCATCCCAATCAACCCCGATTCTTATGTATCTCAATATTATGTTCTGGAATTACTTGCCATTTAACAAAGCAGTTTATGTGTACGAAGCACCTGGAATTGTGTTACCACGTCAATATCGTCATCCCCCATTTCACACTACCCCTTTCTTTGCATATTTCAATTCTGGGAAGTATACAATGGATTCTTTCCTGTATTCCATCCTTTTCCCCTTCAATTTCCTACCCCTCTCATATTGCCCCCCATTGTCCTCTCTTGCAATACACATTTACTGGTATTTATTTGGTTGGGCTTTGCCTTAGTCTTTTAAGATAATTATAGTATTTGCACTCTCCATGAACTCTACGACTTCAGATAATTCATTTGTACCTCCTTGCATGCCATCCAGTGTGTTTACTTTTACATTTATAGGCACCTTCTATCTAACACAAATGAGGAAAATCATGCAAGCTAAGTTTCTCTGAGTCTGCTTTATTTCACTTAATATTATTTCTAAGTGTTTCATTTTCCTTAAGAATGGTGCAATATTATTCTTTCTGATGTTTGAGCAGAACTCCATTATGTATGTATGTATATATATGTATATGTTGTATATATGTATGTATATATACATATATGCATACATATACTTGTAAATTGGGAACAATAAAATTAGATATATATATATATATAATTTGTATATACATATATAAAAATATATAATTCTTGATCTCTTTTTACAATGAGAAACATCTGGGCTGATTCCATATGTTGGCTACAGAAAATAATGCAATAATGAACATGATTGTGCTGGTAGATTCAGTGTGGCCTTGTTTCTGCTCTGTTGGATAAATGCCCATAAGGGGAGTTGCTGGATCAAAGGTAGGTAACTCTCTATTCAGTTCTGTGAGCAATTTCCATAGTGTTTTCAAAAGTGGTTGAACAAGATTACATTCCCATCAACGGTGTAATAGAGTTTCCTTTGGGCCACATCCATATCAGTATCTGTGATTGTTCAGTTTTTCATCATGACATTGTAACATGGGTGAAATGAATCTCAGTGTTGTTTGAATTTACATTTCTTTTATGGAGAGAGATGTGTCTATTTTTCATTCTTCTAAGAATTTATCTTTAAGTCTTTATCCCATATATTAATTGTGTTCTTGTTTATTTGAGTGTCTATTTTTATTGGGTTTAAATTTTGATATCTAAATATGGGTTAGCTAAGAAAACGCTTGTCTGATGCTTAGTTAGTAAAAATCTTCTTCCATTCCATTTTCTTTCTATATATCCTGCTAACTTTTTCCTTTGCCTGAAGAAACTCTTCGGTATGATGCAATTCTATTGATCCAGAAAGAATATTACACCATTCATAAGGAAAAGGAAAGACTTGGAACAATCTTATATTAAGTGAAGAAAGACAGATTCAAAGAAATATATGCTGCCTGATTTCCCTCATTTGTTGCATTAGAATGTGCCTCTAATTCTACAAGTAAAGACATGTGGATGGTAAAAGAGAAAACATTACACTCGGAAATGATAAATTACATGGGATTCTAAACATTTATACAGTGAGATCAAAGAGGGATGCCCTGTGGAGAAGATCACAAAGACTCAATAGCTATATGAATATTATCATATAAAATAATGTTCATTTAAATGGTCTCCAAGAAATGATAGAGAGTATTTTTTATTATTTTGCTTTTCCTTCTGTGTTCTGATGCCGTTTTTATTAATTTGTGCACATTTGTTAATATGTGCAATTTTGGAAAGGGCAAGAGAGAACACAGAAATGGTGGGACAAAGAGTTAACAAATGCAGCGGTGCTACTCAATAGACACAACATTGTACATGAACTGTACAACTTTTGGGAGAGGGAGCTTGAAAGGGAAAAACTGGGAGAACATGAGGGAAGAGGTGACACTGTTCAAAAAGAAATGTGCTCATTATCTGACTTAAGTAATTGTAACACTTCTGTACATCATCTTTACAAATTAAAATTGGACCTCATAAACAGGCCAGAGAAGCTATACTAATATAGTTAAAAATAGGCTTTACATTAAAAGTGGTATGAAAGTAAAAAGAGACAAAAAAAGACATTAAATATTGGTAAAGAAAAGTCTCCATCAAAGGGATATAACAATTCTAAATGTCAATGTCCTGAATTCTAGCGCTCCCAAATTCATTAGACAAATACTACTTACCCTAAAAATACGCATACATCCAAATATATTGTTGGTTGCTTGAACACATCATTCTTACCTCTGGACAGGCCATCCAGGTAAAAAATTAGCAAAGAAACTTCAGAGCTAAATAACTGTATTGACAAGCTATAACTAACAGATATCTACAGAATATTTCACCTAGCAGTGTCACAATTTTTATTCCTCTCAGCAGCCCATTTTCAGAGATAAACTCAACCAGCTCAAACCAGCGAAAAAAACCAACTCCTATGATTCTAAGAAACAACATTTTGTTTGCCTTTTTAAAATAAATTTACTCTGTTGTTCTCATTAAGGCGATTTATAGATGGATTACAATTACAAGAGTCAAGTAATGAGAAATTTCCTTTTGTGAAATGTCTTCAGTTGCCTCACTTGTTCCCAGTCCCACTCTCCTGTCCTCACCCATGAGTTAAATAGTTCACTTTCATTAATGTTCAATGAACTCCACTGCTGCAATTTTTCATAATTTTCCCTAAAGCTCTGTGCCCACCGCTCACATTACTGAAGATGTACAATGAATACACCAGGCATAAGGTAAAGAAGACAGAATAATCACAAACTATAAAGAACAACAAACACAAAACAAAAAAGGACTTTTTATTTCCATATATCATAATTTGTTTGAGTATGTATATCTTATTATATAAATATAAATGTTTTTTATTATAAAGTCAATTCAGGGATTAAGGTATGATAACATAATCTTGCTTTCTATTTAATAATGCTTTTTATTTTAATATTCAATTTGTAAGTAACACAATTAATGTCCTAGTGAAATTTGAAGGTTCAGATTTAAAGTTAAATTTTCAAAATGTCTAATAGTTTCATTGTGGCAAACAAAATGAAAAACAGGCATGTTTTATCCTCATATTTTATTTCATGTGTAAAAAAGTAAAATAAATATAATATTAATTCAGTGCAAATTAGGAATCAAATACTTATGCAATGCATCAATTCCATAGATTATGAGAGCTGTTGATAAAATTAATAAAACTTGTTTAAGTAGATTACTTAAGATATGAAGCAAATGATAATTTTCTTTTTAAGTGAAGTTGATACAAAAATCAATGTCCAAAGATTCCAGAGTTCTGTGTGCTTGATACATGTCAATTTACACATATGCTTGGCTCATCTCAAAGTTATTTGAAGATAACTGAAAACAGGACTAGAATAAAAAATCATGCAAATGTTTATCTGCATTTTGTGATTAAATATGTCTCCTTTATATCTCTTTATTGTATTTGAAAAATCTGGAAAATTTGTTTAAGTCACATCAACAATGAGAAATAAAGATTCTCTAGCTCCTTAAAAGACCATCAATAAGAAAAACAGGAAACAAAAAAAAATGAAGTTCATTTTGCTGCTTTGCAATTGTGGATTATGTGTCTATCCCATGAATCTGGGCTCAAATCACACGGGCTACTGCAAGAAAATTTCAAAATCTAGAGCAGCAAATACAGCTCTGCAGTTGTTTGTAGGTTTCACTACAGTCGCAGCTGGACATCAACTGTACAAAGAAAATAAATCTACTGCTTTGCAGACAAGAATGTGATGAAAAGCATACTTATATCTTCTTATATGAAATAAGAAGACCACACTTTAAAAGCTGACTAAATGATGAGCCCTTTGCATAACAGTGCCATTTTTAAGGCACTCTAGATAATTCAAATCCTTCATCCTTCCCCAAACATTAATGCCATTCACAAAGCATTGCTGAGGGCAATTTTCAGTTCTATTTGATATTTCAAATGGCTTAGGAGTAACATAAACAATAATGCAAGTTGTTGAGAAAATTTAATTTTGAATAAGCAAACGAATCAAATTCAACTCCATAGCATAACTTTTACAAAATATGAATTAAGGAATATGGAATGTCCTTTGTAATTTAATGTTAAAAATTTTGGCAAAATGCCAGAAACAGACACTGAAAGAAGGAAAAATAAGTCTTTGATAAGATATATTAAAGATTACCTAGGGACAAGTAATTTTACCTACATTTGGTTTTATATAATAGCATATGTTGTTCTGCTAATCAGAGAGACTCAAAAAGATTTTTAAATATAATATGAAAAGTGCATCGTCATGAATGAATGAAATCAGGGTGTAGATGGCTCAAGAGCTGGTTGGTTCTGTTAAATATTCTCATTATTTTGAATGAACTGGTGTTTTTGTATGTGTAGAATTATGAATATATTTTATGTGTAGGCAGGAAAGTTTGATTATTAGATCATTGTCTGATATCTAATGTCAGGAACCTAACCTGAGTCAGAGTGGTAATTACGTGTGTGTGTGTGTGTGTGTGTGTGTGTGTGTGTGTGTGTGTGTGTGTGTGTGTGTGTCTGCAAATCTGTATTTAGAAGGAAGTATCTTTTTTCCCTCAGGGTATTTATTTAATTGTATTAGTTATACTACACTAATGACAGCAGATAAAGGTAATTAACATTTTCAGACATATATTTATGTTCCTATGATTACATGAACAAACTAAAAAGTAATGTTTGGGGTATGAGTTTTGTGGAAGGTCAGCTGAAAGTATAAACATTTGGAATCTTGGGAAAGATATCAATGACAATCATTTCAGTGAAGATCAATTTTAGACAACCCTTGCAAGGATATGTAATCCTATATATTAAAATGCAAGATGTATTGATTTTCCAAAGCTACACTATTCTAGAAATTTGTAGGAAAACATGTTAAATTACGGAAACATAAACATAATGTGATTATTTATTCCATACAATTTTACATTTTAGTTTTGTCAAGTAAAAATACCATTTATTTTTACTCTATAAGAAGAAAAACCATAGATATTGCAGTTTGTGCCATATTTCACATTGGGAAGCTTTGTCTATATCACTAAGTTTATTTCTGTTGTTTCTGATTTCCTATTCATAATTCTGCTTCTCATGGTATTCTCCTAAGGACCTTTTTTTTCTCCCAGTTTTGGGCTTCATCATACCTCATGCTCTCAGTTTGTTTGCTAACAGTAGTCAGTCTACCATTTGAACCATGCCTCCAGCACAGAAATTTTTGTAGTTAATTGGAGATAGAACCTCATGAACTTTCTACCAGCCTCAAAACCATCATCCCCCAAGTCTTATCCTTTTTAATCACTAGGATTATAAAGACGAATCATGGACCCCAAGATTCAATCACTTTTCAGGTCTTATAGATTCCCATGTTTGCTAGTAATTTTAATAAATAAACTACCACAGATTGTTTGGCAGTAACACTGTAAATACATTGCCTCTGAGTTGGGGTATCTATAACTCCAAGATCAGATTTGGCTTCTGAGTCTTCTTTCCTTGGCATATTCAAGACTTTCTGTGTGGGCAGCAAAGATGGCGCTGAGAAGAAATTGAGTGGGCAGAGTCCGAGTTGTTTATGTTAAAATCTGACTGGATACCATAATCAGGCAAAGTGACATCAGTGTATAAACAGCTTGTGGACAGCAGGGAAAGTATAGAAATCTTAGGTGCATGATAGGGTGACCTCTACAATGATTGGTTGGTTCCGTTTCCTCCCCTTCCATGCCACATGTTTAAAAAGTGCTTGCTGTGAGGTAATAAATGAGTTCTTGCTTGTCTTGACTCCCTGCTGCATCTGACTGTCTCTGAAGCTAAGGGAAGCTGGGGAACAGGCAAGCAGCACACATAGCTTTCCTAACAGCCCGTCCATCTTCCATGGGATGAATGAAGACCCAAAATCTGGTGCTCAACATTGGGCATGAAAGGAAAATATACCACTCAAGGCAAAGTGGTCTCTCAGGGTAAGTGAAACCATTAACTATGGGCAATTCTCTCTCACAGAAAGAGGACTTCAGAAGTGAGGAAGAAAAGGAATGGTCAAATTCGACTGAGAATGCACTGATCAGACAGAAGCACACTCAGTGGAAGTAAACATGAGGGTGAAGGTTACCCCCCTCCTCCAACTCGGGTGCCCCTGACAGTCCTAGGCCCCCACCTTATGCCTCCGAAATTGTGGAAGGGACAATGCCCTATGGAGGGACCTGTGAGACCTGGATCCCTATGACCTAACTTCCACAGAGGGGCCGAGGGCCAGGGAAGTAACCTATGTGGAGGCCTACCCTGTAAAGGAAGGGCCAGTGGAGAGCCTGGACCCTGGGCCACAGGATTTGCTTCCCAAAGAGTATCCTGTCAATCTGGCACCAGGAGCTAACAGACCCTTGGAATTTTATCCATAGGAAGCTCAGGACCTTAAAGAGCTCCACAAGGCGGTGGTGGCGGATAACCTGAACTCTCCTTGGGCCCAGACCCAATTACAGGACATTGCTTATCACACATGTGTCCCTAAGGACTGGCTGGATGTGGCCAAAGCCATCCTTAACCAGTTCTCAGTTTATCAAGTGGTGTGCCTTCTTTAAGGCAGAAAATAACTGGCAGGCTCAATCTGCAATGCCTATTATGTATGCCATGTTAACAGGAACAGGGGAAGGTACTCCACTGGCATCCAAAAGGCTGCAATACCTGGCACGTATTGTGACCAGGTGAGGCAGGCAGGACTTGCCACATGGCACAAACTGGATGAAGGGCCCACTGCATCCCTCGTAGCAGGAGTGACACAAAAGCAGGGTGAGCCTCTACCTCATTTTATAGACCATGTCCAACAGAGTGTTCATCATAAGCTGCCAGCAGGGGACCTCCGGGATCAATTTGTAAAGCTAATGGTTTGGGAAGGGATGAATGCAGAACACCGCATGGCCTGTGCTGGATTGAGAGAGAGTTCCCTGAGCAGATGGGTGGTGGCCTCTCAAGATGTGGGAATGCAACAGTACCAGTCCCAATCACTAGCTTTTAGTTTTACAAGCTCAGATATCTGTAATGACTGAGGCTATCACACAGGCACTGGCAGCCCAGGTCCAAGGAACCCCAAGACCATTGGGGAGAGGGACTTCTTTAAATGTGGGCAAGAGGGGTACTTTAATAGGGACTGTTCACAGCAATCCCCTGACACCCGGCCCAGGGGGTCCTAACTGCCCCCTACACCCTGCCCTAGGTGCGGGAAGGGGTACCATGGGAAAAAGGATTGTCGATCCAAATTTAATTTAGATTGGAAGCCTTTAAACTAGAGGAGGGGCATCCTCCAGCCCCGTTAAGTCAAGGAGGAACTCCCTCTGCTGTAAGGCCCAGGAAGCCTCATGGCAAGACAACCCAGGCCCATTGGACTGTCCCCCTGGTAAAAAAGACTCAGACCTAAAATGAGTATTTTTATAGGCAGGAAGCGGTTTCACTGCCTAATTGACACGGGGGCAGACAGAACCATACTCAGGGAGGAGGAAGTGCCCTTGAACTGGAAGCTTGCACCCGGATACCCAATATTGGGGGTAGGGGGCAACTCCCAGTCCAAAGAGATGGTTGCCCTTATGAAATGGACTAGCCCAGATAGAGAGCAGGTAAAGATAAGCCCTTTAGTTGCAAAAAAATCCTCACCGCCAATTTACTAGGGCAAGACATGCTAGGACAAATGGATGTTATGGTCACTACAGACCATCGAGCATTCTATGATGATATCCTGGATGGAGAAGCAGCACAAAGGCTTAAATGGGATCTAGAGGGACTTAAGGAAAAAGATTTTTTTAAACTGTTATAATTATAGAGAGGAACATATGGTACCCACTCGGGTGCACCCCCAATCCTAAAGGCCACTGCCCCCAAGTACCTCCCATCAGGTGGAAGCCGAGAATCCCTATTTGGGTGGAGCAGTGGCCATTGACAAAACCTAAACTTGTGGCCCTCCACCTTTTGGTGGAGGAACGGATAAACCTTGGGCACATACACCCTTCTATGAGTCCTTGTAACACCCGTATTTGTTATCCAAAAAGCATACAGCGCCTGGCACATGCTCCAAGATCTATGTAAGGTAAATGAAAAAATGGAGCTAGTAGGAACGCTCCTACGAGCTATGCCCTAGATTCCTACTATACCTTCAGAATATGCCTTGGTTGTGATTGATATTAAAGATTTTTTTTTTTTCTCTATCCGACTGCATCTGGATGACTGCAAGAATTTTGCCTTCTTCATCCCTTCTCTTAATTTTTCCCAGCCTGATTGGAAGTTCAAATGGACGGTGTTGCAACAGGGAATGGCCAATAGCCCAGCCTTTTGCCAACAATACTTGGCCACACTTTTAGGACCTGTGCTGGGTTCAGATACCTCTCTTGCCTATGCCTACATGGATGATATAATTCTGGGGCACCAAGATCCGGGCCACCTGGAGGGCATTGTGGCCCAGGCTCTTGTCATATTAAAAATGGGAGGTTTTAGTATAGTCCTAAATAAAATTCAAAAATACCTCCTTTTAAGGTGCTCGGATCCCACCTTATCTTGTCTCAGGTCTGCCCCCATAAATCTTTGCTGGATATTCCAGCCTCTCTGACCCTAACCCAACTTCAAAGTCTTTTAGGGGAAATCAATTAGCTGTTGCCATGGGTTCCCATCCCTAAAGATTGTCTTGTGCCCTTATTTGCCTTACTAAAAGACATGATGCCCCAAGAAGTTATTACAATTACAAGCAGCTATCGGTCAATATTTTTACAGTTCCAAAAAGACCTGGTTGAAGTTTCCCTGAAGAGGTACTCTATTCTTGAGCCCATTTCCCTCTGGTTTCTTGTGGGTGACACATTGATTTCTGCAGTTTTAACTCAAAGGGGAGGCATTAGAGTGGGTTCACACTCCCCTTGGGGGCACACTTCTGGGTGTACTCTCAGGCAGAACAAATTACCTATGCTATCATCAAGGGAAAGACACAAGCCCAAAGGAAATATGGCCTCAACCCTCACTCTATTGTTTTTCTTTTTCGGATGACAGACGTTGTGTGTCTCACTCGAGCCAATGTTCATCTTGCTCTCTCCCTAGAGAGCTTTCTAAGCCTTATTGACTGCCATTACGGGCCATCCAAAAGGACCGTCATGTTATGGTGAGTTCCCCTCAAAATGACTTCTCTATTATCTCCTACACCTATTCCTGGCACCCTTCATGCTTTTACTGACGGAGGTATAAAGCAGGCTCTGCCTATGCAGCCTTTGATGAGCAACAAAAGACCCCCAGCCAACCAAGATTTCAACCTTGTCAAGGGTCGGCACAATATAAAGAAATGTTCACTGTAATAATGGCCCTTCAGGACATTCAAAAACCCTTTAATTTGTATTCTGATGGCCTATATGTACTTAACTTGCTCCCTCATATTCCCCAGGAACATATTAAGTTGGATGGAAACCCTATTTTCCCCCTTATAGTTACATTTAGGGCCTATTAGAAGGACAGGGAGACCCTATTCATATTCAACATTGAGAGAGCATTCAAAACTTTCTGGATTTTTATCCATGAGCAGTAATTGGGGGGACCAGTTAGCTACTGGCCCACAAGCATTAACATTATAAGGCGCCACCCGTTTACATGATTTAATCCACATCAATTGGAGAGGTCTTCAACATAAATTCCCTCAGTTTCCTGTAAAGGACCTCAAAAGGATAGGACATACCAGCAAAACATGACAGCCCTTCTTAAAATACTCTTTACAATCACCAGGGTTAATTCCCAGAGGCCTCAAACCCAATATCCTGTGGCAAACTGATATTACTCATTTCCCAGCCTTTGTAAGCTTAAATATATTGATGTTTCTATAAATACCTATTGATGAACATGTTGGGCCACAGCACATAGAGGAGAAAAAAACTAAACATTCACATACACATGTTCTTCAATGCTTTGCCAACTTAGGTCTATTACCACAAGTTTAAACCGATAATGAACCCTGTTTTGTTAGTATACCAATGTCAGTTTTTTGGCAGATGACATATTAATCGTACTACAGGAATTCCCTATAATCCCCTAGAACAAGAAATTATAGAATGAAAGCACCAATGTCTTAAGGAACAATTATTAAAACAAAAAGGGGGAGTTAACACCCATATACAGTTACAGATAGCTTTATTTACCATTAATATTTTTAACTTTTTCTTTTTTGTTTTTTTTTTAATTTTTTTTTTTATTTTATTTGAGAACATACTGTACAGAGGGGTTACAATTACATGGGCAGGATAATGCATATATTTCTTACCAAGCATTGCAACCTCCTCCTTTGTTTACCCTTCACCTCCCTTCCCAGCCTCCCCCCTCTCCCCCATCCAGTCATACCCCCCCTCCCTCCCCCCAAACCGACATTGTAAAGCTGGTTTGGACATGACATTTTGTACTTCTCATTGTTGCAACAGGTCCACCTGAATCCTTAAACGACTTGTTTGTCCCCATCTCCTCCACATGTTATACTGACATCAAATATAGTGACAGCGGGGGTTACAATGTGGGGGAGGGACATACAAAGCAACAAAGAAATAATCTTATAAATGCGTTAGAAACACATGCATGAAAGAAACAAAAACACTAAAATACATATTTGAGGGTTCATTTTCCTAACATCATATTATCTTACTTTTTCCGCTTGACTCATACCTATACTAGATATTGCAAATAAGGGAAACCATGGGACCTATGTTTCTTTGGGCCTGGTTTACTTCACTTAATATAATTTTTTCCAAGCCTTTCCATTTCCTAACAAATGGGGAAATGTCATTCTTTCTGATGGAGGCATAGAATTCCATTGTGTATATATACCACATTTTCTTGATCCATTCATCTACTGAGGGGCATCTGGGTTGGTTCCATATCTTAGCTATGGTAAATAATGCTGCAATAAACATAGTTGTGCTGGTAGCTTTAGTGTGGTCTTTTTTGTAAACATTAGGGTAAATGCCCAAAAGTGGGATTGCTGGGTCATAGGGGAGTTCTACGTGAAGTCTTTTGAGGAACCTCCATACTGCTTTCCAAAGTGGTTGAACAAGTTTACATTCCCACCAACAATGAAGTAAGGTTCCTTTCTGTCCACATCCCCTCCAGCATCTGTTGTTGTTAGAGTTCTTGATTTTTGCTGTTCTAACTGGAGTGAGGTGATATCTCAATGTTGTTTTGATTTGCATTTCTTTTATGGCTAAGGATGTTTAACATTTCTTCATGTGTCTCTTGGCCATCCTTCTTTCTTCTTCAGAGAAGCTTCTCTTTAAGTCTTTCGCCCACTTACTTATTGGGCAGTTGTTTCTTTGAGTATTTGTTGTTGGGTGGTTTAATTTTTTGAGTTCCAAGTATATTTTAGATATGAGACCCTTGTCCATTGTATGGCTAGTAAACATCTTCTCCCAATCCGTGGGCTTTCTATTGATCTTGCTAGCTATGTCATTTGCCCTGCAGAAGCTCTGCAACCTTATGCAATCCCATTTGTCCAACCTTTCTTTGATTTGTTGTGTTTCCGGGTCTCTATTCAGAAAATTTCAGCCTGAGCCAAGGAGACCCAGGGTTTCTCCTATTCCATCCTGTAATGTTTTCAGAGTGTCTGCTTTGAGTTCAAGGTCTTTGATCCATTTGGATTTGATTCTGGTGCAGGGTGATATATAAGGATCTAGCTTTAGTTTTTTACATGTAGTTAACCAGTTTTGACAGCACCATTTACTGAAGAGGCTGTTTGTCTTCCATTCTATTGTTTTAGCTCCCTTCTCGAAGATTAGATGGCTATAGGTCTGTAGGTTCATTTCTGGGTTTTCAATTCTATTCCATTGGTCCTGAGGTCTGTTCTTATGCCAATACCAAGCTGTTTTGATTACTATGGCTTTATAGTAGAGTTTGAAATTTGGTATTGATATTCCTCCAGCAGTGTTCTTTCCGTTGAGGAGCGTTTTTGCTATTGGGGGTCTTTTATTGTTCCATATGAATTTTTGGATTGCCTCTTCTATTTCCTTGAAGAATGAGGGTGGAATTTTGATAGGTATTGCGTTGAATTTGTAGATAGCCTTGGGAAGTATTGCCATTTTCACGATGTTAATCTTTCCAATCCAGGAGCATGGGAGGTATTGCCATTTTTTAAGTTCTCTGTTGATTTCCTTTATCAGGATTTTAAAGTTTTCATCATAGAGGACCTTCAGTTCTTTAGTTAAGTTAATCCCTAGGTATTTTATTTTTTGTGGGGCTATTACAAATGGAGTTGCTTTCCTAATTTCAGCCACACTTTTCTCATTGTTGGCATACAGAAAAGCCATTGATTTTTGGGGGTTAATTTTATAACCTGCTACTTTGCCAAAGTTTTGAATCAGCGTGAGTAATTTGGGAGTGGAGTCTATGGGATTCTTTAAATACAAGATCATGTCATCTGCAAAGAGGGAGAGTTTTATTTCTTCTTTCCCTATTTGGATCCCCTTTATGTCTGCATCTTGTCTTATTGCTGTAGCTAGGCATTCTAATACTAGATTGAAGAGAAGTGGAGAGAGTGGGCATCCTTGTCTTGTTCCTGAGTTAAGAGGAAATGGCTTTAGTTTTTCACCATTGAGTATAATGCTGGCTGTAGGTTTGTCATATTCAGCCTTTATTGTATTGAGGAATGTTCCATGGATTCCTAATTTTTCCAAAACCTTCATCATAAAGGGGTGTTGGATCTTGCCGAATGCTTTTTCTGCGTCCATTGAGATAACCATGTGGTTCTTATTCTTGCTCCTGTTGATGTGATGAATAATATTAACTGATTTGCGTATATTGAACCAGCTTTGCATCCCTGAAATGAATCCTGTTTGATCGTGGTGTATGATTTTTTGGATGAATTGTTGAAGTCGGTTGGCCAAGATTTTGTTGAGAAGTTTTTTTTATTTATTTATTTATTTATTTTTATATATATATATATTTTTTAAATTTTATTTTATTTTATTTGAGAACATACTGTACAGAGGGGTTACAATTACATGGGCAGGATAATGCATACATTTCTTACCAAGCATTGCAGCCTCCTCCTTTGTTTACCCTTCACCTCCCTTTGCAGCCTCCCCCCTCCCTCCCACCCAATCATACCCCCCCCCCCCACCGACATTGTAAAGCTGGTTTTGACATGACATTTTGTACTTCTCATTGTTGCAACAGGTCCACCTGAATCCTTAAACGACTTGTTTGTCCCCATCTCCTCCACATGTTATACTGACATCAAATATAGTGAAAGCGGGGGTTACACTGTGGAGGAGGGACATACAAAGCAACAAAGAAATAATCTTATAAATGCATTAGAAACACATGCATGAAAGAAACAAAAACATTAAAATACATATTTGAGGTTTCGTTTTCCTAACATCACATTATCTGACTTTTTCCGCTTGACTCATACCTATACTAGATATTGCAAATAAGGGAAACCATGGGACCTATGTTTCTTTGGGCCTGGCTTACGTCACTTAATATAATTTTTTCCAAGCCTTTCCATTTCCTAACAAATGGGGAAATGTCATTCTTTCTGATGGAGGCATAGAATTCCATTGTGTATATGTACCACATCTTCTTGATCCATTCATCTACTGAGAGGCATCTGGGTTGGTTCCATGTCTTAGCTATGGTAAATAATGCTGCAATAAACATAGTTGTGCTGGTAGCTTTAGTGTGGCCTTGTTTGTGATCATTTGGGTAAATGCCCAAAAGTGGGATTGCTGGGTCATTGGGGAGCTCTATGTGGAGTCTTTTGAGGAACCTCCATACTGCTTTCCAAAGTGGTTGAACAAGTTTACATTCCCACCAACAATGAAGTAAGGTTCCTTTCTGTCCACATCCCCTCCAGCAGCTGTTGTTGTTAGAGTTCTTGATTTTTGCCGTTCTAACTGGAGTGAGGTGATATCTCAATGTTGTTTTGATTTGCATTTCTTTTATGGCTAGGGATGTTGAACATTTCTTCATGTGTCTATTGGCCATCCTTCTTTCTTCTTCAGAGAACTTCTCTTTAAGTCTTTCGCCCACTTACTTATTGGGCAGTTGTTTCTTTGAGGATTTGTTGTTGGGTGGTTTAACTTTTTGAGTTCCAAGTATATTTTAGATATGAGACCCTTGTCCGTTGTATGGCTAGTAAATATCTTCTCCCAGTCCGTGGGCTTTCTATTGATCTTGCTAGCTATGTCATTTGCCCTGCAGAAGCTCTGCAACCTTATACAATCCCATTTGTCCAGCCTTTCTTTGATTTGTTGTGTTTCCGGGTCTCTATTCAGAAAATTTCGGCCTGAACCAAGGAGACCCAGGGTTTCTCCTATTCCATCCTGTAATGTTTTCAGAGTGTCTGCATTGAGTTCAAGGTCTTTGATCCATTTGGAGTTGATTCTGGTGCAGGTGATATATAAGGATCTAGCTTTAGTTTTCTACATGTAGTTAACCAGTTTTGCCAGCACCATTTACTGAAGAGACTGTCTGTCTTCCATTCTATTGTTTTAGCTCCCTTCTCGAAGATTAGATGGCTATAGGTCTGTAGGTTCATTTCTGGGTTTTCAATTCTATTCCATTGGTCCTGAGGTCTGTTCTTATGCCAATACCAAGCTGTTTTGATTACTATGGCTTTATAGAAGAGTTTGAAATTTGGTATTGATATTCCTCCAGCAGTGTTCTTTCCGTTGAGGAGCGTTTTTGCTATTGGGGGTCTTTTATTGTTCCATATGAATTTTTGGATTGCCTCTTCTATTTCCTTGAAGAATGAGGGTGGAATTTTGATAGGTATTGCGTTGAATTTGTAGATAGCCTTGGGAAGTATTGCCATTTTCACGATGTTAATCTTTCCAATCCAGGAGCATGGGAGGTATTGCCATTTTTTAAGTTCTCTGTTGATTTCCTTTTTCAAGATTTTAAAGTTTTCATCATAGAGGTCCTTCAGTTCTTTAGTTAAGTTAATCCCTAGGTATTTTATTTTTTGTGGGGCTATTACAAATGGAGTTGCTTTCCTAATTTCAGCCACACTTTTCTCATTGTTGGCATACAGAAAAGCCATTGATTTTTGGGGGTTAATTTTATAACCTGCTACTTTGCCAAAGTTTTGAATCAGCGTGAGTAATTTGGGAGTGGAGTCTGTGGGATTCTTTAAATACAAGATCATGTCATCTGCAAAGAGGGAGAGTTTTATTTCTTCTTTCCCTATTTGGATCCCCTTTATGTCTGCATCTTTTCTTATTGCTGTAGCTAGGCATTCTAATACTAGATTGAAGAGAAGTGGAGAGAGTGGGCATCCTTGTCTTGTTCCTGAGTTAAGAGGAAATGGCTTTAGTTTTTCACCATTGAGTATAATGCTGGCTGTAGGTTTGTCATATACAGCCTTTATTGTATTGAGGAATGTTCCATGGATTCCTAATTTTTCCAAAACCTTTATCATAAAGGGGTGTTGGATCTTGTCGAATGCTTTTTCTGCGTCTATTGAGATAACCATGTGGTTCTTATTCTTGCTCCTGTTGATGTGATGAATAATATTAATTGATTTGCGTATATTGAACCAGCTTTGCATCCCTGAAATGAATCCTGTTTCATCGTGGTGTATGATTTTTTGGATGAATTGTTGAAATCGGTTGGCCAAAATTTTGTTGAGAAGTTTTGCATCAATGTTCATCAAAGAAATGGGTCTATAGTTCTCTTTCTTTGATGAGTCCCTGCCTGGTTTTGGGATGAGGGTTATGATGGCTTCATAGAATGTGTTCGGTAGTGAGCTTTCTCTTTCAATTTCATTGAAGAGTTGGAGGAGAATTGGTGTGAGCTCTGCTTTGAAGGCCTTGTAAAATTCCGCTGTGAAACCATCTGGTCCTGGACTTTTCTTAGCTGGGAGGTCTCTTATTGCTGTTTCTATTTCAATGCTTGATATGGGCCTGTTAAGATAGTTTGCCTCATCTTGGTTTAGTTTTGGCATGTCAATATTTGCTAGGAAGAGGTCCATTTCTGTCAAGTTCTCAAACTTATTGGCATAAAGTTTTGAGAAGTATTCCCTTATAATGTTCTGAATCTTGCTTGTTTCCGTGGTGGTGTTTCCATTCTCATCTCTGAGTTTATTAATTTGGGTGTGTTCTCTTCTTTTTCTGATAAGATGTGCTAAGGGTCTGTCAATTTTGTTAAGTTTTTCGAAGAACCAACTCTTTGTTTTGTTGATTCTTTCTATAGTTTTGTTGGATTCTAATTCATTTAATTCTGATTTAATTTTGATTATTTCTTTCCGTCTACTGGATTGGGGTTTATCTTGCTGCTCTTTTTCAAGGAGGTTTAGATGTGTCATTAAATTGTTAGTTTCAGATCTGTCCAATTTGTTGATGTAGGAGCTCAGAGCTATACTTGCCTCTGAGTACTGGATTGCTGTGTCCCAGAGGAGCTGGTAATTTGTGTGTTCATTTTTGTTGAATAGCATGAACATTTGAATTTCCTTTCTAATCTCTTCCATGACCCACTCATGATTCAGCAGTGTGTTGTTCAGCCTCCATGTGATACCGGACTTTCTTTGGTGGCTTTTGGTGTTGAGTTCTAATTTTATTCCCTTGTGGTCAGAGAGAATGCAAGGTATAACTTCAATGTTTCTGAATTTAGACAAGTTTGCTTTGTGGCCTAAAATGTGGTCTATTTAGAAAACGTTCCATGTGCTGCTGAGAAAAACGTGTATTCTCATGCTGCTGGGTGAAAGATTCGGTAGATGTCTGTTAAGTCTAGTTGATCTATGCAGCTGTTTAGATCTGTGGTTTCTCTGTTGAGTTTTTGCCGAGTTGATCTATCTAGTGGGGAGAGTGGTGTGTTAAAATCCCCAACAATTACTGTCTTTGTATCTATATGGGATTTGAGGGAAAGTAGTGTTTCTTTGATAAATTTGGGTGCTCCATTGTTTGGCGAATAGATATTTAAAATTGTAATATCCTCCTGAAGGAGAGATCCTTTAATTTGTATGTAGCGACCTTCTTTATCTCTTCTCACGAATTTTAATTTGAAGTCTATTTTATCTGATATTAGGATTGCAACTCCCGCCTGTTTATGGGTTCCGTTTGCTTGGTAGATTTTGTTCCAGCCTTTAACATTGAAAATGTGTTTGTTTTTACGGGCAAGATGTGACTCCCGCAGGCAGCAGATAGAAGGTTCTTGTTTTTTAATCCAACTAGACAGTCTATGTCGCTTAATTGGAGAGTTCAGTCCGTTAACGTTAAGAGATAGGACTGAGAGGTATTTGGGAGTTCCTGCCATGTTATCTACCTTCTTGGGGGCTGCGAAAACTGGGTTCTTCCTATGCTTCTTGGATTCTCAGTTTGGGTGCAGTTTCTTGGCCTTTATTGCGGTCTTGTTGGTTTTCTATGGGTAGGACATCTTTAAGAATCTTTTGTAGGTCTGGTTTGGTGGAGATGTATTGTTTCAATTTTTCTTTGCTATGGAAGATTTTTATTTGTCCTTCAGTTATGAAGGAGAGTTTAGCTGGGTACAGTATTCTTGGTTGATAGTTGTTTGTTTTTAGGGCATGGCATACATCATTCCAGGCTCTTCTTGCTTTGATTGTCTCTGCTGAGAAATCTGAGGTGATTCTAATTGGTTTCCCTTTATAGGTGATTACCCTTTTCTCCTTGACAACTTCAAGGATCTTTTCCTTGTTCTGAGTTGATCCTGTGTGGATTATAATGTGGCGGTGGGATGTCCTATTCTGGTCTGGTTTATTTGGGATTCTAAAGTCTTCTTGTATCTGGACAGGCCTATCTTTTTGCATGTTTGGGAAGTTCTCTGCTAGGATCCTGTTAAACAAATTTCCTAGGCCATTAACTTCTGTTTCTAGGTGCTCCTCTACACCCATTATCCTTAGATTAGGCCTTCTGATGGTGTCTTCCAAGTGTTGGATAGATCTATCATATTTCTTGGACTTGTCTTGGATGGTTGTATGTTCTTTCTCTATAATATCTGGGCTGTCTTCAATCCCTGAGATTCCATATTCTGCATGGTCTAACCTGCTGTCAAGACTCTCTACTTTGTTTTTTTATCTCTTTTCCTTCTAATTGGTCAGCTTTGATGGCTTCAAATTCTTTGTTGAAGCTCTGTTTTAGGTCTTGTATGAATTTCTTTACTTCCTTAATTTGGTGTTCAGTGTTTGTCCTCAAATCACTTAGTTGATTGGTTATGGTTTCTTTGGACTCCCATTCCTTCTGTTGGGTTCCATTCATCATTCCCTTTGTGGTCTCCCTGACTTCCTTCAGCTCTTTGTTAATGGATTCCATGAATGCCTTTAGTGATCTTTGTGTGTTCTCTACCTGGTCTCTCAATTCCTGTATTACTCTTTGATTAGATTCCTCCCGTTCATGGGATTCCTGCAGTTCTCTTTGAGTGTTCTCAGCCTGCTCACACCATTCCTCCCTTTCTCTTTGAGTATTCTCAAGTTGTTCACGCAAATCCTGTATCAGTTTTTGAGTAGCTTCCTCATGCTTATGGTATTCCTGTATAAACTTCTGGGATGCCTCCTCTCTCTCCCTATCACGCTCATACAGAGTCCTTTGTACGTTGTCAAACTTCTCATTTATCATGTTTGCCAGCAGTGTTTGTAGAGCTATTTGGGAACTCTCCTCTGGATTATTCATTATCTGTTCTAACCCCTGATTATCAAGATTGGGAATTGAGATACCCGAATTTGCCATTTTTCTTGTGTTTTTCCGGCTTACTCTGCCCATTTGAGATGAAGATAGCACCAGTTTTGTGCTAGAACACTATCTTAAGGCAACCATCAACCAAAGTTTGCATTTGTACAGTCAATAGTCTACAGATACAATCTAGTTCAACAGATACATCTATTCGACATCAAACAACTATATGTTAAAGGACTTGGAACCGCAGAGAAGAATTTGGAAAACTAGAAATTATTAGGGTTAGGGAGATATGTGGGTAAAAAAAAGGAATAGATTGGTGTGGGGAGGCACAGGGAGAGTTAACTATGTCCTAATCACAATGCAGGAAATAGGTTGGGTAGGATGCAAGTAGAGAGAGAGAGAAAAAGAAGAAAGAGAAAGGGGAATGAAAAGAGACAAGAAAAAAGATAGAAACGTAAAAATTAATGTTATTATAGAGTTTAAAGGACCATCTATTTAGAGAGAAATGTGAATATGTTGAGAGAAAGGGAGGGACATAGAGGAGATGTGAAAAACTTTAAAAAATGCTTAAAATATTATATAGGTATAAAGAGGTAGTACTGCTATTAATGTATTTAAGTCTCAGAGGTTTTGAATTGAGTGATGTTTGTGGATTATGTGTGTACACAATGGGGGATAGGGTCTACTAGTTAACTACGGGTTTGTCTGAGGATGTGCAGGACAAGAGGTAAGTCACATAAAGAAGAACAAAAGAGGAAAAGGTGGAAAGGATAGGAAAGTGAGAAAAAAAGATCAGCAGTTCAGTAGAGGTAGACAAAAAACAAAAAGATAGTTAAGAATGAAAGAAAAAGAGAAAGAAGACAAGAAAAGAAAGGAAAACACACATTCACATATTCCTAAAATAAAAATTATAATAGGAGAAAAAGAAAAAAAAAGTTACTGGAAAGCAATTATTTTTTCAGAAGAGGCAAAAATTAAAGATTAATAAAAGTTTTAGAAAAGGAAAAAATTTTTTTTATATATATAAGGTAACAAAAAACGAAAAAAAAAAACAAAAAAAAAAAAAGAAAAGAAGAAGAAGAAAAAAAAAGTTCTTTGATTTTTTTTTGGGGGGGAGGAGTGGGAAGAGTCCTGTATCTCCCTTTTGTCTGTAACCAGATTCTGGTTGGAGTATCTGGTCAGTTTGAGGTCCTGTGGCTTGATTGGTTTCTTAAGTCAGTTTGTTGGAACAGGCAGAAAAATGCTCTGCTTTACCCAAGATTTTGAGATCTCCCTCTCAGGTTAGTTTACTGGGAGGGTGATCTGCTTTGAGAATCACAAAAGAGGGGGATGCAGTGATGAGGCGAGGTTCTGGGTAGAGTTGAGTCCTTTCAACCAACAGTAGCTTTTCCCTGGGGCTATTTTGTGAAAAAACTCACAGCACCCAGCCTGGAGCCATTGTCAGGGTTTCTGTTTTTCAATTGATTGTGGTGGCTGCTAGAGGGAGGGGCAGCCTCTGGCTCTGGTTACAGGTGAGGAGAGCCACTCCAATGGCTGGCGCCTGAGCTGGGTGACTTTTCCCTGGATGGAACTGAGTCTGTGAGTTCACTTCGCCGTTAAGTTCTTGTGACCTGCTAATGACTCGTTTTATTCCAAGACCTGAGCTGGAGCTAGCTGCTCCTCTGAGCTTTGTCGGTATCCAAGATGGAGATCACCGGTCCTGGGGGGGTGGGGAGGGGTGGCCTTCCCTCCTCTGCTCCCTGAGAAGGAGTGAGGAAGTCGGGCTTCTACTCACGCCGAGTCTTGGATCCTGGGTCGTCTCTGGTCTGCAAAGTGCAGGATGAAGTTGTCCGCTCCTTGTCGGTTCTTGCTGGTGTTGAGTAGAATCTGCTCGTCCCCTGTGTCTGGCTCCTTCGTCCCGGACTGTGTCTCAGGTATGCCCCCGCGGCGGTGGTCGCCGCCGCGACCCTGCCGCCGCAGTGGCAGCTGCTGGCAAGAGCTCAGATGTGTCTGCTTGGCTTCCCCTCTCTTGACTAACTTTCTGTCCTGTGATCGCACACTTGGTGTGATTCTCTGGCTTGGGACTGTTCACTGGAACTCTGATACTGTTTTCTATGCAAGAACTTGTTCAGATTCCAGCTTCTCCTCCGCCATCTTCCCGGAACTCCACCCATTTTTAACTTTTTCAAAGATGCAACTGAATCCAGATTTAAGAAGCACTGGGGACAATTAAACCCTAAGCCCCAAGTGAAAGTCAGGTGGAAGGACCCTCTGACACAACAATGAAGAGGACCTAACCCGCTAGTTAACATGGGCAAGGGATTTGGATGCATTTTTCCCATAGAGGAGACAGTCCCCATTTGGATCTGGCCAGGAACCTTAAGTTTTTACCCATTACCTCTATACACAAGGATGCCCAAAGATAAACTAAACAACAAGGAAAGAAAATGGCTATGGTGGCCGTGGCTTGTGTTTAAAACATGGAAAGCTAAAAAGATAACTACTAACCATCCCCAAGGGCAACCAGCCTTGGAGAAACTCTTATATTTGCTAACAAATGCAGATGATGATACTCCAGCTGTTGCCTGTCCTGCACTCCCAGGCCCAGCAATTGCCCTACGGAATCCACATCAACCTCAACAGGTAACCTGGGCAGTGATCAGCAATGGCAATGGAGAAATCATCAATAGCACCACGCATGACAGGGTGACCTCTACAATGATTGGTTTGTTTCTTTTCCTCCCCTTCCATGCCGCATAGTTTTTTTGCTTGCTGTGTGGTAATAAACAAATTCCTGCTTGATTTGACTCCCTGCTGTGTCTGTCTCTGACGCTAATGGAGGCTGGGGAATGGGTGAGCCATGCACTTACCTTTCCTGGCAACCCGTACGTCTTCTGCAGGACAGACAAAGACTCAACACTTTTGCTTCTCTTGGAGGAGTCTTTAACTTACTTGCTACCTTTGAGATTCTGTTTCCATATGCAGTCACTTTCTAAGAAAATGGGTTTTTGTTCTCTAACATGATTTCAGTGGGATGGTAAACAACACATAATGTATTACTTAATGGATAGAAAAAAATCTCATTGGAAATTGTTTTGGACATGGAAGTTATGGTTATACTTTTAAAAAATAGCAAAAGAGGTAAATGTTTCTTTAGAGCTTGTAAAATGAGTATGAAGTCTTCACCTCAGACATGCCAAATTCTTACCCTGGCACACACTAAATTCCTAGCAGTACTGGAGGATTGAACCCAAAACCCTGTACTTGTGAAAAAGCATCTCTATTACTACCAAACTTGCAGATTAGAATTGGATTTTTTATTTTGAGGTAGTATCACTATGCCTTGGCCTTTTTGAACTGTGGTCCTCCTAACATGAGCATAAAACATTGCACCCAGCAAATGGTTAGTTTCTGAAACTTCTTTTTGTATCTGGGCTTGCCTGAAACTGGAATTCTCTAATCTCTATTTTCCAAGTAGATAATATTATAGTTTGAGCCACTTTATTCAGTAAAAGTATACAATTTCAAAATATCTTGATATTACCTATATCTGTGCTTAACATATATAGCTAACCTTAATTTTCTCCCTCTTGTTTATTAGTACTCTGAGTTGAAAACGTTGGCTTTCTTGATATACATGGCTTTGTTTTGGATGGAAACCCATCACAATCAAAAAAATCTCCCAAACGTTTATGTCAAAAATCATTGAAAAGAAGGCTTCAGGTTGGAAAAGAAACACTGATCCTAAGTTATAAATGAAGTATATTTATAGTGTTATTCAATGCTTTCTCAAGTATGAGGAAGAAGAGAGAAATGTGAAAGATGTCAGGTCTCTGTAGAAATTCTGTAGTTGTCCCTTCAGTTAATTTCCTTCCTTAAGGCTTGCTTTATTAAAACCCTATGGGTGAATATTGGTTGGACTGATTGATAATCTTCTCCAGGAAATGAAGCTGATTTTAGAAGGCTGATGGTGTGTGAAATAAAGGAATGATGAGAATGAGCACAGATATTGTTACAGAATGAGCCGACTACGTTAATTGCTGAACAGCAAACAAAGCAATGTTTCAAGTCTGATGATCCACATTGGAACATACATAGATAGATACATATACAGATACAGATAAATATACATATACATATACATACATACATGAAAAATTAAATCTCCAGTAGAATATAGAGAAACTTGGCGTGACAAATATTAAACTAAATCAAACTGGTTTTAGGAAAAGTACAGTAAAATATCAATAGTTTAGCATAGATTTTTGTAAAGGATGAAATTCTTCCTTCATTATATACTTTACAAATATCCTTAGTATATTTTAAGGTGTTTTTTGTAAAAATACCGTACAGAGGGGTTACAATTACATGGGTAAGGTAATGAGTACATTTCTAATCAAGCATTGTTACCTCCTTTGTTTCCCCTTACTATCCATTTCTATTTCCCCCTCCTGACCCTCCCCTCCACTCAGAGCCAAATTTGTAAATTTTGTTTTTCTACTTAACATTTTATATATCTCATTGTTGCAATGGGTCCACCTGTCCTAGCTGCTGCAAATAGAATGATTAGGTATCTTTTGTCAAAAGGTTCATATTTGTGGAAACAAATACCAGCAGTGGTAACTTTTTTTCCAGTCCTTGAACTCTGGTTCTGGGCCCTGAACATGGTTATTCTGGTATATTTAATGTGAGTTAGATTTTTTTATTTCTTTCATTAATGCCCATGAGGGTAATTACTGGGTCTTAAGGGAGATCTACGTTTAGAATATTGAGGAATCTGCATACTGCATTCCAGAGGGGATGAACATGTGTAATTTCCCACCAACAGTGTAATAGAGTTCCCATTTGGCTACATCCACGTCAGCATTTGCTATTGTTAATTTTCTTGATAATGGCCATTTAACTGGGACGAGGTAGAATCTGTCTTGTTTACTTATAGATATATAGGCACCTTTGAGTTACCATAAATGAATGAATCTATGAAACTTACATTGCTCTGAGTGTGCATTCCTTTCTCTTATTATAATTTTCCCAAGCCTTTCATTGTCCTTAAGACTGGTGAAAATCATCCTTTCTGGTGGGCGAATAGAGTTCCATTGTGAGTGTGTGTGTAACATGACTATATGCCCATGAGTTCATTTCTAAGCCTTCAGCTCCAACTGAAATTTTGTAATTCCATATTAAATTTGGATTACTTTCTCTACTGCATTGAAGAATATTGTTGGGATTTTGATGGGTATTGCATTGCCAATTGTTTGCGGGCAGTATTGCAATTTTCACAATGTTAATTCTTCCAACCAGGAGCATTGAAATATTTTCCATTTCCTTGAATCTCCCTCAATTTTTCGATTTTAGATTTTTAAAATTTTCACAGTAGAGGCCCTTCACATTTTCAGTTAAATTAATTAATTCCTAGTGTTGTTGTTGTTTTCTTTTGCTTAAATTTGATTTGATTTTGAGGCTAATACATATGTGGTTGTTTTTTAGATTTCAGCCTGGATCTTCCCATTGTTGGTAACACAGAAAAACTACTGATTCTTGTGGGTTTTATACCCTACTTCATTGCTGAAGGATAGCATCACCTTTACTAACTTGACTGAGAAGCTATAGGGTCCTTTAAATACAGGATCATTTCATCTGTGAAAAGGGATAGGTTTACTTCTTCCCTATTTGGATCCTCTTTTTGTTTTTCTCTTGCCTATTTCCCTTGCTAGAAAGTCCACTACTATATTGAAGAGTAGTAGAGAGAGTGAACATCTTTTTCTCATTCCTGATTTTAATGTCTTCATGCCTCCACTGTTAGGTACGTGCTTATTATCTCTTAGTCATATACATACTCTATTATACTGAGGAAAATTCCACGTGCTCCTAGCTTCTCAGACCTTTTAATCATAAAGGGGTATTGGATCTTTTTAAAAGCTATTTCTACATCCATATAGATGATCATGTGGTTCTTTTCCCTACTTCTGGTGATGGTGTCTGTTATGTTTATTGACAAGTATATTGAATCCAATTGTAGCCTTGGATGAATACTGTTTGATCATAGCATACGATTTTTTTGTTAGTTGCTGAAATTGGTTGGTGAGAATTTTATTGAGAAGTTCTCTATCAATGTTTATCAAAGAGGAGGGTTCATAGTTCTCTTTCTTTGATGAGTCCTTATCTGATTTGGGGAAGAGTCTAATTCCAGCTTCATAGAATATATTTGATAATTCCAATTCCTTTTCTATTCCATTGAAGAGATATATCTGAGTATTGTAAGTTCTTTGCAGGCCTTAATTTCATTGTAAATCCATTGAGTCTTACATTTTTCTTTTATGGGAAAATGCTTATTGAAATTTCATTTTCATTACTTCTTATGTATCACTTCTTGGTTCAGTTAGAGTATAGGAAATCATAAATTTCTCCAGGATTCTCCAGGTGATTAGCATATGTTTTTCAAGTACTCTCATATAACAGTCTCAATTTTGCTAATTTATGTTGTGGTCTCATTTTTTTTCTCTAATTTTATCTATTTGGGTGAGTCCTCTTAGGAGCTCTTAGGAGTTGTGAATCGTCTACTCAATATATTTAACTTGTTCTCTGGTAAGAAGCTTGTCATATCACCAGTTCCTGTTCTTGATCTTTTCTGTGAAGGATATCTTTGATTAACTTCCATCCTGCTGATTTGGTGGAGATACATTGTTTCAAGTTTTCTTTGTCATGAAACATTTTTATATATCCTTTAATTGTAAAGGAATATTTGGCTTGGGACCATATTCATGGTTCATAGTTGCTTGCCTTTAATATTTGTTACATATCATGATGGCCTTTTCTTTTTTTACCATATCATCTAAGAAATCTGTAGTTATTCTGACTGCATATCCTTTATAAATAATCAATCTTTTCTCTATGGCAGCTTTAAGAATCCTTTCCTTGATTTCTTTTTTTTTTTTTTTTTTGTCGGTCATGGGGCTAGAACTCTGGGCCTGGGCGCTGTCCCTCAGCTCTTCAGCTCAAGGCGAGTGCTCTACCACGTGAGCTACACCGCCACTTCCGGTTTTCTGGTGGTTTATTGGAGATAGGAGTCTCACGGTCTCTCCTGCCCCTGCTGGCTTTGAACCGCGATCCTCAGATCTCAGCCTCCTGAGTAGCTAAGATTACAGGCGTGAGCCACCAGCACGCGGCTTCTTTCCTTGATTTCTAATGATCCTCTAATGGATTATGATGTGGTGGTGGGTTGTTTTTTCTAGAATTCTCTGCTTGGTGTTCGAAAGGCTTTTCTTCTCTGAATGAATCTATCTCTTTGGATGTTTGGAATGTTCTTTGCTAGAATTCTGTAATACGTTTCCCATCCATTTAGTGTCCTGCTCTTCTCCTTCATACCAATCTTCCCCAAATTTGATCTCAGTCTTGACGTTCTGGCAAGATCATTTCTTATTCTTTGGATTTGTTCTAAATGATTACTTCCACTTTCCTATTAGATCTATTTGGTCTTTGACCCCTGAGATTATCTTCTATGTCATCTATTTGCTGTGGAGATATTCTACTTTGTTTTTGATTTCCCTGTCTTCTATTTGGTCATTTTATGGCTTCTATCTCTTTATTAAAGCTTTGTTTTAGGTCTGGTATGGACTTTCCTTACATCTTTTCTTTGGGTGGGGGAGCGGTTGGAAGGTTTTTTGTTTTGTTTTGCTTTTTTTTTCTTTTAGCTGTGCTTTCTCTCATATCTTTTAACTAGGCATCCATTTTTTCCTTGGACTCCCTTGCCTTTTCAGAATTTATTTCTCTTTGTAGTCTCCATGAGTTATTTTGCTAATCTATAGTTGGTCTTATCTTGTTCACAAATTTCCTTGTAGAGGTTTTGTATTTTTTCATTAATTACATTTTCAGCAGTATTTGTAATGAATTTTGAAAAGTGTCTTCTACGTCCTTAATTTTGAAAAGTGTCTTCTACGTCCTTAATTGTGTGCTCTAATTCGTGGTTATTTACTGTGTGAATTATACTACTTTCACATCACATTTCTTGTATTTTTCTGATTTGTTCTGTTCACTTCGGGGATTTCTTTTGGGGCATCTATGATATAATAGGTGGCTCTTTATGTTCTTGGTTGAATTGCTAGGTGTTGGTTTGATCTTCTGTTTTGATTTGTTTTTCTGGAATTAGGTTTTTGTCTAGACCATTAAGTGTAGGAGTAGAAATCAATTATGGGAAGATGTTGTGATGTTAATACTTGTGGTTCTAGTTACAGTTCGGGTTGTACAGTGGTATCTTGAATTGTCTGTGAGTATGGATTTGGCTGTCTCCCTTGTACACTTCTGTTCCTGCTTTTTTTTCCCATGTGGACCTTTTATTTCCACACTGCAGCTGTATTTTGAATATGTTGGCCACCACCTTCACAGCAGCCACCTGCCTGGGTGGGCACTTTTTCAAAGATTTCTGTTTGCTTGGAAGACATATGAAATCTTCTTTTGAATTGTATATCTATATGTAATTATAGCTGACTTGATGTGACCCTCTAGAAGTGGAGTACCCTCTGGGACTCTGAAGATCTGTTTCATTAGAGAGAGCTACGGTAATTTTCTGTTGTTATTGTGCAATTGGTTTTCCTTTTCCTCTGATTTATTTTATTTATTGTTGATTTTTTCCACATAATTTAGGATATGTGATGGTGGTATCAGGTTATTTTTGTTTTTTGTTTATGCTAATTTGATATAGTGATTTCAGGCTTGTATGAAGAGACAGTAATAATATTAAATGTATGTTATTACATGGAAAGAAAGATAGCAGACACATTAACCTATTTACTACAAGTAAATTAATATTAAGCAAAGCTAATTAAAATAATTACTTCTTTACTCTTCAAAGGATGAATATAGTACTCTTGGATATCTTGGAGGAAAAGACTTTAGACTCATTACAACTGATGACTTACATTGATATTACTGGCTAAACCTTCTTCTTCGGAAAGGCAAAAGCTCCATGTCTTTCATATTAATATTATAAAATCATAATATCTGCATGTTGAATTGTTTTTCTCTGCTATTTTCAATTCCATTCTTCATCCATTAAGTATCTAGGGCTTTGAATGACCAATTCCTTAAAATAAGTATACTGCTTATGATGTGATATAAATCTCAGTAATATTTTTTTACTTATAGATTTTTTATTGTGAAAATATCATTTCCCTCATTGCAATTACTATTATAGGTATGAATCAAGCAGAAAAGTAATATTAATATGAATTTTCCTTTGAGTCTCATCTTAAGCTACATTCATATGAAATTTATGCAGTCTCAAGCATGAAACCTGACAGTTTTACTCTTTTCTGTTTTAATCAAGAAATCCATTCTCTTTAGAAATATGCTCTCATCTTTTATATTGCTCTAGTAAACATCATGTATTCTAGTACTTTTACTGAAATAAATATAAAGAATGGAACATGAAGACTAGCCTCCCCTTATCACTTTAAAGTAAATCCTTGGGGACTATTTGATATATAAAAATAAAACAGTGCAATGCACATGTTTATACATGAATCATCTAATGGTTGAGTCAATTAGAAACAAGAACTACCGTACCACATCAAGTCTCAATTTACTTAAAGGCATCAAAATATTAGTGTTCATGAATATCACTGATTTTTTAAAAAACGACTAGTCACAACAAAGTTTATATTATATTTCAAACTTAAAAAGAGAAAATTACCACCAGATTTGTTGTCAGTATCCTGTTTCCAGGAATATATTTATTCAGTAGAGAAACAAAAAATAAGGCTTTTTCACGTAGAAAGACAGATGTAGAAAGAGACTGTCTTTCCTTAAGATGATAAATATTTGCATTCGAAGATACTATAGCAATTTATAAGAGAATTCGTGATCAGAAGTGACAGGTAAGCAAAGCAACTGGAAAACTGTATATGTAGATTGAAATTTCACTATAAGATCACAAGTTTACAATAAATGAGTCTACAGAAGATGATTTTGTATCTCTAACACACATCCAGTGTTCTACATTTTCCCACATACTCCTGTTCTCTGACCTCAGTTCCTGATCAATATTCTTCTACTTTCATGATGTCAATTCTTAATAATATAACAAGGTGGGTATATTTTGGTTTCTAGATCCAATAAATTTTAGTATTTTGGAATAGTAGTATGAATTCATGGAGTTTGACTTGAATGTCAAGTTTGTGGATACTGTATTCAGGATACTGTTAATTGGCCTGAAGTAACCAGGAACATACTATGAATATATTGAAACAGTATACTAAAAGCAAGTGACTTGATTTCAGAGAAACATGTAGGTCCAGGCAAGATCTTCAAGAAAAGAAAAACCAATGGTACAAACATCAATCAACTATCATTACAAAGGAACTGAACTGATCTCTGATGTGTTTGGGTGGCAGCTGGGTTCGTGTGTGTGTGTGTGTGTGTGTGTGTGTGTGTGTGTGTGTGTCTGTGTGTGTGTGTGTGTGTGTGTGTGTGTGTGTCTGTGTGTGTGGAGAGAGAAAATTTTAGTGTGGCTTCCATATTTATAGCCCATAGAGCATTATTTGTTAAAGAGAAGGTGCTCATATCAGAGCTCTGATACCATTCATCACTTTTTACTGAGAAAAACACTTGCTTAATCTGTACTAAAAAAGAGAAAAATAAACTAACATCTTAAATGATTGCTTTGAGAATTAACTGATATATTGAAGGCCAAAGGGACGAATTGGAGATTAATATAATCTTTTTCTTCTCTCTTGCATATTACCCAGCAATAACTGTGATTTCAGGAGTCTCCTACTATGTACTTAACAGCTGAATTACTAATATGCTTAATAATCTGAAATATATGATAGAGAATTAGATCAGCCAGCAAATACAAAGAACTAGTGATGAGACCGAACGTTTGAGCAGGATTGTCACATCTTTTAGGAATTTAATTCCTTCATATGAACTTCAAATTTTGTGGATTACCCTGTGTGACTAATTGGTTAGAAATTACTGTAGAAATGAGAATTCCTGTTAGCCATGTAGAAAGAGCTCATGATCCCATCCTCACGTTACAAATTTCCATTTCATAAAAAATCTCTTTTAGAATGCTTTTATTTAATATACTTCAGCACCTCACCCTTCCTTTTTGGAGACAGGAAAAAGATGATTTTTTAATATTATCTTACATAAGTTAGTATGTACAGCCATGATTTGTATGCTTACAGAAGTTAGTATTAAGTGTAAATAGGAATCATGTCACAACTAAAATTAAAATTACATAAAAAGACTAGAAGTCACAACATTTTGTTCATGAAAACGTACATTAGATTAGTTGCAGAATTTCTATTTTGAGATAAACTTTATATTAAAGTATAATGCACTTTACCTAAGGATGGAAACATTTTATTAATAATATATTTTAATATATTTAACACATATAATATGTTTAATATATATTTAAGATATTTTAAGATATTTTTGCTGCATAATTTTAAGAAGAAAATGCTCCCAAAGTAATCATTTTTCTTATTATTTTCCTGTTTCCATGTGATTAACCTCCAAATTAGAAATCCAAATATATGAATTGATTTAATTTAAACAAAATATTATTGAGTATAAGGACCTTCTACTCTCCAAAATCTTCACACGAAGATCACCAAACATTTTGAATTTGAAATAATTAGACTCTGTGTGAACTATGTTAATATTATTTACAATGTGAGTTAAAGGTTTAAAAAGTAGTATTTATTTTAGTTTAATTGCTTTGAAGAGACAATGAATGACATAATGAAAACCTAAAAAGGATTAGATTTAAAATTTAGAATGCAGGAAATATTTTTGACACTGTTTACTGGAGCCTTCACAACAACCTTATTAGATGTTATATTACTGATGCAAAAATCCCAGAGGTTAGACATTTAGGAATAGAAAAACCATGTCATTCTGAATATGTAGGGTTACATAACAAACATAGAAAAATTTAGCTTTTAAATACCTGCATATAGTAATACATTTAATTGCAGAGAGATAAAAGGAGATAAAATTGCACTTATTTTGAAAAGTAAACATAAGTATTCATTTGAATAAAAGAAAATGTTTAAAACATCACCTGTTCAAGAAACAAGATGTGCATTTAGCTGTTTTTTATGCCAATCATGTTCTCTAAATTTACTAGAAATACTAGATTAGTAAACCTAAATCATTGCTTTGTAGGAAACTAGAAATTTAGTTTATTTAAAGTCATGACTACTTTTTCTCAAACAATTACTAACTGATTTATATTTTTTATCATGGAATTTTATTTGATATATTTTTATTGATTAAGCTAAATTATTGGCCAATAGCAGTATGAATTATGCATGAACAAAGTTTATCTAACACAAGTATTTTATTCACAAGACATATTATGGCTCTCTTAAAGAACACTAGATGGCAGTGTGCTATTTACTTATTAGTTTTTAGTTATTTTGTTAATGGTTATTAATTGTCAGAAGTGGCAGTTTCCTTATGGTCTTTCCAAAATATATTTAAAGCATTTGATTATACTGCCTCTATTTCCTTTTCATTACTCCTTCCTCCAAAGATTTCTGTTTTTCAAATAAAATTACATCTTTAAATATGCACATATAATCTAATTTGGAAGATTTAAGGTGAACTGCAACTTAATTCAATATGTACAGTGGATTTACAGGATGAATAAAAACTTGAATATTTTTTCTTATCTTCTGAATTGGGCTATTATTATTATTATGGTTAGGGTTAGGATCCCAGACAGAATTAGAATTAAGGTTAGAGAAAAATAAAATTTAGGTTCAACACAAGATGACGCATTGCAACAATGATACTCACAACACACTATATTGAAAATGAACTTTACACCATTGGGACAGAGGAGTGAGAGAGGTGGGAGAGGGAAGGTATAGTGGGAGAACAACAAAGAAGAGGGTAACAATGTTCAACAAGAAGTGCACTCATTACTTTACACATATAACTATAATCCCTCTGTAAGCCTCTTTACAATAACTAAAATTTAAATAAATATATAAAATAAAACCTGACAGGAACTAGGAAAACACTTTAAAAACTTTAGGTTCAAAATGCAAGTAAAATTTAGACCTACATGCCTATCAAGAGTTGGGATAAATGTGAAATAGAGGCTTGCTAATAAATTTTTGATTCAGTTATCTGTAGGTTTAGGATTCAGCAAGGTGTTCCAGGTAGAGCTGGGGTTCGGATGAGAAAAAGATGTAAGGTATTTTGTAAAACTGCAATATATTTTAAGAAGAATGAATGATATCAAAGTTAGAATGAATGAAAACCAACGTCTTTGTTACTTTTAACATTCAGATATGATTTGGTTTAAATTGTGAATTGCTGTTTTAGTTCTTGTTAGGGTTAGTGAAGGATAAGCATTAGGGTAAAATTTAGTTTTTCACTAAGAAACAGAAGCAATAAAATGTGTGCTTGAATAAAATCCAGACAATTTCCCTTACATTAACCATTTGGTGTTAATTCAGATTGTGATTAGAATTAGCTTTCTGGTTAAAGGGGGTTGAGGAAAGAGTAAAGAATTTGGTTAAACTGGTGGCTTGCACCTATTATCACAGCTGCTCAGGAATCTGATTTCTGAGGACTGCAGTTCAAAGCCTGCCCTGGCAGGAAAGTCTTTGAGACTCTTATGTCCAATTAACCACCAGAAAACCTGAAAGTGGTGCTGTGGATCAAGTGGTAAAGTGCACACCTTGAGCTAAAACTCAGGGATCTTGCCCATGCCTAGTGCTCAGGGATCGTGCCCAGGCCCAGAGACCAAACCGCACGCACAACAAAAAGAAAAAAAAAAGGAATGGGTTAAATGTTAAGTAAATCTGAACTTATTTTAGGTTCTAGGAATTCAGGAAAAGCTGGGATAATGGAAGTACAATGTATTTCATAGTATCAGGATTTGAGATCAATGGGTATAATGATTCCTCTTATGGAACAAGATAAGTTCAAAGTTAAGAGTGAGAAAATATATAGGGTTTAGGAAAACCTGCAATTTATTTCAAGAATGACAAGTGGAATTTCAGTGAGCATGACACAAACAAGCATTTTTCATAAATTTTAGATTTGAGATACCATTAGTGTCAAGGTTATGGTTAGGATTCTAGTCATGGTTAGGGTTAGAGTGTAGGAGAAAAAAATGAGGGTCAAATTGAAGGTAAATGTCAGATTAAGACACGTAAGAATTAAAATGAATGTGAGCTAGAGAATTGCTATTAATTTTAGAATCTACTTACACTGAGGCTTATGGTTATTCTCAATGTTCCAGTTAAGATTAAGTAATGGTTAGTAACCAGTGTGGTCAAAAACATTTCCTGAATTCTAAATTTTAAATCTAATCAGTTTTAGCCTTTGATTATACCATTTATTATCTTTTCAGAGCAATTAAGCTAAACTAAATACCACTTTTTAAACATTTTGCTCACATTGTAAATAATATCAACACAGGTCACAAAGTGACTGATTATTTCAGACTCATCATATTTGGTAAAGTTAGTTTGAAGAATGTAGAGAGCAGAAGGTTCTTATACTCAATAAATATTTTTGGCTAATTTGAATTAAATATCTGGATTTCTAATTTGGAGGTTAATCACATGGAAACGGGAAAATAATTTTTAAAAAATAATTACTTTGGTACCATTTTTCTTCTTAAAATATGAAGCAAAAATATCTCTAAGAAATATATTTTTTTCAATAAAATGTTTCAACCCTTAGTAAAGTGGTTTATACTTTAATATAAAGTCTGTCTCAAAATAGAAATTCTGCAACTAATCTAATGTATGTTTTCATGCACAAAATTCTGTGACTTCTAGTCTTATGTGATTTTGATTATATTTTATAGTTGCGACATGATCCCTACTTATATTTATTACAAACTTCTGTAATTATACAAATCATGCCGGTACACACTAACTTACATAAGATAATATTCAAACAAAATTATCTTTTTTTCCTGTCTCCAACAGGGAAGGATGATGTGCTGAAGTTTATTAAATGAAAGCATTCTAACAAAGACTCTTTATGGAATGGAAATTTGCAAAATGAGGATGGGAACATAAGCACTTTCTACTTGGCTGAACAGGAATTTTTGTTTCTACAGTACTTTCTTGCCATTTAATCACACAGGGAAAGCCATGAAATTTGAAATTCATATGAAGGAATTGCATTCCTAAAAGATGTGGCAACCCTACTCAAAAGCTCGATCTTATCACTAGTTCTTTGTGCTTGCTAACTGATCTATTTCTCTATCATATGTTTCATATTATTAAACATTTAAGTAATTCAGCAGTAAGTACATTACAGGAGATTCATGAAAATCACAGCTATTGCGGTTTAATAATCAGAAGAGAGGAAAATGATTATATTAATATCCAACTTCTCCCTTTGGCCTTCATTTTGCCAATTAATTTTCAAAGCAATCATGTAAGATGTTAGTTTATTTTTCCCTTTTTAATTAGAGATTAAACAAGTGTTTTTTGTTTTTTTTTTGCAGTAAAAAGTGATGACAGTGGTATCGGAGCTCTGGTAAGGGCACCTTCTCCTTAACAAGTAATGCTCTATGGACTGTAAATATAGAAGCCACACTAAAATTCTCTACACACACACACACAAACACACACACAAACACAAACACACAAAAACGCACACACACACACAGCTGCCACCCAGACACATTAGAGATAAGTTCCATTCCCCTGTAATGATAGTTGATTGATGTTTGCTGCATTGCTTTGTCTCAGCTTCAAGATCTTGCCTGGACCTTTATCTTTCCCCGAGATCAAGTCCCTAATTCTTAGTATATCGTGTGTCTGTGTATTCACAATAGGTTCCTGGCTGCTACAGGCCAATTAATACCTTGAATACAGTGTCCTCAAACTTCACATCCAAGTCAAACTCCATGACTTTAGACACCATTGCAAAATACTAAAATTTATTGGATGTAGTAACCAATAGAACACCCACATTGTTACTTTAGTAGCAATTGACATCATGAAAGTAGAAGAATATTGATCAAGAACTTAGGTAAGAGAATGGGAGTATGTCTAAAATGTAGAATACTGGATGTGTTATAGATACCAAATCATCATCTATAGGTTTATTTATTGAAAACATCATCATATATTGAAAGCACTATTAAAAATAAAGTTTTCCAGTTACTTTGCTTACTCATCACTTCTGATCAAAATCCGCTCATGAATTTCTATACTATCTTTGAATAAATGACACGATTTGCATGTATGTATCATCTTAAGGAAAGACAGTATGCTTTACATCTTTCTTTCTATATGACAAGCCTTTATTTTTTCTTTCTCTGTTTGCTGAATAAATGTATTCCTGGAAACAGGATATTCACATCAAATCTGGGTATAATTTTTATTTTTTAAATTTGAAATACAAACTTTGTTGTGACAAATCATTTTCTAAAAATGAGTGATATTCATGAACAATGTGGCTTTAATTAAATTGAGACCTGATGTGGTATGATAGTTCTTGTGTCTAATTGACTTAACCATTAGATGATTCATGTATAAACATGTGCATTGCACTTTTTTATTTTTATATATAAAATAGTCCCCAAGGATATATTTTAAAGTGATAAGGGGAGCTTGTCTCCATGTTCCATACTTTATATTTATTTCAGTAAAAGTACTAGAAATAAATGATGTTTACTGGAACAATATAAAAGAACATATTTTCTTTAGAACATATTTCTAAAGATAATAGATTTATTGTTTAAAGAACAGAAAAGAGTAAAATAGGTTTCTTGCTTGAGACTGCATAAATTACATATGAATGTAGCTCAAGATGACACTCAGAGATAAATTCATTTTAATATTACTGAGATTTATATCACAATATAAGCAATATAGGTATTTTAAGGAATGGGTCATTCTAAGCCCTAGATACCTAATGGATGAAGAATGGTATTGAAAATAGCAGAGGAAAATAATTCAACATGCAGATGTTATGATTTTATAATACTAATATGAAAAAAGTGGAGCATTTGCCTTTCTGAAGAAGAATGTTTAGCTAGTAATTTCTGTGAAAGGCATTAATTGTAATCAGTCTAAAGTCTTTTCCTCCAAGACATCTAAGAGTACTATACTCATGCTCTGTAGAGTAAATAAGAGTTAATTAGCTTTGCCTAATATTAATTTACTTGTAGCGAAAAGGTTAAAATGTCTGCTCTCTTTCTTTCAATGTAATAACTTACATTTCAAGACCCCCCGAAGACCACCAGAGACATCGACTAATGCAAATAACAAAGGAGTTTTTTATTTGCAAGCTCCAGGCTGGTACTCTGTGCAATCGGTAACCCATGACACTAAGAGACCCCAAGCATAGAATCAGCACAGTTTTTATAGTATTGAACAAACAACTTTAAGGAAGATTTACATGAGAAATTACATGATTAAAATTTTAAGCAAACTAAGCTATACATATGTGATTAGCTAATATTATTGAGGTGTTATTGACAGGAAGTGTCTGGCCACTGGGTTACCATGTCCTGCATGGCCACCCAATGTTTGGTAAATGCATTTGGAGAAAATTCCTGTGGCTTTCCCAAGGATTGTTTATGTCTCAGTTGTCCAGGAATTGATTTCCTTTTTGTGTCATTTCTGGGTCTAACCCATGGTTATTTTCATAATTCATACCTCACAAGATGGTGGCTAGCTTGTAATGGAGTTACTTAGGCCTTCATTGTTCCTCTTTAAGCTTTAAGCTCTTCACATTTCATATTATTACTGTCTCTTCATACAAGCCTGAAATCACTATTTCAAAGTAACACAAACAGAAAAACAAAAATAACTTGATACAACCATAACAAATCCTAAATTATGTGAAAAGAAATCCACAATATCATAAATAAACCAGAGGAAGAGGAAAAACAGTGGCAGAATAACAACAGAAAATTACTCTAGATTTCTCTAATGAAACAGAGATTTAGAATCCTAGAAGGTACTCAATTTCTAGAGTGTCTCACTAAGTTAGGTATAATTATATTTAGATACACAATTCAAAAGAATATTTTATACTATCTTCACAAGAAAACAGAAATCTATGAAAAGTTACCAGCCAGGAAGGTGACTGCTTTTACTGTGTTGGCCAACATATTCAAAAACACAACTGCAGTGTGGAAATGAAAGGCCACTTGGGAAAAAAAATCATAAACAGAGACACTCACATATAAACACAGACACAATTCACCTTACCACTGGATAGTAGGAACTGTCGTTGGAACCATTAGTATTAATTTGACAACATCTCTCACTAGTGATCTCTTCTCCTACACTTAATAGTCTAGACAAAAACCTAATTCCAGAAAAGCAAATCACAACAGAAGACCAAAGCAACACCTGGCAAATCAACCAAGAACATAGATAGTCACCTATTAAGATCATATATCCCCAAAATGAAAGCCAAGAAATACTTCAAATGGACAGAACAAATCAAAAAATATGACAAAAGTCATGCCAAGCTAATATAATTCACACAGTAAATAAACAGGCATTAGAACAATCAATTACCTAGAAGATAGTTTTCAAAATACATTACAAATACTGCTGAAAAATGTGATTAATGAAAAGATACAAAACCTCTACAAGGAAATTTGTGAACAAGATGAGACCAAGCAAAGATCAGCAAAATAATTCATGGAGACTCCAAACACAAAGAAAAATAAATTCTGAGAAGGCAAGAGAGTCCAAGGGAAAAATGGATGCCTAGTTAAAAGATATGAGAGAAGACAAAGCTAAAACACATACCTCCCAAGTCCCCACCCAATAAAAATTTGTAAAGAAAATCCATACAAGACCTAAAATAAAGCTTTAATAAAGAGATAGAAGCCCTAAAACAGAAGCCCTAAAACAATAACAAATTGTAAGACAGGGAAATCAAAGAAATAGGCTCATTCTAAGAGAAGTCTTTAGAATACCAAACAGAGTGTACCAGAACAAAACAAACCACCATCACATCATAATCCACTAGAGGATCATTAGACAACAATGAAAGGATTCTTAAATCTGTAAGGAGAAAAGACTGATTATTTATAAAGGATATACAATCAGAATAAATACAAATTTCTTAGCTGATATGGTAAAAAGGGGAGCCTCGCATGATATATGACAAACATTAAAGGCAAACAACTACCAACCATGAATATGGTCCCAAGCCAAACTCTCCTTTACATTAAAAGGATATATAAAATATTTCATGACAAAGAAATCTTGAAACAATGTATTTCCACCAAATCAGCAGGATAGAAGTTAATCAAATATATCCTACATAGAGAAGATCATGAAGAACAGGAACTGGTTATATAAAATGCTCCCTACCAGTGAACAAGGTAAATATATTAAGAGTAGATTAGACACTGAACCTAACAGCAGGTGAATAACATAGAAGGACTTATGAGATATTTCACAGTCTTAACTCTCAATATCAATGGACTTAACTTTCCAATTAGAAAACAGACTAAATAGTAGTATAATAAAACAAGACGCATGCATGTAGTATCTACAAGAGAAACATTTTATTGACAAAAACAAACACATACTCAAACTGAAAGGCTGGAAGGAAAATTTTCAAGCAAATGAACACCATAAACAGGCCACAGTAGAATTACTAACATAAGACAAAATAAAATTACTGGGAAGAGACATTATATATTGATAAAGGCACATCTCCATTAGGTTGATATATCAAGTCTAAGTATCAATGTCCTGAATCCTGGAGCACCCCACTTCATCAATCAAATACTACTTAACCGAAAAACACATCTCAACACATCATTGAAATGAATGGACAGGTTATCCAGGAAAAACTCAACCAAGAAACTGAAGACCTAAATGATTACATTGAACGCTTTGCCTTAACAGACATCTACAGAATATACATTCAGCATCAGTATACACATTCTTCCCAGCAGCTAATGGAAGAATCTCCAAAATAGAACATATCATATGTCACATAGAAATTCTATCCAAATTGAAAGAAAAATTATTTGAATTCCCATATCTTGTCAGACCACAACAGAATAAACTTAGAATTAAAAAGCTAAAGAAAAAAATTCCCAAACTCATGAAGACTGAACAACACATTGCTGAATGACCAGTGAGGCACTGAATACATTAGAATGAAAATCTGAAAGTTTCTGAAAATTAACAAATTGAACACACAAAATACCAACTCCCCTTCGAAACAGTAAGTGCAGTACTTAGAGGAAAATTTATAGCTCTAAGTGCCTACATCAAGCAATTGGGGAAATCTGAAGTCTGTATTTTAATTCTTTACCTCAAAATTCTTGAAAACAGGAACAAGCCCAAACCCAAAGCAGAAGACAGAAACAAATAAAAAAAATCAGAAATAACTAAATAAAGACGAACTAAAACCTAAAAAGATCAACAAAACAGAATTGGTTGTTTCAATAAATTAACAGATTTGACAGACACTTACCAAATCTAAGAAGAGAACTTACATAGATAGAAAGATAAATAGAAAGCCCACTGGTTGCGAGAAGTTAGTTACTTGCTCTGCAACAAGCAATGGCCTTACATCTCAAATAAATTTAGAGCCCCAAAAGTTAACTCCCCCCAAAAACAAATCTTCAAACAAACAACCCTCTTAATAAGTGGGCTAAAGATTTAAAGAGAGACCTCTCTGAAGAAGACTATGAATGGCCAATTGAAACATGAAGAAATATGCCACATTTCTGGCCATAGAAATACAAATAAAAGAAACATTGAGATTCCACCTCCCCCCCAGTTTGATGACCATTATGAAGAAAACTAATAATAACAGATGCTGGTCTGGTGGGAATATAGCCAAAGAGGAATGTTATTCCACTATTGGTTGAAAAGTAAACTTGTTCAATTACTCCATAAAGAAGTATACAGTTTCCTCAGAAGATCTCCTCTATGACCCAGCAATCACACACCTGGGCATTTACCCAAATGACCACAGACAAGGCCACACTAAAATTACCATCACAACTATGTCAATTGTAGCATTATTTACCATAGCTAAGATATGGAACCAACACAGATGCCCCTCAGTAGATGAATCAATCAAGAAAATGTCATATATATTCACAACAAAATTCTATGCTTCCGTCAGAAAGAATGACATTGCCCCATTTGTAAGGAAATGGAAAGACTTGGAAAACATAATACGGCAAACAAGCCACACCCAAAGAATCATAGGCCACATGTTTTCACTCATTTAAAAAAACTAGACTATGTCTAGGATATTCTTATAAAAGATCACAACAGCTCAATAGCTATATGCATGTCACCATAGAAAATGATGCTTATTGAAATGAGCTCCAAGAAATGGATACAAGATGATTGTATAGTGAACTGCTTTTATTTATTTCTATTTACTTTTTCTCCTTTGGTTTATTCCCTGTAGTCACTGTTTTTGATTTCTGTACCCTTTTTCTTATACATACACAAGTTTATCTGATTTGGGGAAGGGAAGGGAAATCACAGAAATGGTCGGACAAAGATTAACCAAAGCAACAGTGATATACACTAAACACTATGTTAGAAATGAACTTCACACGTTTGGGGAAATGGGATATCAGGGTTGGGGGAAGCAAGAAAAAATGAGGAAGTGGTAACACTGTAAAAAGTACTTATTATGTAACTGTAACCCATCCCTTGGAATATCACCTTCATAATAAAAAAAAATAAGAGAGCTGACAGGAAGCTCGGCCTGACTTCTCTGCCATGCTCCCTAGGACAATGGGTGCTATTCAGTCCACTTCTTGTGGTGGGAAGTCCACTTCTTGTCAGTCGTGGGGCATGAACTCTGGGCCTGTGCATTTTCCCTGAGCTCCTCAGCTCAAGGCTAACATAGTGTCAATAATTGCACATAATTGCAAATATAAGACAGATGCTGGTGGCTCACACATGTAATCCTAGCTACCCAGAAATTTGAGATCACAGGATTGTGATTCAAAACAAGCCTGGTCAGGAAAGTCCATGAGACTCTTATTTATAATTAACCACATGAAACCCAGAAGTGGTGCTGTACCAAAAGTGTCAGAGTGCTGAACTTGAGCTGAAGCACTGAGGGACAGGGCCCAGTATCAGAGTTAAAGACCCACGACCAACAAAAAAAGTGCAAATATGACTTTAAGTTTCCCCAAAAGGAACCACAAAGTCAATAGAAATCTTCCCAAGTAGAAAAAAAATAATTCCAAAATGATTCACTGCACCTATTTTTGTTGAGTTATTTAAGTTATAGCTTCTTTGCTGGACATAT